>NW_026991721.1:42192906-42835986 GCF_029215605.1 Mirounga angustirostris | reverse complement strand
ATTCACTCTTTTGCATATGGATATCCAGTTGTCTCAGCACTATTTGTTGAAAAATTATTCTTTCCAATTGAATTATCTCAGCATCTTTGTTGAAAATCAACTGACCAAAAAATGAGAGGGTTTATTTCTGGGTCTCAATTCTATTCAACCGATGTATATGTCTATCCTTGCCCCACTACCACACTGCTTTGATTAACGTAGCTTTGTAATAGGTTTTGAAAATCAGAAGCTTGACTCCTCCAAATTTATTCTTTTTCAAGATTGTTTTGAATTGTTTGGCTCTTCTAATTCCCTTGGATTTCTCTATTAATTTTAGGGTCAGCTTGTCAATTTCTGCAAAGAAGTCAGCTGTGATTAAAAACTGGCACTTTAACTTTTCTTAATAGCAGATTACTTGTAATATACCTCACCAATGTTCATAACACATCTCAACATGAATACTGAGAATTATACACATATTTATTATTACAGTTCATTTGCTCAATAAAATTCCACGAAGTTGCCATCCAGAGGGTGACCGCTGAAAATCATAGTAGAACTTTCTAACTTTGTGAAAGCCTATTAATTTTTTATATTATCCCCATGAAGCATAATAATATACATACAAGAGTAACACAACGTAAGATTCTTTTTATCGTTTTCATGTGATATTTTTGTTGTACAGGATAAATGTTAGCAACATGGCAGACACATTCCTCTTTTTTTTTTTTTTTTTTTTGCTTAAACACAGAGTTCTGAGTAAGATTGTTCAATAAAAATATTCTCTAAAATAACTTCACGATATTTCTCATCTACTTTGACATTAATCTTGAAATTCAATGAAAGAACTCTCACAGTAGACAGACTTTCTTTCCCAAAAGAGAGATCTGTGAACCACCTCAGATCAAATCTAACACTTTTAAAGGAGAAAGACTATACTGATTAATATCTGTGGGTTTAGCCCATCTCTTCATTGTGGATCTTCTTCAGTGATCTATACCAGTTACTTTAACCCCCCCTAGATAGAGTGGTCCATTGTTTAAATGTGGCTTCCTCACCTCACCACTCATACTGTGGCATCACTCCTGGGTTGCCACATTCAATGATCAGTTTTCTTCTCAGGTAACCTCTAGACACAGTTGCCCGCTCTCTACTTCGTGAACTTTGTTCTGTGAATTCTAAGTATTTTACCACCCACTTCTGGTGGTGGATGTCCCACTTCTGAACATCTGATTTCTTTCTTCTCCACTATTCTCCCCTGCCTTCCCACTACACCCGATGGACATGCTCTCAGCTACCCTAGTCCTTGCTCACTAATGTTATAACCATTTCTATCCTGATATCTTCTCACCTAGGCTCATGCTTACTCTTACCTATGGGGCATATCTAATTAGGTATCACATCATTTCAAATACAGTAAGTCTGGATATGGACTCACTTTACTCTCCAAATCAACTTCCTTTCAACTTCATTTCTTATTGGTAACAACCATTTCTCAAGGTCAGTTCCCTGCCCCTTCATTCTTTACATCTAATAAGTTGCCATAAAGTCCCACAGGTATTTTTTGAAAGAATTCTCAAACCAATCGGTTCATCTCCATTCCACTTCTCTCTACCACTTATTCAATTATTTACGAAACTTCTCCTTCATGAGGTCAAGATCAATCTATGACAGCTTTATTTATTTATTTTTTTAAAGATTTTATTTATTTATTTGAGAGAGAGAGAATGAGAGACAGAGAGCATGAGAGGGAGGAGGGTCAGAGGGAGAAGCAGACTCCCCGCCGAGCAGAGAGCCCGATGCGGGACTCGATCCCGGGACTCCAGGATCATGACCTGAGCCGAAGGCAGTCGCTTAACCAACTGAGCCACCCAGGCGCCCCTAAGTAAGTTTTTTTTTTTTAAGTATTTATTTGAGAGAGAGAGAGAGAGAGAGAGAGAGAGAGAGCATGAGTGGGAGGAGGGGCAGAGGGACAAGCAGACTCCTCCCTGAGTGGGGAGCCTGACGCGAGGCTCAATCCCAGGACCCTGAGATCATGACCTGACCTGAAGTCAGATGCTTAACCGACTGAGCCACCCAGGCGCCCCTAGTTAATTTTTGAATATGACGTGAGATAGGGGTCCAAATTCACTCTTTTGCATATGGATATCCAGTTGTCTCAGCACTATTTGTTGAAAAATTATTCTTTCCAATTGAATTATCTCAGCATCTTTGTTGAAAATCAACTGACCAAAAAATGAGAGGGTTTATTTCTGGGTCTCAATTCTATTCAACCGATGTATATGTCTATCCTTGCCCCACTACCACACTGCTTTGATTAACGTAGCTTTGTAATAGGTTTTGAAAATCAGAAGCTTGACTCCTCCAAATTTATTCTTTTTCAAGATTGTTTTGAATTGTTTGGCTCTTCTAATTCCCTTGGATTTCTCTATTAATTTTAGGGTCAGCTTGTCAATTTCTGCAAAGAAGTCAGCTGTGATTAAAAACTGGCACTTTAACTTTTCTTAATAGCAGATTACTTGTAATATACCTCACCAATGTTCATAACACATCTCAACATGAATACTGAGAATTATACACATATTTATTATTACAGTTCATTTGCTCAATAAAATTCCACGAAGTTGCCATCCAGAGGGTGACCGCTGAAAATCATAGTAGAACTTTCTAACTTTGTGAAAGCCTATTAATTTTTTATATTATCCCCATGAAGCATAATAATATACATACAAGAGTAACACAACGTAAGATTCTTTTTATCGTTTTCATGTGATATTTTTGTTGTACAGGATAAATGTTAGCAACATGGCAGACACATTCCTCTTTTTTTTTTTTTTTTTTTTGCTTAAACACAGAGTTCTGAGTAAGATTGTTCAATAAAAATATTCTCTAAAATAACTTCACGATATTTCTCATCTACTTTGACATTAATCTTGAAATTCAATGAAAGAACTCTCACAGTAGACAGACTTTCTTTCCCAAAAGAGAGATCTGTGAACCACCTCAGATCAAATCTAACACTTTTAAAGGAGAAAGACTATACTGATTAATATCTGTGGGTTTAGCCCATCTCTTCATTGTGGATCTTCTTCAGTGATCTATACCAGTTACTTTAACCCCCCCTAGATAGAGTGGTCCATTGTTTAAATGTGGCTTCCTCACCTCACCACTCATACTGTGGCATCACTCCTGGGTTGCCACATTCAATGATCAGTTTTCTTCTCAGGTAACCTCTAGACACAGTTGCCCGCTCTCTACTTCGTGAACTTTGTTCTGTGAATTCTAAGTATTTTACCACCCACTTCTGGTGGTGGATGTCCCACTTCTGAACATCTGATTTCTTTCTTCTCCACTATTCTCCCCTGCCTTCCCACTACACCCGATGGACATGCTCTCAGCTACCCTAGTCCTTGCTCACTAATGTTATAACCATTTCTATCCTGATATCTTCTCACCTAGGCTCATGCTTACTCTTACCTATGGGGCATATCTAATTAGGTATCACATCATTTCAAATACAGTAAGTCTGGATATGGACTCACTTTACTCTCCAAATCAACTTCCTTTCAACTTCATTTCTTATTGGTAACAACCATTTCTCAAGGTCAGTTCCCTGCCCCTTCATTCTTTACATCTAATAAGTTGCCATAAAGTCCCACAGGTATTTTTTGAAAGAATTCTCAAACCAATCGGTTCATCTCCATTCCACTTCTCTCTACCACTTATTCAATTATTTACGAAACTTCTCCTTCATGAGGTCAAGATCAATCTATGACAGCTTTATTTATTTATTTTTTTAAAGATTTTATTTATTTATTTGAGAGAGAGAGAATGAGAGACAGAGAGCATGAGAGGGAGGAGGGTCAGAGGGAGAAGCAGACTCCCCGCCGAGCAGAGAGCCCGATGCGGGACTCGATCCCGGGACTCCAGGATCATGACCTGAGCCGAAGGCAGTCGCTTAACCAACTGAGCCACCCAGGCGCCCCTAAGTAAGTTTTTTTTTTTTAAGTATTTATTTGAGAGAGAGAGAGAGAGAGAGAGAGAGAGAGAGCATGAGTGGGAGGAGGGGCAGAGGGACAAGCAGACTCCTCCCTGAGTGGGGAGCCTGACGCGAGGCTCAATCCCAGGACCCTGAGATCATGACCTGACCTGAAGTCAGATGCTTAACCGACTGAGCCACCCAGGCGCCCCTAGTTAATTTTTGAATATGACGTGAGATAGGGGTCCAAATTCACTCTTTTGCATATGGATATCCAGTTGTCTCAGCACTATTTGTTGAAAAATTATTCTTTCCAATTGAATTATCTCAGCATCTTTGTTGAAAATCAACTGACCAAAAAATGAGAGGGTTTATTTCTGGGTCTCAATTCTATTCAACCGATGTATATGTCTATCCTTGCCCCACTACCACACTGCTTTGATTAACGTAGCTTTGTAATAGGTTTTGAAAATCAGAAGCTTGACTCCTCCAAATTTATTCTTTTTCAAGATTGTTTTGAATTGTTTGGCTCTTCTAATTCCCTTGGATTTCTCTATTAATTTTAGGGTCAGCTTGTCAATTTCTGCAAAGAAGTCAGCTGTGATTAAAAACTGGCACTTTAACTTTTCTTAATAGCAGATTACTTGTAATATACCTCACCAATGTTCATAACACATCTCAACATGAATACTGAGAATTATACACATATTTATTATTACAGTTCATTTGCTCAATAAAATTCCACGAAGTTGCCATCCAGAGGGTGACCGCTGAAAATCATAGTAGAACTTTCTAACTTTGTGAAAGCCTATTAATTTTTTATATTATCCCCATGAAGCATAATAATATACATACAAGAGTAACACAACGTAAGATTCTTTTTATCGTTTTCATGTGATATTTTTGTTGTACAGGATAAATGTTAGCAACATGGCAGACACATTCCTCTTTTTTTTTTTTTTTTTTTTGCTTAAACACAGAGTTCTGAGTAAGATTGTTCAATAAAAATATTCTCTAAAATAACTTCACGATATTTCTCATCTACTTTGACATTAATCTTGAAATTCAATGAAAGAACTCTCACAGTAGACAGACTTTCTTTCCCAAAAGAGAGATCTGTGAACCACCTCAGATCAAATCTAACACTTTTAAAGGAGAAAGACTATACTGATTAATATCTGTGGGTTTAGCCCATCTCTTCATTGTGGATCTTCTTCAGTGATCTATACCAGTTACTTTAACCCCCCCTAGATAGAGTGGTCCATTGTTTAAATGTGGCTTCCTCACCTCACCACTCATACTGTGGCATCACTCCTGGGTTGCCACATTCAATGATCAGTTTTCTTCTCAGGTAACCTCTAGACACAGTTGCCCGCTCTCTACTTCGTGAACTTTGTTCTGTGAATTCTAAGTATTTTACCACCCACTTCTGGTGGTGGATGTCCCACTTCTGAACATCTGATTTCTTTCTTCTCCACTATTCTCCCCTGCCTTCCCACTACACCCGATGGACATGCTCTCAGCTACCCTAGTCCTTGCTCACTAATGTTATAACCATTTCTATCCTGATATCTTCTCACCTAGGCTCATGCTTACTCTTACCTATGGGGCATATCTAATTAGGTATCACATCATTTCAAATACAGTAAGTCTGGATATGGACTCACTTTACTCTCCAAATCAACTTCCTTTCAACTTCATTTCTTATTGGTAACAACCATTTCTCAAGGTCAGTTCCCTGCCCCTTCATTCTTTACATCTAATAAGTTGCCATAAAGTCCCACAGGTATTTTTTGAAAGAATTCTCAAACCAATCGGTTCATCTCCATTCCACTTCTCTCTACCACTTATTCAATTATTTACGAAACTTCTCCTTCATGAGGTCAAGATCAATCTATGACAGCTTTATTTATTTATTTTTTTAAAGATTTTATTTATTTATTTGAGAGAGAGAGAATGAGAGACAGAGAGCATGAGAGGGAGGAGGGTCAGAGGGAGAAGCAGACTCCCCGCCGAGCAGAGAGCCCGATGCGGGACTCGATCCCGGGACTCCAGGATCATGACCTGAGCCGAAGGCAGTCGCTTAACCAACTGAGCCACCCAGGCGCCCCTAAGTAAGTTTTTTTTTTTTAAGTATTTATTTGAGAGAGAGAGAGAGAGAGAGAGAGAGAGAGAGCATGAGTGGGAGGAGGGGCAGAGGGACAAGCAGACTCCTCCCTGAGTGGGGAGCCTGACGCGAGGCTCAATCCCAGGACCCTGAGATCATGACCTGACCTGAAGTCAGATGCTTAACCGACTGAGCCACCCAGGCGCCCCTAGTTAATTTTTGAATATGACGTGAGATAGGGGTCCAAATTCACTCTTTTGCATATGGATATCCAGTTGTCTCAGCACTATTTGTTGAAAAATTATTCTTTCCAATTGAATTATCTCAGCATCTTTGTTGAAAATCAACTGACCAAAAAATGAGAGGGTTTATTTCTGGGTCTCAATTCTATTCAACCGATGTATATGTCTATCCTTGCCCCACTACCACACTGCTTTGATTAACGTAGCTTTGTAATAGGTTTTGAAAATCAGAAGCTTGACTCCTCCAAATTTATTCTTTTTCAAGATTGTTTTGAATTGTTTGGCTCTTCTAATTCCCTTGGATTTCTCTATTAATTTTAGGGTCAGCTTGTCAATTTCTGCAAAGAAGTCAGCTGTGATTAAAAACTGGCACTTTAACTTTTCTTAATAGCAGATTACTTGTAATATACCTCACCAATGTTCATAACACATCTCAACATGAATACTGAGAATTATACACATATTTATTATTACAGTTCATTTGCTCAATAAAATTCCACGAAGTTGCCATCCAGAGGGTGACCGCTGAAAATCATAGTAGAACTTTCTAACTTTGTGAAAGCCTATTAATTTTTTATATTATCCCCATGAAGCATAATAATATACATACAAGAGTAACACAACGTAAGATTCTTTTTATCGTTTTCATGTGATATTTTTGTTGTACAGGATAAATGTTAGCAACATGGCAGACACATTCCTCTTTTTTTTTTTTTTTTTTTTGCTTAAACACAGAGTTCTGAGTAAGATTGTTCAATAAAAATATTCTCTAAAATAACTTCACGATATTTCTCATCTACTTTGACATTAATCTTGAAATTCAATGAAAGAACTCTCACAGTAGACAGACTTTCTTTCCCAAAAGAGAGATCTGTGAACCACCTCAGATCAAATCTAACACTTTTAAAGGAGAAAGACTATACTGATTAATATCTGTGGGTTTAGCCCATCTCTTCATTGTGGATCTTCTTCAGTGATCTATACCAGTTACTTTAACCCCCCCTAGATAGAGTGGTCCATTGTTTAAATGTGGCTTCCTCACCTCACCACTCATACTGTGGCATCACTCCTGGGTTGCCACATTCAATGATCAGTTTTCTTCTCAGGTAACCTCTAGACACAGTTGCCCGCTCTCTACTTCGTGAACTTTGTTCTGTGAATTCTAAGTATTTTACCACCCACTTCTGGTGGTGGATGTCCCACTTCTGAACATCTGATTTCTTTCTTCTCCACTATTCTCCCCTGCCTTCCCACTACACCCGATGGACATGCTCTCAGCTACCCTAGTCCTTGCTCACTAATGTTATAACCATTTCTATCCTGATATCTTCTCACCTAGGCTCATGCTTACTCTTACCTATGGGGCATATCTAATTAGGTATCACATCATTTCAAATACAGTAAGTCTGGATATGGACTCACTTTACTCTCCAAATCAACTTCCTTTCAACTTCATTTCTTATTGGTAACAACCATTTCTCAAGGTCAGTTCCCTGCCCCTTCATTCTTTACATCTAATAAGTTGCCATAAAGTCCCACAGGTATTTTTTGAAAGAATTCTCAAACCAATCGGTTCATCTCCATTCCACTTCTCTCTACCACTTATTCAATTATTTACGAAACTTCTCCTTCATGAGGTCAAGATCAATCTATGACAGCTTTATTTATTTATTTTTTTAAAGATTTTATTTATTTATTTGAGAGAGAGAGAATGAGAGACAGAGAGCATGAGAGGGAGGAGGGTCAGAGGGAGAAGCAGACTCCCCGCCGAGCAGAGAGCCCGATGCGGGACTCGATCCCGGGACTCCAGGATCATGACCTGAGCCGAAGGCAGTCGCTTAACCAACTGAGCCACCCAGGCGCCCCTAAGTAAGTTTTTTTTTTTTAAGTATTTATTTGAGAGAGAGAGAGAGAGAGAGAGAGAGAGAGAGCATGAGTGGGAGGAGGGGCAGAGGGACAAGCAGACTCCTCCCTGAGTGGGGAGCCTGACGCGAGGCTCAATCCCAGGACCCTGAGATCATGACCTGACCTGAAGTCAGATGCTTAACCGACTGAGCCACCCAGGCGCCCCTAGTTAATTTTTGAATATGACGTGAGATAGGGGTCCAAATTCACTCTTTTGCATATGGATATCCAGTTGTCTCAGCACTATTTGTTGAAAAATTATTCTTTCCAATTGAATTATCTCAGCATCTTTGTTGAAAATCAACTGACCAAAAAATGAGAGGGTTTATTTCTGGGTCTCAATTCTATTCAACCGATGTATATGTCTATCCTTGCCCCACTACCACACTGCTTTGATTAACGTAGCTTTGTAATAGGTTTTGAAAATCAGAAGCTTGACTCCTCCAAATTTATTCTTTTTCAAGATTGTTTTGAATTGTTTGGCTCTTCTAATTCCCTTGGATTTCTCTATTAATTTTAGGGTCAGCTTGTCAATTTCTGCAAAGAAGTCAGCTGTGATTAAAAACTGGCACTTTAACTTTTCTTAATAGCAGATTACTTGTAATATACCTCACCAATGTTCATAACACATCTCAACATGAATACTGAGAATTATACACATATTTATTATTACAGTTCATTTGCTCAATAAAATTCCACGAAGTTGCCATCCAGAGGGTGACCGCTGAAAATCATAGTAGAACTTTCTAACTTTGTGAAAGCCTATTAATTTTTTATATTATCCCCATGAAGCATAATAATATACATACAAGAGTAACACAACGTAAGATTCTTTTTATCGTTTTCATGTGATATTTTTGTTGTACAGGATAAATGTTAGCAACATGGCAGACACATTCCTCTTTTTTTTTTTTTTTTTTTTGCTTAAACACAGAGTTCTGAGTAAGATTGTTCAATAAAAATATTCTCTAAAATAACTTCACGATATTTCTCATCTACTTTGACATTAATCTTGAAATTCAATGAAAGAACTCTCACAGTAGACAGACTTTCTTTCCCAAAAGAGAGATCTGTGAACCACCTCAGATCAAATCTAACACTTTTAAAGGAGAAAGACTATACTGATTAATATCTGTGGGTTTAGCCCATCTCTTCATTGTGGATCTTCTTCAGTGATCTATACCAGTTACTTTAACCCCCCCTAGATAGAGTGGTCCATTGTTTAAATGTGGCTTCCTCACCTCACCACTCATACTGTGGCATCACTCCTGGGTTGCCACATTCAATGATCAGTTTTCTTCTCAGGTAACCTCTAGACACAGTTGCCCGCTCTCTACTTCGTGAACTTTGTTCTGTGAATTCTAAGTATTTTACCACCCACTTCTGGTGGTGGATGTCCCACTTCTGAACATCTGATTTCTTTCTTCTCCACTATTCTCCCCTGCCTTCCCACTACACCCGATGGACATGCTCTCAGCTACCCTAGTCCTTGCTCACTAATGTTATAACCATTTCTATCCTGATATCTTCTCACCTAGGCTCATGCTTACTCTTACCTATGGGGCATATCTAATTAGGTATCACATCATTTCAAATACAGTAAGTCTGGATATGGACTCACTTTACTCTCCAAATCAACTTCCTTTCAACTTCATTTCTTATTGGTAACAACCATTTCTCAAGGTCAGTTCCCTGCCCCTTCATTCTTTACATCTAATAAGTTGCCATAAAGTCCCACAGGTATTTTTTGAAAGAATTCTCAAACCAATCGGTTCATCTCCATTCCACTTCTCTCTACCACTTATTCAATTATTTACGAAACTTCTCCTTCATGAGGTCAAGATCAATCTATGACAGCTTTATTTATTTATTTTTTTAAAGATTTTATTTATTTATTTGAGAGAGAGAGAATGAGAGACAGAGAGCATGAGAGGGAGGAGGGTCAGAGGGAGAAGCAGACTCCCCGCCGAGCAGAGAGCCCGATGCGGGACTCGATCCCGGGACTCCAGGATCATGACCTGAGCCGAAGGCAGTCGCTTAACCAACTGAGCCACCCAGGCGCCCCTAAGTAAGTTTTTTTTTTTTAAGTATTTATTTGAGAGAGAGAGAGAGAGAGAGAGAGAGAGAGAGCATGAGTGGGAGGAGGGGCAGAGGGACAAGCAGACTCCTCCCTGAGTGGGGAGCCTGACGCGAGGCTCAATCCCAGGACCCTGAGATCATGACCTGACCTGAAGTCAGATGCTTAACCGACTGAGCCACCCAGGCGCCCCTAGTTAATTTTTGAATATGACGTGAGATAGGGGTCCAAATTCACTCTTTTGCATATGGATATCCAGTTGTCTCAGCACTATTTGTTGAAAAATTATTCTTTCCAATTGAATTATCTCAGCATCTTTGTTGAAAATCAACTGACCAAAAAATGAGAGGGTTTATTTCTGGGTCTCAATTCTATTCAACCGATGTATATGTCTATCCTTGCCCCACTACCACACTGCTTTGATTAACGTAGCTTTGTAATAGGTTTTGAAAATCAGAAGCTTGACTCCTCCAAATTTATTCTTTTTCAAGATTGTTTTGAATTGTTTGGCTCTTCTAATTCCCTTGGATTTCTCTATTAATTTTAGGGTCAGCTTGTCAATTTCTGCAAAGAAGTCAGCTGTGATTAAAAACTGGCACTTTAACTTTTCTTAATAGCAGATTACTTGTAATATACCTCACCAATGTTCATAACACATCTCAACATGAATACTGAGAATTATACACATATTTATTATTACAGTTCATTTGCTCAATAAAATTCCACGAAGTTGCCATCCAGAGGGTGACCGCTGAAAATCATAGTAGAACTTTCTAACTTTGTGAAAGCCTATTAATTTTTTATATTATCCCCATGAAGCATAATAATATACATACAAGAGTAACACAACGTAAGATTCTTTTTATCGTTTTCATGTGATATTTTTGTTGTACAGGATAAATGTTAGCAACATGGCAGACACATTCCTCTTTTTTTTTTTTTTTTTTTTGCTTAAACACAGAGTTCTGAGTAAGATTGTTCAATAAAAATATTCTCTAAAATAACTTCACGATATTTCTCATCTACTTTGACATTAATCTTGAAATTCAATGAAAGAACTCTCACAGTAGACAGACTTTCTTTCCCAAAAGAGAGATCTGTGAACCACCTCAGATCAAATCTAACACTTTTAAAGGAGAAAGACTATACTGATTAATATCTGTGGGTTTAGCCCATCTCTTCATTGTGGATCTTCTTCAGTGATCTATACCAGTTACTTTAACCCCCCCTAGATAGAGTGGTCCATTGTTTAAATGTGGCTTCCTCACCTCACCACTCATACTGTGGCATCACTCCTGGGTTGCCACATTCAATGATCAGTTTTCTTCTCAGGTAACCTCTAGACACAGTTGCCCGCTCTCTACTTCGTGAACTTTGTTCTGTGAATTCTAAGTATTTTACCACCCACTTCTGGTGGTGGATGTCCCACTTCTGAACATCTGATTTCTTTCTTCTCCACTATTCTCCCCTGCCTTCCCACTACACCCGATGGACATGCTCTCAGCTACCCTAGTCCTTGCTCACTAATGTTATAACCATTTCTATCCTGATATCTTCTCACCTAGGCTCATGCTTACTCTTACCTATGGGGCATATCTAATTAGGTATCACATCATTTCAAATACAGTAAGTCTGGATATGGACTCACTTTACTCTCCAAATCAACTTCCTTTCAACTTCATTTCTTATTGGTAACAACCATTTCTCAAGGTCAGTTCCCTGCCCCTTCATTCTTTACATCTAATAAGTTGCCATAAAGTCCCACAGGTATTTTTTGAAAGAATTCTCAAACCAATCGGTTCATCTCCATTCCACTTCTCTCTACCACTTATTCAATTATTTACGAAACTTCTCCTTCATGAGGTCAAGATCAATCTATGACAGCTTTATTTATTTATTTTTTTAAAGATTTTATTTATTTATTTGAGAGAGAGAGAATGAGAGACAGAGAGCATGAGAGGGAGGAGGGTCAGAGGGAGAAGCAGACTCCCCGCCGAGCAGAGAGCCCGATGCGGGACTCGATCCCGGGACTCCAGGATCATGACCTGAGCCGAAGGCAGTCGCTTAACCAACTGAGCCACCCAGGCGCCCCTAAGTAAGTTTTTTTTTTTTAAGTATTTATTTGAGAGAGAGAGAGAGAGAGAGAGAGAGAGAGAGAGCATGAGTGGGAGGAGGGGCAGAGGGACAAGCAGACTCCTCCCTGAGTGGGGAGCCTGACGCGAGGCTCAATCCCAGGACCCTGAGATCATGACCTGACCTGAAGTCAGATGCTTAACCGACTGAGCCACCCAGGCGCCCCTAGTTAATTTTTGAATATGACGTGAGATAGGGGTCCAAATTCACTCTTTTGCATATGGATATCCAGTTGTCTCAGCACTATTTGTTGAAAAATTATTCTTTCCAATTGAATTATCTCAGCATCTTTGTTGAAAATCAACTGACCAAAAAATGAGAGGGTTTATTTCTGGGTCTCAATTCTATTCAACCGATGTATATGTCTATCCTTGCCCCACTACCACACTGCTTTGATTAACGTAGCTTTGTAATAGGTTTTGAAAATCAGAAGCTTGACTCCTCCAAATTTATTCTTTTTCAAGATTGTTTTGAATTGTTTGGCTCTTCTAATTCCCTTGGATTTCTCTATTAATTTTAGGGTCAGCTTGTCAATTTCTGCAAAGAAGTCAGCTGTGATTAAAAACTGGCACTTTAACTTTTCTTAATAGCAGATTACTTGTAATATACCTCACCAATGTTCATAACACATCTCAACATGAATACTGAGAATTATACACATATTTATTATTACAGTTCATTTGCTCAATAAAATTCCACGAAGTTGCCATCCAGAGGGTGACCGCTGAAAATCATAGTAGAACTTTCTAACTTTGTGAAAGCCTATTAATTTTTTATATTATCCCCATGAAGCATAATAATATACATACAAGAGTAACACAACGTAAGATTCTTTTTATCGTTTTCATGTGATATTTTTGTTGTACAGGATAAATGTTAGCAACATGGCAGACACATTCCTCTTTTTTTTTTTTTTTTTTTTGCTTAAACACAGAGTTCTGAGTAAGATTGTTCAATAAAAATATTCTCTAAAATAACTTCACGATATTTCTCATCTACTTTGACATTAATCTTGAAATTCAATGAAAGAACTCTCACAGTAGACAGACTTTCTTTCCCAAAAGAGAGATCTGTGAACCACCTCAGATCAAATCTAACACTTTTAAAGGAGAAAGACTATACTGATTAATATCTGTGGGTTTAGCCCATCTCTTCATTGTGGATCTTCTTCAGTGATCTATACCAGTTACTTTAACCCCCCCTAGATAGAGTGGTCCATTGTTTAAATGTGGCTTCCTCACCTCACCACTCATACTGTGGCATCACTCCTGGGTTGCCACATTCAATGATCAGTTTTCTTCTCAGGTAACCTCTAGACACAGTTGCCCGCTCTCTACTTCGTGAACTTTGTTCTGTGAATTCTAAGTATTTTACCACCCACTTCTGGTGGTGGATGTCCCACTTCTGAACATCTGATTTCTTTCTTCTCCACTATTCTCCCCTGCCTTCCCACTACACCCGATGGACATGCTCTCAGCTACCCTAGTCCTTGCTCACTAATGTTATAACCATTTCTATCCTGATATCTTCTCACCTAGGCTCATGCTTACTCTTACCTATGGGGCATATCTAATTAGGTATCACATCATTTCAAATACAGTAAGTCTGGATATGGACTCACTTTACTCTCCAAATCAACTTCCTTTCAACTTCATTTCTTATTGGTAACAACCATTTCTCAAGGTCAGTTCCCTGCCCCTTCATTCTTTACATCTAATAAGTTGCCATAAAGTCCCACAGGTATTTTTTGAAAGAATTCTCAAACCAATCGGTTCATCTCCATTCCACTTCTCTCTACCACTTATTCAATTATTTACGAAACTTCTCCTTCATGAGGTCAAGATCAATCTATGACAGCTTTATTTATTTATTTTTTTAAAGATTTTATTTATTTATTTGAGAGAGAGAGAATGAGAGACAGAGAGCATGAGAGGGAGGAGGGTCAGAGGGAGAAGCAGACTCCCCGCCGAGCAGAGAGCCCGATGCGGGACTCGATCCCGGGACTCCAGGATCATGACCTGAGCCGAAGGCAGTCGCTTAACCAACTGAGCCACCCAGGCGCCCCTAAGTAAGTTTTTTTTTTTTAAGTATTTATTTGAGAGAGAGAGAGAGAGAGAGAGAGAGAGAGAGAGCATGAGTGGGAGGAGGGGCAGAGGGACAAGCAGACTCCTCCCTGAGTGGGGAGCCTGACGCGAGGCTCAATCCCAGGACCCTGAGATCATGACCTGACCTGAAGTCAGATGCTTAACCGACTGAGCCACCCAGGCGCCCCTAGTTAATTTTTGAATATGACGTGAGATAGGGGTCCAAATTCACTCTTTTGCATATGGATATCCAGTTGTCTCAGCACTATTTGTTGAAAAATTATTCTTTCCAATTGAATTATCTCAGCATCTTTGTTGAAAATCAACTGACCAAAAAATGAGAGGGTTTATTTCTGGGTCTCAATTCTATTCAACCGATGTATATGTCTATCCTTGCCCCACTACCACACTGTTTTGATTAACGTAGCTTTGTAATAGGTTTTGAAAATCAGAAGCTTGACTCCTCCAAATTTATTCTTTTTCAAGATTGTTTTGAATTGTTTGGCTCTTCTAATTCCCTTGGATTTCTCTATTAATTTTAGGGTCAGCTTGTCAATTTCTGCAAAGAAGTCAGCTGTGATTAAAAACTGGCACTTTAACTTTTCTTAATAGCAGATTACTTGTAATATACCTCACCAATGTTCATAACACATCTCAACATGAATACTGAGAATTATACACATATTTATTATTACAGTTCATTTGCTCAATAAAATTCCACGAAGTTGCCATCCAGAGGGTGACCGCTGAAAATCATAGTAGAACTTTCTAACTTTGTGAAAGCCTATTAATTTTTTATATTATCCCCATGAAGCATAATAATATACATACAAGAGTAACACAACGTAAGATTCTTTTTATCGTTTTCATGTGATATTTTTGTTGTACAGGATAAATGTTAGCAACATGGCAGACACATTCCTCTTTTTTTTTTTTTTTTTTTTTTTGCTTAAACACAGAGTTCTGAGTAAGATTGTTCAATAAAAATATTCTCTAAAATAACTTCACGATATTTCTCATCTACTTTGACATTAATCTTGAAATTCAATGAAAGAACTCTCACAGTAGACAGACTTTCTTTCCCAAAAGAGAGATCTGTGAACCACCTCAGATCAAATCTAACACTTTTAAAGGAGAAAGACTATACTGATTAATATCTGTGGGTTTAGCCCATCTCTTCATTGTGGATCTTCTTCAGTGATCTATACCAGTTACTTTAACCCCCCCTAGATAGAGTGGTCCATTGTTTAAATGTGGCTTCCTCACCTCACCACTCATACTGTGGCATCACTCCTGGGTTGCCACATTCAATGATCAGTTTTCTTCTCAGGTAACCTCTAGACACAGTTGCCCGCTCTCTACTTCGTGAACTTTGTTCTGTGAATTCTAAGTATTTTACCACCCACTTCTGGTGGTGGATGTCCCACTTCTGAACATCTGATTTCTTTCTTCTCCACTATTCTCCCCTGCCTTCCCACTACACCCGATGGACATGCTCTCAGCTACCCTAGTCCTTGCTCACTAATGTTATAACCATTTCTATCCTGATATCTTCTCACCTAGGCTCATGCTTACTCTTACCTATGGGGCATATCTAATTAGGTATCACATCATTTCAAATACAGTAAGTCTGGATATGGACTCACTTTACTCTCCAAATCAACTTCCTTTCAACTTCATTTCTTATTGGTAACAACCATTTCTCAAGGTCAGTTCCCTGCCCCTTCATTCTTTACATCTAATAAGTTGCCATAAAGTCCCACAGGTATTTTTTGAAAGAATTCTCAAACCAATCGGTTCATCTCCATTCCACTTCTCTCTACCACTTATTCAATTATTTATGAAACTTCTCCTTCATGAGGTCAAGATCAATCCCTGAGAGCTTTAATCTGCAAGTTCCACCTAGAAAGCAAGTTACTTCCTAAGACTGGATAAGGCCAGATAAAATGAGCCATTGATCAAGATAGAGGGCCATTTTCAGATGGTATCAGGAAGGACTGATATAACCATTACCTCAAGATTGTATTACTATAACTCCCTACCATGTCCCCTGATACTCTATGCTATTAACATATTTTGCTCACATCCACCTCTAAACTTTTATTTATTTGGCTAGTCTGGGTTGTTGGTAGTAGCTTAGTATTATCTCACTTAAATGTTGCTGATTTATGTCAGAAAGGCTTTAGTACCATGGTTAAAGCAAGAATGTGACCAAGAACATATTTAAGTTGGTTTCCATGAAAACCAAAAGGTGAGCAGACACAAAGAGGTATAATCCTTAACACAAGACATTATTCAGTAAGTCAACAGAATAGTGTCAGGAACTGGAATTAAAGTAGAGCTTTCCAGAACCAGGGGAAACACAAACCAACAGCAAAATTCTGGGCAAAAGTTATTCTAAGCTTCCTGATCTTCTTTGCCACCTGTAGAACCAAAGCAACTCAAACATTCACAGTGAGCCTTATCTAACTCTCCTTGTCTTTGATTTCCAACAAGGCTGAGTGTCTCTTGCCGAAGAATAACACTTATACAACACTTTCCATGGGCTAGTGTGTTAATCATATTTTTAATATTTTATGGTGTTTTGACATGTTGTGGGGATTAGCTGGCTGAGGAGGGACTGCCCCTCCCAGGGATAGCTAATCCCCAGAGATAAAACAAATACTATATGACTTCACTTACATTTGGAATCTAAAAAACAAAAATGAACTAAAAACCAAAACAGAAACAGACTCATATGGAGAACAAACTGATGGTTGCTGGAGGGGAAAAGGGTGGGGGGATGGTCAAAATAGGTGAAGGGGATTAGGAAGTACAATCTTACAGTTATAAAATAAATAAGACACAGGGATGCAATGTACAACATAGGGAATGTAGTCAATAATATTGTAGCAACATTGTATGGGGACAGATGGTGACTACTTATTGCGGTGACCATTTTGTTATGTACACAAATACCAAATCTATGTATATATTTCATAATGTATATAAATATCAACTATGTTGTAACCTGAAACTAATACAATATTGTATGTCAATGATCCTTCAATAAAAAATTGAATTTAAAAAATAAGCAACTTGCCTGAAAACATGCTTTTCATGTACAAACCAACCAATCTCAAGCCCATACCCTAGCCACCTCCTAGTTATCTAACTCCCCCACATCAAGTCAATATTCTCCCTGCCCTCAATCACCCAGGGTCAGGTACCAGACAACTAGTGGCCACCCCTATAGCTCAGAGCCCACCCAGTTATTCAAACCAGCCAATCCTAAGGAGTTCCCCTTGCCCTGCCTTGCCTTTCCCATGGAAAACAATAAAGGCTCTGGGCCAGGCTTCCCCCTCACTCCTTTCTGCTTCCTAATCAACACTGATGTTTCCCCATGTGGCCCTGTGCAATGTGTTGTGCCTTCTCCTCTGGGGAATATGTTAAGTAACAAGAACCTTTCAAGGCATTAGCTCTTCCATGTCTTTACTTAGTCATCTCCGTAAATTAAAATCCCATGAGTATAACTGAAATAGGAGCCATTCTAAGTATTTTTTATAGGTAAGCTTATTTAATCTTCATAAGGTTCTATACCTTCTATGAGGTATATACTACTATTATCCCCATTCTAACAAGGAAAACATCATAGCAGAGCTGGGACACCAACCCAGGCAGCCTTGTGTCAGCATTATGTTGCCTGAGGAAGTTGGGGTGTCCCATGTACTCAAGACACAAATCCCTGGCATTCTCTTCACACTGTAGGTCTCCTGCAAGGGCTTCCTTTCTTGTTTGACAACTTGCTTTAAATTAGTTATCAGAATGAGGAACAGATACATCTGGGGCCTGAAAAGCATCACAGTTCTGATTCTAGATGGTTGACTTGGGGTGACTAGAGAAAAAAGCAACTAGTCAAAATTGTGTAAAACTCAGATGCTACAAAAATGACAGTCCATACTCTTTGTCTCTTGGATCTGTTTTTCGGTAAGAATACACCACCACTACTGAACACATAAGTACACAGTCCCTTGAGCGATTCTAAGAATGAACCGAATGCTTATGTGCAGCAAACTACCAGACATCCAAAGTTTTCAGGGCGTAAACCATAGGATGGCGCCAGTAGATGAGGCCAGAGAGATCCAGAGGAACCAGGCCAGGAATGGCTCATATGATTTGCAAATATGCATGTAGGTGATAGAAAGCCAATATTTCTCCTTTCTTCATGCTTGAGGACTGGGACCCTCTGACTGATTCCCCAGAGGCTACTACATAAATGGTCACTTAGGTTGTGTGAAAGGTAGAGTAAAACTTCTATTAATGACACTATCAAAACTTAACATCAACATTTGACAAGCATTATGACTTTCTTTTTCAATTACTGCCTTGGGCCAATTCCCCAAAGTAAAATTGAGTCAAAAAACAAAAACCATTGTTGTTCTCATTACTCTTATCTTTCAAACTCCAGATTGCTTTTACTAACTTAGATAGCCTCAAGCTTTGTATATGTTTTTGTTTTGTTTTTTTTTTCTGATGAAAATATTTATTTCCTTGACCTTAAAATGGTGCAAAGTACAAACAATGTAACTTAACTAAAATTATCTTTCTGAAGCTCCCCATTACATTACAAAGTGAGTATAATCATAATATTGCACCAGATTCCTAGTTTACAGGAAAAGAATTGCTATTCTCATTCTATAATAAGAGCAGCCAGCATCCTACAGATGGGGGCACCTTCTGGGGCACCTGGGTGGCTCAGCTGGTTAAGCGTCTGACTCTTGATGTCAGCTCAGGTCATGATCTCAGTGTCGTGAGATTGAGCCCCACATTGGGCTCCATGCTGGGCGTGGAGCCTGCTTGAAACTCTCTCTCTCTCTCTCTCTCCCTCTGCCCTGCCCTGCCCCACTCCTCCCTCGCTCTCTAAAAGAAAAAGGCGGGGGGCACCTTCTCTGACAGCACCATCCCTGAAAGACATCTGATATTTTATTCTGTTCTTCCATTTCAGGAATTCTTTATTTATTTATTTATTTATTTTATTCTTATGTTAATCCCCATACATTACATCATTAGTTTTAGATGAAGTGTTCCATGATTCATTGTTTGTGCATAATACCCAGTGCTCCATGCAGAATGTGCCCTCCTCAATACCCTCCCCTCTAGAACCCTGTTTGTTTTTCAGAGTCCATCGTCTCTCATGGTTCGTCTACCCCTCCGATTTCCCCCGCTTCATTCTTCCCCTCCCACTACCTTCTTCTTCTTCTTTTTTTTTTCTTAACATAGATTGCATTATTTGTTTCAGAGGTACAGATCTGAGATTCAACAGTCTTGCACAATTCACAGCGCTTACCACAGCACATACCCTACCCAGTGTCTATCACCCAGTCACCCCATCCCTCCCACCCCACCCCCCACTCCAACAACACTCAGTTTGTTTCCTGCGATTAAGAATTCCTCATATCAGTGAGATCATAAGCTTTGTATATGTTATACAAAGACTTGCCAGCATTCAGTTATATCCTGCATATTTATGCTAAGTCCTCGTCACCCCTCACTCTCCAGAAATCTTTCTTTCACTTTCTTCTCTCTCCACATCTCCAGTATCCTCTTCCCTTTCCTTACCCTCAACCAATAATCTTGTTTCTTTCTTTTTTTTTTTTTAAAGATTTTATTTATTTATTTTGTCAGAGAGAGAGAGCACAAGCAGGGGTAGCGGCAGGCAGAGCAGGTAGAGGGAGAAGCAGGCTCTCTGCCAAGCAAGGAGCCTGATGCGGGACTCGATCCCAGGACCCTGGGATCATGACCTGAGCCTGAGGCAGACGCTTAACCGACTGAACCACCCAGGCATCC
Organism: Mirounga angustirostris; assembly: GCF_029215605.1. Taxonomy (NCBI): domain Eukaryota; kingdom Metazoa; phylum Chordata; class Mammalia; order Carnivora; family Phocidae; genus Mirounga; species Mirounga angustirostris. The sequence continues at coordinate 42,815,654 of NW_026991721.1, read as the reverse complement.
CATTCTTGTTTCAAAGACAATCAGGGGCACCTTGGTTTTGGCTCAGGTCGTGATCTCAGGTTGTGATCTCAGGGTTGTGAGATGGAGCCCTGAGTTCGGCTCCATGCTCAGTGCAGAGTCCACTTAAGATTCTCTCTCCCCCTCCCCATCCTCTCTCAAATAAATAAGTCTTTAAAAAGAAAGAGAGGAGAGAAAGAAAGAAGAAAGAAAGAAAGAAAGAAAAAAGAAAGAAAGAAAGAAAGAAAGAAAAAGAAAGAAAGAAAGAAAGAAAGAAAGAAAGAAAGAAAGAAAGAAAGAAAGAAAGAAAGAAAGAAAGAAAGAAAGAAAGAAAGAAGAGAAAATATAAATTGGCCTGGGGTGACTCTCAGGAGATAGCCCAGGAACACAAGCATCGTTGCTCCTTTGAGGCTAGGTGCAGGATGGAAATCAGGATGTCATTTAGTAGATCAATTACTAACCTCCATTCTATATCCCTTCTTATCCCTACCTTAGAAGATAATTATCACGAGTTGTTGAAAACTTCTGGGGTGTGGCATAGACTGAAGGATCCAAATTAGTCTGGAAAGTCATCTTCTCTTGGTGGTCTCTTAGAACCTTTAAGTTCCATCTTTGTGAAAATCTGAGCCTCTTCGAGTCAGTTTGCTACACTGGGGATATGTGGGAGTGGGCCCTTGGGTCATTTTATCACCACAATCAGGACTGATAGTCTTGGAAGAACTGTTGCTTACATTTCATTTTTCTAAAGAGCACAGAGCTCTCCTAGTTGGATTGTTTACAAATCTAATAAACTCCTACATAAATTCATATCTATAATGTTCTAGAGGAAATGGGTCTCTGGCTTTACGTAGAGATGTTAATTTTCATTTTTTCTTAATGTTAACCAACATTTTAAAGAAACTACTTCATGCCAGATTCAGTAATCACTGAAGATTACAGTGAACAAGACCAACACTTCTTTCTTTGTTTTTTTTTTGTTTTTTCACATTGTACTGCCTATAGGAATTTAGGCCCTGAGAATATAGCCATAATCCCAGGAGAATAGACTCTTCCATGACCAACACTGAGAATTCAGTGAACTTTTCCTTGAATATAACCATACACAGATGGGAAACATGCTCAGTGGGTAAGGATCAGCTGCCTGGAATGGAGTCCATGACAAGTTCTACCTGGGCTTTCTAGTAGTATCTACCATTTTCAACACATTTAGTAGATGTCTGTAGGAGATATGGACAAGTGCCCAAGTGATTTTTCTGAGTGGTTTTTTATGGGGAATGTTAATAGATACAACCTTCAACAACAAAAGTTCTTTGGGGTCCTTAAAAATTTTTAAGAGAATACTAGGATCTTGAGACCAAAAAGTATGAGAACTGCCATGCTAAGGATCATATCTAGAAATAGGGGTGCCTGGGTGGCACAGTTGGTTAAGCATCTGCCTTCAGCTCAGGTCATGATCCCAGGGTCCTGGGATCAAGCCCCAAGTCTGGCTTCCTGCTCAATGGGGAGTCTGCTTCTCCCTCACTCTCTACCCCTCCTTCCTGCTGGTGTTCTCTCTCTCTCTCTAATAAATAAATAAATAAATGAATGAATGAATAATAAATAAATAAATAAAATCTTAAAAAATAGCATGGAATTTCTGGGCTATAGGGTATGATTTATATTCGATACAAGGTATGATTTATATTTAATAGATAATGTCAGGTTTTTTCCAAGGTGTTATACTAATTTATAATCTCATCAGCAATGGAGTGCTCTAGTTAAAGGACTTGGTACTTTCTGTGATTTCTGATTTTTATTTGACTTGTAAAGAGTTCCATACTATTGCAAAAGTAACTTAGATTTTTGGAAGGGAGTGGGGGTATAGTAGTTTAGACTCTACCATTTAGTAGCAGGGTGGTCTTGGATAAATTATTTATTCTCACTTTCCCCAGAGGATGGTTTTTGTGATTACATGAAATTATACACATAAAGTACGAGAACTGGGCCTAGTACATAGTAGATGCTGTACATATTTGTGCTTAATAAATGTTGGCTATCATCATAGTCGTTGTCATCATTTTTATGGAAATACAGAGTTACAGCCTGGGAATGTGTGATCAGCACCAGGATTGTAGCTATGCTGATGAAATGGGTATTCTGTTTAGGTTTCAACTTACTTTTACTGAGGGCGGGGGTGGGGTGGGGTGGAAGGAGGTCTAAGAATATGGAATATATGAATTTATAGAAATTGAAAAACCAGACCTCCTGGGGTGGGAGAAGGGGGAGTTTGGATTTTATCTTTTATTTAAGAGAGTGAAAACCCATATGGTGTTTTCATCCAGTTGTGATGAGGAATTTCCTTAGTCTAGATCCAGAAAGGACTCCTTTATGTTCCACATGACTCAGGAAGATAAAGAAACTGATAAACAGTAAAGATCTGTCATATACTGAGTGCTTAACACTACTCTAAGAAACTTTTTTTTTCATTTTACTGCATAACAATTCTATATATTAGGCATTTTTCATAATCCATTTTAATGAGACATAGAGAAATTGAGTAATTTTTCCAAGCCCACGTATTTGTTAAAATGTGGAGCTCAGCTTTAAGCCAAGGCAATCTGACCCCAGAACCCTCATCTTAATTATTCCAATGCTGCCTCATTTGAATGCATGATTCTCAAAAACACATAGGTTGAGTGGATAGGAAAGACTAATATATATTTTAGTTAAATCAACAAATCCGTGAGAAAGAAATGATAGAAATTATTTAGCTGGTGATTTAGGAGTTTTCCTGAAGTGATGATGGAGAAACAGAGGCATAATCTGAAGCAGATGTGTATTACTAGGCACAGCATAAAGAATAAAGATGTATTTGGGAAAAATGATTCTCTGTGGCCAGTCTGTCCCAAGTCTTCTGGCAGCTCTGCATCTCCCTAAGGATTTCACATTATTGAGTTGGTCCCTCCTTCCTAAGTCTTTTGAACTCTTTTGATCTTGTTAGTACATCTCCTTTTACAAAGGCTTTCTCAGCAATCCAGTGAGGTAAGCAGGTAGGTATTCTTACTCTCATTTTACAAATCAGTTAAGTGGTTTGCCTAGAGTCACACTAGATAGTGGGTGAGAGTCAAAAATTAGCCAAGGTTATTGTCTCCAAATCACTGCTCTTTACATTCTGTCACAGTTGGTGTTCTAGAATACCTCCCCCTCCTTTTTTCTGCCACTTTTTGCTTTTTCACTTGTCTTTTTCTTCTCCCCCACAGTCTATTGCACTGAATGAATACCTGCAGCAACAACAGGCCTTTTTCAGTATCCATGTCGGTCTTATCAAGAGATCTTGATAACCCAATTCAAGTGTTTCTTGAGAGATTATTTGGAGATATGATTCCTTACTGATGAATTCTCAGGTTTTAGATGTTTGAAAAAGCTTTTCTTTGTATGACTAAACAATTGATTGAAGGCATTTAAAAAATATCATCTAAGATTCACCTGGCTTTCATTTTGGCAGAGTAAAATCAGAAATTAGTCTAAAGATTTTCCTTGCCCTCTTATATTCTCCCCTAATCTTAGAAAGACAAGGATACAAATCAAAAGCTTTCTTTCAACCAAATCACATTGATGAGTTCAAAAAGTATTAATTTATTCAGAGGTAAAATATATTCACTATTTACATCTTGGACTTTGAGTCTACTTTTTTTCTTCTCTTATTATTAATATCATCCCTCCATGGAAAAATATTTCAGAAAAGGTTAAAATCCTTTTTTTATTGCCTTCAACAATCTAGATCTGTCTCCTTCCATTATAGGTAACCACTGATAGCATTTTCGTTTTTGTCTTGCCAAACTTTTTATTTCTCCACACTCACTGGCTTCTTATTTTTGCATTTACAAACAACATTGCAACAAATACCCTTGCTTCCTTGTGCACTTGTACTGATATTTCTTTGGGGTAAATATGGGGAAGTAGAATTGCTGAGTCACAGAGTGGGTATGTTTTAGAATTGTAATACTTTATTGCCAAATTGCCTTCCAAAATAATTGCAATTTAAACTACTCTTAGCAGTGCATGAGATGATCTCTTTTTCCAACTCTTAGCCACCCTGGGTATTTTCTTTTTCTTTTTTTTTTTTTTTTAAAGATTTTATTTATTTATTTGAGAGAGAGAATGAGACAGAGAGAGCATGAGAGTGGGGAGGGTCAGGGGGAGAAGCAGACTCCCTGCTGAGCAGGGAGCCCCATGTGGGACTTGATCCCAGGACTCCAGGATCATGACCTGAGCCGAAGGCAGTCGCTTAACCAACTGAGCCACCCAGGCGCCCCTGCCCATTTTTAAATTAGGGTGTCTTTTTGTTGTTGAGTTGTAAGAAGTTTTTTTGTTGTTGTTGTTTCTCTTTTTGTTTGTTTTAATCTGGAACTAGATCCTTATCAGATATATGAGTTGTAAATATTTTCTCCCATTTTATGGGTTGTCTTTTAACTTTCTTGATTTTTTTTTTAAAGATTTTATTTATTTATTTGAGACAGAGAGAATGAGAGAGAGAGAGCACATGAGAGGGAAGAGGGTCAGAGGGAGAAGCAGGCTCCCTGCCGAGCAGGGAGCCCGATGCGGGACTCGATCCAGGGACTCCAGGATCATGACCTGAGCCGAAAGCAGTCGCTTAACCAACTGAGCCACCCAGGCGCCCGAACTTTCTTGATTTTAAAAATTATTTTATCATTTTTTTAAGATTTTTATTTATTTGTCAGTGAGAGAGAGATCACACAAGCAGGGGAAGCGGCAGGCAGAGGGACAGAAAGAAGCAGACTCCCCTACTGAGCAGGGAGCCCGATGCAGGACTCGATGCCAGGACCCGGGGATCATGACCTGAGCTGAAGGCAGCTGCTTAACCAACTGAGCCACCCAGGCACCCTAACTTTCTTGATTTTTTGATAGTGTCCTTGAATGTACAAGTGTTCCTTATTTTAATGAAGTTTAACATTTATTTCCTATTTCTTACATATTTTTTGCTTGTGTTTTCATATATCTAAGGATCCATTGTCAAATCCAAGAAATGGAATTTGCTTTTATGTTTTCCTCTGGTAGTTATATATCTTAAGCTCTTACATTTGGATATTGATTTATTTTAATTTTTTTAATATGATGTGAGGTAAGGGCCCATCTTCATTCTTTCTTTCTTTTTTTTAAGATTTTATTTATTTATTTGACAGAGAAAGAGAGCACAAACAGGGGGAGTGGCAGAGGGAAAAGACGAAGCAGGCTCCTCGCTGAGCACGGAGCCCGATGTGGGGCTCGATCCCAGGACCCTGGGATCATGACCTGAGCTGAAGGCAGACGCTTAACGACTGAGCCACCCAGGTGCCCCCCAACTTCATTCTTTTGCAAACGGATAACCAGTTGTCCTAGCACATTCTTGTCCTATTGAATGGGTGTTGGCACCCTTGTTAAACATCAATTGACCATAAATGTGAGGGTTTCTTTCTGGACCCTCAATTCTGTTCTATTGATCTGTATGTCTATCCTTTTGTCAATTCCATGTTATTTTGACTACTGTGGCTTTGTAGTAAGTTCTGAAGTTTAGAATTACAAATGCTCCAACTTCATTCTTTTTCAAGATTGTGTTGTCTCTTCTGGGTCTCTTGCTATTCCATATGAATTTTAGAATCAGCTTGTCCATTTCTGCAAAGCAGACAATTGAAATTTTGATAAGGATGGCAATGAATCTGTAAATCTGGGAAATATTTCCATCTTAATATTAAGTCTTCCAATCCATGAACACAGAATGCTTTCCATTTATTCAGGTTTTCTTTAATTTCTTTCAGTAGTGTTTTATAGTTTTCAGTGTATGAGTCTTGCACTTTCTCAGTTACATTTATTCCTAAGTATTTTATTATTTTTAATGTTTATATGTCATGATATTCCATTGAATATATATACCATTTTAATGTTATATAGTTTTAATGTTATATTATTTTTAATGTTATAACATAATGTTAATTTTATTATGTTTAATGTTTTAATGTTTAATATTTTAATGTTATAAATAGAATTGTTTTCTTAATTTTATTTTCAGATTGTTCATTGGTAGAGTATTAGAAATACAACTGATTTTTCTGTGTGATCTTGTGTCCTGCAACTTTGCTGAATTAATTTTATAAGCTTTAATAGTTTTTAATAGGTCCTTTAGTGATCTGTGAATAGAAATAGCTTTGAATCTTCCTTTCCAATTTGGATAATTTTTATTTATTTTTTCTTGCCTAATTGCCCTGCCTAGATTGTCTTGTACAATGTTGAATAGAAATGGTGAAAGCAGATATCCATGTCTTATCCTAATTATAACAGGAAAACTTTAAGTATGATATTAGCTGTGCTTCCCCCCCCCCCCCATAAATCCCTTTATCAGGTTGAGGAAGTTTGCTTCTGTTATGGTTTATAGAGTGTTTTTTTAAAAATTTATTTTTGTTCTTTAATTAAAGGGTGTTAGAATCTGTCAAATGCTTTTTCTGCATCTATTGAGATAATCATGATTTTTCCCCCTTTCATTATCATTTGGTACATTACACTGACTGATTTTCATATATCGAACCACCCTTACATTGCTAAAATAAATCCCACTTAGTTATGGTGTATAATCCTATTAACGTGTTGCTGGATTTGGTTTGCTAGTATTTTGTTGAGGAATTTCACATTTATATTCATAAGAGACATTGGTCTGTATTTTTCTTTTATTGTGATTTCTTTGTCTGACTTTGGTATCAAGGTAATACCAGGCTTGCACAATGAGTTAGGAAGTTCTACCTTCTCTTCCATTTTTTTGGAGAGTTTGAGAAGGCCTGGGAGTTAATTCTTCTTTAAATATTTGATAAAATTCAGTAGTGAAACCATCTGGGTCTGGACTTTTCTTTGTTGGAAGTTTTCAGATAACTGATTCAATTTCTTTCCTTGCTATAGATCTATTCAAATTTTCTATTTATACTTTAGTCATTTTAGTAGTTTGTCTATTTCTAGAAATTTGTCCATTTCATCCAGGTTATCTAATTTATTGGCATACAATTTTTCATAATATTCTGTCATAAGCCTTTTTATTTATGTAAAATTGCAAGTAATGTCCCCATTTTCATATTGATTTTATTAATTTGAGTCCTCTTTTTTTTAAAGCTTGGTCATTCTAAGTACGAATTTTCTTGATCTTCTCAAAGGACCAGCTTTTGGTATTATTGATTCTTTCTATTTTTTTATATTCTCTATTTTATTTATCTCTGCTCTAATCTTTATTGTCTCCTTCCTTCTGGTTGCTTTGGGTTTAGTCTGCTTTTTTTTTTTCCTGGTTCCTTAAGGCAGAATGTTGGGTTGTTGATTTGAGATCATCTATTTTTTTTTATTATGATGTTATATTAATCACCATACATTAAATCATTAATTTTTGATGTAGCGTTCCATGATTCATTGTTTTCGTATAACACCCAGTGCTCCATGCAGTACGTGCCCTCTTTAATACCCATCACCAGGCTAACCCATCCCCCCACCCCCCTCCCCTCTAGAACCCTCAGTTTGTTTCTCAGAGTCCATAGTCTCTCATGGTTCGTCTCCCCCTCCGGTTCCCATCCCCCATTCTTCCCTTCCTGCTATCTTCTTCTTCTTCTTCTTTTTTTTTTTTTAACATATAATGTATTATTTGTTTCAGAGGTACAGGTCTGTGATTCAACAGTCTTACACAATTCACAGTGCTCACCATAGCACATACCCTCCCCAGTGTCTATCACCCACCCACCCCAACCCTCCCAACCCCACCACTCCAGCAACCCTCAGTTTGTTTCCTAAGATTAAGAATTCCTCGTATCAGCGAGGTCATATGATACATGTCTTTCTCTGATTGACTTATTTCACTCAGCATAATACCCTCCAGTTCCATCCACCTCATTGCAAATGGTAAGATTTCATTCCTTTTGATGGCTGCATGATATTCCATTGAATATATATACCACTTCTTCTTTATCCATTCATCTGTCGATGGACATCTTGGCTCTTTCCACAGTTTGGCTATTGTGGACATTGCTGCTATAAACATTGGGGTGCACGTACCCCTTCAGATCCCTACATTTGTATCTTTGGGGTAAATACCCAGTAGTGCAATTGCTGGGTTGTAGGGTAGCTCTATTTTCAACTTTTTAAGGAACCTCCATACTGTTTTCCAGAGTGGCTGCACCAGTTTGCATTCCCACCAACAGTGTAGGAGGGTTCCCCTTTCTCCGCATCCCCGCCAACATCTGTCGTTTCCTGACTTGTTAATTTTAGCCATTCTGACTGGTGTGAGGTGGTATCTCATTGAGGTTTTGATTTGGATTTCCCTGATGCTGAATGATGTTGAGCACTTTTTCATGTGTCTCTTGGCCATTTGGATGTCTTCTTTGAAAAATGTCTGTTCATGTCTTCTGCCCATTTCTTGATTGGATTCTTTGTTCTTTGGGTGTTGAGTTTGATAAGTTCTTTATAGATTTTGGATACTAGCCCTTTATCTGATATGTCATTTGCAAATATCTTCTCCCATGCTGTCAGTTGTCTTTTGGTTTTGTTGACTGTTTCTTTTGCTTTGCAAAAGCTTTTTATCTTGATGAAGTCCCAATAGTTCGTTTTTGCCCTCTTCGCTTGCCTTTGGCGATGTTTCTAGGAAGAAGTTGCTGCGGCTGAGGTCCAAGAAGTTGCTGCCTGTGTTCTCCTTTAGGATGTTGATGGACTCCTGTCTCACATTTAGGTCTTTCAAACCATTTTGAATCTATTTTTGTGTGTGGTGTAAGGAAATCGTCCAGTTTCATTCTTCTGCATGTGGCTGTCCAGTTTTCCCAACACCATTTGTTGAAGAGACTGTCTTTTTTCCATTGGACATTCTTTCCTGCTTTGTTGAAGATTAGTTGACCATAGAGTTGAGGGTCCATTTCTGGGCTCTCTATTCTGTTCCATTGATCTATGTGTTTTTGTGCCAGTACCATACTGTCTTGATGATGACAGCTTTGTAATAGAACTGGAAGTCCAGAATTGTGATGCCACCAGCTTTACTTTTCTTTTTCAACATTCCTCTGGCTATTTGGGGTCTTTTCTGGTTCCATACAAATTTTAGGATTATTTGTTCCATTTCTTTGAAAAAAGTGGATGGTATTTTGATAGGGATTGCATTGAATGTGTAGATTGCTCTAGGTCACTTTGACATCCTCACAATATTTGTTCTTCCAATCCATGAGCATGGAACATTTTTCCATTTCTTTGTGTCTTCCTCAATTTCTTTCATGAGTATTTTATAGTTTTCTGAGTACAGATCCTTTGCCTCTTTGGTTAGATTTATTCCTAGGCATCTTATGGTTTTGAATGCAATTGTAAATGGGATTGACTCCTTAATTTCTCTTTCTTCTGTCTTGTTGTTGGTGTATAGGAATGCCACTGATTTCTGTGCATTGACTTTATATCCTGCCACTTGACTGAATTCCTGTATGAGTTCTAGCAGTTTTGGGGTGGAGTCTTTTGGGTTTTCCACATAAAGTATCATATCATCTGCAAACAGTGAGAATTTGACTTCTTCTTTGCCAATTTGGATGCCTTTTAATTTTTTTTGTTGTCTGATTGCTGTGGCTAAGACTTCTAATACTATGTTGAATAGCAGTGGTGATAGTGGACATCCCTGCCGTGTTCCTGACCTTAGGGGGAAAGCTCTCAGTTTTTCCCCATTGAGAATGATATTTGCTGTGGGTTTTTCATAAATGGCTTTTATGATATTGAGGCATGTACCTTCTATCCCTATACTCTGAAGAGTTTTGATCAAGAAAGGTTGCTGTACTTTGTCAAATGATTTTTCTGCATCTGTTGAGAGGATCATATGGTTCTTGTTCTTTCTTTTATTAATGTATTGTATCAAACTGATTGATTTGTGGATGTTGAACCAACCTTGCAGCCCAGGAATAAATCCCAGTTGGTTGTGGTGAATAATCCGTTTAATGTACTGTTGGATCCTATTGGCTAGTATTTTGGTGAGAATTTTTACATCCATGTTCATGAAGGATATTGGTCTGTAATTCTCCTTTTTGATGCAGTCTTTGTCTGGTTTTGGGATCAAGGTAATGGAGAGAGACCTCATAAAATGAGTTTGGAAGCTTTCCTTCCATTTCTATTTTCTGGAAGAGTTTCAGAAGAATAGGTATTAATTCTTCCTTAAATGTTTGGTAGAATTCCCCTGGGAAGCCATCTGGCCCTGGGCTTTTGTTTGTTGGGAGATTTTTGATGACTGCTTCAATTTCCTTAGTAGTTATAGGTCTGTTCAGGTTTTCTATTTCTTCCTGGTTCAGTTTTGGTAGTTGATACATATCTAGGAATGCATCCATTTCTTCCAGACTATCTAATTTGCTGGCATATAGTTGCTCATAATATGTTCTTATGATTGTTTGTATTTCTTTGGTGTTGGTTGTGATCTCTCCTCTTTCATTCATGATTTTATTTATTTGGGTAATTTCTCTTTTCTTTTTGATAAGTCTGGCCAGGAGTTTATCAATCTTGTTAATTCTTTCAAAGAACCAGCTCCTAGTTTCATTGATCTTTTCTACTGTTCTTTTGGTTTCTATTTCATTGATTTCTGCTCTGATCTTTATTACTTCTCTTCTCCTGCTGGGTTTAGGCTTTATTTGCTATTCTTTCTCCAGCTCCTTTAGGTATAGGGTTAGGTTGTGTACTTGAGACCTTCCTTGTTTCTTGAGAAAGGCTTGTATTGCTATATACTTTCCTCTTAGGACTGCCTTTGCTGTATCCCAAAGATTTTGAGCAGTTGTGTTTTCCTTTTCATTGGTTTCCATGAATTTTTTTAATTCTTCTTTAATTTCTTGGTTGGCCCATTCATTCTTTAGTAGGATGATCTTTAGCCTCCATGTATATGAGTTCTTTCTGACTTTCCTCTTGTGATTGAGTTCTAGTTTCAAAGCACTGTGGTCTAAAAATATTCAGGGAATGATCTCAGTCTTTTGGTACCGGTTGAGACCTGATTTGTGACCTAGGATGTGATCTATTCTGGAGAATGTTCCATGGGCACTAGAGAAGAATGTGTATTCTGTTGCTTTGGGATGGAATGTTCTGAATATATCTGTGAAGTTCATTTGGTCCAGTGTGTCACTTAAAGTCTTTATTTCCTTGTTGATCTTTTGCTTAGATGATCTGTCCATTTCAGTGAGGGGGGTGTTAAAGTCCCCCCACTATTATTGTATTGTTGTCAATGTGTTTCTTTGCTTTTGTTATTAATTGCCTTATATAATTGGCTGCTCCCATGTTAGGGGCATAGATATTTACAATTGTTAGATCTTCTTGTTGGATAGACCCCTCATCTCTTATTACAGTCTTTGGTTTAAAATCTAATTTGTCTGATATAAGGATTGCCACACCAGCTTTCTTTTGGTGTCTGTTAGCACGGTAAATGGTTTTCCACTTTCAATCTGGGGGTGTCTTTGGGTCTAAAATGAGTCTCTTGCAGACAGCATATCGATGGGTCTTGTTTTTTTATCCAATCTGATAGCCTGTGTCTTTTGATTGGGACATTTAGCCCATTTACATTCAGGGTAACTATTGAAAGATAGGAATTTAGTACCATTGTATTGCCTGTAAGGTGACTATTACTCTATATTGTCTGTGTTCCTTTCTGGTCTATGTTACTTTTAGGCTCTCTCTTTGCTTAGAGGACCCCTTTCAATATTTCTTGTAGGGCTGGTTTCGTGTTTGCACATTCCTTTAGTTTTTGTTTGTCATGGAAGCTTTTTATCTCTCCTTCTATTTTCAGTGACAGCTTAGCTGGATATAGTATTCTTGGCTACATATTTTTCTCATTTAGTGCTCTGAATATATCATGCCAGTCCTTTCTGGCCTGCCAGGTCTCTGTGGATAGGTCTGTTGCCAATCTAATGTTTCTACCATTGTAGGTTACAGATCTCTTCTGCCGAGCTGCTTTCAGGATTTTCTCTTTGTCTCTGAGACTCGTAAGTTTTACTATTAGATGTTGGGGTGTTGACCTATTTTTATTGATTTTGAGAGGGGTTCTCTGTGCCTCCTGGATTTTGATGTCTTTATATATATATACCAAAAATAAGGTTAACTACTATGAAGGGATAGAATATGACTCTAAAAATGAAAAATAAAAAAGATTTTTTAAAAAAGGGATTGATAAGATGTTGGTTGAAAAAGGGAAAAAGAAAAAATAAAAAAAAAAGAAAAAGAAAAAGAAAGTTTAAAAAAAAAATTAACTTTGAAAGACTAAAGAATCATGGTAAAAAAGCCATGAATTCTATGTGCAGTATTCCCCTAGCACTGGAGTTCTGCCATTCTCATTGATCGGTAAACTTGGTTTTGGCTGGTGGTTCTTACTGATCTTCTGGGGGAGGGGCCTGTTGCCGTGTTTCCCAAATGTCTTTGCCGGATGCAGAATTGCCCTGCCCTTGCCAGGGGCCGGGCTAAGTAATCTGCTCCGGTTTGCTCTGGGGAGCTTTTGTTCCCTGCAAGCTTTCCGTGCAGCTTTGGAGGCCGAGAGTGAAAATGGCGGCCTCCCAATCTCTGCCCTGGAGGAGCCGAGAAGTCGTGGGAACCCAGACAGACCCAGAGACAAGTGTCTTGGTGGCAGGAAAGTTCTGGTCTGGATGTGTAATACAGATAGCTAGTCTGCTTTCCCCTGTACTAGAGATTCAAATTCCAGGATGGATGGGAATATGTGATGCCCTGGCTTAGCTACGGTCAAGGGCCTGCCCTCCTATCTCCTAGCTTACATCACAATCCAAGCCCCACATAATTGTTCTATCAAATCAGGTGGAAGAGGCAATTGGGGGAAATGGAAGTTGGGGCACAAAGAAAGTGAAAGGATGAATGTTGGGACGCCAAGACAAGAACTGTCCACTACCCAGCAACATGGCTTTTTGTCCTTTCAGGAGCTCCCATAGACCTTCCCACATACTCGAGATTCAGGTCTTTTTATTCCTGTGAATATCATTACCCCAGGTATCCCATAATTGTTCCTTGAGTGGTTCTCAGTCCCTTGCAACCAAAACAGCTCAGGCATATTGCTGAGGAAGACGGGGCTGTTCTGCTTTTTGTCTATCTCCTACAGAAATTATTAAAACCTCTCAAAAGACTCCAAACTTCCTTCTTCTGGGGGTGTTTGGTTCTGTTAGATACTTTGGTATTTTCTGTCAGCTTTCTCTTGGGACATTTTCCACATGGGAAGGTGTGATGAGAAAAACAACTTTTGTTTTTCTAAGTTGCTACCTAGACATTTTAGAGTATGATAACCTTACACTGAGTTTGAACATTAGATAAGAACTTGAATTTAGGATTCCCACCATAAATCCCCATTTGTTGTTCCCAGGACACCCTTTAAAATAACCACTTAGAAAAAAATCAAATCAAATAAACCACTTAGAGTTAAGGTTGTGAAAAGTTAGTGACCTCTGCTCCAGCCACACTGAGTAATAGGTGCATGCTACCCTGCTCTCTGTCTCCTGCTTATTCATGACCTGACACGGAGGACTGCAATACCTCCAGCTCATTGCACACTCACCCCTATTTCCAGATTTGTAAGTAATAAATCTTATGACCTCTTTTATGAGAATGTACCGAACTGTCCTTCAGTGAAAACAACCCTGAGGTTTCCACTTTTTCAAACTAGGAGCTGTGATGCTGTAGGAGATACATGCAGACTTTTGTGGGTGGATTGTGCTCCCTCATTCAGCAGGTCATTAACTGCACATTCTTTTCTTTTCTTTTTTTTTAAATTTTATTTCAATACACCAGCTCCAGTTTCCCAACACAGCAGGGAAAAGGGTCACAATATTACAGCTTCTTCCTTTCTCAGTGAATGCTTTAGCCTGGTACAGCTCAGAGATCAGCCCAAACAGGAGCAATACATGGGCCCTCCCACTCCCTTATTCCTTTTTAAAATAGAGATACACATTCACATGTCATAAAAGTCACCCTTTTAAGGAATAAAATTTAATGGTTGTTGTATATTCACAAACTTGTGCAACTATCACTGCTACATAATTCCAGAATATTTTCATCAGTTACTTCCCATTCCCCCCTCCTCTCAACCTTTGACAGTTACTAATCTAACTTTCTATCTCTATGAATTTGCTTATTCTAGACATTTCATATAAATGGGGTCATAGAATATATGACATTGTGTGTCTGGCTTCTTTCACTTAGCATAATCTTTTTGAGGTTCATCCATGTCGTAACATGTATTAATACTTATTTCTTTTTATGGTTAAATAATATGCCATCATATGGATACATCACAATTTGTCCACTCATAACTGATAGATATTTGGGTTGTTTCCATTTTTTGGCTATTATGAATATTGCTACTATAAAAATCATGTACAGGGAACCTGACTGGCTCAGTTGGTTGAATGTGCCACTCTACTAGATCTCAGGGTTGTGAGTTCAAGCCCCACATTGGGTGTGGAGCCTACTTAAAATAAATAAATAAATAAATAAATAAAATAAAAATCATGTACAAATTTTTGTGTCAACATATTTTCAATTCTATTTGGTATCTAGGCATATAATTACTGGGTCAAACAGTAATTCTATGGACAACATTTTGAGAAACTGACACACTGTTTTCCATCTCCTATTGTCATTTTATCTGGTGTTCAAGCTCTTGCTTTATTAAGTTAATATTCTTATTAAATTTTCTTTTCTTTTCTTTCTTTCCTTTTTTTAAAGATCTTATTCATTCATTTGACAGAGAAAGAGAGAGAGCACAAGCAGGGGAGTGGCAGGCAGAGGGAGAAGGAGAAGCAGACTCTTCACTCAGCAGGGAGCCCAATGTGGGGCTTGATCCCAGGACCCTGGGGTCATGACCTGAGCCGAAGACAGACAGACGCTTAACTGGCTGAGCCACCCAGGCACCCTTCTTATTAAGTCACACTTACTAAGTGTAAAGTATCATGAACATTTTTATTCTGTTCCTTAGTGCTGAATATGCATAGTATTTTAAATAGTCACAGATGTTTCCTCTTAAACATTCCCCTATCCCTCTAAACTTTTTGTTGGGACCAATGAAAGCAAGTGGCCTCTCCAAACCAGAAAAGGCAAGGAAATGGATTCTCCCCTGGAGCCTCCAGAAATATCATAGCCCTTCTGACACTCAATTTAGACTCAATCTCCAGAACTATAAAATAATGAATTTCTGTTTATTTATTATTAAAGCCACTAAGTTTGTTATTTTTGTTATAGCAGCAATAGAACCCAAGTGCAGATTGACATGGAATAAGAATATCATGAGACATAGCAAAGAAAATCTACAGGTTTTGGCTAATGCAAAAACAAGAGGAATGAGAACTGGATCAAAACAAGTAATATGTAGCTAAAACTAAGTAAGAGTTTTAATAATTTCTCATAGTGAGAAGGGAACTGGACATGTCTGTGGAAATTCACTGTGTATTTGTTATAGTTTGATGGATGTACTAGTCAGGGTTCTCCAGAGAATAGAACCCATGGAAGTTTTATGTCTGTGTGTTGTGTGTGTGTTTTTAAGGAACTGTCTCATAAAATTGGGAGTGAGGGTGGGCTGGCAAGTCTGAAATCTGTAGGGCAAACTGGAAGACTGAAAATTCAGGTAAGAGTTGAGCTGCAATTCTGAGAATTCTATAGGGCAGCAGGTTAGAAATTCAGGCAGTGTTCCTATGTTACAGTCTTGAGGAGAATTTCTTCTTCATTAGGAAACCTCAGTCTTTGCTCTTAAGACCTTGAACTGATTGGATGAGGCCCACTCACATTATGGAGGGTAATCTGGTTTGTCCAAAGTCTACTGAATTAAATGTTAATCACATCTAAAAAATACCCTTATGGAATATCTAGACTGCTGTTTAGACCAAACAACTATGCACTAGAGCCTAATCAAGCTGACACATAAAATTAACCATCACAATGTACATTTAACTCTCTAGTAGAATACGCTCATTCATTATCAACAAATCCTTTGTTGTGTTCATCAACTTGCCTTATTAGTGTTCAGATCTAGAATCCGAACTTGGAATCCATGGGCCCCCAGAGGGTCCCCCATCTTCGGTTTGGGGGAGAGTGTTCATGAAAGTTTTCAAATTATATACAGCATTTTGAGTGGATACGTGTTCATGCATTTTTTTTCCTGGGGGAGAGATTCAGAGCTTTCACCATATTCCCAGAAGTCTAAAAAGGGTCTGATACTGGCCAAGAAAGGTATGGAGCCCCTATAGAAAGAATCTATTTTTGACATTTGAAGGTGGGATTCTGATGTCTGAACAATCAGCACGCTTACAGACTGCTCTGGGAGTTGCTTGTTACATAAATCCAAAGTCCTCACCAACTTTCAGTAATAGATTAAATATTTCTTTGCTTTCCAACAAGGTTTTTCATATTTACTCTGATATATTACAAGAGAGATTGAAGAGTCCAAAATGAGTCTCTCAGAAGCAAGTTTTTTGGTCATTATAGTTTTATGGGTGAGTTATTTAGTTAATACATGGCTGAGGAGTGAGTAGCAGTGAGGAGCCTTCCAAATTCTTAGAGAAAGAGGGGCACCTGGGCGGCTCAGTCAGTTGAGCATCCGACTCTCAATTTTGGCTCAGACCATGATCTCAGGGTCATGAGATTGAGCCCCGTGTTGGGCTCTGTGCTCAGCAGGGAGTCTGCTTGAGATTCACTCTCTCTCTCCCTCTGCTGCTCCCCACCCCATGCTCACTCTTGTTCTATCTTTCTAAAATAAATAAATAAAATCTTTAAAAAAACCCAAATTCTTAGAGAAAGAATTCTGCCCTCTGAACCCTAAACTTATCAACTCAGCCCGTACGCGAAGGCAGCAAAATGTCTCAAAGGCCCTAAGGACAGCTGTGTCCCTTAAGTGAATGAATCAATGGTTAGGGGAAACTAGTATTTTATTTATTTATTTATTTATTTATTTATTTATTTATTTATTTATTTATTTGGAAAGACTTTATTTTTTGACAGAGACAGAGATAGCGAGAGCAGGAACACAATCAGGGGGAGTGGGCGAGGGAGAAGCAGGCTTCCCGCTGAGCAGGGAGCCCGATGTAGGACTCGATCCCAGGACGCTGGGATCATGACCTGAGCCGAAGGCAGACGCTTAACGACTGAGCCACCCAGGCACCTGGAAACTAGTATTTTAAAGGAGTTCAGACTACAAAGGGGCTGCACAAGGGAATTTCTAGGATGACAGAACTATTCTGTGTGATACTGTATTGTAGACCTATGATTTATGCATTTGTCAAAACCCACAAAATTATACATCACAAATAGTGAACTTTTTTGGCATGCAGATAAAAAAATCAGCCAAAGTCAACCAGGATATCCAAGAATCTCAGGATGGAATGCAGACAGCAACAAATGAATCTGATTGTATTACAAATGCATGACATAACCTCACTGAAGGAAGTGGGGAAAACAGAAGCTGACCTAAGTAACTTTGGAAAACCATGTTTGGATTGGATACTTTAAAGCTAAAGAGAAAAAGAACGTTATAAACACTATACTCTAGTTGGT
Source organism: Mirounga angustirostris (assembly GCF_029215605.1). Lineage (NCBI taxonomy): Eukaryota > Metazoa > Chordata > Mammalia > Carnivora > Phocidae > Mirounga > Mirounga angustirostris. The sequence continues at coordinate 42,798,131 of NW_026991721.1, read as the reverse complement.
AAGGGAGAGCATTTCTGAAACTGATTTATTTGTATAGGGTAGAAAAAATAAATTACAGACAATGGGAATCAGATTTCTCACTTCAAAGAAAGAAGTTAAAATTAGGGGCACCTGGGTGGCTCAGTCGTTAAGTGTCTGCCTTCGGCTCAGGTCACGATCCCAGGGTCCTGGGATCGAGCCCCGCATCGGACTCCCTGCTCGGCGGGAAGCCTGCTTCTCCCTCTTCCATTCCCCCTGCTGTGTTCCCTCTCTCGCTGTGTCTCTCTCTGTCAAATAAATAAAAATAAAATCTTTAAAAAAAAAAAAAAAAGAAGTTAAAATTAATCCAGGAGAGAAGGCTAGAATGAATCCTGTAGTGCTGTATTAGAATTGGGTCTATATGGACTCATACTTATTTTAATATACATTCAGATGGATACAGAAACGAATATAAATACGTGTGTTTACAGGGGTTAATATCTATGTGTAAATGCATGTGCGTATATGAGTGTGTGCGCGCACACACTTTTTTTTTTTTTTTTTTTGAGACAGAGAGAATGAGAGAGAGAGAGAGCACATGAGAGGGGGGAGGGTCAGAGGGAGAAGCAGGCTCCCTGCTGAGCAGGGAGCCCGATGCGGGACTCGATCCTGGGACTCCAGGTTCATGACCTGAGCCGAAGGCAGTCGCTCAACCAACTGAGCCACCCAGGCGCCCCCTCTTTTTTTTTTTTTTAAAAGATTTTATTTATTTATGAGAGAGAGAGAATGAGAGCATGAGTGCCTAGCAGGGAGCCCGATGTGGGACTCGATCCCAGGACCTCAGGACCATGACCTGGGCCGAAGGCAGACGCTTAACTGACTGAGCCACCCAGGAGCCCCTCTCTTCCTTTTCTTTTTAATTTTTTTTAATTTTTTTTTTAAGATTTTATTTATTTATTTGAGAGAGAGAGAATGAGAGAGAGAGAACACTAGAGGGGGGAGGGTCAGAGGGAGAAGCAGACTCCCTGCCGAGCAGGGAGCCCGATGCGGGACTCGATCCCGGGACTCCAGGATCATGACCTGAGCCGAAGGCAGTCACCCAACCGACTGAGCCACCCAGGCGCCCGCGTGCACACACACTTATTTGCTAGCTCTGTTTACTGAGTAGGCCTAGAAGCAATGGCACTTCAGTAGCCATGAGCACACCCAGCACCCAAATCTTGGTTTCTAAATAAAATTCTCCAATGAAAGGATACAGGTAGTGACCTGAAAGAGCTCTCAAAACTGGAAGAATTTGGCCAAAGTTGGAACAATTTGAACAACAAAGTAATGATAGTATTCTATTATAATCCAAAGAAAAAATATCCATGAGTCCATACTGATATAAATAAACAATTGAATAAATAAGTAGATAGGTGAGTGCCAGAGAAGAAACAAATTTTCCTTATAGAAGAGTTCAGAACAATATTTGTAAATACTCCCTCTCCAGGAAGTAGACCTGAATTCCTCTTTCCTTGGGTGTGGGCTGGACTGAGTGACTTGCTTCCAAAGCACAGAATATAGGAAAGAAAAATAGTAACTTTACAGTGGAGGAAACTGGCAGGTACCATTTTAAACAAGTGGGTAAGGTTAACATCATTAGTGATAGATCACATTGGTATCATATACCTCCTGATATGATGTAAGGAAAAGGCACTTCACCTTTGTGGTAATTTCCCCCCAAACTTAAAACTAGTGTAATCATAAGAAAAACCCAAACTGAAGGACATTCTACAAAGTATCTGACCCATATTCCTCAAAAATGTCAACGTCATGAAGAACAAAGAGAGACTGAGAAACCGTCAAAGATTGGAGAGGATTAAGGAAACATGGTGACTAAATGCAATGTGGGATCCTGGATTGGATCCTCAAATGGAAAAATGATATTAGTGGAAAAACTGGTAAAATCTGAATAAAGTCCATGGTTAATGGTATTATGCTAATGTTAATTTCTTAGTTTTGACAACTGTACCATAACGATGTAAAATGTTAACATTAGGGGGAACTGGATCAAGGTAACCCTCAATACTAACCTTGCAACTTTTTAGTATTATCTAAAATTATTCCAGGGCGCCTGGGTGGCTCAGTCGTTAAGCGGCTGCCTTCGGCTCAGGTCATGATCTCGGAGTCCTGGGATCGAGTCCCACATCGGGCTCCTTGCTCAGCGGGAAGCCTGCTTCTCCCTCTCCCACTCCCCCTGCTTGTGTTCCTGCTCTCGCTGTCTCTGTCAAATAAATAAATAAAATCTTAAAAAATAAAAATAAAATAAAATAATTCCAAAAGTATAAGTAGGTTCAGGAAAGCAAAATTATAGTGTCTAACACAAGAAAAATGTTCTTCTGTTGATCAGGAGTATTTCCCCAGGCTTGAGCTGGCTAAAATATGTCTCAGGTCTAGGTCCTTTGGCTGGAATTCCCTGCTTACACAACAATTTTGAATTGCCAATTCAGCCTAGAGGGGCCTGTGGTCCCGGGAAAAGGAAAGCATTGAATAGGACAAATGAGCATACTGTCACTAAAAAGATGTATCCCCTAACTGTAAATCAATCTACCAGCATCCAGGCCAGTTGCAACCACTTCAGAAAATTTAGTTAGGAATCTCTCACTAACAACCTGCTCATCCCAATGTCCAAAATATACTTTCTGGACTAGTGAATCTTCAATTCAGACCCTACAATCTGGTAGATTGCTTCTCCACCTCCTACCCACCTCTACCTCTTTACCCACATTGTTGTTCCAGCCCATTAGGCTTCCTGGGGTAGCCAGCCTTCCCAGCAGTACCTCCAGTAACATCACACTTGCTTTATACAATAAAACCAATTTCTGATACCTTAGCATCCCTTTTACTTTCTCAAATAATATGAACCAGTTTTAAAAGTGAGATTCCCTTAGGCCCCTGGATGTTTTTATTAAGTAAAATTTGTGCCTGTATTCTGCAAATATTAGGGCACAATACCTATAAATAATGACTCTAAAATCTAGCCTCTACCAGGTTTTTACTGTATTGAAAGAAAAGAACTTGATTCTTTCCCTCCTAATAAAACTAACTCTTCTTTAAGCTGTATGTTTCCTGGTGCTTTTCCTTATCATTCTATGTTTGAAGTCCTGTGTAACATGAATTGCCACTTCTCCTTTCAGAGATGAAGACAGAAATATGTCATTTGTATTTCAATTATGAGGTTCTTCCCTTTTCTCACTTTTTATCATTTCCAACTTTGCCTTGAACTTCCAAGTTCTTCTGGCCAACATAACTCTAACCTGCTTGTCAATAGTTTTTAGTAACTATTGTAATGGAGAACTTGTCTTTACCGCTCAAAGCTCACCAAACCCTATACTGAAAACTATGTGTTAGTGAGTCAAGCAAAAGAATGAAGAGCATCTTATTATGTTAACCAGAATGAAAATCAAGGTTACTGGATATTTGTTTCCTCTTTGTTGTCTAAACTTTATTACACATAATTTTTTATGTAATTACTAGTCAAACACTTGACTTTAAAGAAATGGGAAGGGTAATTTTTTTTATTGATTGATTTTTAAAGATTTTATTTATTTATCTGATAGAGACAGCAAGAGAGGGAACACAAGCAGGAGGAGTGGGAAAGGGAGAAGCAGGCTTCCTGCCGAGCAGGGAGCCCGATGTGGGGCTCAATCCCAGGACCCTGGGATTGTGACCTGAGCCGAAGGCAGACGCTTAACAACTGAGCCACCCAGGTGCCCCAGGGAAGGGTAATTTTTTAAAAAAAGATTTTATTTATTTGAGAGAGAGAGAAAAAGCATGAGTAAGCAGGGGGAAGGGCAGAGAGAGAATCTTAAGCAGACTTTGCTCTGAGTGAGAGCCCGATGCAGGCTCCATCTTACAACCCTGAAATCATGACCATGAGATCATGACTTGAGCCAAAATCTAGAGTCAGATGCTTAACTGATTAAGCCACCCAAGTGCCCCTAAAGATTTATTTATTTATTTATTTGAGAGAGAGAGAGAGAGCATGCAGTGGGGTGGGAGGGGCGGGGCAGAAGGGGAGGGAGAGAGAGACTTAAGCAGACTCCATGCTAAGTGGAGAGCCCTTCTCAGGACTTGATCCCACAACCCCAAGATCATGACCTTAGCTGAAACCAAGAGTCGGTGCTTAACCTACTGCGCCACCCAGGTGTCCTGGGAAGGGTAATTTTTGACTGACAGAAATTTTGTCTTATTACTACAGATGAGTCTGGATTTAGAAATGCCTCACTGTGTGTATTCTCTCCCAGGATTGGGTAGAGAGTGGGATAGTTCCTTTCCTTTACACTGTGAACGAGCGGTTAGCCCCTCCTTGTTCTCTCTTCTCTGGGAGCTGATCCTAGCCCGAGTCTCAATGCCTCAACTCCGTTTCCCCTTCCATTCTGGTCCTCATTTCTGTGCTGTGCCCATAGTAGTGAGAGAATATTTGCTTGAATTTTGTCACTTACAAAATTCATACTCTTTCCAGCTTTTCAATATAATCATATATTTCCAAGTAAAGATACTCAGTAAACAAAGTTCAGGGGAGAAGATAAGCCTGGATGTTTAAATTTGGGAGTTGTCAGCATCCATATAACATGGATACACACTAAATGAAGGCACCAGCTTCAATCCTTATACTAAATTTTAGTAAAGCTCAATTTTTTTTTTCACTTCTGTATAAATACATTAAAAAATACAAGTAATTAGAAGCTTGCCTGGGGTGCTCGAGCTTTGCTTTACAAAGCACTGTTCAGGGACACAGAAATCCAAAGGCTGAGTTCCATGAAATATACATTTTCAATTTTACTACAAACTGCCAATTGCTTTTCAAAATGCAATGTACTAATCTGTAAGCAGTTAATGAAAGAGTTCCTGTTTCTTCACATCCTTTCCTAAACTTTGTATTATCAGACTTCATACCAGTCACTCTGTGAGTTGACCTCTCCCCTCAGGGACCAAATTCCTGCTTTAACTAGCTTGATGAGAAACCCTTGCTCTCACCTTAGCACAAGACTTTTGACCGTTTTAAGGTCGCTGAGAATAAGATATAGTTCCAGAGAAATAAAATTCATTAGTGGGGCAATACATATATATAAATTTAATAATTTATACTTTTCTGATCCCTAACAAATGTTTTAAACATAATCACATAAAGTTCAGACATTGTCACCAGGAGCCCATTAAGCGCTACTACCTATTATCTGGCATGTAAGTAGGGTTTCAATTAAGTATTTGTTGAATGAACAGAAGGAAATGCCACTCTATAGCCTTTAACAAACACACTGGGTGCCTCTCGTGATCCCTGTTTTCTTTGCTTCCCTGACATGAGTTATCAGGTCTCATCAGTTCTGAGATGGCCCTGTCTTATTCTAAATTCCTACTACCATTGCTCAAATTATCACCACCAAAATCTATTTTCATTTCCTATGCTCCTATCTCAAGTCTTTTTCCTACTTCAGGCCAACTTCCACGTGCTCACTAGAGTTACCTTTCTAAAGCTCAAATAAAATAACATCAGTCCTCTTTATCAAAAATTTCAATAGTGGAGGCACTTGGGTGGCTCAGTCGGTTAAGTGTCTGCCTTCGGCTCAGGTCATGATCCCTGGCTCCTAGGATCGAGCCCCGCATCGGGCTCCCTGTTCGGCGGGGAGCCTGCTTCTCCCTCTCCCTCTGCCTGCTGTGTGCTCTCACTCGCTGGGTGTCTCTCTCTCTCTGTCAAATAAATAAATAAATAGTGCATGGCATGCAAGGCTTTTCATAATCTGTCTTTAATTGATTTTCCAACTTCATCTCCTACTACTTCTCATTAAGCACTCCTACCCTCTATCCCACACTTGAGAAAAGTCAAGCTATTTATCATATTTCAACTTGTTGGTTACTCTTTCATGTTTATATGACATTGTACATGCTCATCTTCTGCCTGGAAAATACTCATCTAACAATAATCCTTACTCACCCTTTGGAGTTCAAGCCAAATGTTACCTCCTCTGTCAAGCCTTTCTTGAATCCCCAAGCCAGTTGTTCCTCTGTGCTCCCATAGAATATTCTATTGACTCTTGTCATAGCATTTATATTTTACTGTGTTCATCTTTTTTGCCATCTTGACCAATGCTGTTCCATAGAAACCTAACACAAGCCACATGTAATTTTAACTTTTCTACTAGCCACATTAAAAAGTGTAAAAACAAACAGATGAAAAGAATTTGCATAATATCTTATTTCACCCAATATATCCCAAATATTATCATTTCAACATGTAACCAATATAAAATTTATTAATGAGCTATTTTAGCTTATTTTTTTGTACTAAGTCTTCAGAATCCTGTATTTTTTTTTTTAAAGATTTTATTTATTTATTCATGAGAGACAGAGAGAGAGAGAGGCAGAGGGAGAAGCAGGCTCCCTGATGAGCAGGGAGCCCGATGCAGGACTCGATCCCAGGACCCTGGGATCATGACCTGAGCCCAAGGCAGATGCTTAACCATCTGAGCCACCCAGGCGCCCCCTGTATGTTTTTTGAACTTTTAGCATATTGCAATCCAGACTGCCACATTTGAAGTGCTCAAGAGCCACATATATCTAGTGGCTCACAGATGGGACAGCTAGTGTGAGCTTCAAAAGGGATCCTATCTTGTTCATTTTTTTATTCCAAGTGCTTGATTTGTAAGAAATGCCTGATAAATGCTTGTTAAAGGAATCAATGAACAGATGAACGGTGATAAAAATAGCTAAGGTTGACTGCTTGCCACGTGAAAAGGCAGTATGATAAGCAATGTACGTCACTCTGATCAGCAAATGCTCGGTTAGCATTCGATGGCTATTTAACAGTTACTAAATAATTACATAGTCTTGGGAAAGCCACTGAACTTCTTACAGTCTCAATTTGCCTATTTGTGAAAGGACAGAGAGTATGTGCCCATACTGGGCACATTATATACTGACTCGGAAGACCAGTTTTAAAATAGGGTGGATATAAATAAACTCAGGGGATGGGTAAGAAGTTTTAAGAAACAATGCTGCACAGGAGAAGGGCACATGCTTTGGAATTAGACACACTGCGTTAGAATTCCCAACTCCACTACTCACTTATATGCTCTTAGGCAATTTAATTAAATTCCCTAATCTTCCACTTCCTTATCTGTAAAATGGACACAGTAATACCCACCTTGTTGTGAGGTTTATAAATAGTATCTTCAAAGTATTTGGCTAGAAGATAGGCATTATTATCGGTTCTAGGAAGTCTTTCACTCTTTTTTTTCTTTAAGATTTAACAATTTTAAAGATTTTATTTATTTATTTTAGAGAGGGAGAGAACGTGCATGCAAGTAGGGGCGGGAAGGAGCAGAGGGAGAGGGAAAGGGAGGGGAAAAAATCTCAAGCAGGCTCCATGCTGAGCAGGGAGCGCCGTGTGGGGGCTTGATCTCACCACCCTGAGATCGTGACTTGAGCTGAAACCAACAGTTGGATGCTTAACCGACTGAGCCACCCAGGCACCCCAAGATTTAACAATTTTAAAGGTAAGCATTTAGGTAAGGCTTACCATGTGTCAGAAACCGTGCTAAGTGCTTTAAAATATTAATGCGGACCTGCAGCCACCCGGAGAAGAGGGCCATCCCAGCAGTGTCCGGGCTGTCCCGGCAGGTGCGATGCTTTAGTATGACTGTGGTCAGGCCGTTTTCCAAGTTCGTGCGGCCACCTGTTCAGGAATATGGTATCGAAGGTCGCTATGCCACTGCTCTTTATTCTGCTGCATCTAAACAGAATAAACTGGAACAAGTAGAGAAAGAATTGTTGAGAGTAGCACAAATCTTGAAGGAGCCCAAAATGGCTGCTTCCATTATGAATCCCTATATAAAGCGTTCCGTGAAAGTGAAAAGCCTAAATGACATGAGCGCAAAAGAGAGGTTCTCTCCTCTCACATCCAACCTGATCAATTTGCTTGCTGAGAATGGTCGCTTGGACAATACCCCTGGAGTCATTTCTGCCTTTTCGACCATGATGAGCATCCACCGTGGAGAAGTACCGTGCACAGTGACCCCTGGATCTCCTTTAGATGAAGGCACTCTTACTGAATTAAAAACGGTCCTGAAGAGCTTCCTAAGTAAAGGCCAAGTCTTGAAATTGGAAGTTAAGACTGACCCATCAATCATGGGTGGAATGATTGTCCGTATTGGAGAGAGAGATGCTGATACGTCTGCAAAAACCAAGATTCAGAAGCTCAGCAGGGCCATGCGGGAAGTTTTCTGAAAGTGTTGATTTTCTGTCAGTGAAAATTCCTAAACTTGGAGCAACAATAAAATGCTTCTTGAACAGGGCGCCTGGGTGGCTCAGTTGGTTAAGCGACTGCCTTCGGCTCAGGTCATGATCCTGGAGTCCCTGGATCGAGTTCCGCATCGGGCTCCCTGCTCAGCGGGGGGTCTGCTTCTCCCTCTGACCCTCTTCCCTCTCTTGCTATCTGTCTCTCATTCTCTCTGTCTCAAATAAATAAATAAAATCTTTAAAAAAAAAAATGCTTCTTGAACAGAAAAAAAAAAAAATTAATGCATTCGGCTTCATAACACCCCCAATGAGATAGTACCATTATTTCCACTTTATTGCTGGGAAACTGAGGCACAGAGGGGAAATACCTTGCCCAAGGTCATTTAATAAGTGGTGGTGCTAGAGATTAGAGATTATGTCAAATGTAAGTCTTATTTCCTTAAAGAGTCATACCTTTGTATTTACTGACAAATTTTTACACATAAGTGTGGTTTGCTGCATGAGTTTCTTCCCAGTTTGGGGCCTTTGTTTGCAAATATTTCTGGGAGCAGGCTTCTCCCTAGAAGCTCAAAGATGTGCTAGTCCTGATCTTAAAGACTTTATGCAGAGTTCTCAAAAAGCACCATCCAAAAAGCAGGAAATAGGTGAGTCAGAGTCTATGGCTTTCACTTTGGATTGGCTGTGATGTTAGAATACAGATTACAATCTAGTGATCCCCATTTCTAGTCATCTGCAGCAGCTCTGCTCTGATCTAAATACAAGGGGAGTAAATCTCCAATAAAGAAAGAAAACGAGGGCGCCTGGGTGGCTCAGTTGGTTAAGCAACTGCCTTCAGCTCAGGTCATGATCCTGGAGTCCCTGGATCGAGTCCCGCATCGGGCTCCCTGCTCTGCAGGGAGTCTGCTTCTCCCTCTGACCCTCCCCCCTCTCATGTGCTCTCTCATTCTCTCTCTCTCAAATAAATAAATAAAATCTTTAAAAAAAAAAAAAAAAGAAAGAAAAAGATTAAAAAAAAAAAAAAAGGAGACAGGAAAAAGAAAAGAATAGTCTCCAGGTCTCAGGGTTCTACTGATTTTACTACTGCCCAAAAATGAGGTCTAAACATGGATAATGCCACCCACAAAAAAAGGGCAAAATGACCATCTAATCAGATGAGGAAATAAACTGGCCAGAAAGATGGTTTCTTTTTTTTTCCACAATGATGCTTGGAAAACAGACAACAGACAGTATTTAAGGAAATACTACAAATACTGTTTTTCTTCTTCCCAACACCTGTAAGCCACCAGGACCCTTTAATCAAGAGAGGTAGTGAGAATGCAGGGGAGGCAAAATTTTACCTCTACTTTCTTAGGGTTTTTCAGCCAGGCCTGAGAATTAAACTGATAGAAGACAGATTAATAGGAGAAAAGTATACAAACCTGTAAGTTTTATATGATATGGGAGCTCTCATAAGAAAAGAAAGATCCAAAGATATGGCAAACCTACCGGCTTTTACATTAGGTTGAACAAAAAGGCAATTGTGGAGAAGTATCTAAACTATATGGGGAGGCCATAGGAAGATAAGTATTATTTTAACATGGTCTATTTATACAGGATTCTCTTGGCCTTAATTCCCCAGTGAAGAATATTCATTTTCCCCTGGTACAGGGAGGGCATCTTTCACACAGGAGTGTTTATCTCCTGTTTTCAGGAAGAACAGGGGAGATTTGAATGCCCTTCTTTGCATCTGCTGTTTTAAGTGCCTTTCACTCAAAAACAGTCCTTATGCCAAAGGGGCATATTTGGAGCTGGCATAGCCTGCCACCCTTCAAGAACTGAAAAGTCAATAGTAGGATACAAGGAATGATTTACAAGGGCCAAGAACATATCAGCTATATTTTTGTTTCACCTAGATTGAGTTGTTGAATAGTGAGGGTCAGATGATTCACTTCCATGTGAAAACCAAACTTACCGCACAGATCTAGTATTCGCTCAATACTCAGCGTTAAGTTTCACCCTCCTTTTATAGATGGGGAAATGAAGCTACAATGACCTATGTATACTTGTTCAGACTGGCAATAGACGGATAGTGGCAACGTTAGAAAACCTGGTAAAATTGGTTCCCCCCCCCCCCTTAATAACAGGCTTTAAAAATATGTTTAAAGCAGATGGATTCTGGATGTCATAATTGAGTACAGGGCAAGGTAGAAATGACCAAATGATTTGCAGAGAATCACTGCCCTCACTAGAAATTTGACGCTCTTGCAAAAAGTGGCCTGAAACTCTTTCTACACTATGAAAGTGAGCATCTCTGATGCATTCTAGATGGCTGTAACAGGTTCTCCACTGTAACTACAAAGGAAGTTGTGTTCAACTTTAGTTTTATCAACACGAGTATTTTTAATGTGAAATAGTTACTCCTAAATAGTTCACATTCTCATGAAATCTATAAAGATAAAGCATGGTAAAAATAATTACTAATTCTAGGAGTGCCATGGAGATGTATGTAAGATTCCATGCTACTCATTGTAGGGAACACAAAGATAAGGACAAGGCAAAATGACTTGATCTTGTTTTGGAGATGGCAAATGTGGCTTGGTAGAAAGATTATGGGGTTTGCCATCAAACAGATTTAGATTTCAATCCCACTTCTGTCACCTAACAGCTGTGTGATGTTGGGCAAGCTACTTGTCTGAGTTTCAGTTTTCCCATGTATGAAATTCAGATGAATAGATGAGTACCTGCGTAGGGTTGTTGGGAAGATAGAGTGAAGAACCTCATCAAAACCGTTTAATAAGACATTGGCAGAAAAATATACGAGTTAAAAAATGACACATGCCATAAGAAAAGTGTTTCCTCAGAGCAGGAAGATTCAGTGTTTACATAAAAAAAATAATGCTTAACCTTCCTTGTTTTTTGTTTTTTAAAATGTCATGAAATTCCGAGGGATTCATAATAGCTATAACAACATTATGTGTAGCGTATGTGTTTCTGGTGTTTATTCCTATATATTTTCTCAGTAATACATGGTATTTCTCTTTAGGTTGCCAGCTATTTGTAAATAGGTGTAAATTATTTTTGCTTGGAGGAATTTACCTTCATTTACAGAACTGTGTTTCTATAGCAAGGATCAAAAGCACATACAGGTATTTCATATTTGAATAAAACTACAATGCAGTTGATTCCAATATATGGCAGCCCAATCTTCAGGGCTCTTGTTGCAAGATGGGGAAAGCATTTGAATGAATGATTTTCTTTGGTATTACTACACTACTACATAGAGGTTAGACTCTGGGCAAAATCCTTCATTGCCTTTTGTGGAGACTATTACTCATTTTTTTTTTTTTAAGATTTTACTTATTTATTTATTTGAGAGAGAGAGAGAGAGAGAAACAGCATGAAAGGGGAGAGGGTCAGAGGGCCAAGCAGGCTCCCCGCTGAGCCAGGAGCCTGATGTGGGACTTGATCCCAGGACCCTGGGATCATGACCTGAGCCGAAGGCAGTCGCTTAACCAGTTGAGCCACCCAGGCGCCTTATTACTCACTTTTTGTAGATACATGAATTCTTTGAATTCATTTAAGAATGATGGTGCACTGAGGGACAATGGTCAACACAACATGCCCTCCCCATAAGTTTGTACCATCTTGGAGAGTGAACCACTGTTTTAATTTTAGATCCTCCTCCAGAAAGCTCATCTGGGGGGGGTTGTGGAGGGGTGTCTCTGCTGGAGGTGCATGTTACAAATGAGATGCCTTTATGCTCTCAACCCTAATGTTATTTTTGAAAATTATAATGTACTCATTAAGCAATTACTTAATTTCTTCATGTGGTTTACTCAGAACTAAATAATAGGTTATATTTTTATACAACTATCTGAAAAAAACCATGATGTTTGCACAAAAATGTAAAAATTTGCAATGAAAGTATTCTCCAGAAATAGTGTCTGATTGCACATGCTGATAAATCTCAGCAGTGGCTTACTTAGTTCTGGTCTTCTAAGAATATGCCCCTAAATTCCCTAAGCATTTAGATCGTTAAGATAGCTGGCATTTACATCATTATTTTTATATGTATTTCCTCATCCTGAATTACATTGGAATGATCCATTTATGTCTGTCTTCCTATTACACCCTATGCTCTTTGGAAAAATTATATGCCTAGTTCAGGGACAAGTACTTTAAACAAAGGCATTTATCTGAACTGAACAACTTTATGACTAAATTAACAAATATGAATCATGTAGTCTTTTTTTTTTTACTTATTTTTTTTTATTCTTATGTTAATCCCCATACATTACGAATCATGTAGTCTTTAAAAAATTTTTTTTTTATTTTTAAAAGATTTTATTTATTTGACAGAGCACAAGTAGACAAAGCTGCAGGCAGAGGGAGAGGGAGAAGCAGACTCTCCGCCGAGCAGGGAGCCCCACGTGGGGCTGGATCCCAGGACCCTGGGATCATGACCTGAGCCCAAGGCAGACGCTTAACGAACTGGGCCACCCAGTTGCCCCTGAATCACACAATCTTCAATTCTTTTGCTGCTGGTGCTCTTTCACAAGCTAGAATTTTGCCCAGAGTCCATATGTTTGTTTTGTAAAGGTTACTATCGACCAATTTATAACAAGTGCTTCACCTGTCCCTGGCTATTTTCAGAATTCTGCTACTGGTCTGGATTCCAGGCACACACATCTGGCCTAACCTAGTGGAATGCCTCATCTCTGAGGGCAAGCAGCTGTGTCAGCTGTGTGTTCTGTGTCCCGCAGGAATGACTGCGCATGGTGCTGGACTGTGAGCTCCTCCAGGGCGGAAGCTATGGCGTTAACTAATTAATTAGTTATTGTTTTAGAAGCTATGGTATTTATTTATTTATTTTATTTATTTATTTTTAATTTTTTTATTTTTTAAAGATTTTATTTATTTATTTGAGACAGAGAGAATGAGAGAGAGAGAGAGAGCACATGAGAGGGGGGAGGGTCAGAGGCAGAAGCAGGCTCCCTGCCGAGCAGGGAGCCCGATGCGGGACTCGATCCAGGGACTCCCGGATCATGACCTGAGCCGAAGGCAGTCGCTTAACCAGCTGAGCCACCCAGGCGCCCAGAAGCTATGGTATTTAAATTAAAGTTTCCTGGGTTCAGTACTTAGGTCAGCCACGAGGTAGGCAGCTCACTCAACTTTTGTAGTTTCCAACCGGGTGCAGCATCATGGGTGCTTTGGTACCACTAACAGGGCCAGGCACTGAAACAAGCTCTAAATTCTCAAAGAAAAATCGGTCTGAACCATCTTAGCTGATCCTTAACTATCAACCCTTGTGCGCTAGTCACTGCGCTAAGAGCTTTCACTCACGTTCAATTCTCACAATCCTTTTTCTTTGTACGGTTTGTAGTTTCTGAACGACAGGTAGCTAAATCCTAGTGAGATTGTACCACGGGAGTCTCATGGAGCCTAAGGTTACAGTAATGCTATTACGGAGTTATTCTCACAATCCTTTTATTTAAAAAATTGAGATATTATACAATATTATATATTAAAGTGCCTTGAGTGCACTAGTATTAACTGTACTGCTTGAACATTTTTTACAGATGGATACCAACCAGATCCGGATGTCTCCAGCTCCCAGTAGCTTCCCTCGTGCCCCTTCCCTCGTGCCCCTTCCATTCCCGGGGTCACCATTATTCTAACTTTTCTCACCATCGATACGTTTTGTACGGTATTATTGTGGCACGATTGGTCCGCGGCGCTGGACGAGACGCACGCTCGGTTTCCTCGCTAAAAAGCATCCCGCCGAGGTTGCAGGAGTCCCCGGAGCCGACCTAGCGCGGGACTCCCCGTAGGCGCTGCGGGAGCACGCCACAATGGCTGCCCGCGCTCTCCCGCTCCGGCCTCGCCGCTTTCTCCCACCTTTCAGTGGGTACCCCTCCCGCGCGACGGGCCGCCGGGCGTGGCCCTGGGCGGCCACCCGCCGGAACGGGAGCGGCCAAGCGGCCGCTCCTGAGCCCGGGACGTGGGGCGCGCGCCCATTGGCTGAACTTTCCCCCGTGGACCGGCCGGCCGCAGAGCCCGCCTCCCGGCCCTCTCTCGGCGCTCCCGTTGGCAGTTCGCGTCCCACCCGCGCCCGCCCCCGCCCCCAGCCCGCCGTGATGGAAACGGGGTTGCGGGGCGGGCGGGAGGCCGAAGCGGGGAGGAGGGGTTGAGCTTTCCTCCCGGTAAGGGGGCGCGAGAGACGAGACAGGCCAATCAGGACGAGACGTGGAAAAGAGGCGCCGCGCCAGCCAGTCACATCGCGAGGTCCAGGTCGGGGAGGCTGACGCGAGCGGCACAGCCAATGGGCGGGCCACTACCCGTCCGCTCTCCGGCAGCCGGTCGGGGGTGGTGGAGGAGCGAGTGAGGAGAGCGCGACGGCGGCGGCGGAGCCATCACTGGACGGCCAGGGGGCAGGCGAGGCCCGAGCTTCTGCGTCTAGGTGAGAGGCAGCGACGCCGGGCGAGGGGAGGCCGGGCTGCGGGCCGCTCCTCGCCTGGCCCGGGCCGGCGGCCGCGGGAGCCGGGGCGGCAGGCCGCCAGAGGCGGAGGCGACACCCGCCGCCCCGCCCCCGCCCCCACCCCGAGCCGCCCGGAGCCGGGGGCGCCCGCCTCTGCCCGGCTGGCCTGTGCGCCGCTGGGCCGGGGCCACCGCCCTCCAGAGGGCCGGGCTGGCGAGCGGGGACGCGCGGAGGGGCCTGGTTTGCAGCCGCGGAGCCTTGGGGGCTCTGCCTGGTGTGCGGAGGCCGCAGGGAGGTGGTGAAGGTGGGGCGGGGTACTTAACGGAGGCGCGGGCTCGTGTGCTCCGGGGTGGCAGTCAGAGGGGGCCTGTGATTGAAGGATTTCTGGTCTGAGGGGGAAGAAAGTGACGGGAAAAGGGTGATGCTCAGAGAAGGGTGCCCGGGGAGAATGTGCGGAGCCGGGGAATGTGGCTGGCCTTTTGGAAGTAGGCATTGATCGAGGGTGGGGGGAAATCAGCTGGGAGTGAAGGGAGGGTAGGTTTTTGAAGGTTAAGATCTCTGGACAAATGGGGACAAGCGGATTTGGAATAAGAGGCACCTACTCAAACCGGAAGGTGACTGAGGGAAGGTTTTAGGTGAGGTGTGGCTGGAAGCTGTTTGACTGGAAGGCTTTACGTGGCCAGTTAGGAGAAAGTATACAAGGGGCCGACGAGGTCGCTTTATGTACGGTAGCTGAAGGGTGTGGATCTTTTATGATTAAGTGAGCAAGAGTAACTCTTCCTTTTGGGAGAGACTGGAGAGCCGAGTGTCTCAGGCAGGAGTCAGTCAGCCAGGTTCATTGGTTCATGCGCTACTCATGAGGGCCAAGCCCTCAAAAGTTAACTCTCACAACTGAGGCTGATTGTGTCTCCCTTCCCCACCCCCGTGGTAGTTCGTCTAATTGTTTTGCCACACAAACTCGCCCTCTCTAAAGTAAAGGCACGAATATTGTTTGCTTTTGACTGGATGGCAATGAGGAGTCACTTAATTCTTTACGTCTTAAAAGAAATCAGAATGTGTTGGTTTAAAGGCAGCATCAGAAGGTACTTTCAGAAAATCTGCCCTGCAGGCGAGTTTCTCAACAAATGACGCAAGATCTCTTAGAGTAACACAGTGAAAATTAACACATAAGTACAATTCTGTTACCGTAGGATCAACCGCTTTGATGCGGTAGGATTTGATTATGTATCATACTTGTTGGGAAGTTTTTTGGGAGTCTTGGGAAGTCTTGGGAAGAGTGTTGTAGCTAAATAGGTTCAAAGTTCTTTTCACTTAGAGGAACGAAAGGTGGTGTGTGTGTATCACTGTTGCTGCCTCTCACTTTCAAGCTTTAGGATTTTTTTTTTTGTGGGGTGTGGGCGGAGGTTGGGGGCAGAGAAGAGGTAGTAGAAACGAAAGCGGCCCACTACACATTTTCAGTGGATTTAAATGGGAGGAGGTGATCGGCAGTGAGATATAATTTCTGCTTGAGGATAGGACAAAAGGATTGTGAAGAGTTAAACACTTTTTGACAAACATGACGTGCTGAGGACAGAAACCAAAGAGGGCATAGGTTGTATACGGTATTTCCTTAGCCAAATCACCAAAGCGTCATAGCTAATGGACCATTCTTTAGGAGGTAGAAATAATTTCGTGGAAGTAATTTCTTGGTAGTGCTTTTCACTGATCACATTTTACCCTTAGTATAACAGAATACCTAAGTGCTGAGGCGACTCAGAGCAGAGAAGTAATAATCCAAGTGGTGTGGAGATAATCAGGGAAGGTTTCCAGGAAGAGGTGAGTTTTGAGACATCTTTGGAACTAGGAGTTTGGATTTGTGTTATTGCAAAACATGAAGATGACATTCTATTAGTTTGTACGTGCTATCAGCAACTGTGGACAAGAATGACACATTAAAAATGGTTTTAAGGAGGATGGAAGATTTGAATGAAGATTTAAGAGTGTGGAGATCAATTATGTCTAAGGTTGTGGTTCTGTCTGGTGGCTCGGAGAGAAGAATTAGAATAGTTAATGATGGCTTGGAGACAGTAAGGGAAAGAGCACTAAAATATTTTGATATTTTTGGTAAGAAAATATGTTGACAATAAGTTGGGTTATTGAGAGGGAGATTTGAGTTCAACCATAAAATAATCAGAAACATTTTTGAGTCCTGTAGTAGATTGTGTTGATAATAATAGCAAAATTTATTGGGTGCCACTTTATGCCAGATACTCTTTTGAGCTTTTCGAGCATCATCTTTCTTTGATTATCACTGTTTTATAGACGAGGGAACTGAGATTCAGAGAGATTTAATTTGCCCAAGGTCACACAGCTAGTAGGTGGCAGGTCAGGATTGACAAAGTCAATAAATATTAATTGAGCATATGCTTCATGCCAGGCACTGTGTTAAATGCTGGGGGTTCAAAGTTGCCAAGCAAATCCAAAGGTCAGGCTGGAGGCACTTTTTTGGAGGTTGTCAGGAATTAATAAAAGAGAACCAGTGAAGGAAGAGAAGAAGATGAGTTGGAGAGACTTGTAGACACTGAGGAATATACTGTTTTGGAAATCTTAGGATAGAAATAGTTTTAAGAAAGAGGAAGTAGTCAGCAGCAAAATACGTAGCTGAGAGACTCAGAAGAACAAAGACTGAGAAAAAACCGTCGAGTTAAGTCAGGAAAAAACTTATGTGAATATAGTCTCAAAAACCAGAATTAAGATAATAAGGTATAGGCAGATAGTTACTCATGTTTAGTGGCAAGTGCTCTATACAAATTTAAAATATGGTGGCAGTTATGGTCAAATTCATAGGAAAGATGTTGGTATGTCCCTTTCTAATATTTTAATCTTTGGCTGCTAAGATCATGGGTGGTTTAAAAATGCTCATACTCTTTGTATTTTCCAAGTTAAAAAAAAAAACAAGCATTACTTTTATAATTAGTGGGGGAGAAAATCATTCTGCTGAAATGAGCTAATGGGGAATAGTGGATGGGCTTCTCTGAATTATGTTTGGGGAAGGGGACAAGATGGTCTTATTTCAGTGTATACTGCTGCATATGAGATACTTTGGTAGGTACATTCCTGTTTTGGAAATGATTAGACATATTCTGAATCTGTATATCCTGAAAGATGGCATTTGCTTAATCTGAGGAATCGGTTTACTAAATCACCTTGAAGCATGGAGATGTGGTCTTGGTTTTTCTGAACATTGTTTTTTTTAGGGTTTAATAAACAAATTTGAGGTTAAAAGCACACCACTCATTCGATTGGGTCATTTTAACTGTGTCTTTTGGACTTTATACCCTTCTTTCTTCCCACACATTGGTTCTTTAGTTCCTCTCTTAGTGGGTTTGTAATGGGCTTAGATTTTCAGTTCAGTAAGACCATATGAAAGTGCTGAATTTACAGATAACTAATTTAACTTAAAATTTGTCATTGTTTTCTGTTCCCAATTTGAAGAAGAAAAGAGACAGATTTCAAGACAGTGACATAAACTTCTCTAATCAAATAATTATTCGAAAACAAACTAGTAGGATTTGCCCCAGGATCAGTAGTTTTATTCCAGTCTCTAAAATGGAGATGGAGGAATCTTTTAAGTCAAGAATAGGATCTAATTTTTAGTTTAACTTGGCCCATAGGGATTGTGGGAGGAAACTTAGTATTTCATCTAGGTACTGTGCTATGTTCCTTAAATAAATTATTACATTTAGTTCTCATACAATTCTCCAAGGTGGATAACCTATTACAGATGAGAGAATGAGGCTCAGAGAAGTTAGTAACTTCCCAAAGGTTGGAGAGGTAGAAGCAGAGATGAGATTCAAACCTTGCTTTGTGGAAAACCAAAGTTCATGCATATGAGATAAAAGACAAGAAAGACTTGTTTATATTAATATCTACAATTGAAAAAAACGCCACATAGCCTTAGGTGTTTAGTAACTGTTACCTTAGAGGATGGGACTGTTGCTCTGTGTGTTTGCTTTGTGACACTGGCTCTTAAATGATGGTGATGATTATGTATCTTTTAAGGTGCATTATATTACCTTTAGAGGTACATGTTTTCTTTCACATTTTAGTATTTTTTGAAATGAAGATGTAATTTACAGTCTTTTTAAAAATGTTTATGAAATGGATACTATGTCTTTTTTTTTTAATTTGAAGATCTAATTGTCTTTATTAAATGATTCATGAATTGGACAGCAGCACCCCATCTAGTAAGTAGAGAGGCGCTCCCAAATGGCTGCTATGTCTTAAAGTCAAATGTGTGTCTCAGAATTGAGGAAGTGTGGTATATGCATATAGTCTGCATGTACAGTGCCTTAGCAGTTTGTTGTGTGCATTTTCTTCCCAGCTCCTTCCTTTACTTAGCCTATTACCTTTTTTTGGTATGGTATAATATAGAACTGAAGTATATATTAATAATAAAATAGTCATTCTCTTTAGTTAGTGAATATTACAGTGTAGAAGAAAGTACTTTGCTGTGGAAAATTCACATTGCCCTGTGAATCAGCAGATCTGAGTTTTAATTTTGGTTTTGCTAGTAACTTGATGAGTAACTTGAGGCAAGTCACTTCCCCTCTCTGAGCTTTAGTTTTCTCATCTCTAAAATGGAGTGGGGAGGGGAACTTTTAGACCTGTCCAGCTTGAACAAACTGTATGCTCTTTCTTTAATTAAAAACATGGATGCCTTAGATCCTTCTTAAAAACTGTATTTATTAACTTTCTACTATTTTTTCTTTGTCTTCATCTCTTTGCCTTCTCTCCTTGCCCTTTTTTCTGTGGATCCTTGAGAGTACTATCAGATCCAATGTATTAGAAAGGATGTGTTATTTTTGATATCCTGCATTTACTAAACAGGATATTTGAGAAAGTAGGTATTTAGTAAATAGTTAACAAATGAATATATGTTTTATCTGAGTTTAATAAAAGGATCATTTAAATAAAATACCATACAGAAGCTGTTAAGGTTCTTTGAAAGGTCGTTCTGCCTAAATAATGAAATGTGTTTCGTGAAGTAAATTTATCTGCTCTCTATGGGGCAGATGTATAAAGAAGAAAACTACTGGACCTGTCTTTGAGAAGTTCTCTGTTCTAGTAGGAGAAGGAATCTCCTTTAAACTTGTATTATGGAAAGTTGCCAACATAAAACACACATCACCAACTTCAGCAATTACAAACCTGTGGTTAATCTTGTTTCATTTCTGCTTCCACCCACTTCCTCCTTTTTTATTTTGAAGCAAATCCCTAGACATTTTTACCAATTACTACCATATAGCATGATGAGTGTGACAATAGACATGCTAAGCTAAGTGAAGTAGAAATTGTTCATTTAAATATATTTTGAGACTTATGTGTTATACTGTGCTAGGCAAGAGAAATTAGATATAATAATCTGTAGAGCAGGGGTAATATAATTGGATAGACTGAATATACATATATAAAACAATATAGCAACATGAGATCATATACCAAAATTGGTGATAGAGATTTTAAATGAGAGATGACATTATTTCTGAATGAAAGTAGGATTTAGATAGGGAAAAAAGAACATTAAGGGGTGCGATGAGGTTGATCACGTGGAGAAAGCATATAGTTAGAAAATCTAACTTTAGCTTCGTAGAAAAAGTTATATGTAAATCTGTATCTCTCTATACCTTTTAGACCCCTACAGCATATTATTGACATACTTTGATCTTAAATCAATATTTGAAAAAAGCCAATTTCTGTGTTACAATTTAAGACACACTGCTTTATGACTGTATCACTGTCTGTGGTGAATTATTTGGCACTTTTCATTAAAAAGCCTTCTGAATATCTTAGTACCACATGTATTAATGGATCCATTTTGTCTAGAATGTTTGTGTGTGTGCCACCAGCTTTCAAATATAAATCATATGAGATCTTAAATGGTGCTGTGTGTGTTTAAATGTTAACCGTTAGACAATTTTAAGATTACTTTGAAATACCTAGTTTATATCATTCTTGTCTTTTATGGAATTCTTGCCAGAAATGTTGGCATGACATGAGTTTTCTCACATGAGAAATCCTCCTTGAATTTAAGGAATTCTTACCATTATATATTATTATTATGGAGTATTGACTTAAATACTTTGAAGTATTAATTGAGAATAAAATCTTAAAATGTGTTCCATAATGCAGAGATTTTTAGTCAAAGGTCATGACCTCTTTTGAGCATCTCCTCAAAGCTTTGTGCTCTCCCCTTAGAAAAATAAACAGCAATCCCTCCTTGTCCATAGTTTTGCTTTACACGGTTTCAGTTACCTATGGTCAACCTAGGTCCGGAATCAGGTGATCCTCCTGACATATTAGAAAGTCAGTAGTAGACTAATAGTAAGTCACAATGCCTAAATCATTTATCTTCCTTCATCTCATCATGTCGGCATTTTATCATCTCACATCATTATCAAAAGAAGGGTGCAGTACAATAAGATACTTTGGGAGGGAGAAAGACCACATTCACATAACTTTTGTTGCAGTATATGGTTATAACATTATTATTATTGTTAATCTCTTACCTTGCCAGATTTATAAATTAAACTTACCATAGGTATGTATGTATGGGAAAAAACAGTATGTATAGGGTTTGGTACTATTTGCAGTTTCAGGCATCCACTGGGGGTCTAGGAATGTATCCACTGCAGGTTAGGGGGGATTACTGTACTTGCACACTTTGTTTTTCATATAATTTCCGGGGGTTAATAAGACTCTCAGAATCCAGGGTGCCTGGGTGGCTCAGTCAGTTAAGTGTCTGCCTTTGGCTCAGGTCATGATCCCAGGGTCCTGGGATCGAGCCCTGCAAGGGGTTCCCTGCTCAGTGGGGACTCTACTTCTCCCTCTCCCCTTACCCCTCCCCCTGCTTGTGGTCTTTTTCTCTCTCTCTCTCTAAAATAAATAAAATATTAAAGAAAAAGACTCTCAGAACCCATGTGTCTATGGATTCTAGTTTAATAAACCATTCTTTAATGTATAGGCAGAAAACATACCACTAAAATTCAACTCAAATTTATTTTGGTGTGTACCGCTCACCTTTTACAAACAAGTGTCTTTCATTATTGAGTGACAAAAATGATAAAACTCATTATGCATATGCCTAATTTAAAAAAATAGACCAATTCTTTTTTTTTTTTTTTTTAAAGATTTTATTTATTTGAGAGCGAGAATGAGAGACAGCATGAGAGGGAGGAGGATCAGAGGGAGAAGCAGACTCCCTGCCGAGCAGGGAGCCCGATGCGGGACTCGATCCCGGGACTCCAGGATCATGACCTGAGCCGAAGGCAGTCGCTTAACCAACTGAGCCACCCAGGCGCCCACCAGTTCTTTTTTTTTTAAAGATTTTATTTTTATTTATTTAACTATTTATTTATTTTGGAGAGCGAGAGAAAGAGCATGAGCAGAGGGAGGGAGAGAGGGAGAGGAAGAGAGAGAATCCTCAAGTAGACTCCCCGCCAAGCGCAGAGCGGGACGTGGGGCTTAATCCAGGACACTGAGATCATGCCCTGAGCCAAAATCAAGAGTTGGCTGCCCAACTGGCTGAGCCACCCAGGCGCCCCTTCAAAATTTTATTTTTAAGCAATTTCTACACCCAGAGTGGGACTCAAACTCATGATTCTGAGATCAAGAGTAGCATGCTCTACCAACTGAGCCAGCCAGGCACCCCCAAAATGGAACAATTCTTAATTGGATTCTTGGGAAAAAATAAGCTATAGCTAGCTTAATAAATATGTTGCATGATTTTATCAAAGATTTTGGAATAAGTATATGGTACTTCATATAATGGCTGCTATCCATCCTGAATTAAGAAGAAGTAGAGTATGACTTTAAGAATGGATAAATATAGGGGCGCCTGGGTGGCTCAGTTGTTAAGCGTCTGCCTTCGGCTCAGGTCATGGTCCTGGGATCAAGCCCTGCGTCAGGCTCCCTGCTTGGCAGGAAGCCTGCTTCTCCGTCTCCCACTCCCCTTGCTTGTATTCCCTCTCTCGCTGTGTCTCTCTCTGTCAAAAAAAAAAAAAAAAAAAAAGAATGGATAAATATATTTCAGAGGTTAAGGAAAAAACTACTTTGGCCTTACTTGCCCTTATCTATTTGAGATCTGTGGAGAAGAGGGTCTGTTAAAGTATTTTGAGTTGTACATTTGTGTTAAAATCATTCCTGTATGTGATAATGGGGCTTAGAAATGTGTTTGGGCTGAAAGGGTTGATTCTCTATGGAGCCCGGAGATTGTGTTTATCATCCATCTAGTTTGAAGGATGGTCCTAAATAAGTTTCTTAGAAATATGTGGTTTTAAAAGGTTGTGGGTTGCACCTAAAATGTAATCATAATAGTGGATTTTAGCATAAGTAGAATCCTCAGGAGATAGGAACAGTTGAATTAGCTGCTATTGAGACATTTGACTGTTTGAAGATCAGTGAATTTTAGGTGTATTGCTTTAAAGTGATAACCTTTGTGACCTATTAGAGTTAATAATTCTCTGAGTATCTAATGTACTACTAGGAAACAGCTTATTCTAATATGTAGTAATAGATACATAGACTTTGAGAGCTAGGAGAAGGAGGATTTAACCATCAGTGATTTTGGCTCCTTTTCAATGAATTTTACGAATGATCAGAGCTGTTAATTGACTGGCCCAAGGTCAGGTGGTTACTGGCAGTCCCAACAGTGTAGTTATTCCTTACTGATTTTTTTTTTTAATTTTTAACTTATTTTATTTAAATTCACTTAGTTAACATATAATGTGTCATTAGTTTTAGATATAGAGTTCAGTAATTCATCAGTTACATATAATACCCAGTGCTCATTACATCATGTGTCCTCCTTAATGGCCATCACTCAGTTACCCCATTCCTCCACCCAGCTCCCCTCCCTCAGTTTGTTTCCTATAGTTGAGAGTCTCTTATGGTTTGTTTCCCTCTCTGATTTCACTTATTTTATTTTTCCCCTCCCTTTCCCTATGATCCTGTTGTTTCTTAAATTCCACATATGAGTGAAACCATATGATAATTGTCTTTCTCTGATTGACTTATTTTGCTCAGCATAATACCCTCCAGTTCCTTCCATGTCGATGTAAATGGTGAGATCACATCCTTTTTGATGGTTGAGTAATATAATATATATTATATATATGTATATATACCGCATCTTCTTTATCCATTCATCTGTCGATGGACATTTGGGCTCTTTCCATAGTTTGGCGATTGTGGACATTGCGGCTATAAACATTGGGGTGCAGGCGCCCCTTCAGATTATAGCATTTGTATCCTTTGGGTAAATACCTAGTAGTGCAATTGCTGGGTCGTAGGATAGCCCTATTTTACTTCTTGAGATTCCTCCTTGAGATTCTTGAGGAACCTCCACACTGTTTTCCAGAGTGGCTGTACCAGCTTTCATTCCCACCAACAGTGTAAGAGGGTTCCCCTTCCTCTGCATTCTCACCAACATTTGTTTTTTCCTGACTTGTTAATTTTAGCCATTCTGACAGGTGTGAGGTGGTATCTCATTGAGGTTTTGATTTGTATTTCCCTGATGCCAAGTGATGTTGAGCATTTTTTCATGTGTCTGTTGGCCATCTGTATGTCTTCTTTGGAGAAATGTCTGTTCATGTCTTCTGCCCATTTCTTGACTGGATTATTCATTACTGATTTTTGATAGGTCTGTTGTGCTTACTGATTTTGGCTGTCTTCATTCTGGATCTGTTTCTGGAGAAGGAAGTATCTTTACACTAGCTTTTTTAGCATTGTGGCTTTGATTCTCAAATGATAAATTGACTAAGAATTACCTGGATTTTTATACTCTTAAATTTTTTACTTTGCTGTACATGTTCTCAACCCATCTTTAGCACAATAACCCATGGTTACAGTGCTTATTCAGGTAAGGTTCTTAGGAGCTTAAATCAGTTTCACAGCTGGAAACAGATACTAAGAATCCACAAAGTCATTAGACACTCCCCTTATGTTTTCTATAGCTTTCTGGGCTGATCCCTGCCTGACAACATTTAGTTGCAAGCTATATCTATGAACTTGGCAAAGTTTTAAAGGTAAACTGGGAAAGGATTTTTTGAGAAGAGGGTTTGTTATGGGATTTAGTCCTTTTTAAGACATTTCTAGATAGTTTCCAGAACTAGAGACTGGAGGGATCGTTCACATTCAAGTTCAGAGAAGTTATTATTACTTCCATCAAGGGCCTGATTCCAGGTCCTTACGTCACATTTGGTTGGTGTAGACCTGGTGGGCAGGAAGAAGACCTGCCCCTGTGTTGGTGACCCTATAGCCAGGGCAAGGACCCTTAAAACAGTGACTCTCAAGCTGTTTCAATCCCATCTTTAGCTAGGTCATTCTTTAGCTCAATAATTCCCACTTTCCGGTGGAAAAATAATAGTAATTGTCAAGGTACAAGCATTTTGGGGTTAGAGGTATGATTAGTTCCTAATTGAATCGCAAAAAATATACTTGTCTTTAAGTCTAGACTGGTTAGAAAACTGTAGGTCTCAAATCCTAGTGATGTAATTGTATAATACATTCTGCAGGTTTAATAAAACAACTAAAATGATATGTATAAGCTCAATTAATGCTAATTTTTAATTAAAAAGTAAAAATAATGATTATTGAAAAACCATGGCCAGCTAAAGAGAACACCACTTCACTGACAGTGAGTGCCCCTCTTGAAAATGTCAGAATTCCAGCTTTTGAGTGTGCATATGTGGTGTAGGAGCTTTGTAGCATTGGGAGTTGCAGCAGCCAGAGGAATTAATTGTATACAGATTGAAGTCTTTGGTACATTCTAATAACATGCCCATTTTTGCAACTCTTAATTACTGGCTTAATAGTTTATTTCTAAGTAGTCTTATGTGTCAAAGGAAGATCATGCTTTCTAAATCATTTGTAGTCCATGGGAGGTTTGGTCCATTTTTGGATAATCATTACCTTAGAAGGTAATCTGTGAGCTTCTCCGGAGCATTGTTTCTGTAGCTGTGTTGGGAAATTTGTGAGAGCCTGGGCTTAAATCGAGTTCAGTGGGCTTCTTCACCTCAGGACATTTGCTAGTCTTTGATATGCTAATACCCTTTGTTGATCCCTGGTTGGGGGTAAAGCATACAGTTTCCCAGCCCCATTTACCATGTTTTGGAAAATGCTGCCTTGGAGGATGTACCAGTTTTCAGATTTCAGCCTTGAGAACAGATTCAGAAGGTACATAAGAAAGTGACACAAAAGAAACAGGAAATACAACGTACAGCATAAAGCAGGAACTTCAGAGCCTTTTCTGCCGTTACCGGTTTGCATTTGCTGTAATAATCAGACTGAGTCTGAACTCCTAAACTGAATCTAAACTGCTTCTATAAGCAGTGAAATACCTGATTCTACCAGCTTGTTCTGAATGATCTTAATCTTCCTGAATAGACTTTGTTAGTTTTAAATTACACCACACAAAATACATAATTAGTAAACTGCCTGAGTCAGTTTTTGGGTAAACCTGTAGGTAGTCTACATGTAATGTTCATGGTAAACATGATACATTTTCCTGTTAACATCAGTTTTACTGAGTAACTTGAAATATTTTTATATTAACCCTTAGATATATTATGGAGTCAGATGTACAACTTCCGTGAATTCCTAAGCCAAACGGGATATTTCCCGTTCTTTAGTTGTGTTCAAGAAGCCTGATTTTTGGTAATACACTTAAAGTATTAGTATAGCTATGTATATTGGAATCCTATATTTCACTTTTCTGAGTCTGAAAGTATTAGGATAAAAATTTCATGTCTTAACATGAAAACATTTTTATTAAGGTGAGGAGAGACTGTAGAACGATAGTTTAAGAAAAAATAATGTGACTTATGGTAACTACTTTTTAAAAATTGTTTTCTCCCAGAATGGAATTGAACACGTGCTTTTACAAGCAATGGAACTGTCTATTACCAAACTTAATAGGAACGCAACCCTTCTGTAGGCTTTACGATAGAGAAGTTACCCCACTGGTACAGGCTTTGAGAACAGAAAGAGAAACAAAGGAAAATGGATATGGCTGAAAAATTGAAGTTTTCTTGTCAGCAGATAACTTTAATGCTGTAGAATTGACATTTATTTTCTGAAGGAGGAAAACTTGACTTTTTAAAGTTCTTTAGATCACTCAAAGGAATTTGGAGGCTGATTTTTTTTGTTAATGTCTAATATTTTCCAGGGTAATGAAGCCTTAGAGGCATTTAATGCTGGCCAGAGTGCCATGCTTATGGAGCAACCTCAGTGTATAAAATAGTTGTGTAGTGCCCCTAAGAGAACTAATGAACCTATTGGGATTCCTAACCACCAAGAAGTATCTTAGACATTGAGGAAGATAGGATTCAGAGAGTTAAGTATTCGTATGCCAGCGTCTGTGTAGGCAAACAGAGTGCCCATTATATCTACTTCAATGGGTGCTTACAACAGGGTTGGACACTAGCATCTTTTATTGAAAAAAGAACTGTTAACCAAGATGCTACAGCTATTCTTTTGTTTGTGGAAAAATGCCTTATAAGCCTTAATTTTTGAAAAAGGAAAAAGGACCCCACTATTCTTATCAGCTTGAGTACAGTAAATAGTTTGTGCATTTTGAGTTTGCATTTTGGCCCTTTATTTGTTGCTTACAGCTTACTTTCAGAGGTGGTTTTCTTTTCTGTTGAGTCTTAAAACACTAAGTAATGATGGCTGAGTTATTAAAATATAATAGAAAAGACACAAGGCCAATGGTTCCCAGTATGCCTCCCATGGAAGACTATCAAAAATCTTTAAGTATATATACTTACCTACAAGGTGAAGCCTCTTCATAGTCGAACCAGAATGAGTTGGCTTGCTTTTGGCTAGACGTGTGTCAACTCCAAGTGGTCACTTCCTAATTAGAGGTTCACAATTAAGTGAATAAGCAAAAGTGAAATTTTTATTCAGTAAAAGAGGTTGTTTGGTAGGCAAAATATTTTAAAGTATGAGGCCCATGGGGCCATATTTTTTTAAAGGAGTTTTGGGTAACTAAAAATATGTAACAAGGAACAACTCTTTATTGTTCCCTAGGCCCAAGAAATAGGTCCAACATAGATTAAATAGTTGATAGTCTCAAAAGTAATAAGCAGTTCTCTCTCCAAGTTCTTGGTGGTAGAATGTATTTTCTAAAGACGGTTTTAACAATATCTCCCATCTTACATGTTCTTTCAGTGTGATCTTGACTCCTCTCATCCTGAGGTGGGGCTTATGTCTCCCGCTCTTGGATTTGGGTGGTCTTTTGAATCACTTGTAAGCAATAGAATGCAGCAGAAGTTATACTGCGTGACTTCCAAGGCGAAGTCAGAAAAGGTGAGAAGGCTTCTACCTGTCTTACTAGAATCCTGGTCTTGAAGACGTTAGCAGCTTTGTAAGCAATCTAGCCTGACATTGCCGTGCTGCAAAGAAGCCCAGAGTACTTGAGGTGGAGAGATATGAAGGAGCTAAGATCAGGAGCTACAACTCTTCACTTAGAACTGTTTAGTTGAACCCTTTACAAATTCCTAACTTACAGATATCATGAGAGAGAGGAAAATGATTATTGTTGTTTTCAGACACTAAGTTTTTGAGTAATTTTGTTATACAGCAATAGATAATCAGAACACTGCTTTTCCTGAACCTGCTACTATATACTGAGATTTGACCATGTGTAAATGTATGGTAAGGAATACACCCTAATGATTTGTTCTGGGATCTAACATTAACTTTATTTTTGATCTTTTACTTTTGTGATATAAAACTTTTTTTTTTACCCCTTTATCCTGCACCCATTTGGAAAAACTAGTCCATCTTTAAGTATTAAGTAGAGTGTATTTTGGTAACTCAAGGTGTATCTCGTATGTTGGGAAGTGTCCCTGATATGTTTATTATGGCATGAGAGCATATGCATCATCTTTAGAAGGCCTTTTCACTGTACCCTAATTTTAGTTGCTATTGAGATTGATATTTGGCTTTCTGTTAGTTTCCTAGGGCTGCTGTAACAAAGTACCACAAACTGGGTGACTCAAACCAACAGAAATTTATTGTCTCATAGTTCTGGAGGCTAGAAGTCTGAAATCCATGCTCCCTCTGAAACCTGCAGAGGAATCCTTTGTTGCATCTTCCTGGCTTTTTTGTTGGCAGTTTTGGTGTTCTTTGGCTTGTAGCTATGTAACTCCAGTCTCTAGTTTTGTTGTCACATGGAGTTCTTCTTGTGTTTCTCTGTCTTCACATGGCCCTCTTCTTATAAGGACACCAGTGATAATTGGATTAGCAACCCACTGTGCTCCAGTATGATATCATTAACCTTTAACTAAATACATCTCCAAGGATCTATTTCCAAATAAGGTCACATTCTGAGGTACTGCGAGTTAGGAATTCAACATATCTCTTTTGAGAGAACATAGCTCAATCCATAACAGGCCTCAAGGGAGATTTGTATAATTATGTTTTAACCATTTATAAATCTTTATTCCAGAGTAGATTTTTCATCAGTACCCATGAAGTCTGTTCTCTGTATGTTAAGTCCCCCTTCCTTCCGGCATGCATACATAACACACATGAAATTTGATGGTAGTTTTTAACTGTTTAGGTTCATCGACCCCTTTGAGAATCTGATAAAAGCAGTGGATTCTTTCCCTAGAAAAATGTGCAGATGTATGCGTGGGACTGTTTATTTGTGCACGTACATAAACAGACACACAACAGTATTTTGCTTGAAACTTCAACATGTTCTTGAACCTCCACCCTTATCCCCCCACCCCCAAAGCCTGTTCATGAACTTCTGGATTAGAGAATTAATTAATTTCGATTGGTTAGAGATACCTAATCCCTATTTCCCTTTTAGTGGAAAAACAGAAGGGAAAAGGAAGAGGAAGCAAAGGCGTATGTGTAGGGTGTATAGGATCCCCTCACGGTCATTGCGACTGCATGTGGCTTTCTGGGGGATTTTCATGTTTATGTGATATTTATGATGTGCTTAGTCTCATTTCCCCTCGCTCCTGCTCCCCATCCCCATATATAACCTTTAGCTAAATAAAATTGTAAATAATATACTTTTCAGTAAAGAAGAATAATCTAGGTTCTTTTAGAGCTGTACCAGTATATAAACAGACTTTTATATCTTGCTATGTGTTGGATTAGCTCATGACCTTTTTAAATTCTGTGTTATTTAAAAAAAATTTTTTTTAAGATTTATTTATTTCTTTGAGAGAGAGAGAGATTGAGCGTGTGAGCGCATAGTGGGGAGAGGCAGAGGGAGAGAGGAACTCAAGCAGACTCTGTGCTGAGCATGGAGTGGACACTGGGTTCTGATCTCATGACCCTGAGATCACGATCTGAGTTGAAACCAAGAGTTACCTGAGCTGAAACCAAGAGTCAGATGTCCAAGCGACTGCGCCACTCAGGCGCCCCAATTCTGTGTTATTTTTTGATTATTATATCAAAGTTATTTTGAAAAAGCTAGTGGTCTAGGATTTCTGAGTCTGTGACAGAAACGTATTTTGTGCTCCTCTTCCCTTGTCACCTTTTCTCCAAAATAATACTGCTCAAACCTCACCTGTGAACATCTTAATGGGCTTTCCTTTTAAAAATACAGATTTTTTTTTTTACATACCTTGAAACAGGCTATAGGTTATGTTTTGATTTTGCATTTAGCCACTGGCATATTTATATTTCTGAAGGCTGACATTCATGTGTTGGTTTGCTTTTGAAGATATTATATCAAACAAGTATTTACTGTTTTACAGTGATATGCATGGTGAGTCTAGTAGTGGTGAAATCACAGGTGATGAGTTTTCATACCAGACTGGTTTCCCAATGATGCCTTTCTCATTTGTGTTCACTTTTCTGAATATGAAATATTGGAGATCATTATTTAGAATAGGGGTTAGCAAACTATGGCTTTCACACTGCCTTCCTCCTTTTGTGAATGAAATTTTGTTGGAACACATCCATACCCATTCGTTTACTTAATTATTTATGGCTGATTTTGTGCCCCAAATGGCAGAATTGAGTAGTTGATATAAAGATTGTTTGGCCCACAGAATTGAAAATATTTACTACCTAACCCTTTACAGAAAACCTTTGCTAATTGTTGGTTTAGAATATTTTGTAATTCCTCCCTTTTAAGGATATTTAAATTTTTTTTCTTACTTTTTAGTGATGGAATCTGAAGGCTATTAAAAGACCATCTAGCTCAACTTTTTATCTGGTGCTTGAATTTCCTTAGGTACTCCTACCAGGTGGTCGTCCAGCTTAGAGGCCTAGGACAGTGAGACGGAAATGGCAATGGATGTGCTTGTGTTAAACACAGAAGAATGACCTCTGACTGGGAGTCAGTGACTGACTTAATAATCTTAATCTTTGTCCATTGGTCATTGTCCATTGGGTCTCCCTTCTGTCTCCATTGGTAGGTTTTGACTTTGGCTTTATTTACATGGGAAAAGGCACAGAGGAGCCAGATTTTAAGAGGAAGACAACTAAATGGACCCTACTTCAAGATACAGCTGTTAAGTGGTGGAAATTTATAGGAAAGTGGATTGAATAGTTAGACATTAACTTTAGACTTTCATATTCAGTGCTTAAGTTGCCCTAAATAAATTTGTAACTGCTAAAACATAGAACTAAGTCCTTACAAATAAAGATTTGTCAGATTTTACAATTTGTGTTAAAATTGCTGGTGCAGAAAGAAACATATATAGGTAGAACAAGTCTAGACTTCACTGCAGAACTGTATTTGGTAATTCTGTGTACTTGACTACTTAGTGAACGTGGTGAACATAGGTGATCTCTCAGGAGATGGAAGAGAGGGGCATCTGATCCCAAGGTCAACATTATCTGAAGGGGGAATGTATTTCTCACATTCCATTCTTGAAATCCAGCCTGTTGGAGTCTTGTTCTTCAACAGTTTCGTAGTTATCACCTGGTTTTTAATCTAATAGGTTTTTCCATCTAATAAAGAAAAGGGATGAAAATGTAAGTAATAAAGATCAGCAGAAAAAAGATAATACCCTTTTTTTTCCTTAACAGCACTACTCTTTTATTTTTACTTTTAAAAAGTTTGTCAGGTGCAACTCACTCTCTGTCTCTCTGTCTCTGTCTCCCTGTCTCTGTCTGTCTCTCTCTCTTGCCCACTCTCATATCTTGAGAGTGTACTTTTTGCTTTAATAAACCTTCCCGCTTGTGTTGCTCAAAAAAAAATTTGTCAAACTTTTTTCTAACAGATAAAAATGAGTTTGTAAATAGAAGACAAAATATAGTGGAGACTGGCTAAATGAGAGGAAAATTTGTGCTTTCAGATATTTTTTTGGTACCCTCTGACTTTTCTATTTTATAAAAAATGTTTTAAAAATATATAACACATGCACGTAGTACATAATTTAAAAATGCACAGAAGGATATGTAAATTAAATGCTCATCATCTCTATTGCCCACTTGTTGAGTTCTCCCTCCCAGAGGTAACCATCATTACCAATTTTTTGGGTTTTCTTGCCAGAAGTAATCTATGTATTTATAAGCATGTGCATACTTTTTTTCATTCCTTTTTTCGTAAAAGTTGGTGTATCATACGGTATATTACTTCTTGACTTTTAAAATTTATCATGAATACTGTTGCATATCAGTATACATATGTTGAACTACCTCATTCTTTTTTTAGATGCAGAATATGCCGTTTTAGTAATATACCACTTTGTTTGCTCAGTCACCTGTTGGTGGACATTTAGGTTTTCAGTCTTTCGCTATCAGTGTTGCATTAAATACATCATTTCACACACTTGCAAGAATAACTGCAGGATAGATTTTTAGAAATAGAATGACAGGGTCAAAGGCAATGAACATTTAAAATTTGATAGATACGGTCAGATTCCCACCCTATCCCCATAGTTTGTACTAATTTATAGGCCTACCAGCAATATAAGAATCTGTTACATGTGTAAACTCTGATTGTAAATTTTTTGGTCTTTGTAAGTCTCATAAGTGAAAAAATAAGTCTTGTAGTTTTAATTTTCATTTTTTCAGAATGAGTAAAATTGAGCATTAGTTACACATGGAACATCACATTTTATGTTAAAGACCATGGATATGTAATATAAAGATGTACATGTACATGTGTGCACTTGAAAGTGGAGGAATAATCTTTTTTTTTTTAAAGATTTTATTTATTTATCTGACAGAGACACAGTGAGAGAGGGAACACAAGCAGGGGGTAGTTGGAGAGGGAGAAGCAGGCTTCCTGCCGAGCAGGGAGCCCAGTTGCGGGGCTTGATCCCAGGACTCTGGGACCATGACCTGAGCCAAAGGCAGACGCTTAACGACTGAACCACCTAGGCGCCCCAGAAAGTGGGGGAATAATTTTGATATTGTCTTTGTTCCTTTTCATTTGCCTTGTTAAGTAAAACAGATTATTACAGGTTATTAAATAGTCTTGGCACTCAGGATCACTGGGTTTAGTATAGTCTTACAACTTAGAGTGTGTGGTTCCTAGCATCACTTAGGAACTGTTAGCAATGAAGAATCTTAGGCTCATCCCAAACCTGTTGAATCAGAATCTGTGTGTTAACAAGGTCTCCAGGTCATTTGTGTGCACATTAAAGTTAGGGAAGCACCTATAGAGGGATTTATCTGGCCTAAAAATAAGGCTGTAGCCTCCCAAAGAGGGTATACAAATTATTAACCTTTTGGCTATTGTCGGGGGGGGGGGGCAGTGCCTCATGAACTTGGTTCTAAATTGGACTGGCAAAAATATTTGAGGTGTGGAATTTTGTGCCTTGAGGAACTGGAGTAGGTGTCTTTGGATACAGCTTTATTTATCACTAGAATGTTTCATTTCCATAGGGTCCAGAATTTATTTAAAATTGAAATAGAATTTCCAAATAGAAGCTCTAGGTTTAGGGACAGATTCTGGGGATAGGGAACTTGTAAGAGCTAGGCAGACTATGAGAGTTCAGCCAGGAGGAACAGTCAGCATTCTGGCTTAGTGGGAACACAATATGACCCAGGAACTGGAACAGAAACTCAGGATCTTGGTCTAGGCCAGGGGTCTACAAATTTTCTGTTAGGGGCTAGACAGTAAATATTTTAGGCTTTGTGGGCCATAACGTCTCTGTTATGAGTACTCAGCTCTGCTGTTTAAGTATAAAAGCAAGTATGGGTAATTCACAAGGCAGGGTGTTGCTGTGTTCCAACAAAATTTTATTTAAAAAAAGGGAATTAGGAGAGATTTGACTCTGGGGCAGTAGTTTGCCACCCTCTGGTCTAGACCCATACTATGAGAATAGGGAATTAACGGCAACTTTTTGAAAGGTGGATGTCTCAGAAGCTCATCTACCAAATAATAGAAGTCCAGATTTAAGGCAGCAGATATTCTATACATCCCACGTTGATGGTGAAATCAGGTTTCTGAAAGCGCTGCCAGGGTTTTCCTCCCTAATAGTGCAGTAGCTTGGGTGGGGCCTTTAGGTTGAAGTTCTTCATTTCCTGAGGTGGACAGGTATTAGGTTCTAAAGGTTAGGGTTAAAGATTTTTTTAAATCCCTGCCTGTTATTTCTTCCATTTTACCTTGAAAATGGGCTAGGCAGTGTTTCTCAAAGTTTGGATTCCATTCAGCCTGCCTTAAATCAACTGTGATTCCTAAATTTGGAAAGGGCTCTTGTGGAGCTATTTAAAACTGTAAAAATGTAATTATGTGTCTAGTCTTTTGTGTATTACATTTAATCTTCACACAAATGCTATGAAGTGAAGAGGGGGTTGGGTATGCTATCTGTATTTCAGAGATGAGAAAACCAAAGAACCAAATAGGTAAGTAAGTTCACCCCTAAGATAAATGGGTGTACCTGGATTCCAGCCCAGCCCTACTAGACTCAGAGCTCAAGGGTTCCTACTATATCATGGCATCAGGTTATATGAAAGGCTTGTTTCCACAAAGGGCCTATGTTATTTAGCGGGAAACAGTTTATAGCAGGGCCTGATTTCATACAGTACTGAAAATGGGTTCACTAGAGATTTAGTTTCCTACTTATGTAGTGGAGGAAACACTTTTCTTCTACCCTCTAAGTTCTGTGACTGGTGTCTGCTAATTAAACTGACAAAAGACAGATTAACAGGAGGAAAGGGGTATGTGTATGTGTGTGTGTATATATAAGAAATGGGGATTCCTTTTTTTTTTATGTGTGCTAGGGTTTTCATGTCACAGAAAAGACTTGAAAACCCAAAGAGAGGTGGTTAAGACTTGAAAGCTTATAGACCATATTAACAAAGGGTGATAAATTATGAAGTGATGGGTGGGAGAGGAGGGTGGGTGAAATAGGTGATGGGAATTAAAGAGTACACTTATAATGAGCACTGAGCAATGTATAAAATTCTTGAATCACTGTGTTGTATACCTGAAACTAATATAACACTGTATGTTAACTATACTGGAATTAAAATAAAAAACAATTTAAAAATAAAGTTCATTAAAAACACAAAAACATTATGGAGAAGTGGCTAGACAAAGGAAAAGGAGTTTGGGCTTCTGGTAGCAGTGAATCGTAGGAAGGTAAATATATGGGAAAATCATAGAAGATAGGGGTTATTTTAATAAGGTTTGTTGTGCAGACTTATCTCAGTGCTACCTTTATTTACATCATCTTCTTGGCCATAAAACTCCCCCAGAGTCCTCATTATGGCAGTCCTCATTTCTCAAAAGTTCCTGCTTTTAGTCAGATAGGGGAAGCTCAGGGAAGACTTCTTTCTGCATCTGTTAAATCTCTATGGCCTTTAGCTCAAAGTGATCCATAAGGTGTATATTCTGATCCGCCACGCTCCCTCACACAACATTTCTATTTTTCACAGTTACATACTATACGTGTTATCAAAATTCAGTGATCCTTAGGATTATTTTGGTATAGATATTTGTAGAAACATGTTTGAATTTGTTATTTAGCTTAAGCAAGACCTCAAGAGCTTCTTGTCTTCCACCCTTATTACTACCTCTCCTGACCTGGGTTTTTTATTTCTAACATTCCAATGAATAATTCTATCTAGGTAAGGTCTTTCAGTGGATTGGGTGGAGCAGAGTTGGAAATAAATCCACTAACCTTTGATAAGAGCATATTCTTAACCTGAGGATAATGTCTTTTTTATTCAGACTGATAGTGACAATAATTAAGCCCAACTAGACGGTCTTTGAGACAAGTTCTGTTTGACAGTAGACCTCTTCTGCTCTCTCTCTTTGTTGGCTGCCTCTGGAAATGGCCCTCAGGGAAGTCCTGGTAAAATCTAATTGCCTTTAAATTTTAATTGTTTAAGAGTCTACCTGAACCAGTTAATAGTTACAGTTCTATTCTGTGTTGCTAGTTAGGCCCATCGACTCTTATTGTGGAATAATGTGGAATTTTAAGGATTCTTCAGCCAGAATTTGCCTTATTTCATGTGTTAAAATTTCTGTGAAGCAGATTTTTGTCTATCATATGCCAAGAAGGCCCTGTAGTGAAGAATGCTATTCTACTTCCTCCTGTAGGGAATTGTGCAAAATGAAACAGGCCTTCAAGACCATCTTTTCCAATCTCTTCACTTTCTCTAAACTTCTCTTCCAGTGCTTGCACTCAGTCCTTATCCATGAGTTGATGCCTTTACCTCACCTCAAAGGACAAGTAGAAACTTTATTCCCCCCACCCCCAAAATGTGGGATTTAGTTTGAAGATACTGGTTCAAATTTGGCTCTGCCCATAGGTGTGCTGAGCAACTTAAGGCAGGAGGATTATTAAAGAGACTTGGGAGACTGTATCTGAAAGTGTGAGAGATACGGGTTTTTTGTGCTTAATAGATTTTCCTTTTCCATTCTTCCCTTTGTTAGGATTTTTTCTCATCACTGGGAATCTTCTATAAAACTTGGCTTCAAATCTTTAGAATTGCCTCTTATTCCTTCCTCCTACCATTCCCTACTCTCCACATTAATTGTTCATATTTGTCTTTCTGCTTAGCAAGTGTCTGAAACAACTAGTTGACAGAGTATTAAGAGTTTTAATTACAGTTGTTTCTAGCTCTAATACAGGGAAAGGAATCCCCATTTCTTGCACTTTAAGAGCTGCCTTTTTTTCCTTTGCTAGATTTTTTGCAGTTTTCTGGTTATTTTAATACCCCAATCTCTTACTTTAATAGCTTTATCTATTGAAAGAACAATTAAAAAAAAAAATTAAGCGACTACCTTCGGCTCAGGTCATGATCCTGGAGTCTCGGGATCGAGTCCCACATCGGGCTCCCTGCTCAGCGGGGGGTCTGCTTCTCCCTCTGACCCTCCTCCCTCTCATGCTCTCTGTCTCTCATTCTCTCTCTCGCAAATAAATAAGATCTTAAAAAAAAAAAAAAGTTGAAATGGGAGAGAGAGGACTTGGTCTTTACTCATTTATCTTAACTAAGTTTCTAAAACTAATTGAGACAAGATGATTAGCCTTCCACTAATACTAGGACATTTATAATGAGAGTATAGTTGTTTTACAAAGGTGCAGTTTATATTGACCGAGTGAGTGCTATTTTGGAAGTTCTTTGTGGTTTCTCCATTTGTGGCCATTTCAGGCCACTGAAACCTACTGCATGTTCTCTTTTTACAGATAAGGAAACAGGTTCTCCTTAAAACCTACTGCATGTTCTGTTTTTACAGATAAGGAAACAGGTTCAGAGTAGTAGTTTAAGATTTATCTTAGGATCTCCAGCTTCAAAGTGGCAGCATCTGGACTTGAAGTGAGTGAATGTAGGAAGTGAGTGAATTGTATTCCCATTTAAGTACATTTGCAATATGTTTTCTTTTTTTTTTTTAAGATTTTATTTATTTGACACAGAGAGAGAGCACAAGCAGGGGGTGTGACAGGCAGAGGGAGAGGGAGAAGCAGGCTCCCACAGAGCAGGGAGCCCGATGTGGGACTTGATCCCAGGATCCTGGGATCATGACCTGAGCCGAAGGCATACGCTTAACCAACTGAGCCACCCAGGCGCCCTGTAATATGTTTTCTTAATATAAATATAAATACATAATGTATAATGTAAAACCACTGGGAAAAACCACTCTAGCAAGAAAACCTTGAAAGTAATAGTGATATCTGGTATCCAGCATTTTTACTGGTCTTTTAAAAGAGTTCTGCCTCTTTAACTTTGGAACCATAAGAGAGGGTATTTTTTTTTTTTTAATTGAAGTATAGTAGACACACAATGTTACATTAGTTTCAGGTGTACAACATACTAATGCAACAAGTATATATGTTATGCTTTGCTCACCACAAGTGTAGCCATCAACTGTCACCATACAACTCTGTTATAATACCATTGACTGAATTCTTTATGCTGTACCTTTCATCCCTGTGACTTACTCATTCCATGACTGGAAGCCTCCACCTCTCATTCTCCTTCACCCATTTTTGCCTATTCCTCTGCCCCTCTTCTCTGGCAACCACTGATCTTTTTCTGTATTTATGGGTCTGTTTCTACTTTTTGTTTATTCATTTATTTTGTTTTTTAGATTTCACATATGAGTGATAGCATATGATATTTGTCTTTCTCTGTCTGACTCATTTCACTTAGCATGATACTCTCTAGGTCCATTTTTGTTGTCCCAAATGCTAAGATCTCATTTTTTTTTTTTATGTTGAGTGATATTCCATGGTGTGTATATGTATGTATGTATGTATGTGTGTGTGTGTATTCACCACTTCTTCTTTACCCATTCATCTGTGGAGACTTAGGTTGCTTCCATATCTTGGCTATTGTGAATAATGCTGCAGTGAACATAGGAGTGCATATCTTTTTGAATTAGTGTTTTTGTTTTCTTTGGGTAAATACCCAGTAGTGGAATTACTGAATCATAGGGTAATTATGTTTTTAATTTTTCAAGGACCCTCCATACTGTTTTCCACAGTGGTTGCGCCAATTTACATTCCCTTCAACTGTGCAGGAGGGTTCCTTTTTCTCCAAATCCTCACCAGCATTGTTATTTTTGTCTTTTTGATACTAATCGTTCTGACAGGTATGAGGGGATATCTCATTGTGGCTTTGATTTGCATTTCCTTGATAATTTGTGATGTTGAGCATCTTTTCACGTGCCTGTTCGCCATCTGTATGTCTTTGTTGGAGAAATGTCTATTCAGGTCCTCTGCCCATTTTGAGTCAGATTATTTGTGGGTTTTGGTGTTGAATTGTATAAGTTCTTTATGTATTTTGGATATATCATTTGCAAGTGTCTTCTCCCATTCAGTAGGTTGCCTTTTCATTTTATTGGTGGTTTCCTTTGCTGTGCAAAAGCTTTTTATTTTGGCATACTCTAAGTAGTTCATTTTTGCTTTTGTTTCCTTTGCCTGAGGAGACAGGTAGAAAAATATTGCTAAGGCTGAAGTCAAAGAGATTACTGCCTATGTTTTCTTCTAGGAGTTTTATGGTTTCAGGTTTCCATTTAGGTCGTTAATCTGTTTTGAGTTTAGCTTTGTATATGGTGTTAAGAAAGTGGTCCAGTTTCTTTCTCATGTAGCTGTCCGGTTTCCCAACACCATTTGTTGAAGAAACTGTCTTTTACCCATTGTATATTCTTGCTTTCTTTGTCATAGATTAATAGACCATATAAGCATGGGTTTATTTCTGAGCTCTATTCTGTTGCGTTAATCTATGTGTCTCCTTTTGTGCTGGTACCATACTGTTTTGATTACTATAGCTTTGTAGTGTGTCCTAAAATCTGGGATTGTGATACCTCCAACTTTGTTCTTTCTCAAGATTGCTTTGGCTTATTCAGGGTCTTTTGTGGTTCCATACAAATTTTAGTATTTGTTCTAGTTCTGTGAGGATAAGATATTTTTTGAAGAAAATACTCAGCTGCCACTGTTAAGTGATGTTTTCTATAAGGCAGCTCAAGAACAGTAAAAATAAATATGAATCACGTTTCATAGCCCCTCCGCCCCAGCACACAGGAATGATAATGCCGCTGTTTTTCCTCAGTATTGCAATGCTGCATCTAATTTTCAGCAGATGTCAGGAGCTTTAGATATCTTGCTGTGGAGTAGAATCACACAATCGGAATTAAAACAGCATGCTCTAGAAGGATTGGCAGCATTTTCTTCCCTGGCTTCCATCTTTCTAGTAGCTTCTGGCTCTGTCAGCAGGACCTATGTGGAAGATGTGACAAGTCTGGACTTTCCTTGAAAGAATTCTTTTTTTTTTTTTTTTTAAGATTTTATTTATTTATTCATAAGAGACAGAGAGAGAGAGAGAGAGGCAGAGGGAGAAGCAGGCTCCCCGCTGAGCAGGGACCCCGATGCGGGACTCGATCCCAGGACCCTGGGATCATGACCTGAGCTGAAGGCAGATGCTTAACCATCTGAGCCACCCAGGCACCCGAAAGAATTCTTATTTATGCTGGCTTCGCCATTAAATTAGTAGGGTGAAATTATTGGTGGATGGGGGGAATCAAGAATACCTAGACACAGAGTTTAAAAATACTTAGTGCCTATGAAGTTTTTGGTAACATTGTGATAAAGTGGGAGACTTGTGGGAATTCTTCTGTGAAGAAAACCATGTAAGTCACATGTAAATAGCTTTGGGCTAGTTACCTGAACCTGATAAGCAGTTTCATTCTTCAACCTTCTTAGCAAACAGCCTTTATATTGCTAAGCTTGAGGAGACAGAATTAAGTTTGATAAAAATTTTCTGCTATTTGGTGTTAACAGATTTGCTGTTTAGGCTTTAGAGGGAAGTTGTCTTTGTAGATGAGAGAAGAAAGTATGTAGTTTGTTAGTTTAGGGTTGAGCCAATCATATATTCAGACTGTAAATCCTCAATTATTAAAGGGAAAACTGCCTGATATCTTTTTCTGTTTTAAATGCATATGTACACCTGTGGCAAACTTTCTTGTGGCTGGTATCTCATAGGTGCTTAATAGTATTTATTGAATAAACTCTTACATATGAAAAAAATGAAGCTTAGAGAATCAGATGACTTGTTCTAGGTCATGTTCTCAGTACACTGTGGTTAACATGTAATTAGCATATAATTGTTATTAATACCTACCAGATTTGTTAAGTATGTCGATGCACAGTTTCTTCATATCTCCCCTATGAGGTTATTAACATTTTAATTTTATAATACACTACTGTTTTAATTAGGCTTTTGGTCACTGAAATCTTGAAATAGTCTCATTTAGACCTGAAGCTGGTTATAACTAGAGTAACCGTATAATTTATTGTGCATACTGAAAGACTTCAGAGGGCTCTACTCAAACTTAAGTTGGGATAGCATGTATAAACCAGTTTGTTCCAGGCAAACCAGGACATGTGGTCACACAATGTTTTTATTTTCTAAAGTACATTTTTTATTGGTGTATAGCA
Organism: Mirounga angustirostris; assembly: GCF_029215605.1. Classification (NCBI taxonomy): domain Eukaryota; kingdom Metazoa; phylum Chordata; class Mammalia; order Carnivora; family Phocidae; genus Mirounga; species Mirounga angustirostris. Next base: position 42,757,085 of record NW_026991721.1, on the reverse strand, counting down.
TACATTCAGAAAGTCTTAACCAGTATCCCAGAAGCCTCCCTCACACCCCCTTCTGGTCACTACTTCTTTGCAAGATAACCATTCTTCTGACTTTTAACTGATGAGTTTTGCCTGTTTTTGAACTTTATGTAAATGACACTATATAGTATACACTTTGTGTGTCTGGCCTCTGGCTCAGTGTTCTCATTGTGAGCCCCATGCATGTTGTATGTAGTGATTGTTCCTTCATTTCATGATTGTTCATTCATTTTCTTTTCTGGTTAGCACTTCTTGTGTCCTGTTTAATAAATGTTTGCCTACCCCAAGATGATGGAGATGTGCTGTCATCCTCTAGATACGTAATTATTTTACCTTTCACATTTAAGTGTATAGTCTATCTAGAATTCATTTTCGTGTGTGGTATGAGGTAGCAGTCAGGATTCATTTTATATAGGGATAGTGAATTGACTGCAGTATTCTTTTTTTCTTTTTTAAAGATTTTATTTATTTATTTGACACAGAGAGAGAGAGAGAGGAATCACAAGTAGGCAGAGTGGCAGAGAGCGGCAGAGGGAGAAGCAGGCTCCCCGCTGAGCAAGGAGCCCGATGTGGGACTCGATCCCAGGACCCTGGGATCATGACCTGAGCCGAAGGCAGATGCTTAACAACTGAGCCACCCAGGCGCCCCGACTGCAGTATTCTTTGTTCCAAAAACACATTCCGGTAGCTTTATAATATATCTTGTTATACGGTAATGAATTTCTCCAGCTTTGTTGTTCTTAGTGCTTGTCTTGGCTATTCTTGTCCCTTTCTATTTCTATAACATTTTAGAATCTTAGTTTCCATCCACATGTAAAACAACTTAGAGTTTGATTGGGATTGTATTGAATCTAAGGAGGGTGAGCTGACATTGTATAAAGATGTCTTCTAATCCAGGAATGTACATTGTATATCTATTTATTTAAGTATTGTTTAATTTCTCTCAGTGTTTTGTAGTTTTCAGAAGAGAGGTCTCAAATATCTTTCAGTTTATTTCTAACTTTTGGTAGTTTAAAAAAAACAATTTATTGAGGTAAAATTTATACAATATATTAGTCATTTTATTTTTAAATTTTTTATTTTTTAAAAGATTTTATTTATTTATTTATTTGTCAGAGAAAGAAAGAGCACAAGCAGGCAGAGCAGCAGGCAGAGGGAGAGGCAGAAGCAGAAGCAGACTCTCCGCTGAGCAAGGAGCCTGATGCGGGACTTGATCCAGGACCCTGGGATCATGACCTGAGCTGAAGGCAGACGCTTAACTGACTGAGCCACCCAGGCATCCCTGTATTAACATTTTATTTTATTTTATTTTTTAAAAGATTTTGTTTATTTGAGAGGGATTGAGAGACAGCACGAGAATGGGGTGAGGGGCAGAGGGAGAAGCAGACTCCCCACTGATCAGGGAGTCCGATGTGGGGCTCGATCTGGGGACTCTGGGATTATGACCTGAGCCCAAGGCAGACGCTTAACCGACTGAGCCACCCAGGCGCCCCTGGCAGTTTCTCTTCACTGCCCACTCTCCCTACCCCTCAGCCCCTGCCAAACACCAATCTGCATTCTGTCTCTGGATTGATTTATTCTGGATATTTCTATATGGGAAATCAATGCAGTATGTGATGTTTTGTATCTGGCTTATTTTACTTAGTATGTTTTTGAAGTTCATTCCCCTAGTGTAGTGTCAGTTCTTCCTTCCTCTTTATGGCTGAATAGTATTTCGTTGTAGGTGTATGCTGTAATTTGTTTATCCATTTATCTGTTGATGGATCTTTTGAGCTATTTGTACTATTTGGCTGTTGCAAACAGTGCTGCTATAAACATGCATGTACATGTACTCGTTTGAATACCTGTTGGCAGTTTTTTTGGGGTATATACCTAGGAGTGGAATTGCAAGGTCATATAATTCTGTGTTTAACTTTTTAAGACACCACCACCATTTCCCACAGCAGCTGAACCATTTTACATTCCCACAAGCAATGTGCATGGGTTCAGTTTCTCTATGTCCTTATCAATACTGGCTATTTTCCATAGTGTCTTGGTGTTTTGGATGGTGTGGTAAGTGGTATAGTTTTGTTGTTGTTGTTGTTACTTGATTTTCTGTGTTGCTGATGTATAGAAATATATTTGCTTTTTTCCATATAAACCTTGTATTTAGTGACCTTTTTAAGTTCCACTTAATTTTAATAGTTTATGTATTTATTGGATTTTCTTGTTCATCTGAATTTCTAATTTTCACATGCTTTCTTATTCTTCTGTTTCTTTTTCATAGTAGTTTGTTTATTTTATGGATGCAATATTCTTGTGAATGGCTTGAAGAATTTCTATTAGAATTTAAATTCTCTTTAAATTTTTCATTACCTTCATTTCCTTTGTGGTTGCTTCTGTTGCTTTTCATTTTGGTCCTTCTTTTAATTTTGTTAAGCATTTCTTAAATATCAGGTGATCCTTGGTTATCTATTCATATTTATGAAGGAGCAGGATGATTGGTTTTGGTGGTTCATACTGGCTTCCTCTCAGTTTTTTGAGGTCTGTTTTTCCAAAAGAGCTTTTCTCTAAAGGAGATTATTGATGGAGAGTTCTGCATGAGTTTGTCTTAAGGGCCAGCAGCAGTCCGATAGGCTTAGAACCTAAAATTTATTCTGAGGCTCAAGTGTTGTGAGACTTTTTTCCTTTTGGTTGCTTTAGTTTCCTCTCCTGATTGTCCACCTGCCCCACCAAAATTTGTGGATGTTAGGAGCAATGTCAGGTTCAGCCCTACTTCACTTTTGTTCCTAGCACCCATGCTCTATGTTCTTCTCAGCAGATCTGAATACTAAGTCTCGGGAGCCCAAGTTTATACAGGAAGTAAGACTGTCATGAGTGGCTCTGCTGTTGTGTGAGCAATCCTTTAATTACCTTGATTTCCCTGTGCTTTAATTCAGCTTCTTGATCCTGAGCTTGGTGTTCTTTGTTCAGGGAGTTGGGATATCTCTTGCCTCCGTATAAGTCCTTTCCTATGCTTGCTTTGCTTGGATTGCTATTTCTTCTGCTATGGCTTCTCTGTCAGTTTAGTCTTGGCTGTTTCTTCTAGAAATACGTTCCTTCTTTCCTTCCTTCCTTCCCTACTTTCTGCTTGTTAATTGGTCTATTTCTTATCTTCAGATTGTTATGAATTAATTATTTTTATCATTATGAAAAATTTGGACATAAAACACAGGTATCTACTTCCTAGCATAAAGAAAATGTAAATACAATTGAAGTTGAAACCTCTTCTCTGATTGTATTGCACTGCCTCTCAAGCATCTATTAATATTATCATGTGTGTGCATTTCTAAACAATAAAGAGCATTGTTTTGAATGTGTTTGAGCTTTGAATAGCGACATACTGCATGAAACCTTCTGCATCTTGTTTTTTTTCTATTCATCATGGTTCTTTTGTTTATTTGTTCTCTTAGTATACTATCTTTTCTGCTGTTTTAGTAGAATTTGGACAGGGAGGATAAGTCAACCCATGTATTCTTTTCTGTGACTTTTTTAAAAGGGAGATTTAAGCACCTTTTGGATATATTGTCACTCCAGACATGGAAAAGAAAGGACTTGGTATTACCTCTTCTTGTTCCAACTGGTCATGATAGGTGAATATGATACGTCACCATGTTATATAAGCTAGGCAATTGAGTCTTGCTGCTGACCTGTATTTGGTGTTATAAATCCTTTTGGAGACAGAGAAATAGGATTCATTTGTGTGTAGGGTTTAACAGAGGTTTAAATGAAGATTTGGGTTCTTATTGCTGGAAGGAATTTTTAGAGGTCATTTAGTACAAACTATACTAAGGAAGCCCAGGCCCAGAGAAGGTGAGTGATTTGTCTGAGGTGATCCAGGGGGGAAAACACAGGGATCAGAAGCCAATTTTGCAGTTCGTTGTTCTTTCCACCTTACTGCAGTGGATCAAAGGTTAAAGGCCCCTTTTGTTAACATTCGACTTTAATTTTTGCCTATCCTTTAAAATATTTATTTCTATACCAAGAGATTTTTAGTACATAAGAATTAACATAAATCTTTGAACTGATGTTTATTTGCTGTGTTTTCCTTAGGATCAGAATGGTTTCAATCCCAGAATACTATGAAGGCAAGAATGTCCTCCTCACTGGAGCTACCGGTTTCCTAGGGAAGGTACTTCTGGAAAAGTTGCTGAGGTCTTGTCCTAAGGTGAATTCAGTGTATGTTTTGGTGAGGCAGAAAGCTGGACAGACACCCCAGGAGCGAGTGGAAGAAGTTATTAGTGGCAAGGTAAGTGGGGGGAAAATGATCATTTGGAGGAAAGAAGAGTGTGTGTTTGTATATATAACTATTATAATCATCAACAGCTCAGTTTATTTCTTCAGTGTCCTGAAAAAAATTAGTGAAAAAAAAATCCTACAGGATGGCAATAAACTGGATATGACTTGTGCTTAGTAGGAGAAAAAAAGCTTTCCTCTGTGATGGGCAAAATTGTATAACAAGTTCTAAAATACCTGTATGTTAGATATTTAATGTGTTCTTAGAATATTTGAGACCTATTACTTGTAATTAGGTATTTTAGATAGTATTCAGGATAATAAGTAACTAAGAGGTAGTTTCTAACTAGTACCTACGATGCTGTGAAACACTGTCCCTTGATAACACTTAAAAATTTGTAAGCACTGATTTCTCCCCACAACAGTGTTAGGAAGTAGCAAAGCCACATATTCCCATTTGACAAATAAGAACATGATGACAAGAGGGGTCATTTAGAATGCAAGAATAGGTCATGCATTTTGAAACTTTGGAGAAGTATATTGATAAGAAAAAATGGAAATGAGCTGGAGTAAAATTATCTCACAATTGTAAGCTTTGAATTCTCTCAGATTGAATGAATTTATCTGACAGTCATTGGCAGTAAGTTTAGTATAGTAGCTATGTAATTTTTTAGTTATTAGGTAGTGTCTAGTACCTTTTAATCACTTGTAATTAGTATGTTTTAATCTCCCTCCTGACTCCCTCCTCTAATAAGAGGTTATTTATTATTACTCATTTTTTATATTTCAGAAAACATTTACTGTGCATACTCAGTGCTGGACACTTGACTTGATGTAGGAGGTTGAATTCAGGGATAAATAAGATAGAATCCTTGCCTTAATGGGCTAGAGAGTTTTTAAGAGGGAAAAGGGAAGAAAGAGGGAGTATAGAAGTGTCAAGAGAGACTGGATAGGAGCAATTATTGGTGTTAAAGTCTTGGCTGGAATTGAGAGCCTGAGTAAAATGTCAAAGATTTGGGCATCTCCTATGGGGTCTCCAGGGCAGTGGGTCTAAAAACTTTCCTCCACAATAAGTCTAATATGTAAAGAAAAAGAATGCCTTACACTTAAAGCCTGAGATTTATTGAACTTTTGTAATTTAGCCTAATTATATATTACATGGAGTTTAGATGCCAGAAGCTCTGGACCCTCCTGGCCCCACCTCCCAGTTGTGCCCACCAAAAATGTCTCCAGACATCACCATATGTTCCCTTGGGGGTAAAATTTCCCCAAGGTGAGAACCACTGATGAATGTCTTCAGGAAAAGAAACTCCATTAATATGGTGGTGGATTGAACTAAAATAATTGACCACGAAATAAATTCTGGAAAGGGAATAAAGCATATCAAAGAGGCCATTAGTGAACATAATAAAGTAGGAACTGGCGGGGTGCCCATGGATTAAAAGCACTGGAAAAGGTAGTGTTGAATAAAGAGATGGTGGCTAGAGAAGGGAAGAGCATCAGGTCTCAGATGTAACTTGCAAAGCAGCATGACCCTATCTTGGTGGTTGGAGATGTCTGATATGAAGGGGAATTAAAGGTCATTGGCAGTGTGGGAGAATGAAAAGTGTGAATTCAAGGTATTAAAAGTACTTTTCTGGTCATTCCTCAGGTTGGTTTTTTTTTCCTGCCCGCCCTTTAAACGTTGATATTCTTCAGAGTTCTGTCCTAGGCCTTGATCTCTTCTTACTAGATCCAGTTAGGTGATTACTCAGCAACCTCTGTTTCACGTGAGACAGATGGTTGTATTTTAATAGATTTGGAAAAAGCTTCATCTAGTCTGGACCAAGGGTGCTCATCACTGCTGCTACCTGGGTGATCTTCTCTTCCCAGGGCTCTCTGTATGTAGTTAGTAAAATTTGTATGGATAGTCTGGCTCTTCTCTTCCCTGAACTTCAGACCCGCAAGATCCAGTTACCTCTACTAGATGTGTGCTCTGGGTGTCCCACAGGCCCTTTACACCCAACATTCAAAAAACTGAACTTGTGTCTCCGTAACTGTACTTTGTTCTCTTCCCATGTTTTCCACCTAATGAGTTTATTCACTTAACAAATGTTTATCATGTCTACATCTTGCCGGGCACTCAGCTAATAAGGACCTCTGTGCTGAGCAAAATAGATGTGGTCCCCGTCCTTGTGGAGTTCACATTTCCTTATCCCTCCTATTCAGTCATTGGCCAAGTCTTATTGAATTATTTTAACTCCCCAAATGTTAATGCTCTCTCAGTTCTAGGTGATTATACATGCTGCTTTCTCTGCCTGGAACACTATCGTTCTATTTTATAATTTCTGGTGCTTCCCCAGCGGGGTTAGTTGTTTCTCCTGTACAGTCTCATAGCACTGTAGTATTACCCCTATTTTATTACCTTTAATATAGTATTTTAATTGTATTTACTTATCTGGCTTTTCCTATCATATTCTAAATAGCTTTCGGGAAAGATTGTTGCTTTGTTTTCTCAGTATCTAGAAGGTGCCTGGCTCATCTGAAATGCTTAGTAGATATTTAATAATTAATATAAGAACACATTAATACTGAAATCACTAGGTAACAGTAGTGGAAGGGAACACTGTTATATCCATTTAGGAAGTGAAAGCGAGCATTATATAAGGTGTATAGATTTTTCTTCCCAGATTGAGAATCTCTGCTTAAACTACAAGTATGGATTTAAATGAAGTGGAGAGTCAAAGTGTAATAGAGCAGTGATCTGGAGAGAGCATCAGTATTTCTTTATAAAATCTGGGATGAAAAATTAAATTTGACTCACAATCGAATGTGCCTTTACACTGTAATCACCTTGGGATCTAACTGATTCTTTAGTTAATTTATTTCTTCCAGTATACTTAAGGAATATTGAATTTTAGGGTTAGAATCCTGTATATATGATATTTCTTGTTTGTCCAGATTCTAATCTGCATATTTGCTTGCCAACTTTTTTCCCTTCAACATATTTTTTTCCTTTAAAAATTTTGTAGGTTTTACAAATTTAATATAGACCATGAATAATGTTATTTTACTGTAATCTACTGTAACAGAATAAAACCAAAATAAAATGAAGAGATAAATTAAGATCTGGATTTTAGAAATCTGAATGATCATTTTAAACATTGTCCTGATGTCTATACTGCTTAAGTCTATTCTGAGGGACGGTGCAATACACTCTAGTCAGCAAAGGCATGGGCAGTTCAAATTTAACTCTGCAAACTACCAGCTCTGTGTCCTTGTCAAGTTACTTAAGTTCTCTGTGTCTTAGATTCCTCATCTGTAAAATGGGGATAATAATGTGGGTTTCACAGGGTGTTTTCTGTACAGAATGATAGCAGTTAAGAATAGCAATTTTAGGGGGCCTGGGTGGCTCAGTTGGTTAATCGGCTGCCTTCGGCTCAGGTCATGATCCCGGGGTCCTGGGATCGAGTCCCGCATCGGGCTCCCTGCTCCGCGGGGAGCCTGCTTCTCCCTTTCCCTCTGCCTGCCTCTCTACTTGTGCTCTCTATCTCTCTGTCAAATAAATAAATAAAATCTTAAAAAAAAAAAAAAAAAAGAATAACAATTTTAGGATTAACATAGTTGAAGTTTTCAGAATAGTGATCCTTGGTGGGGTGCTAATGGGTTTTAGAAAGTTGAAAAATACTGGGGTGGGAGGGATAGGGTGGCTGGGTGATGGACATTGGGGAGGGTATGTACTATGGTGAGCGCTGTGAATTGTTTAAGACTGAAGAATCACAGACCTGTACCCCTGAAACAAATAATACATTATAATGTTAATTAAAAAAAAAAAGTTGAAAAATACTGCTCTAACATATTTTATCCCCTTGGATAGCTCTTTGACAGATTAAGAGATGAAAATCCAGATTTTAGAGAGAAAGTTATAGCAATCAACAGTGAACTCACCCAACCAAAACTGGCTCTTAGTGAAGAAGATGAAGAGATCATCATAGATTCTATCAATATTATATTCCACTGTGCAGCTACAGTGAGGTTTAATGAAAATTTAAGGTAAGTAAAGGTATTTATATGATATTTGAACTTCAGCATAGTTTAAAAATTTGAATTCTTTTTAGTCAAATTGTTTTGAAAGTGATTTGAAACTGTTTGCCCTAAGTTAATTGTAGCTTTCAATGTCCTAAAGAGTGTTAAGAGAATTTTCTTCTTCTTGTTAGCAGTTTAGAAACATTGGACAGCTAATCTGTATATTAGACGAAGTTGCCTTGAATTTAACTGTAAGGCAGGGAAGTATAGAGTAGAAGAAAGAGAAATTTACCTTCGGTAGGTGTGTCAGTCCTAACAGCTAATAGGGTTTGTTTCCTCTTCCCTCCATTCTTTCAGAAGCCTAAATCTCAATGGCTTTATTTTTCTACTCTGCACATATCCATCTGAAAATTAGAAAAAAAAAATTGAACTCAGGTTTTGCAGAGTAAAGATAAAATGGCTTATAAATTTAAGTTACACCTTCTTTTGTTTTAAAACTTGGTAGCAGTATTAGGGACAGGCAATAGTGGACATAAGTTTAATTAGAAAAATAATTTGAAAAAAAGAAAAATAATTTGGACTTCTGTCAAATGCCTGTTTCAAGAAAAAAATAACATTTTAAATGTTTACTATTTTTTAAAAAAATCTCACAGATATGCATTTCAGATAATGGTGCTTAATTCAGAGGATTCTTTTTGATATGTTCAAAAATACTGTTTTTTAGTGTTAATCTAATTGTATAGTCTTATGCCAGTTAAAATGGTGCAGACTTTTTTAGGTTTTACAATTACTTGAAGTCCTTCTTAAAATGTTTTTAAGTTAAATTTTGTTTATAAAGGGTTTTGAGATTATTTCCCATAAAGTCTTTAATATAGAAGTATAAATCTTAATTGGCATTATATAATGTGACAGTTCAGCACCAAAGCATTACAATAAGTTTTGCCTATATTCCAGGTGAGAACACTGTGATAGTCACTTACATTTCTTTAATAGTACTTTATAGTTTTCAGGGTAAATTTTCTCATTCATTATTTTATTCCATGCTGATGTTACCACTGTAATATTGTGGGCAAGTCCATTTTATACTTGAGGAAGCTGAGGCAGCACTGTGTACTGCACAGGACATGAGCTTTGGAATTACATACCTTAGCTCTAACTTTGACTTTATCATTTATTATCTGGTGATAATGATTTATTTACTTTTCAGTTGTTTCTATACAGCCATTATGTGTTCATGATTCAAAAATGACAAAAGAATCTTAGTAGAGCTATAGCAGAATTTCACTTTCATAAAAGGTGTGTGTACATATATGTGTATTTATATATATCTTTTGATATTTGGCACTTATTATCCTTGGATAGTGTGATAACAGGCAGGTTTTTAGTATTAAATAATAATCTAACAGATATTTCCCCCCATAGTTCTAGCTTTCATTGTTTTTCATAACCAAAAGAAAATTCACACAGCCTTATGAAACTGTTTTCAAGAAAAAAAGGTATATATTTACCAGATAATTGTGGTATAGTCCTCATTAACTTAAAGGGGAAGTTAGATGCTTTTAAAGGGGAAATTGCTTGCAAACAGACATTAATTAGGGTGAAACTCCTCAGAGTAACCTTTATGAGAATGGCCAAAGTGCAGTCCTTTCAGGGAACCTTTTCTCTCTTTTCCCCTTGAGGTAAGCAAGTCTACCATTAATGAAAGGGAAATCTTTTCGCTATTTCATCTTTTACTAGTGATCTCATAGTGCAAGGAAGATAGATAGATGAATAATAAAATTTATTGCCTTGTCAAGGCATCTGTATTTACTGACCTAACCTGAGTCAGTTACATTGAAATTATTGTTTCCTGTGAAGCAGTTTTAATGTATATTAATGTGTAAGTGGTGATATTGCAACATTAGATTTGGGCCGGACATTCTAAAATAGTGTAGGTTGGCATGTAATAACTGCCTAAAAAACACTCTTTATAATCATTTTTATCTTTAACTGCCACAAATAAAAAGTGGCACAAAGACTTTATTGCCAGGGCAAAAAATAATCCAGATTTTACTCCCAACATTATACCCAATATTTTGTAAGAAACAAAAATTGCACACAGATCCTATTTGCAAAGTCCTTATAGTCTAATAAGGGAGATGGATTTGCTTAAATAACAGTAAAGTAGGATAGAAAGTAAGGAGTCACTAAAGAGTGTACATTAAGTGCTGTGAGAATTGAGAGGTGGTAGAGCTCATTTATTTTCAGATTTGGTGGTTTATAAATCTTGAGGTGGGAAAAAGTGGGTATCAAGATTAGGAATTGTAAAGAAATACTGACAAAAGATGAGGGGAGAGTGACATTGAGGATGATGAAGGGAATTTCTTAAATATTTGATCCTGGGGTCTGTTGTTCCTAAGGTAGTAAAGAAAGAAAGTGAAGATAGGACAGTGGGGTTGAGAGTAAAGGAGTGTCAAGAAACTAGAGACCATGATGAGGACAGAAAACAGGCTTACGAGGGGAATTGGAGGGGCAGATAGTGTGGTCTGGGGGAAATTCTTAGTACGAGATGTCAGAGAGCAGCAATTTGAATGTGAGAATATGTGAATATGAACATATGAATATGGGAGTAGGTGTTTTGAAAGGAGTGGAAGTAAAGATGGATGATGAGAAAGGATTAAGAAGCTATTGAGTCTAAGGGCACCAACTCTCCCACTTCAGAATGCATTATGAATCTTAGGAATTCCTGGAAAATGTGTTAAAAAATGCAGAATTTTAGAATCTACCTGCAAAATTCAGACTCTCTGGTTTGGGATAATACCCAGGAATATTTATCTGTAGCGAGACCCCTGAGTATGATTTTAAATTATAAATGTCTGGGTCCCCTACCTTAAGATTGATTAATTGGTCCCTAGACATCTGTGTTTGTGTCTTAATTAAATTAAAAAAAAAAAATCAGCAGCAAGCAATAGTGATGAGATCTCATCTAGGAAGTATTTTCTCAGAAATGGGGAAGGGGAGAGAGATATCAAAATGGCCTGGGGAAGTTATTTAAAATATAGTTTTCCAGGGCCACCTGGCTGGCTCAATTGGTAGAGCATGTGATTCTTGATCTTGAGGGTAGAGGTTACATAAAAATATAAAATCTTTAAATATAAATATATATATTTTTATATATATAATTTAATATATAAAACTATATAAATAAATATATATATATGTTACATATATATAGTTTTCCAGGCTTCGATTCAGATATTACAATGTGCCTGAGGATGAGGTCCAGCAATCTACATTTTTAATAAGCCCTCAGGTGTCTGTCCCGCCAAGCAGGAGCTCTCTGGTTTAAGGTCTTAGAAGTACTATCAACACAGATTTTGAACAATCCAGGATATCTGTGCAAGACAGATGAACAAGAAAATTTATTAGGCAGTTCAAGTTGAGTTTTCTTACTCTTTTTTTTTTTTTTGAAGTGGCTTCTATGTCTACATTAATGATGGACCATAATTAACAGAAGATGTGTTCTTTTGCCCCCTCCTCCAAAAGCTAATGTTATTTAAGATGCGTTTATGGCTCCATATAATCAAACCATGAAAATATTATTATTATTTTTTGGCTTTCTAGTGATCTAACGTGTCAGGGTCTCAGCCAGAAGTTCAGTGGAGTAGAAATTGGATGGTGGTAAAATAGAGTGAGATTATTAGCCTTGCAGAGATACTGAGAGTTACGTATGTAAGTATATAATGTGCCTTCAGGTTTGGGCTCTCAGGTACTACAGGGATAGTAGACAAGGTACAGGAGTGTTCTCTCTGAAGTTATTCCTTATTTTCAGTGACCCAGAAATTCTGTCACCATCCTCAGGAACCTGTAACAGAATATCCTTTGTGCACTGCTCCCAAAACCTTACTCTCCCTTGCTTCATTGTTTTACAAATGCAAAAGAAAATAGCGTATTGCCTTACAGTCTAGTGGACTGTATCCTCTCTGTGAAATGTCTTTTTTGCTGGATTTCCATTTGAGCAGATTTTCCCCCCTCAGTTGAGATAAGGAAGAAAAAAGATACACTCGTGATTGTAAGACCTCAAACCAATTACTTCATTAAAAAAAAAAAAATTCCTTCTAGTATGTTTTCGTGAACCCTCGGATACTATTAAATTAAAAGAAAAAATAATGCACAGGAATTTTTTCTCTCATGAATTATTTTTTGTTCTTGGTGACCCAGAACTTGTTGTCCTGTCCTCAGGAACCTGTAACAGAATATTTTCTGTATACTTCTTCCAAAACAGTACCCTCCCCATCCCCGTTGTTTTGCAAATGCGAATAGATATCAAAGCACTGCTTTATAGTCAAGTGGACCAGATTCTATCAGTGACATATCCTGGCCTTTTAAAAGAATAATTGGATTTTTTTCTTCTTGGATCCTGAAAAATGTAAGAATTTTGGAAAGTACCTAAAACTATTGTGATTTTTTAAAACATTCCCTTGTGGTCTATCTTTGAACATACATTGTTTTATGTAAAAATGTAAACATAGAATTTCTGATTTTACTTAGGGAAACAATTTCCACATTTCTAATTTTTTTCATAATTAAAATTTTTGTGATGTGATGGTGATACACCATAATTGATGTATAATGTTCAGTAGGTATAGCAAATTTAGGGAATTTTCATTTCTTTCTTTGAAAAATTACAGTTAGAACAAGTTTTTCCTTTGAGTTAATTTCAGTAGGTTAACTAGATTAGTAATTATATCGTTTCTGTACTTCCTGGTACTTTGTCTTAATCTCTTTTGAATCCGTTATATCAGTGTAGTCACCAACAGTGTATTACTTTGCCAGTTTTATCACAGTATTACTGGTGTTGAGTATATCAACTTTTTTTCGTTCAAATAACAAGTAAAAACTACCCACCATCTCATTACCTTTAGTAATATTTATTGAATGCCTGTTTTAGTGCCTTTTTAGGAGTGAATAATGCTAAATACTTGCAAGCTATTTATTTCATTTAATTTTATGCAAATCCTAGTAGGTAGACTGTATTGTAGTTCCCATTTACAGGTGAGGAAATTGAGGCCTGAGTGCCTGACTAACTATACAAGGTCACTGAGTGCTAGCTGGTAGGTAGGCTAAGTCAGAATTTGAACCCAGGTATTACTCAGAGTCTTTTTTTTTTTTTTTAAGATTTTATTTATTTATTTATTTGAGAGAGAGAATGAGATAGAGAGAGAGAGAGAGAGCATGAGAGTGGGGAGGGTCAGAGGGAGAAGCAGACTCCCTGCTGAGCAGGGAGCCCGATGTGGGACTCGATCCCGGGACTCCAGGATCATGACCTGAGCCGAAGGCAGTCGCTTAACCAACTGAGCCACCCAGGCGCCCCCAGAGTCTTGTTCTTAATCCTGCTTTACTTTATAATGTGTATATTTTAAAAATATTCATGCAGATTTCCCATGTTTTTATAGTTGTTGTATAATTATTTTAAATGACTCTTCTTTCATTGTGATAAAATACCTGCTTTGTTAAAGTTTATTCATTTCATTCATAGTGAATATTTAGGCTCTCTAGGCTTTTGCTATTACTGGATGAGGCTTTATTGATTATTTTTCTGCATATATTTGCATTTGTGAAATTATTTACCTTGGATAAATTTCAAGGAGAAAATAATATATAGATCATTTTTGAGTCTTGCATGTGCCTCTTGTGGCAAAATGTACCCGTTTTATTATAATACCCCTTTGAATTTTGTAAGCTAGTCTTTAAAAAAGTGTTTGGATTAATTGCTACACAGAGAAATAAACATATTCTTACTTGATTATATGTTAATATAACTTAATGTTTCTGAGTTTTCTTTGACTGTTTTACCCTTATTGGTGACTCTGCCTTAGCATTTTAAAATTACTTAACCATTCTGATTACTTTTGTAATTCCATATCATGAAACAGTATACTTTTAAAAACCAAGGTGCAAGAGAAATCTAACGTGACTTCAAAATGTATGTATAAAAGCCAAAGACCGAAGTTATCTGTGTTTATTTCTGGGTAATTTAAAAATTTTAATTTTTTTTTTTAAATCCTAGTGGGAGGCTTCTTTTATAATTAGGAAATCTTTCTTTTTAAATGCAACTGATACAGTGGATGTACTTTATATTGAAATAAGATATACAAGATCAGACCTAAGGGATCAGTTGTAAAGAAACAAAAATCTGTCTCTCTAATGGAAATAAAAATATTTTAGCAGGTGAAATAAGTGACTTTCTAATTTTTCACTGGGAAAGCTTCCCAATTTTTCATTGTCACTTTTTCTTTTATAGAGATGCTGTTCAGTTAAATGTGATTGCTACACGCCAGCTTATTCTCCTTGCACAACAAATGAAGAACCTGGAAGTATTCATGCATGTATCAACAGCATATGCCTACTGCAATCGAAAGCATATTGATGAAGTAGTCTACCCACCTCCTGTGGATCCCAAGAAGCTGATTGATTCTTTAGAGTATGTTTGTTTTAGATTTATACACATTGGATTTGATCCCAAAGCTCTGGACCCAAGTTTATCTATGTGTATCTCTTGGTCTATTTCAGTTTCTCTCTCTCTCTCTTCACCTACACATATGTATACATTTATCTCTTCCTTATTCAACCAATTATTGCATATCTACTATGTTCTTATTGTGTAGATTTATATCTGAATGACTGTTGGTGAAGTCAAGGTGGATCTTTCACATTTGACCAGGTGTGAGGGTTGGAGGAAGGTCTCTGAACAACTCATCCATGATATTAGGGCCTCTGTTTTCCAGGGAGTTAATCTAGCAACTATGAGAAGTACCTGATACCCATGGAGACTAATGACTTGCCTGTTCAATAGCAGGGTTCTAATTGATTAAAAAATTATCCTTTTTTCCCCCAAATGGAGTGTATCTGTATAGAGAGGCCTTAAATTATTAGAGGATCAGTCTCATTCCTTTAAATGATACTCCTAGTGTTATTGTTTATTATCTTTCTGAGGACTAGGATCCTGTCAGCAATTATTATTTGAGAAGTATTTGTAAGTATTTGATGGATATGGCGTAAGTGAAGTCGGCAGGGTCAAGATTTCATTTGCTTCAGGCTGTACTTTCTCATCAAGTGAAACAAACAGGATCAGAGCAAAAACAAAAAGAAGGGTCTTTTCTTCTTTAATGGGCTAGAATTACAGAAAATTCCCGTGTCCATCATATCTGAACATACTCGTTAATCCTCCGATATTAGCCCTGTGGACTTTTTCCTAATTTATTCTTCTCTGTTTCCCTTAGGTTTCCTTTCTTCCCAGAGATGCTATCCACTTTCAGCTCTGTTTACTGTCCCCTGCTTTCTCAAATTATTTTTTCCTAAGGGTGCTAGAGAGCGTTCATTGTTTCTCCAAGCTTTCTACCTATAAGCACATATAAATCTTTTTCTTTACGGCTTTCCTGCTGATGAGTATGAGGAAGCAGACATTATAAGAAAATAAATAAGAATGGGAGTTTACCAAGACATTCTTATAATTCCCTGTTTCTGTTTTTTGACTCCATTTCTTAGATGGTCCCAAATATTTATGTCCTTGTCCCCATAGGTCAGTAGTGTTTCATATCTCTGGGAAAAGTTGAATGCAGAAGCTAATGAAGCTTTTTACTTTTTCTCTTTTTAGCAGTTGGTATATCCAAACATCTAAGTTGCTGAGAAAGCACTCGTAACCTTCTAATTTTGTATCTCTTTTCTTTGCTTACAAAGAAATCTAGCTAACAGATAATTTTAGGGTAACTCATAGATTGGCTCTGTAAACTCACTCCCAGTGATGAGGCTTTCTGGCTAACATCTCCTTGGTTTAGCCAGTTCATAGTTTTTGCTGTTTTTTAATGTAGCAACTGTTCCATTTTTCAAGACTCATCTCCACTATGGAATTTTTCCTAAGTTGAGTAGCAACCTCCCTTCAGTTTTGTTGATTCTTTTTCTTCCATGCACAAAAAGTACTTGTATATGCGGAAGAAAACTTACCTTGATAATCTCTGTTTTATGCTTCCTCGTCAGTTAATACGGGCATCTTTAGAGTATGCCATTTTATACTGAGTGTGTAAGTCTGTATAACATTATAGATAGTAAGGAAGAGTATCTGAAAACAGGTACATAACATAGTGGAATTGGAAATGTAGAATTGGAAAGACCATGGATATCACCTAGTATATCACCCTCCTTTTACAGATGATCAGAGACATATTCGTTAATCCTCCGATATTAGCCCTGTGGACTTTTTCCTACTTTATTCTTCTCTGTTTCCCTTTTCTTCAGAGACATTGAGAGGATTGGAGGAATTTTGTGACTTCATAGTAGGTTGCTAATTGAATTTTTATAGCATGGTTCAGTTTATTTTTATCACTTACCTTAGTATTTGTTAGTCTTGCTAGTGAGAACATAATCGTTTTTAGTGCTTTACATGAACTACTTAGATCCCTAGACCTTTTATATTAATTGTAAATGTATGTTCATTGCAAATGTTTGTAATGAACATGGTGCTGTTATGGTGGTTATGTACAAGTCTGTAATTCCTAATCTGAAACCCTTGGGGCTAGATATATTTTGGAATTTCTTTGGACGTCAGAAAGGAAATATAATCTATGTACTCTGTAATATGAAGTAACTTCACCTAGATCCGGGATAGCACCCCTGATCAAACACATATGAAGTGTATGAATATTTACCTTAAGTGGTCTTTTTTAAAAGGCCATAAATCAGTTCAGATCAGTTATTGCCACCTACTATATTATTTATGAAAGAACTCTTGGCTTTCAGACCTTTCGGGATATAGAAATTGTATATAAGAGATGTGGGCTTGTAGTTGATGTTTAATGAAAGTAAGATTCACTTTTTTTTAGTAAAAGTTGTCAAATCATTTGAGTCAGAGCAACAGATATGTTTGAATATGCAAAGTTACTGAATATATTTTTGCATGCAATTTCTGTGCTAACCAGGTGGATGGATGATGGCCTAGTAAATGATATCACACCAAAGTTGATAGGAGACAGACCTAATACATACATATACACAAAAGCATTGGCAGAATATGTTGTACAACAAGAAGGAGCAAAGCTAAATGTGGCGATTGTAAGGCCATCGATTGTTGGTGCCAGTTGGAAAGAACCTTTTCCGGTAAGTTGTGAGAAATCTTTGTAAATAATGGAATTGAGAATTTTAAGTCTTATCTTTGTATAAAAAGAGTTGGCAGTTGTTTGATATAAGAGCAGGTGTTTTTTACTGTACATGGCTTACTCTGGCAAAGTTGTTCTCATTCATAGAAAGAGATACTTTTGTTGGTACTTTTTTGTAATGTAATGCTGTGTATATAGAAATGCAGATAAACATTTTCAAAATCTTAACTGAAAGTTAAATTCAATCAAAGTCTGCGATGTTGTCTGGAGTCAAAGTAGACATTGCATTATACGTTTTCTTTGTGACTGACAAGATATTGGACTCTGACACATCAGCATTTGTTGGCTTTTAAAATTATTTACTGATTAGTTTCCCTTGTGGAGGTGAAAGAAATAGAGATAAGAATATTCAGGATCTTATTTTATTTCATTTGCTTTTTAGTACCAAAAAGAGGCAAGCGTTCCAAGGGGTAAACTCTTCCTTGTATAGATCACAGGCTAAGAAAGGCATAAGAAATTTCTATGATAATTTGCTGTAGAAAAGCAGGCCATTATGGTATTTGTGAATCCCTGGAATAAGGGAAAATAGATATAAACTAACATGAATTGATTTATAAAAAACCTAGGTCTCTATTATGATAGTAAGTGGTATCTCTTGTTGCTTTGACAAGTGTTGTCTTTTCGTCTGTTTTATTCAGTAATATTGAGGAGTTCCCATTTCCCCCCAGTCTCAGGATGCTGCTTCAGTAAATAGCACAAAATTAAACTTGAGAAGGTTTAATTTAGCTAAAATATTTGACAGGTATAAAGTCCTTTTTATTGATTTCTCTTTGTAGAGAGTTAATGGAAGAGTAGGTAACCCTTTGAAAATGACTTAATTTCACCATTTGCAATATCAGGAGAAGACTGCTTCTGTTACAGAAGGAGAGAAATATTCTGGTCTGAATCTTGTCTTTTTTAGTTTTTAGAAGAAAACTGCTAAGTATATATATGGGGTTGTAGATTTCAAATCTCTAGTTTTATAATATTTCTCAGCTCCCCCTATTTTTAATTTTTTATTAGGGATGGATTGATAACTTTAATGGACCAAGTGGTCTCTTTATTGCGGTAAGTAAACCTTTTGACTTATTTAACATTCTGCATATTTTCCTGTTTTCAGTGTATCTTTATATGTATATGTGTATGTGTGTATATATATATGCACTCTGCCTTATATATCTTAAGGTGTTGTTTTTAATTTCAACAAAGGCAGGGAAAGGAATTCTTCGAACGATGCGTGCCTCCAACAGTGCCCTTGCAGATCTTGTTCCTGTAGATGTAGTTGTCAACACGAGTCTGGCGGCAGCCTGGTATTCCGGAGTTAATAGGTATATGAGGTGACAATGTCGCTTGTTAAATAAATAGTAACTGTGAAGGGAAAACGGAGCTGATGGCTAATGTTAATTAATCCCTCAGTCCTGGCAATTTCCATACCAGTATGTACAGGTATTATCACTTCCAATTGCAAGAATTGATTTAATCATAGGTAATATAGCAAGTAGTCCCATCAGTTGTAATTAAGAATTGACATTAATTTTCATATACTATCTACAGGATGGACAAGTTCATTTGGGATTAAGAATGAGAAAAACCCAAAACCCTGGTGCTTTTTTAATCCAAACTAAAACTTAGTATAAACTCAACATAGAAAAAACTGAAATTTTCAGAGAATGGCTTACATATATCAAACATGGCACACTAGAGTAGCTTTAAAGATTTATTTATTTATTTGAGAGCAAGGGAGAACACAAGCAGGGAGGAGGGGCAGAGGGAGGGGAGGGGAGGGGAGCCGACCCCCCCCCCCCCGCCACGAGTAGGGAGCCTGATGTGAGGTTCAGTGCCAGGACCCTGGGATCATGACCTGAGCTGAAGGCAGACACCTTCAGCTGCCCCACAGCTGAGCCACCCAGTTGCCCCACTAAAGCACCTTTAATTGACTTAGGCCTCTTTGTAAAAGGGAGTAGTAGCATTTACAGGTAACTCTTAAATTTTAAGCTTTTCAATAACATTTTTTTTCCCTAATCAATAAACTGCCCTTATTTTTTATTTTTATTTTTTAAAGATTTTCTTTATTTGTTTGAGAGACAGAATGAGATATAGAGCATGAGAGGGGGGAGGGTCAGAGGGAGAAGCAGACTCCCCGCTGGGCAGGGAGCCCGATGCGGGACTCGATCCCGGGACTCCAGGATCATGCCCCGAGCCGAAGGCAGTTGCTTAACCAACTGAGCCACCCAGGCGCCCGAACTGCCCTTATTTTTTAAGTCAGCATTTTATATCCTAAAAAATACGATTATATGAGTATATTGTTTCTGGTAAAAGGGAACTCAGTCCATAGTTTTTAAACTAGAGCCTCTGGAAATGAAAAGAAGATAGGAAGAGCTGAGGTTGTTTGTCATTGTTGTTTTCCTTACATTTAAAACCAGATACTCCTGCTATTATAAGAAGAAAAATACGAAAAGAGAAAAATATTTATTTTTTTTATAATAATTTTTTTGGTGGGGGGGGGAAGGGTAGTTGTAAATAGCCCTTCAGACACAAAAATTAATTGTTTAAGGATAATTTTTAAAATAACCAGTGTAGACAAGGTACCCATCATCCTTACTTCTTCCTACTTGAATGTTGTTTAAGATGTCGATTGGATAAGCTTGGCCTCTTTTTGATGTCTCACTGCTTTGATCTCTGTCTTTGCAGACCAAGAAACGTCATGGTGTATAACTGCACAACAGGCAGCACTAACCCTTTCCACTGGGGTGAAGTTGGTATGGTTTTACCTGTGTTTTTGAACGTTAGAATACATCTTAACTTAAAATACCCACTGAGTTTTTATGTTAGAACATACCCACAAGGCATTAAAAAGCCACTGAGTTACCAGTTTATTCTTATTTTAATTGCTGTATTAAATATCTATACTTACGCTGCCTTGTGGTCCTTAGCAGTATTTCATAAATTAAAAAACATCCTGCAGTATATTCCCTCGTTGGCCCACCCTTTTCTGACTGTACTAATTTTCTGCTGCCGTCTGCAGCCTCCTTCACAGATAAATGCCCAGGATGAGGAAACAGTGATTTTTTTCCCTCCCTCATGGTACTCTCAGTCCTGAAGTTGTCTATTCAAAGGCAGTATCACTTCCAGCTACAGGAGTTGTTACATCACAGGAGCCACCTAGCTCCTAGCCACCTACCTAGCCAGCTACCCCAAGAGTAATAAATTAAGGAGTTAGCAAGGAGGATACGTTTTGCCCCAGTATTTTCTATTACATTTATTAATTTATTGAAGTTCACAGATTCACAGGAATATATGTGTGCTATATTGCTTGTTCTAAATTAGGGTTAATAGAACTTAAAGCCTACTGAAATTGAATAATTTTTAAGTTGTTTTTCAAATTTAAAGTAAGATATATCGATGGCATGGATTTAGTAATAGGTCTTATTTTATCTCTCATTGAACAATTTTTGTTACCCTTACAGAACAGTTTTGATTTTAAAGTAAATCTTTATGTCATTTGTCCTAGGGTTTTTCTGTGCCATTTTTATTTCAATTTAAAGATTGACCATTATAACATAAGAAAAAAAATCCAATCTAGGGTGATTTTAATTTTATGATAATTATTTAAATAGTATTCTAAGAATTTTAAAACACTGAAATGAGTTAGGTTTTTTGTAATCTCTCATTGTGTTGTAAAGTGTAGTAAAAATCAAGCTAAGCATTATTTTTCAGTGGATTTCTCAATATACATTTCCATTAAAGTATTAACATAGATAATAGATTTGGTTTTGTTGATATTGTATTGCCTAAATAAATTACAGCAGAAGTTAATTTTGGGTTGTTTTAAGCTTGTTGATGTATGTTAATTTGAGCAACTTAATTATTTATAAGCAAAGGATGATGATTTTCCTTTTCTTTTTTAAGTAAGTATACAGTAATAAGAATCTGGAAAGAGGAACAGAAAGAAAGAAGCTATCGTGAGAGGTGAAATAGAGAAAGTGACATTGTAAACTGACATAGGTAAAACATTAAAAGGATTTTTAAGAGTGAATTGTAACAAAAATTCATTCATCTAATTAAAATTCATAAATAGTGACAGTTCTAAAACCACTCAAGTTCAGCAGTCTAATACTCCTATTCTCTTAGCTACTATCGAGAGTAGAAAAGTTTGTTTTTTAATTGAGCGAACTCTGACATCTTTGGTAAAATATTTTGCTTTGTAAAAACATGATTTTTTTTTCAAAACTTCATTACATGGTTATTATCAAAGCTGTTACACAACTTTTCTTCCTCAGAATACCATGTAATTTCCACTTTCAAGAGGAATCCTCTCGAACAGGCCTTCAGACGGCCCAATGTAAATCTAACCTCCAATCACCTTTTATATCATTACTGGATTGCTGTAAGCCATAAGGCCCCAGCATTCCTGTATGATATCTACCTCAGGATGACTGGAAGAAGCCCAAGGTAATGGTGACTAGCTCTGTCTTATCTGTTCCTCTGACTGTTAAACAACCCATGCTTACACTAAAATGCATATTCATTAACTCTCTATTTGTTTATGCTTATGATAAGGCTTAATGGCCTTTTGTGAATGAGAAGACTCTTGAATTAAGACTTTGTCAGAAAAGCAAAGGTAGTGTCATCACTTACTCTAATTTATTCTGAAGTTTGGATGATAAATTATTGTCATGTGCTGAATTCTAGGTCTAATTTTAGGTGTTTTTTCTGAATAACAAATAACATTCAAAATGCTCTGACGCTTATTTTTCCTACAGGATATTATCTAAATCATTCCTTCAAGATGAATCCTTTAAACCAAGTGTTCAGGCGCCCCAATGTTAAGTTGTATTCCAACAACTTATTGCTTCATTATTGGAAGGGTGTCAGACATACAGTACCTGCATTATTGCTTGATCTTGCACTCAGGTTGACAGGTCAGAAACCGTGGTAAGAAGAATAGCAGTAAATACATCTATGTATTGGTAAGGTGGTGGAAGCTTGCTGGAGAGACAAAAAGTCCGCTAGCATGAGCTTTACCTTTAGAATTACTAAACTGATTAATCACAATCACAATCAAGATGCTAGGACATTTCTTAGAAATTTAGAATATTTGGGGAGACTAATTGTGGATCTCATTCTTATTGGGCCATTGATCCTCCAAAATCCCATAATAGAGGAAATGTCCAGCATCAAGGTTGTCATTGTTATTATAAGCTGAAATTGAGCCCGTCTCTCCCCTTTAAAAACTCAGAGGTGAGTCTGTAGGGGATTAAGGGTAAAATGTTTGCTATGAGTGGATTGTACAGTTTTATATGAAAAAACATAGAATCTAAAAAATTAATGGCTTGAAATATCTCAGCTGCCCATTCAGCTTATAATATGGTAATTACAGTTTTTGACTAATTTTCCAGGTTGAAAATGTCATAGTTTAAAACAAAAGTTAACAAATGGGAAGTTTTATGTTTTCTTACGGTTGTTATATAGCCTTTCTTTTTTCTTTTCTTTCTTATTGAAACCCCACAAACTTAAAGTCCTCCTACTATCTTTACCAGAATTATAGCGAAATGTACCATAAATATATCTATTTTTTTTAACTACATGGGCGTTACAGTGGAGCCTTTGATTGGAGAGTTCAGGATTTGAGTATTAATGTATAAAGAAGATGCTGATTCCAGAACTTCCATCAACTGTTCAAAAAATAAAAGTGAGGTATCTGCCAGTTATAGTGTATCAGGATCTGAGTTTCTTGTAGGGATTTTCTGTGGATTCAGTTGTCAATTATGTTCCTAACCCAATGTGTTAAATATTGAAATATGTGAGAGGTGTCAAATTGAACAACTTTAGGACAGGTAAAGAAATACTTAATGGAAAAAAGATCCAAAATATATCAATTATTTTGAAGTTTCTTTAGAGTGGTCTATGAAATGCAGTATTTGTGATTGGCAGCATTCTTTCATGGCTAAAAAGCAAATGTAAATTCATGAGTGATGGCATTGCATGCCTTCCTGATATTAATAAGGTTATTGCATATTAGAGCAGAAAAGTCAAAACTAGGTCAAAAAAGTAAAACAGGGTAAACGTATCACAAAGCCTTATACAGAAAAGGGGGCTTAGTAAACTTAAACAATGAATGAATAGCCAGAGTTTATTAAATAATTTATAGTCGGTGTTGCTGTATAACAAATCATCTCAAACTTAGTGGCTCTTAGAAAAGCAGAAGTTACTTTATTATTTCTTTCGGTTTATTGTTTCTCTCAGGATCAGGACTTCAGGAGGGAATCAGCCAGGCAGTTTTGGCTTGGGGGTCTTTGACATGATTGTCAGATGGAGCTGAAAGGGGGGCATGCAGTGGAAACATCTTGTGTCGATGTCTCTTCATAAAGTGTCAGGATCTCTTCCTGCAGTCTCTTTTCGAGAACTAGTGGTAGCCTTAGGGGAAATGGACTGCTTACGCGGTGACTGAAGGCTTCAAGGAGAGGTCTTTCAGCAGGCAGGTGGAAGGTGTGTGCATTTTCTGACCTGCCCATAGAAATCATGCAGCACTACCTCATTCTTTCAGTCACACGTGAGTCACACAAGTCCTCCAAAATTCAAGGAAAGGGGATGTAGAGAATGTTCAAGATCGTGTAAAATGTGAGCAAGTTAGTTGAAAGGTATTGTTGAAGCCATTTTGGAAAGTGCAATTGGCTCTAGTCTGCCTTCTGGCCACAACAGTTCATACCCTTCCCTCATGGGAAATACACTTACCTCTTCCACCCTACCAAGACCTTTCTGGCATCAGCGTGAAGCCACTGTTGGGTCAACTGAATCTGGTGCAGTTGTAGATAAGGCTGTTTAGGAGTGGTTTTGCGGGTGTAGTTCCTCAAGTATTGGTCTGAAAACCTGTGAATGAAAGTGCCAAGTTACCTGCTGCCCACACACACAACGTGTAGGGGTGAGACAAGCATAGGAAAATGACTGGACAATTTTGTGCAGTCACTCATCTGTAACAGTTTTGAATTCCAGCTAGGTTATGTTTGGTGGTTTCTTAATTAGGGTTCAGTCCTACTCTCTGGTGGTTCTTTTTTTTTTTTTTTTTTTAATAAAGATTTTACTTATCTGACAGAGAGAGACACAGTGAGAGAGGGAACACACAAGCAGGGGGAGTGGGAGAGGGAGAAGCAGGCTTCCCGCGGAGCAGGGAGCCCAGTGCGGGGCTCGATCCCAGGACCCTGGGATCATGACCTGAGCCGAAGGCAGACGCTTAACGACTGAGCCACCCAGGTGCCCCTTTTTTTAAGATTTTATTTATTTATTTGACAGAGAGAGACACAGCGAGAGAGGGAACACAAGCAGGGGGAGCGGGAGAGGGAGAAGCAGGCTTCCCGCGGAGCAGGGAGCCCAATGCGGGGCTCGATCCCAGGACCCTGGGATCATGACCTGAGCCAAAGGCAAACGCTTAACGACTGGCCCCCTCTCTGGTTGTTCTTTGAGATTCTTGGCTCTGCCCTCTGAGTCATCCTTCTTTTTCATTAAAAAAAAAAAAAAAAATGGCCTGGGTTTGCAGCTGAATCACCTTCTTACCCTACTTCTTGCCCGTAAAATGTTGGGAGTGCCTAGGGCTGCGATCAGCAAACTTGTTCTGTAAAGGGCCATGTGCATTATTCAACTCTGCTGTTAAATGTAGCTTCCACCTTGCAACCGCTCAGCTGTGCAGCCATAAGTAATATGTAAGTGAGTAAGCATGACTACATTCCAATAAAACTTTATTTACAAAAAACAGGTGGCTTTGATCCCTAGGCTCTGGTCTGCTGACCTTGATCCAGAGGCCTCTTTTCACTTTTGTCTCTGTCCCTTTAAGTGTAAACTGATCAGATTCCTTTTAAAACTGCAGGTTTCCCGTATATCTCATTTTAAAACAATCTACTCCATTAGACCAAAGCCATACGCGCAGATCTCTTTGAAACATGCCTTTTTCTATCTTGGGTTCTATATGAGGTTGCTATGGAACAACACCCTTCGATCTTAGATCTTTGCCTCTCAGGTTCTGCCTCTTCGACAACAGTTTCTATGAGACATGTCTTTAAGATTGGCATGAGCCTTTTGTTTATCTGAAAGGTTCTATGAGGAACTATTTTAGATCTTTCTGAGGTCTTAACAAAGAATCTCACATCTGCATTCTGGACTTGAGCTATGCTCAGAAGCCATTTCTTAAAGAATTGCTGGCTGACATTTTACATCCCTTCCAAATTCTACTCATATAGTTCATTTTTTTTAAAAGATCATCTTTGTCCTCTCTTGAGGAAATCTTCTTGGCTAGATCATCAAGTTTATTAGGTAGAGTTTTTATTTTTCATTTTACCACAAGTGACAATTTAGTTCTTCTAACTTCCAACAGTATTTTTCTCACTTTCCTTCAAGCCGTCACAAGTATCTTCCTTAAAGCTCTCTTTAAAGTTTCCACTAACATTCTTCTCTTGGTCCTTCCAGGTTTCACCAGTGGTCTCCGCAAGGGCCTTCCAGATTCTGTGTACTTGATCCTAAAGCCAATACTACATGTTTTAGATGTTTATTATAGCAGCCTCTCATTCCCTGTACTGATATCTGTTCTGTGATCTGTGCTGCATGATATATCACTTCAAACTTAGAGTCTTTTTTTTTTTTTTTAAGTTGTATAATTGACATCAAACTTCATATCTTAGAACAACAATCACTTTACTTATCTAATGATTTCTGTGGGTCATAAATTCTAGAAAGCTTTACCTGGGTGGTTTTAGCTCAGCATCTTTCAAGTGGATGCAGTCAGATGTGGACTGGAGCAGGTACACTGTGGGAGTAGGAAAGGAAGGGTACAGAGCAGCAAGAGTGGCTGGGCATCTTTCTCACGTCACATAGTCTCAGAGCCTTTCTACACCATCTCTCCACATGCACTGATTTGGGCTTCCTTCAGCAGAGCAGCCTTAGGGGGTGGACAGCATAAATGGTGACCGAAGCCTTCAAGTGTAAGTATTCCAGTGAGCAAGGCAGAAAGCTGTATCACTTTTTCTTACTCACCCTTGGAGGTTATGCAGTGTCATTTCCACCTCATTCTCCTGGTTATAAGTTACCTTTTACCTCTTGATGGGAAGATAGTCAGGGTGATATTGTAGGTGAGCATGTAGGCTAGAAAATATTGTAATCACCTTTGGAGTTTAAAGTCTGCTCCAAATAGGAAACCTCAAG
Source organism: Mirounga angustirostris (assembly GCF_029215605.1). NCBI lineage: Eukaryota > Metazoa > Chordata > Mammalia > Carnivora > Phocidae > Mirounga > Mirounga angustirostris. The sequence goes on along the minus strand of NW_026991721.1, from coordinate 42,730,449 downwards.
TAAAGAATCTTTCTAATTGAGGTTTGTCTTGCGCAAGGCTAGTATGAGAGCAGCGATGACCCTTGACCTCGGGGCTTACAGTCTAAAGGCAACAAGAGCCAGAGAGGTTTTTCCTTTAGGCAGTCTTATAAATGTTAAATACAGAGTCTTATTTATGTTATTTAATTTGTTCAGATATTTACTGAACAAGGTACTGGGCTTTATGTCTTATACTAGGACCTTAATATAATGCCTCCTTCTACATTAAAGTAATGTTAATCATGGCATTCATGGTGTCCACTTTATTCATTTTCATTATTCTGTGTGTCAGCTAGATAAAAATCTAACTTACTGCGTTTCTCAATGTAATGATAAAAAGTACCACTCAGACATGCATCATAAGGAATCCTGGGTGACAGTCACTTGGGATTAGGATGTGTGGTCTTACTGCAAGTGGAGGCAGCATAAATTATTCACTCTCACTCTTGAAATGCAGTAGATACTTCATCACTCTTAAAAATGACATTAGGAAAATGGTTCCATAGTCCGATTTTTTTGTTATTTAGCCTAACTCTCTCTAGCTTAACTTCTGTGAATCTGATTTTTTTTTTCTTTTTTTAATCTTTCTGGTTGTTAATGGAGGGTAGTTTTGGCCTCCATCAGGGAACATTTAATAGCATTTGGGGATGTTTTTAGGGGGAGGTTATGCTACTGGCATCTAATGGGTAGAGGCCAGGGATGCTGAACATCTTACAATGCACAGGACAGCCCCCCACCACAGAGAATTATTGGGCTCAAAATGTTTGTAGTGTTGAGGTTGGAGAAATCCTGGGTTAGATCTTGGCGGATTGTGGTGATTTTTTTGCAGGTTGTGATAATAATAAAGGATAAATACATACTCAGAACATACATGGTGATGTAGTCTCAGGCATCTATCTGCTCATAGGGCATTTGAACCAGAGTGATTATGCAGAGTTTTAAAGTTTCTTTTTATCCCGATAGTATTCAATCCAGTACTTTTATTGCTTGATAAATACTCCGTGAACTTCACATGGAAGTGGCCTTTCAGATTTCCTTCTTCCCCTCCAATTTTTTATTGTATTTTTAAATGGCTGAATCAGTGATTGGTTGCAGGGTAATTCTGTCACTTGAGTGAATCTAAAGATAAGACTAGGTGAGAATTGTCAGTGAAAAAGAAATCAGGAAGAACTTGTTAATAAGATGTATGGTGGAAAATGATGTTAAGCAAATATGTGTATGTGTGTCATTCAAGTGCACTATACTGGTTGTGATGGTAGATACTGATTTAATTACAGACCTGTTATATCTTTTTTTGTTTTTGTTATAGGAAAAAAATGGTCTGATCTCTTTTCTAAAAGGAGCATGTCTTGGTTTCCTCCCCGCTCCCCCCATGTGCTTTCTATCTGTCTGAACTCTTCCTGTCCAAATACAGCCTTCGATGCTCAGTAATTCTTTTCGTGTTTGATGGAAGTTTTATTTTGGGATTACTTTCTTGCATGAACTACAGTTTTCCTTTGCATAGTCCATGTTGCCTCATTTTCTTGTAGTGTTCTGGATTCAAGGTTTCTTTCTAAACATATTGAATGTGTCCTCAGAATTGTTTAGCTAATGTTACTGTTTTGACTTTTCCCCCATTTCTAATGTTCTAATTTTCTCCCATTTTTCCCCATTTCTAAAACCCCTGATTTTGGGACTTTCTAAACTATGTAAATGCTAATCCTTATCGTGGGAATATAAATAGAATTCTTTTAGAGTATTTCTCCACAAATTATTTTTCTGTTTATCAGAGGCCAGGGATTTTTGGTGTGTGTTTTGTTTTAGAAAGTTCTTTCTTCCCTTTTCCTACTTATCATAGGTAATTAGATGTTACTGCTCTGGTTAGTGTTACGATATCAATGACTTACAGTGTGCCATGATATGTAAAATGACAGATTTAAAGATTAAGGCCCTTCGTCCTTTTTAAAAAGGAACAAATAAAAAATATCAAACTTCCTTATTTCTATTCTATAAGGATGGATAATGGGGGTTTTGGGAAGTTAGGTGAATATCTTGAATATCTATTTCAGAAAGTTTTCAGCATGAGTCATTGATTTCACAGCACATTCAGACAACCAAGAGTGGTACCTGTCTGTGTTAAAGAGAAAATTACTTTAAAAATGTATTTGGAGAGAGTTGATTAAATGGCAAACGAGTATTTCTGTATACTTTGCCTCCATGATGCTAAAGAGTTGAGATTATAACGTAACACCATGTATTATGAGTTCACAGGAAATCTTAGTAATTGTAGCTGAACCAAAATGTGATTGAAGGAACAAAGAGCAAGGGAATACTAATTGAATCCATTTATTTGCTTAGGATTATAGTGGAAAATGTGACCTCAAAGTACTGTATTTCCTTTGAAAATTAATTTCGTATATCAACAGAACTCTGTTTAGGCAGCATTAAATTCATTTGCTGCTGCTTAAAAATTTTTTCCATTTTGGATTTATAAGATGTTCTTCAAAGATACAGAAATATTCTTACTCTCTGGTGGTTTGGTACACTAAATGAATTACGTATTATAATTTTACTGTTACTATCTCAGTGTAGAAACTGATACCTTGGGTGGTGATGAGATTTTTCCTAATCTATGCAAATTATGAATCTGTCCATTTTTCTTACAATACAGGATGATGAAAACAATAACTCGTCTTCACAAGGCTATGGTGTTTCTTGAATATTTCACAAGTAATTCTTGGGTTTGGAATACTGACAATGTCAATATGCTGATGAATCAGCTAAACCCTGAAGATAAAAAGGCAAGTATTTCCTGTTTTATATTAGAAAATATGTAGCACACTAATTGGAGAACCATTAGCAACCTGAGAAATAATTGGATATTTTTCACAATCAGTGTGCAACAAGAAAGACATTTGACATCTATTTATAGTGTCTCGTTAGAGCTTCCAGTCATAATTATGGTGGTAAAATAAAATTGCTCTATCTTAAAATTTATAGTGTAAGTATTTGAGAGTAGCTTTCAAAGTATGATTGAAATGTTGATTCTTTTTTCCCCTTTAGTCAAATTCATAGAAAACTTGGACTTCTTTATGCATTTTTCCTTCACTTTGTTTTCTTTGAATTTCGAGGAAAAGAACCTTCTCTCTGAAATTGTTTTACTCATATATTCTTTCATTTCTTATCATTCCACATTTCATCCTCTGTTAGTTTGAAACTTAAACTCTTTATGTTTTTTTTTTTTTGAGGTTACCTTAGATATTTTAACATGCGTAGCTAACAAAGTCTAAATTAAGCATTTTCTATAGCTTCTTCCTTAATGATATTTAGGACCTTAAAGTGTTTGAGCTGTAGCTACCACCCCACTAATATACATATTTATACATTACTTCAATTCTCTATTTAAATCTTATAATTAGATATGATTTTGGTTAGTGTTACTTAGATTTAACCAATACTTACCAGTGTCTTTACTATTAGATCTTCTCTTTAGGGTCATTTTCTTTCAGCTTGAAATCTATCCAGAATATGATTTAGTAGGGTGCTGTTAGTAGTGAACTCTCAGTGTTTGATTGTCTGATGTGTCTTTATTTCACTCGTGTTTCTGTAACATGATTTTGGCACATTAAAGATAACTTTCTCTTTTGTATTCCTTTACTATTTGGCTTATGTTATTGCTGTTGAAAAAATCAGTTTCATTTGCTCTTGCATTATGGGTCACCTCTTATTGTCTCTTTTTCAGAGTTTTTTTGGTATTGTGCAGTTTCACTGTGAATGTGTCTGGTATATATTTATATATTTTTTAATTTATCCTGTTTCACAGTGGGCTTCCTGGATCTGAAGTCAGATTATTATTATTTCTTCACATATGGCCTCTTCACCATTCTCTTGTCTTCTTGTGAAATTTTAATGAATTTTAGATCATTCTCACCTCCAGATCTTTTAACTTTTATTTCACATTTTGTGTCTCTTTGTTTCTGGCCTGAGAGCTAATAATTAAAGTTCTGTGACAGTCTTTCAGCTGTGCCTAAGCCACCCCGCTGAATTTTGGGTTTCGGGTATTTTCACTTTTAGAAGTTTGGTGTATTTTTCAAATCTTATAGACATTTCTTAAATAATCTTTAGAATTTTTTTTCTTGACACATTGTAGACATAATTGTTTTAAATTCTGTTTCCGCTAATGCAGACTTCTAAAGGTTGTGCAGCTTAGCATCAGCCACTTCATCTGTCCTTTAAGCTAGCTCTCATTCGTGGCACCGTGTTTCTTGTTTCTTATTGTTTGACTGTAAATTCATGTTCCTTGAGGATTTCTGTGGGAATTTTTTGAAGCCTGTGTTGAAATTGCAGTTTCCCAATAAGGATTTGCCCTTCTGCCAGTAGCCTGGTGAGTGTTAGCATTAACTAGCCAGGTGACATTAAGAGGCCAGGACCCACTTTGAAATATCTGATGAAGTTTTTAGCACAACTCAGGTGAATATGGGCCTTCAGTAGGCTGGTTCATGTTTACAGTTTCTCAAAGGTGATTTTTTTTTCATCTTCCCAATCGCAGCTTCCTTTCTCTTTCCACTTCTTTCCTTAAAAATTTTAATGTTTTATTTAATATATCCAAAATAATATATAATTTAAACAAAAATTTAAAAATTACTTAAAATTTAAAGAACTATTTAAAGGATATTATACTTTCAATTTTTTTTTATACTGAGCCTTTCAAACCCAGTGTGCATTTTACACTCCCCAGCACATCTCACTTCAGACCAGTCACTTTCAAGTTCCCAAAGATGTGCGTGGTTTGTGGTGGCTACCATATTAGATAATGCAGATTTAGTCCCATTGTACTGGTTGTGCATGACAAAGGCATCAAGAATGCAGTTTTTCTGCCCACTTCTGTGTGTGGTGGGTTTACTTTTTTTTTCACCTTTGCTCTGAGGCTACAGCTTTTGGGATTTTTATCTTTTTGCAGAAATATTCCATAAGACTCCTTAACTGGGGCACCTGGGTGGCTCAGTCGTTAAGCGTCTGCCTTCGACTCAGGTCATGATCCCAGGGTCCTGGGATGGAGCCCCGCATCGGGCTCCCTGCTCGGCGGGAAGCCTGCTTCTCCCTCTCCCACTCCCCCTGCTTGTGTTCCCTCTTCTGCTGTCTCTCTCTGTCAAATAAATAAATAAAATCTTAAAAAAAAAAAGACTCAACTTATGGGGCTGTAGGCTTTATGAGCCAGTCTTCCTCCTTGCCTATAGCCTTCAAAGCAGAAGGTGTAGGTACCAGGGTCCTGCAGATAATCTCAGGTTAGGAAATTTGTGGCTTCTGCTGATTCCTTATTTTCTCCCTTTCCATCTTCCCTCTCCCCATCCCAGTGCACAACACATGCTGCCCAGTGGATTATCAGAAAGTGAGCACCCCGGTGAAAAAATAGAACATTATTATCCCCAGAGGATCCCCTCATGCCCCCTCCCAATCACTATCTCCCAAAAGTAACAACTATCTCAGATTCTAACACTAAATGGTAGTTATACCCATTGTTGACTTTATACAAATGGTATCCTAATACAGTATTTTTCCCTTTTTTTGTTGATATTTGAGTTATTTCCAGTTTTTGGCTATTAGGAATAGTTTTTTGAACCATGTGCACACATTTGTTTAGGATCTATACCTAGAAGTAGAATAGTAGCTAAGTCAAAGGGTATTTGTATGTTCAATGTAATTGATAATGCTTAACAGTTTTCCACAGTAGTTGAACCAATTTGTATTCCAAGTGGCAGTTCATGAGAGTTCCTGTTAATCCACATCCTCCGAACAGTTAGCCTTTTCATTTTAATTTTTAATTTTATCCACTTTGTTGGGTGTATAGTGGTATCTCAATGTAATGTTAATATGCATTTCATATTACATAAAAAGTTTGTGTAGAAATGGCAAAAATGGCAAAAATTGCCAATAATCCTATTGAAAATGGGCTAGAGATGAAGAGTCTACAGAAAATAAATGCAGGGCGCCTGGGTGGCTCAGTTGGTTAAGCGACTGCCTTCGGCTCAGGTCATGATCCTGGAGTCCCAGGATCGAGTCCCGCATCGGGCTACCTGCTCGGCAGGGAGTCTGCTTCTCCCTCTGACCCTCCTCCCTCTCATGCTCTCTGTCTCTCATTCTCTCTCAAAAAATAAAAAAAAAAAATAAATGCAAATGATTCTTAACAAAAGATACTCATCCTCACTCATAAAAATGGAAATGTAAATTGAAACTAGACTGAGATAATTACTACTTAACAGTTTGCAAAGATGCAAACTTTGCCAACATACCCTTTTGGTAAGGCACTGGCCAGTGGGAGCTCTCATACATTGTTAATAGAAAGGTATATCTTTCTCTGACCTTGTATTTTCAACTTTTCTGTATCCTTATCTTTTAGATATTTCTCTTCTAAGCAGCATATAGGTTTTTTTCAGTCTGATAATTTTGGACCCTTATTTGGAAGACTTAATCCATAATGTAATTTCTGATAATATTTGATTTAAATCTAACTCTTAGTGTTTCTCTTTGTCTAACTTGTTTTGTTGGTTTTTTTTTTAAAGATTTTATTTATTTATTTGAGACAGAGAGAATGAGAGAGACATAGAGCACATGAGAGGGGGGAGGGTCAGAGGGAGAAGCAGGCTCCCCGCTGAGCAGGGAGCCCCATGTGGGACTCGATCCCGGGACTCCAGGATCATGATCTGAGCCGAAGGCAGTCGCTTAACCAACTGAGCCACCCAGGCGCCCTGTCTAACTTGTTTTAAGTTCTTTTTTTTTTGCTTTCTTTGAGGTTATTTTTTACAATTTTCTATTTTCCTATCTGTATCAGTTACATAGAAATATACTAGTTGTATTGGTAGGTTACTCTAGAGATTACAGCATCCTTCCTTACTTTATCAAGGGCTAATATAATATTGGTACTTCTGCCCTTTTTTGGATAACGCAAGGACCGATACGTATTTTAATTCTGCATGTGCATTATAGGTCTTACAATCATTATTCTTACTGCAGTCTGTGCAGTAAGTATTCACATAGATTTACCAGCATAATTGCTCTTCATTTCTTCTTCCATGTCCAGACTTCAGTCTGGAATCATGTTCATTCTGCTTAAAAAATACCCTTTAGTGTACTTCCTCTGGTGTGAGTCATCTGCTGATGTCACATCGTCCCAGTTTTTATTCTTCTGGAAACATCTTTGTCAAAGATGTTTATACTGGTATAGAATTGTATGTTAACAGTTTTCTTTGAGCCCTGGAAGACATCGTCGCATAGTTTTTTGGCTTCCATTGCTTTTGAGAAGTCTCTGTCAGTTTAATACTTGTGCCTTTAGAGCTAATCCATAACACCTTTTTCTGCTGTCTTTGAAATTTTCATCTTTGATTTTCAACAATTTTACTCTCATGTGCTCAGATACATGTGTATACGTGGTGTATGTGTATTTCGAGTCTTTGACTTATGTATTGTCATTTTGGGGAAATTTCCAGCTGTCTTCTCAGATAGTGTTTCTGTTCCACTCTTTCACTTTTCCTGTGGGGATCCAGTTACACGTATGTAATGACTTCTCATAATATCTCCTATCCGAAGCCGAGTCTCCATTTTAGTGCAATGTTACTTTAATGGTTTATTTATGTAGCTATTTTGGTCTACAACTTGGTATTTTCAGATAAGTGATGGTAAACACTGAATAATCGGTTTATCATTCCAAAAAAATAATCTGTTTCTGTATGGAGAAACACTGAGCAGTGCATAGCCCTCTTATTTTGCCATGAAGTAACACTTTTGTAAAATTTTCTTTTCATCAAATGGCCTCCTTACTGTTCCCTAAACTCCTAAGCCAGCTTTCACAACATATTCTTTCTCTTGATGTCATCACTGTTCTGTAGGAAAAGTAATCTGTGTGGTATGCAGGTGTTCAAGAAGAGATACTGTAGATAGAAACTGGAAATAAATATACTAGTACATGTGTAAAGCGGTGGTGAATACATAGATTATTTGGACAATGGAATTTTATCTTTTTTTTTTTAATGGTACAGGTTTCTTTCTTCTTACATTTCATATACTTCTCTTTAAATGCTGACATGAGTTTTCAGATTATCTTCTGAAATGTTTCTGTGTTTAGTGGAAGGTATAAAATAGGGATAAGAATTTCTTTGTGAATAGCAGGAAGATTTTAAAAGTTATTGTTATAAACATTTTATAGTCTTGTCATGTGCAGGTAGCCTTTAAAAAAGTGTGAATTTTGGGAGCGCCTGGGTGGCTCAGTTGCTTAAGCTTCTGACTCTTGATTTCAGCCTAGGTCATAATCTCATGGGTCCTGAGATCAAGCCCTATGTCGGGGCTCTGTGCTCAGCGTGGAGTCTACTTGGGTTCTCTCTCTCTGCCCCCTCCCCCTGTGCGCTCACTCTCTCTCTGTCTCTCTCTCTCTAAAATAGATAAGTAAATCTTTAAAACAATTTCAGAAAGTGTGAATTTTTGATTAGCTATGAAAAAAATTATTCAGGAGTGTAACCGATAGATTTTTTGTTTCTATAGACCTTTAATATTGATGTACGGCAGTTACATTGGGCAGAATATATAGAGAACTACTGCATGGGAACTAAGAAATATGTATTGAATGAAGAAATGTCTGGCCTCCCTGCAGCTAGAAAACATCTGAACAAGTAAGTTTTTTACATCGGCTTGATTTCATCTTGTCTTCCTTATGAAACATTACACAATTTTTTTTTTGTTTTGTTTTTTTGGGGTAAGCTGGTATATTGAATGAAAGATATTGCTAGTGTAATATATTGCATTTAGGAAAGGTGCTTACCTTTGGACTGAAACTATGGGAGTTTTAATTTAGCCTATGATTGTTGAAACTTACCATCAATTTATACTGTTCCTTAGCCCTAATTTCAGGTAGGAATTTAGTTTTGAAAATCACTATTGTCTTTTCTTATATTACTACTGAAGAAGTAAAGATTTTAGAAAATGAAAATGTATTTTAAACTAGAGGTAATTTTAAAAAATAAACGAGGTAATACATTTGAAGGGTTTTTTGTTTGTTTGTTTTTTGCCCTAGTCAAATACATCTTTGGAAGGGGAAAAGAGATAAAATAATAACATCATTCAGCATAGAATTTTTTCTTTGTTTATAAAACCAGAGTTATAATTATTTCCTTAGTCTCATTATAAACATAATATATACTCATTGTTTTAAAAAACCCCAGACAACACAGGAAAAATCATTGTTATCCCATAATTCAGAGATGCAGTTAATTTCAGTAGTAACCTCTTTCATTTGTAGTGTTTTTATAATACAATTTTTATAACAGTTTTTAAGACCGTCACATCATTCTTTTTATACCTCCAACTTGTGTGAGGCTTTTGCAGGGCAACTAGTTGTATAGTTGAGGAAAGTGAAGGTTAGGGAAGTTGTGTTTGCCCAGGTCATATGTATTAGGTGACAAAGGAAACTAGAATACTTATCTTTGACTCCTAATTCAAAGGTCTTTGGTTTTTTAATATCGTTTGTGTATTATAGTCTTATCTTGGACTGCCTATTGAAGTTAATGGAATTTATGTAGCATTGTTACATATCTGAATGTTTGTGATCTTTTCTAACACCATTAAAATTATAAAAAACGTTTTGAAACATGAGCACAATAACATTAATATTACTCTTTGAGAATGGGAGGGTCCTCCTATATAGACTAGTGCCATGTTTCATTCATGGATGAAGATTTGTCCAATTGGCTTTTGATCATGCGACTGTCACCTATAACTAAAGAAGTTCACTTGTCTGACAACTTGCTAAAGAAGTTGCTAAAGATGTTAAAACATGTTTATTTTGTCTAGAAGATGATGTATATAATGAACAAACCTTTTTAGATTAGATAGGAAGCTCCAGAAGTACAAGGGGCATGTCTGTTTTACCTACAATATACTTAGTACTGGTCACACAGAAAGATGCTCAGTAATACTTGTTGAATGAATAAATTTGCATCCCAAATACACTGTTATGAAAAACCTTTGTGTGTATTCATTGTTAATAGAGGTTGTGCATTGTTTGATGGACTGCATGGTCAGGTCTGACTTTTGCTAACTTTCTAAATTAAGGGCTTCTAGTTAATTTTTAAATAGGTTTCAAATTAATAATGGATTTGAAAACTGAGCATCAATCATCTGCCATCCAGCAATATTTTATTCTAGAAAGCATTGTCTGATATGTCTCTTGATTTGCTTTCCAGGTTGAGAAACATACGATATGGTTTCAATACTATCTTGGTGATCCTGATTTGGCGCATTTTTATTGCAAGATCACAAATGGCAAGAAACATCTGGTACTTTGTGGTTAGTCTGTGTTACAAGTTTCTGTCATACTTCCGAGCATCCAGCACTATGAGATACTGAAGACAAGAATTTAGCATTAGAACATCTATGCATATGGTGGTCTAAATGCACAAAATGTAAAATGTACTTAAGTCATCTCACCTTTTGTCAAGACATTAAACCATCTTAGATCAGAGTGTGGAATAAAGTATGGTACATTTTATGTAACATTTTAATGTTTATGCTTATAAAAATCTGGTGAACACACTGTGGTTATGCCAGCTCAAATCTACAATAGCCACCAAAACCATGACTTAACATTTTGATCCCTGGGGACAAGGGGTGGGGTGAAGGTAGCAGTGGGGAAATAGGAACCCTGACCAGTATAACTGTGCAATTCTGGAACATATTAATTAAAATATGCCTTAACATTTAGTGATTTCTAACTCTAATATATAGTGCAGTGGAAAGCATTTATTTGGACAGGAATACTTAGCTAAGTTGGTAGATATTTCATTCTTCAGTGTTTGATTTTTTTTCAATGGTTGAAGTGGGTTTTAGTTTTGTTAAAACTGTAGCCAAACTTATTTTCACATCATTCTATAAGTTATTGAGTGGTCTCCAATATGAAAGACATGTTCTCAATTTCCTTTCTCTGATTAGTGGTCTGATGCACATCATTTTTGTATAAGCAATCAGTTGCTTCCGTAATCAGAAGGCTGTATGTTATTCTAAAGACCCTACTGGATCTAAATAGGTTTGAGAATCCATATCAACATATGCTATGTATTTTTTGAAGGAAAATGAAAATGAATTCCATAAGACTATTAGTATCAAAAAGAATAGGAATACATTTTTCTTGTCCACATTATGACCAAATAAAAATTAGTCCTGTGAAATTTTGTTCATGTTTTGAAGTTGGAGGATTTCTTGAGACTTTGGCAAAGGGGGGTGCAGGTGGGGAGGGAGTCACTATATTTGTGCTCTCTTCCCTTTATACATTTTATTAACAGGACTTTTAAAAGGCTTGTGCAGTCTTTCCAATGAAAACTGAAAGTGCTTTATTATGGAAGAATGTATTTGCAGGTAGTCATAATAATAAGAAAACGTTCTCACATGTGTGTAAACACATACTAAACTTTTGACCTTGAGAGCTGAATTCCTTCAAGAAAAATAAAATAGTGCATAAAATAGCGTGTATAAAATTAAGTAAAGGACTTTATTTACATACCACATAAAGTAGCAAACTGTTGAATGAGTTTCAAGGTACCATTTATTTTTTCTGCATGTAGTTTTAGCTTTAGAAAGAAATGCATTATAGAAACAAGTAATAGCAAGAAAATTAATGTATATTTTAATGATACATTATTATTCCCTTTAAACCTTAATAGTAGTTAACTGTCCTTACTGTTTTAACATACATTTGGTTTAACAGATTGATCAGCATAACTTCTAATTTAGCTGATCAAGTTGTACTATATTTAAATCATCAACAGTATATCTTGAATGTGTTTAATGAGGTCAGTGCACAATACAAAAAGCTACATAGAACTTTACATCTTAATTTTCTCTGTCAATTTAAATGCAATGTGTAAGAAGTTTATTTTGTTATTGTGAAAAAAAACCTAAATGTAAAGGAAACCACTTTCTTCCATGCAGGTGCGTAATCTTGAAAAGGAAAAATGCTTCCATGTTGAAGCCAGATTTTCTGTAGTAAAACTTTTAAACATTATTTTAAAATAAATATGTATATAAATATATATATATTCTTTGAAATGATACTAAGTCTCTGGTCTAGGACCGTACCTTGTGTAAGGTGTGAGAGACCATGACAGTGTCTGAAAATGGAATAAATGATGATGCCTTTAATTTAAAGTGGCCCACTGATTAACTCTAGATGCTCTCTACATCGAGTACTCCATCTCTCCAAATCCATTTCCATAATATGTTGAAAACAGGCTAACATTTCTATGATGTTTATCCTTCTGCCGAATATACTTAGAATCAGGTGAATTGTCTTTGTATCTTGCAGAAGAATCAGGTACAACTTTGCCAGGCATGTGAAGTACAGAGGGGGGTATGTCTTCTGACCTAGTCATTGTTCTTGTAATCCAACATAAAGAAATGCTCGCTGGGACAGGTGCTGAGGCCACTGCATTAATCTTGTGTGTTTGTTTAGAATTCTGTTGTCAGAAGAAACTAATGAATAGACTAATATGTCATTTTAGAACTTAGTTCTAAAATTAATGTGAAGAGTAGATAGGTTGTTAATCCCCCACCACCTAGACTTTAAGCTTAACTCAAAGATTTTGGAACTCATGTTTGTTTGTGTCATTTGCTAGACATGGTTTTTAGTTATGTTTGACTTTATTTTCTACAGTATGAACTCAGTTTTTAACACGATAACCTAATTGAATTTAGTATTTCATTTAATTCATTTGATAAAGCCATATTGTAATACATTTGGGTTTTTTCCCCACTATTCACTCTTGATTCTATGCTTTTATCAATTGTGACATCATTTGTGGCTATATTGCAGTTTGACTTGGCAACATTAATAAGTTTGAAAGCTCAACAAAGAAGCATGGCAATACGTTCTTTGACTAAAGAATGGTATAAACATGGTATAAAAATGGTAATAAAGCTTGGAAGCAGGGAGGAAAAAATCTTATTTCTCCCATTTTTTTGTGTGTGTCTGTAGGAACTGGTTCAGGGTTTTTTGCTTTTTGTTTTAAATGTAAATTGATAATCTTTTATAAGAAGTAAATAGAAGCATTATTGGGTGCCTTTGTTTGTAAACCAAAAAGTAATAAATGAATCCCTATATTTCCATTATAGTATTTATTGTATTTTTACAATAATTATCCTGAAAACTATATTGAAAATACTACCTGTCAGATAATGTGGTTAGAATTACAGGAAGCAGGGCTCATGTATACTACTTACGTTTTTTTAGGTACACACTTATTACCTCTTGTATCCTAATGTTATTTTACTGAGTTTCTCACAAGCATTTTAGGGGAAGCGTATGGACAGGATGAGTACCTTTCATTAAAGTATTATTTTTACGTATTGTCTGGAATGAGGTCGTTTTTCTGTTTTCTAAAAACAGTACCAGGAGAATGCCAGGGTCTCATTTAGGCTCCAGCTACTCTCCTCCACACTGAATGATACCATTTTAATTTATAGGTACACTTGTAGTAATTTATCTGTTGAGTAAGGGTGAGGGAATCACTCACTAGTAGTAGAGATTAATTATAAAAAATAAGGTATTGGGTTAGGTTCAGGTGAGTGTAAATGGCCTTCCAAGAATGCTTTCCAGGCTGCCTCCAAGCCCTCACTTGAAACCGTTAGCACTGATTTGCTCTACTTTGAGAAAAACTCTAAACTTTTGCATGAGAAACTAGAGACTGGAAGGTATGCTGCATAACTTGATACAGAAATGAGTTAATTAAACTTACAGTCTCTGTGATAAGAGAAATATGAACTATTTTCTTATTGAATTAATGTTTTTATCTTAAAGCATTTTCTAGTCATAGAGTGAATTTATCTTTTTTTTTTCTGGTGGTATGCTCTTCCATTTCTGTTACTCTTAAGATTTCTAAGCTAATCATCTGTCAATTGAGCATAGTTGTGCATAATTGTTAAATAATTCCTTTGATTTTTCTCTATTAAAGAAAAGTTTGAGTAACATTAAGCTTGACCTGCTCCTTTTGCAAGTTGATGGCTCTAAAATACATTTATATAGAAAACCATAAAGTGCTAAGTATGAGTTCAGTATCTTTACTGTGGGCCTGAACTCAGGGGAATAAGGTTGTAACTGTCTTTTTCTTTTCTTTTTTTCTTCTTTTTTTTTTTGCAGGGGGGGTCACAGATCACAGACACTACCTATAATTTTATACAAGAAGAAGAGAGGCAATGGAGTGAAGATTTTTCTGAATTCATTAAAATATACAAATATTCATATTTATTCTCTTTGAAATATTTACCTTAATATTCTCCACTAGATGCTTAACTTCATTTTCATGTTACAGCTTCATGGAGTTGAATTAGGTGTCCTCCAAAGATGCTTTGGAGGGAGAATTCCATTATTTTCTGCTGGTTGTACAGAAAACCTAACACATTCTCGCTCTGTGTCTCTCATGTGTAAATCTGTGCAGAACCCTTGAGATTTTTGTGACCAAGGAATAACTAGAAAGTGTTAGGTTGAACCATATATAAAAAGCTAATATTTGATCATCTTAGACCTATAAAGGTCTAAAACTTTCATGTGACTCATTCTAGTATTAGAGCCGCTTTTTTGGTTTTATTTTTTTTTTAACAAACATCTGAACCTAAACATACAGTTGAATGTGGTCTTATTTAAGATTTTATTTATTTATTTGACAGAGACACAGCGAGAGAGGGAACACAAGCAGGGGGAGTGGAGAGGGAGAAGCAGGCTTCCCGCGGAGCAGGGAGCCCTGTGCGGGGCTCGATCCCGGGAAGCTGGGATCATGACCTGAGCCAAAGGCAGACGCTTAATGACTGAGCCACCCAGGTGCCCCAAATGTGGTCTTACTTAAAATAGTCATCCTGGGAGATTGTATATTTCATCAGTACTTAAGTTTTTGACATTTAACACCTAATTTTCTGCTTTATGTTGCATCTTTCGCAGGTTCTTGTCATTTCTCCCAATTTGGGTCTTGGCTTCTTAAAAGGCAAACCAGGCCTGCACCTTTCATGTCGTAGAAACAACACTAGTAAACATTTGTTGAGCACTTGGCTGTGTCAGGCGGTACTCTAAAGATTTTACAGATATTCACTCATTTATGCCTTTCAGCAACGCTTTGAGGAGGGTTCCTCTATCACTTTTTTTTTTTTTTTTTAAAGATTTTATTTATTTATTTGACAGAGAGAGACACAGTGAGAGAGGGAACACAAGCAGGGGAAGTGAGAGAGGGAGAAGCAGGCTTCCGTCGGAGCAGGGAGCCCGATGCGGGGCTCGATCCCAGGACTCCGGGATCATGACCTGAGCCGAAGGCAGACGCTTAACGACTGAGCCACCCAGGCGCCCCTATCACTTGTGTCTTATAGGTGTGGTAACCAAAGCATATGATGGTTAACAGTTTACCCAGGTTACACTGGTAGTGGCAGAGCCAAGGTGTGAACTCAGCTAGTCTAGCGCTCAAGCCCCACTACACAATGCCCACCACACTATGTTGTCTTTCACTGTAGGAACACAGATGTTTCTGGACTATTCAGAGAAGTTGTCTGACAAGCTGTTGTACTAAATGTCTTTATTGGCTTTCTCATTTGAAACCCAGCAGTCATCAGAATATTCAGAACTTATTATGGGTTCATGCTATGTTTTACATTGCAAATATCTGTTTATCTGTTCATACCACTCACCACACTGCAAGCTTCTCAGTGGTCCAGACCTGAATATAACACATTACTTACTTTTAGAGATTTTGTGATTTAACATAGGAAAGTAAACATAATTTTAATATAACATATAAAGAAAGAGAAGGACGAAATGCTGAAAGCACTGCTTAGTATTTCAGGGCAGAGCTCATATAAACATGACATTGAAGTTGTGGTTGTAAGTCTGATTGGGAGATACTGGGATAAGGGTACATTCCAGGTATAGAGAAGAGATTTGTAAAGGCTAGGAAGTGTGGAGCAGTGAGGGAATATTTGGGGATTACGGGGGTTTGATGACAAAGGAAGGACGAGGCAGTTGGAGGTCAACTGAGGGCCTTTACATGGTTAGAATTAGCTATATAGGTTGTGGAATAACTCTTGTCTAAAATAAACAGTTTTCCTGGCCAAAGCACACCCAATTCCTATTAAATATCAAACGATTTTGGACTTGACCTGACCCATTACATTTCTAAATGAAATCAATTTGAGAGGGAAAAAGTCTACTCATGTAGTGTTACTAAGTATTTTTGAGAATACAAACCACAACAGAATTTAAACAACTGGTCTCTGGTTTTCAGTTATTTGTGATTATCCAGCTGAGATCTCTAGGCCAGCAGCATCTGCGTCTCCTGCGAACTCAATAGAAATGCAGCTTTCCGAACCCATCCCAGACTTAATCAGAAATGGGTGGGACCAGCAATCTGATTTAACAAGCCCCCAGGTGGTTGTGCCGTGCGTGCGTGGGCTGAAGGTGGAGAACCGCTGGGCTCAACAGTCTGTCTTTGTGAGATACCAGCAAGGTCCAGGCAGAGTGCTGTCCTAGGATCTGGGACAAGGTCTGGAAAGTCCCACTTGAAACTAAAAATCATATATAAAACACCATGCAAAACACACAGTAATACATGGAAAAGGGTCTGGCCTGGCAGGAATAATGCTGCTGAAGTGTTCAGAGAAGTCAGCTTTGTGTGGTGGAATTATGGTTGGTTTGGCTTTTTGTCCCTATTCTCTTGTATTTTTGAAGTTTTCTGCAATGAGCCTGAGTTTTTTGTTTTGTCTTTTTGTTCTCTTTTTTTGTTAAAGCGGTTTTTATTTTAAAGTGACTTTACAGTGCATGGAATCTGAAAAAATAACAAAAATGTAAAAATGTGTTTTTTCTCCAGTAAGAGTCAAGGTCCCTTCATTCTGGATTTTTAACTCCAGATCTTGAGGTGGAATTCTGTTTTACAGTTAAGGAATGACAATTTACTAGGCAGTGATAGACCTTGAAATTGTCCAGGTCTTTGTTACATTTTTGGTACTTGGTAGATAGGTTTATTTCTGGCGCTTCTTAGTTTCTTGCTCGGTCTTTCTCTGATGTCCTTGCCATCCACGATTGTATGTCCTCTTTGTGCAGCCAAGTAATCCTAGCCCTCCAGCTAGCTTAGTTTCCCACTGTAATTCTCATTAAAGTGTTTGTATTATACATTGGTTAGTTGTGAGTTTACAGAGAATCAGCTCCCACAGAGACCTTTCAGCTCTTGGTAGACTGAGAAGGTATTTCTGTTCTTAAAGTGGAGTTCTAGTACCTACGCAATGGGAACCTCTCTTAACTACTGTAATGTGGTGCAGGCAGTTCAAAGTATTGCTAATTTTACAGTGTCTTATTTGAGGAAATCTGAAGTGATCAGGGTTCTGTTGCCTTAAGCTTTATGAAAACAGGACCTGCCCTCATTAAATGGAAAATACCTCTTCACTCTGTTTTCTGCATTTGATTGTGAGCTCTCCCATAGAAGAGGGCCTATTTTTTACACACAAAACCATCTCCCTTGGAGGAAAATAAGACAAAGGCAGATAACAGAAAACATGCAAAACTGTGATTCTTTTGCATTTTTCAGCAGATTCCACGGCCATTTCTGTACAAATACACTGATTGCTTTGTACATGAATACTCCCATATCAGCATCTCTGACATACAATTCCATGGTAACTGGAATACACAGTCACTTCTAAAATGTAGAAGCTACTGTTACAACCTTTTCATAAAGACAGAGAAGCAAAGTCATATAGTGGAAAAAGCATTAATTGCATTAATTTTGCTGTGAGCCGAGGTATGATGACTGCCACCCCCTAGCTGTGTGGCCCTGAGTGTGTCATGTATCCCTTCTGCCCCACCTTCCACAGCATTAAAATACGTACCTGGGAGCGTAGTAATAAAGTGGATATGAAGTGTTTGATACATTCGAAGTGTTCAGTAACCACTCCCTCAAAATCACCATGAACATCCAAGGAATAAAACTGGAAGAAGAATAGGATGAATTCTGTGAATGCAACCCAACTTACCTCCTCAGATTCTACACTGTGATTTTCCCATTTCTGATGTTTCCGTCAACATTTGTTTTATCATTAACAAATACAGACTCTGAACATTTTTTATAAAGATCTAAGAAACCAGTTCCCTTTCCCCCTGCAATATTAATATCACTTTCATTGAGTACCCCTCTCCACTGCGGCTCTTCTCCCACCAATAGCTCTTGCTCACTGGGATGGAAGGAGGATCCTTCAAAATTTCCTCATCCAAGGACAAAATTCCCATAATCATTTCACCGAGGGCACGATTCTTTAAAGATGGCCAGTTCCCAAATCATCCAGTTCCATGGAATTTCTGTTAGCCACACGCCTTGAGACAACTCACCCTCTTTCTCCACCCTAGTGATTTGTAGTCTGCTGATTGCCAAGCGCTTTGTCTTCCTCCTAGGGTGAGAGATTTAGAGCATGTGACCTGGGCCTAATTTGTGCGCCAAGAACATTTTGGGAGTTCCCTCCTCTTGCTCGTATTTAAGAGAGAAAACCTAAAATGCAAAACTGTCTGTCTTTTCTAATTATATAGCGTGGCTCCTAAAGTATTTCACGTTCCATTAACTCTGTAGTCCTCACACTGAAAAACGAGAAGGCACAGGAAGATCAGTGGCCTGTAATTAGAAAAAAAAACCTTAAACTATCGTGAAACAAGCTCTGGAGATCACCCCACTCTCACATACGTGCGTTTATAATCTTCCTATCTGAGCCTCCATCCTCAGAATGGAAAATCTTCGGAAGAGTCTCAGAACTAGAATTTGCAGGGTACGTGTGTAAGGAAATTGTTAATCACAGGTTCTTAGCTCTTGATTTGGGTCTGTGCTTCACCCGGCATTCCGTAGAGCTTTCTCACCCTTTTTCATTTTCAAAGGAGAATGTACAATGTTTCCACATTTAATTGTTAGGATTTTGGGGGGGTTGGCTTCATTTTTTTTTTTTTTTAAGATTTTATTTATTTTTTTGACAGAGACATAGTGAGAGCAG
The DNA here is from genome assembly GCF_029215605.1 of Mirounga angustirostris. NCBI lineage: Eukaryota > Metazoa > Chordata > Mammalia > Carnivora > Phocidae > Mirounga > Mirounga angustirostris. The sequence continues at coordinate 42,711,417 of NW_026991721.1, read as the reverse complement.
GAACACAAGCAGGGGGAGTGGGAGAGGGAGAAGCAGGCTTCCCGCAGAGCAGGGAGCCCGATGCGGGACTCGATCCCAGGACCCTGGGATCACGACCTGAGCCGAAGGCAGACGCTTAACGACTGAGCCACCCAGGCACCCCTTCATTTTTTTTTCCATTGCAGTTTAAGCCAGTACATACAGAAAATAAACCTAGTTGCCTTTTTACCTTTTTCCCCCCTTAGCTAGAACTTTCTAGTTACTCCATTTGAGTTAAGTTTCTAATTCTCACAGTCCTCACTTTGGAGTCCACCCCCCCCCACCCCTACCTTTGCCCCCAAGAGAAGGTTCCTGTGTATGGTGTTCTTTTGCCCCTGCAGGCCCACGCTCCTCTCTGTTCTGCAGCCGCTCTTTGCCACTGATTTCAATGCCTCCAGTCTGGTACCTCTCGAAAGCGCACTCTTCCAGCAGCTGAATGATTTTCCTAAATCACAAATCTGTTCATGTTCACCCCTATATGTGAAACCGTATATGACTCCCCTTTTGTACACTGCCCCCAGGATCAAATCCATACTTCATAGCACAATTTCAACGGCTCATTATGACCTATCTGGACAGCTTCACATCTCTCACATTCTTCCTGTTCCTCCTGCCCAAACCACTTGCTGTTCTACCAAAATTCTAATCTCTCTCTTGCCTTGATCATGATATATACTTCTACCTGCAAAATTTTGCCTGTTCTCACCATCTTTCATCTTTCAGTGTAGGGTCTGGATCAGGAATGCTTTCAACCGCAAATATCCAAAAACCCAGATTGCAGCTAATTTTTCTAATTTTTTGCTACCATTTATTGTCACCATCATTATTGCTGGTGTTATTTCAAATAGTAAGATCAGTCTTCTAACCTATGTTCTTAAGTGATCAGTTGTTCTGATAAAACTCCATTCCACATTCTCATTCCCCTGGTCCAAACCAGGGATCACAGACCGGTATTAGCTTAGCCCATTCTGCTAATCGGTTGATAACTGATACCTGTGTTGAAAGAATTTGAGACTTGAGACGCTCAGCGGAAGAGAATGCCTTGCATGATCATTTAGTGATGTCTGTCATGGGTGCAGAAAGCAAGCATGGTATGTGTGCAATGTATCTGCCATCTTTTGCCAAACTTCTGCATCTCTAAGTGGCTTGGTGTTAAAAGTTTCACAGCTTGTCAGGATGGAAAAGCACAATTCTAGAATAGGAAAGCATTATGATTATTTTTTTTATTAACATTAATAAAGTGCATTATTCCACTTTATTTTTTTTTTATTTTAAAGATGTTATATATTTATTTGACAGAGAGCACAAGTGGGGGGAGGGGGCAGGCAGAGGGAGAGGGAGAAGAAGTTTCCCGGTGAAGCGGGGAGCCTGATGCGGATATCGAATCCAGGACCCTGGGATCATGACCTGGGCTGAAGGCAGATGCTTAACCGACTGAACCACCCGGGCGCCCAACATTATTCCACTTTAAATGATAAAACAGCCTCACTTTTCTAGGATTAAACCCAATTTAGTTGTATATTTATTATCTTTTGTTTGTATACACTACTGAATTCAGCTTTCTAGTATCTCCACTTGTCAGTCTACTTTGAATTATTGTTACACCACTTAACATGTGAGAACCTTACAAGAGTATTTCCATTTACCTCCCTCCCTGACGGATTGGTTCAGGATTATATGTCAAACACTCTGGGAATTTCAAGAAATATTTGATGGACACTGCAGGGAATTAAAGTCTCTTGAGTGAGTTAGTTGAATCTATGGGCCCCCATTTATATACACAAGCTACTGAGGACTGGGGGCATTGAGCTAAAATTTTCAGTTTCCCCACACTGGCCCCCAAAGTCTGAGGACTGGACTATTCTTGTTCCTTTTTTGCTCCCTGCCCAGGCTCTGTTCTCCTTCCTGCTTCCATTCCATAGCTCTCCTGGGCCCCATTCTGAATTGAGTGAGGGCCAAGAGAGCTGTGGGCTTAGAAACCTCACACCATCCCTGCAGCCCTCTGCAGACTGCATCCTGCCAGGTTGCTGAAGGAAGATGCCTGTCTTCATTGCCTGTGAACTGCCTGGTCTTGGGTCCCTTTTCCTCCCTTCCATTTTCTCTTGACAGAGGAACAGGGGGATGTTGGGGAAAGAACAAAGGACTTTAGAGTCAGTCAGATCTAGGTTCAAGGTCTGGCTCTGTCACTTGAGCACCTTAGGCAACTCATTTCCCTCTGAGTCTGTTTTCTCACCTGTAAAATAAGTCACTGTGAAGATGAAATGTGATCAGGTATATAATGTACCCAGGACAATGCCGGACTCAAAGTTAACCGCTTAATTAGTGCTAGCTAGCTCTTATTAACAGGTGAGCCTGGGAGCACAAGCTCTGGCCTGCTCCTGGGATGAAGACCTTCCTACAGGCCCAGAGCAGAGATTCTGACAACCCAGTGGTGCCACCTTTACTCAACCTAAATATACACAAACGACATGGAATGCAGATTTTCTTTCACTGAGCTGGTATCCAGGTCTGGGAAGTGAACGCAATTCGGCAAATGGTTTTAAGTGCCTGTTTGTGTCAATACTTAGTCTGGAGTTTCAAAGGGACAGGCCCACTGGGAATCTGAGCAAGAGGCTGTGGGTGAGGGGAGGGACGGGGGGAGCCTCGGGAGCACAGCTAGGCATGGTATGAGCACACTGACCACAGCTGCTCCCCCCCAGAGCCCTGCAGGGACACCTTGGCCCTACTTTATCTTTCCACCCACCTCTCTTACTTATGCTTCCCTTTCCCAACCCCAATGATCGATGACCAGTTTCTCAACGGAGCTGCTACTACCATTTCAGGGGGCATGACTGTCCTGCACATTTGTGGGCGTCTGACCCCACTGGCCTCCACTCACTGAATGCCTGTAGCCCGCATCCCCTGCCGTTCATTTCCAAATGCCTCCCCGCTTCCCCAGGTGCACCAGGCACTCTTTGCACTTGCTTGTTCCTCTGCTTGGAATGTCCCTCCTCACCCCCACCTCTCCACCAAGCCCTTCAGGAACACCCAGCTCAAATGTCACATCTCTGGAAGCTCCTCCTAATTCCTCCAGGCCCCGGTCACAGCTGTGGTCCCTCCCTGTTACCCAGCAGGGATCACCACTGTTGGATGGCTGTTTTGAGGTCAATTTCCTTCCTTACACTGCAGCTCCAGAAGGGCTGGACCACGTCTTAGAAGCTTTTGTGTACTTCTCGCAGTCCCTAGCATCCCGCTGGAGATGCCAAAGGCACTCCATGCAGGGGTCCTCAGGGAAAGCCTCCCATCTTCCCCGGCAGGGGGCAGGCGGGGCGGCACTTCAGGGGACCTGGCGGGGAAGCAGCCTGGCTTCCCCTGCCACCCGGTGGCGGATCCAGCGCCCGCCTTGGAGCAATGTAAGAGTGAACCTGGCTGGAATTGATCCTGACATCACAGCAAGGAGAGAGAGCTGCAGAGTGAATAGGATGGGTTGTACGGATGGCAGGGCAAGGGATTTGTTCTCCATGGGGCATTATGTCACCTTAAGCGAGCCGCTGCTTTGTGTTCATGCCAGTACAGAGATGCTGCATGGAATGCACCGAAGGAGCAGGGCCTGAGGGGCCAGTTGTGAGCAGTTAGCCAGACCTTGCATCACTCACAGCACAGGATGGTGCAACGAGAAGGGGTTTGGGAAATCCATAAAAGTACTCCATGAGAGAAAGAGCCCATAACTTGGCACTTGCCACCAGGGGTTCCTGAGGCTACATTATAACCTTATCTGTGGAGGGTCTTGCCCTTCTCCTCAAATCTCCTGCTCATCCCTGCATATGACCTGGGAGATGCCCCCAAATGGCAGCTTCATATAGTGGAAGACAATGGAGTAAAGAAGAGGGAAGAAACTGACCACGAGCTTCTTTTCCTTCTGTGGCTTCTGCAGTGGTGGCAGACGTTATGAGGGGCTATGGCAGGCAGGAACTGAAATTTCTAGAGGACGCAAGACTAGGTGGCCTCAGCTGAGCCCTCATGCCCTACTTTTTAATAAGGCTTTTACTTACTTCAGTGACAATCATTCATGCCATGAATATTTACTGAGCACTGAACAATAGTAGTTGCTTGGGGCCCCTGGGTGGCTCAGTCAGTTAAGCGTCTGCCTTCAGCTCAGATCATGATCCCAGGGTCCTGGGACCGAGCCCCGCATCGGGCTCCCTGTTCAATGGGGGCTCTGCTTCTCCCTCTGCCTCTGCCCTTCCATGCACATGCACACTCTGTCTCTCAGAAAAACCCAAAAAATCTTTAAAAAAAATAGTGGTTGCTATGATCACTATGCTAGACTTTATTATTTGGATTAACAATTATTCTAATAACTGGTGGTAACACTATCAACTATGAGGTTAATGTTGAAGGCTCTGTAATCTAGGTAATCAGAGATCTCTGTGATATGCAAAATAAATCCAGCTCGAAGCAGCAAAAATGAAAAAAGTAGTGGAGTGGATCATATAAGTTAGAAATTTAGAAGTTATTGACCTCACGAACTGTTTAATACAGAAACTGAGACAATATTTTTTCATCTTTTAGATTTTTCCCTCTGCTTTTCTTTGAGTGAGAAACCACAAGCTCTCTTGCTAGAAATAGCTTCTTCTGCCAAGCAGGGAAAATGATATCCAGTGATCCAAACTTGTGTCTTTCCAGCAGTGTAACCAAAGGCAAGAGAGAATTGTTCTCACTAGTTTTGGCAGTAATGTTACTAGGACTCCGGTCTGAGTGACTCAGGTGCCCGCCCTTTGGAGTTGGGGATTAGGGGAAGATAAGGTGTGGCAAAATTGACTATATCCAAAACACAGGGATTGGGGGAAAGTTCCTTTGAGAATGTTGGCAGAAATGAGATGGAGAAGCATACCAAGAAGATGAAACCACAGTTATCACCATCCACTCACAGAAGAGGGTGGGACCAGTATTTCTTCCTTAAGGAATTCCTAACAATTTTGTCAAATACCTCACTCAAGTCCAGATATGTTATGTATATTTAATTTTCCTAATCTTGGCTGCATATCTCTTACTTGCCCCTCCAGGTATGCTCTCCACCCTTCTCCCCCACCCTGCCCTCCACCTGCTCTGTGCTCTAGGCTAGGCTGACTTATCTGGACTGTATCAAGAGTTCCTTTGCCTTCCAGTTGGATTTCCGGTTGCAGTTGGCTAACGGAGACAGGAAATTGGAGGGAAAGAGAAAGATGAGTTGCGATATTTACTTTCCAAACTCCCTTCATGCAAGATTACTTCAGGCTGCCCAGATCCCTCCACCAAAGGGGGTGTGGCTCTGCATACAGTAGCTCTGTCTTCAGGTTTCCGCTCACCTTCGGGCTCAGGGGTGGTGACATCCCCACTGTTCTAGCCCAGGGTACTGTACTCTTCCTTTAGTCTTCCTACTTCCTGCACATCTTTGTACATAGTTGCTTTATTAAAATTTTCTCTTAAAGCCATTCTAATTTGAGTACACTGTTACCTGACATAAAGCCTCTCTGCAAGGTAAATGAAATTAATTGGTTGTGATTGTCTTTAAGCCACATTGACTCCTTATGGTCTCTGCTTTCTTTTCTAAGCATTCACAGGTCATTCTCTTTACCTATTCCTTCTAGACTCTAGTAGGGAGTAAAGGTCACGTTTGGCAGGCTGTAGTTTTGGGAACACTCTTGAAAAAATGTGGCTGCATTTGCTGGTGTCAGTTCTTTAATACCCTACCCTATGCTTTAATGTGCTCTAGAGATTTGGCCTCTTCACCCTCCTAGTTTTTCAGTAGGAATAACCCGGCCCATGGCGCACCTGGGTGGCTCCGTTGGTTAAGTGTCTGACTCTTGATTTTGGCTCCGGTCATGACCTCAGGGTCTTGAGACTGAGCCCTGCATTGGGCCCCACCCTGGGCATGGAGCCTGCTTAAGATTCTCTCTCTCCGGGAACCCTCCTACACTGTTGGTGGGAATGCAAGCTGGTGCAGCCACTCTGGAAAACAGTATGGAGGTTCCTCAAAAAGTTGAAAATAGAGCTACCCTACGACCCAGCAATTGCACTACTGGGTATTTACCCCAAAGATACAAATGTAGGGATCCGAAGGGGTACGTGCACCCCGATATTTATAGCAGCAATGTCCACAATAGCCAAACTATGGAAAGAGCCAAGATGTCCATCAACAGCTGAATGGATAAAGAAGATGTGGTATATATATATACACAATGGAATATTATGCAGCCATCAAAAAACACGAAATCTTGCCATTTGTAACGACGTGGATGGAACTAGAGGGTATTATGCTAAGCGAAATAAGTCAATCAGAGAAAGACAAGAATCATATGATCTCACTGATATGAGGAATTCTTTTTTTTTTTTTTTAAGATTTTATTTATTTGAGAGAGAGAGAATGAGAGAGAACGAGTACATGAGAGGGGGGAGGGTCAGAGGGAGAAGCAGACTCCCTGCTGAGCAGGGAGCCCGATGCGAGACTCGATCCAGGGACTCCCCGGATCATGACCTGAGCCGAAGGCAGTCGCTTAACCAACTGAGCCACCCAGGCGCCCCAGATACGAGGAATTCTTAATCTCAGGAAACAAACTGAGGGTTGCTGGAGTGGTGGGGGGTGGGAGGGATGGGGTGGCTGGGTGATAGACATTGGGGAGGGTATGTGCTATGGTGAGCACTGTGAATTGTGTGAGACTGATGAATCACAGACCTATACCTCTGAAACAAATAATACATTATATGTTAAAAAAAAAAAAAGATAGTAGGAAGGGAAAAATGAAGGAGGGAAAATCAGAGGGGGAGACGAACCATGAGAGACTATGGACTCTGAGAAACAAACTGAGGATTCTAGAGGGGAGGCGGTGGGGGGGATGGGTCAGCCTGGTAATGGGTATTAAAGAAGGCACGTTCTGCATGGAGAACTGGGTTGTTATACGCAAACAATGAATCATGGAACACTACATCAAAAACTAATGATGGAATGTATGGTGATTAACATAACATAATAAAATTAAATTAAATTTTAAAAAAAGATTTTCTCTTCCTCTACCCACCCCTCCACCCCCAACCCCAGCTCACGCTCTGGTGTTTATTCTCTAAAAAAAAAATAATAATAATAACCCGGGTCATGCTGTGGTAACAACTTCCAACACTGAGTGGCTTAAGATAAAAACAGGTTGATTTCTTTTTCCTGCTAAGTGTCCATCATGAGTTGGCAGAGGGCTCTGCTCATAGTGAACACTCAGGGACCCAAAATGACACCAACAGATGGTGTTGGTCATTGTGCCAGAGGGAAAGAGAGTTCTGGAGCATCTTGCATGGACAATTAAATGTTTGGCCTGAAACTGACACCAAACTTGTCACAAGGCCCCATACCTCCACATGCGTCCAAAGGGGCCAAGAAGGCTGTCCTACTGATTGCCCGGGAGGTGCCTGATTTCAGGGGTATCTCTTATCTGTCCAACTGGGGTATAAAACCTCTTGGGACAGAGTTGTTTTTGCATGGCTTCTTTCTAGCCTATGTCTGGACCAAGATCATACTCAGTAACACCCACCTGAGAGGCGGCTTGTCCAACCGTGATTTTAAGAGTGAATGACATTTGAAAACAAAAAGGTATGCTAGATGTTATGATATTTCGTCAGCAGTTGCTCAGGGTTGTGTGTGTGTGTGTGTGTGTGTTTTAATGTCAATGGAAAATACGAGTTCTTCCAATAGTAAAATCTCATCTGAAAAGTAAAAAACCATATAGAAGGGAAAATGTATCTTCTAGATGTGCCCTTTCTGCCATTAGGTTTATTTCAAAGTAAGTATACAATTTGGTTTGGAACCCACAGGATACATGGCACATATTAGGCTAATTTTTGTGGAGTGAATGAATGCGTATCATCATTTCCACGTATTTACCTCGCCTCCTGTCCCGGCTTTTTCTCATGTTGCCAGGCAACAGAGAACCTATGTTCACTTTAAGCATAGTGTAACATGGAGGAGCTGAGCTATGCACAATGCCAATAAGGTGTTCTTACTCTAGCACAAAAACAGTAGATTCTGGGCTAGATGGCCTTTTATTGCCAGAGGACAAAGGCGTGGGTGGAGACAGGCCGTATCCACTATCTGCGGGCTGCTCTGACCTCACCTGTGTAACCTCAACTCTCCCTGGCTCTGCCAACCCGAGAGGGTAAGATATGGTTGAATTAACATCGAATCTCACATCTTGATTGCTGCGAGTCCCATCTGCTTACAAAGGAGCTCCAGGTGGTCTCAAAGTCACCCCCCAGGTATTTCTGCTTCCCTGGACTCAGGCTGAGTCCATTCATGCTTTTCCATGCCTTGATGCAGATTGGTGCCTGCAAACCATTCTGTCTCTGCTAATGGTGCCCTTGGGTTATTACACAGCTCTGTCAGGCACAGCTGTCCTCTGTTGGTGGTGTCCCAAGCCCTCAGTGGGGAGTCAGGGGAGGTGACCACCGCCGCCAACTCTGAGTCACATTGGATCATCTGGCTCCTGAAATAGCACACAGGTCCTTCAAGAACAGAGTGTCCTCAGCTTCTGACCCTGTCTTCTTCCTTCTCCACTCTCACCCTGCTCCCCGCCCTAAGCTGACTCTATCCCCCACTTCCCCATCCCTACCACTTCCTGTCCTCCATTCTCCACCCCTGGTGGGGGATGACTCAAAACTTGTCCCTCAAACTGGGCCAGGGATCTGTCAACATTTCCTTCCCCTCACCTTGGTCCTCGTCATGGTCAAATAAGTAGTGGGTGGTAGAGCCAGGTTTTAAATCCTTACCCACCTTTGCACTCACTTTCCCCTGAAAGCATACACTGAGACCCTGAGATAAAAATGAAATACAGAAATTATCTGTTTCAAGTCAGAACTCTTTAGTTCTCCTCCTTTCCCCAAATTTGTCCCTCTCCCTGCATTCATTGTTTTAGTAAATGACATCACACCCCATCCAGCCTGCTCATGCTCCATCCTGCCCAGAAATCCTACCAGCGCTACTTACAACATGGAACTCAGATCCATCCAGTCACCACATTGCCACTGTCCTCACCCTGGTCCAAACCCATTGTTATCCCTCTCTTGGTCGACCGACCTCCTACCTGGTCCCATCACTTCCAGGCTTAGCCCACTTCATTCTCCATAAAACGATTCCACTCAATTCTCCATAAAACAGATCCCTCATCATTGGATCTCCTATCGCATGCTAGCCTCCTTCGTGTTTGTTGATCACAGTTCAAAATATTCATGTGAATATTTCTCCCCACTCCATCCTGCGCTCACTGACTTCCTTGACTCCCCCTGAAAGGCAGATAGAAGCCCCCTACTGTGGCACTGGGGACAAAACTCTGCAGATACTTAACCATAAGTAAAGAAGAAAATGTTGCTTTCTAAGCAGAAGACTGAATAATCCAGTGCAAACTTGCAGGGTGAGCGTCCTTCCCAGGGAGACGATGAGGGGCAGGAACAGATTAAGAAACCTGTCATCCCCTGTGGGCATGCCCCTTTTCTATGGCTCAGCACCCTCAGTAATGCCTAGAATGGAAGGTGGTGGGGGGCGTCTTGGTGACTTGAGGGATGCAGGAGGCAAGGAGGGAACCCTTTCCCTATCCACGGGAGAGCTGGATGGAACCAATCTGTGACTGCCACTGAGCTGGGGCAGCAGCGAACACAGCTCCACCGTCACGCTTGTGAGATTGTTTGATTAACGTTTGTCTCCCCGGCGAGACTGCAAGCTCTGCGGGGACAGGCGGGGGCTAGTTTTTGCCCTTCGACCCAGCGGTGTCAGACACACGGTAGGTGCTCCGTACGTACCTGTTGAATGAATACACGAACAAATTACAGGTGGACGTGCAGGTGGGTATTTACAAACATACATGCAACACGTATGTGTATGTGTATGTGTGCACATGCTGATAAGCACAGCATTGAGGCTTCAGATGGCCAGTGTCCTCACTTGTTTTTCAAGCGTAACAGTCAGTAGAATTTTATTGAAGTACGGAAAGGGCTTAAAAAAAAAAGGTGTTAAAACCCATAAAACCGGCGCCTGGGTGGCTCAGTCGGTTAAGCGACTGCCTTCGGCTCAGGTCATGATCCTGGAGTCCCGGGATCGAGTCCCGCATCGGGCTCCCTGCTCGGCAGGGAGTCTGCTTCTCCCTCTGACCCTCCTCCCTCTCATGCTCTCTGTCTCTCATTCTCTCTCTCAAATAAATAAATAAAATCTTAAAAAAAAACAAAAACAAAAACATAAAACCTCTGTGAAGTCCTTACTCCTTTACCCGGGCTGGGAGATGCTTCAAAGCAGTGCTTTTCCAGGCTTGGGGGAAGCATGTGCCTCCCTCCCAACCCTCTGGTTCAAAACCTTTTGGGGAAGCACGTGTGAGCTCAAAGTATCATTGCTTTGATTTGATTTTTCATCAAAGTATTTGGTTTATAATTTCAAAGTACCCTAGAATAAGAAGGGATGGGATTTTTGCATTTAGCAGAAGAGGACAGAGGTCAAAAATGGTAGAAAATTCCCGTTTTAAAGCAAAGAAACCAGCGTGTGCCACAGTGAAGGACTTGTCATATGCATTTTTCTTGTCGTTTTAAAATTTTTTGACTGGAGATAGATAGTGTTGGCTAGAGGGCCAATTCTTACTAGCATAAACGAAGACGCTTTTTGAAGGGTTGTAACTATCTCCTTTGTGCAGATTAGGATTAGATTGTGATTCACCAGGGCTGCGTGGTACACAGCTTTAAGGCCCACTGTGGCCAGTGATATGTGGTGCCTGATGACAAAGGGGCCCAGGACAAGGTTGACTTAGAGCAGACGAAAGAAGTGAGAGGAGAGTGGGGTGGAATACAGTTGTGCTCACTCAGAAACTGCAGGAAAGAGATCAGAGACAAAAAGTTTATATGATAAAAATGAATCTACTGGGTGCCTGGGTGGCTCAGTTGGTTAAGCGACTGCCTTCGGCTCAGGTCATGATCCTGGAGTCCCGGGATCAAGTCCCACGTCGGGCTCCCTGCTCAGCGGGGAGTCTGCTTCTCTCTCTGACCCTCCCCCCTCTCATGCTCTCTCTCTATCTCATTCTCTCTCTCAAATAAATAAATAAAATCTTTAAAAAAAAAATGAACCTCTATGCTTTTTAGAAACCTCACAGTCCAAAAAAATTTGGCTTAGCCCTTTGTCTGCCAGAATTAATAGGAAAGGCCAAGTCTATCATTGCATGTGCCTGTATGTGCCTGCATGTGCGTACATGCACACCTTTCCTGCCTGGTTAGTAATTGTGCAAGAGCCCTGGGGGCTTATGGGTAACCCCCAGTGAAGGCTCTTTGCAGGTGGATGCAGCTCTTGGTTCTTCTTACCCATGTCCTGTTGGATCCATTCAGAAGCAGTGATCCCCTTGCATTTTATAACAAGCTTGAAACACAGAGATCTTTGCTAAGATTCCTAAGCCCTGGTGCCTGGTGGCCAGTGTTCTTAGCCATTTCTGTCTCAAGTATCTAGTAACTTTTTGCTACTCAGCATCTATCCCCTGCTTCCTCTAGTTATAATACCCAATTTTCTAAGTTCCAGGGAGGAAGCATGTGACCAGCCAGTGAGAACGCTGTGTCTCATGGATTTAGTGATTGGCTCAGTAATTGTCATATATTCTAGTGAAAAGCCAATACGATTTTTTTTGGAGACACCTGCTGGGGAACATTACGTAGATCCTGCCAATGAAATCAACAGAGAGAGGGAAATGCAATATTGAGAGATGGATAGAAACAGTCCTCATGATATATTTTAGATCCCTGGATCAAGCCATACCTGAAGGTAGTTACCCATGCACTATTTAGTAACCAACCAATAAATAACCCAACTTCCTTTATCTCCCCCCGCCCCCAAGCCTGGTTTGCCTCTGTTTCCCATCATTTGCAATAGAAGGTATCCTAACAGATACTGAGTCCTCCCCCTGGGAACTTTAAGTGAGGCAAAGGTCATAGCTGTTTATGAATCCAGCATCTCTGCTCTATCCTCCAGATCTCCAAGAATATCATTCTTTTCTGGTTTGGGTGTTTTCTCTATTTTCAGCCCTTGGAAGACTTTCCATTCTGGAACAATCCAGTTCGAGGTTCTATTTATGACGAGGCCCTTGAAAATGAACAGAAAAAAGCCTGTTAATTCTCTCACAAGGCAAAGGGTAGTTAGATCTCCTGGACACAAATGCTTGGCTGATCTTCCAGAAATGGGGGGGTGGGGTGGGGAATTTACCTTTTCATTTGCCTCTAGGTGGGGGAACAAACTAGAATAGGTATCTCAATAAATTACCTACTAGTTAACTTTAAAGGTATAATGCTAAGGCAGCAAAGTCCTAGTAATAGAGCACCTGACCACTGACTCACTTTCAGGTAGGTTTGAAATACCATAAGGATAAGACTACAGAGCAAGACACAAGGCACCTGACCCAGTGCTTCCTGACCAACTGCCATTGGAGAGGCTGCGTGGGCAGAGTTATACTCACACAGCTGACTGCAAATTCAGATGCCTCCCGGGGCCAGGTGGGTAACAAAACTAGTGATCTGGGGGAGGATGGAGCTGCACAGGCAGCAGTGGGGACCCTCCGGAACAGGAGAAGACTGTTCAATAAACAGGCCGCCGATACTCAGCTCAGCCTATTGTCACCATGTGGGGAAATAGGCACAGTGTGGCTCGAGTTTAAGAGAAGCCCTAAATTTTGCGAGTTCTAAATGTTTGCAGCTAATTACATTTAAAAAAAGCAAACAGGACAGTTCAGCCAAACAAAATACACAAGCTGGCAAGATACATCTTTTTCTGTTCCTTTGTTTAAGTCCAAGATAAATAGTGTGTCTCAGTGTGTTCATCAGAAACCAGATTCTTCAAATGTTACAAGCTACTAGATGGGTGCCTGGCTTTGACCGCCAGGGGAGATGGGTGTCTGGGTTGACCTGTTCCCCCTTTGCAGGTACTGGGCCTGCCTCTCCTTCGGGGACTTCTCTCCCTCGATTACACGTGGCTTGGGTGAGGCTGACTCAGTCCCTGAATGTGCAGGTCAGCCCACAAACCTGGCCCGGCCAGGGACCTCATCCTCTTACCATAGTGGACTAGGGCAATAAGGCAATTCCTGGATTTCTTTTTCAAAAACTACTGGGAAAGAGAAGCTCTGCTTCCTCTGATGTTGCTAGCTTGCTACAGGATTATGGATCTGGAGGGTTCCTGTGCCATCAATGGGAGAGGCCGGGAAAAGAACTGCACTATCACCGAGGAAAGCAAGACACGGAGAGGGCGAGGGTGGGAAAGAGAGAGAGATAGGGACCAAATGTGAGCTCCTGGCTCCAGCTATACCTGAAGCCATACGTACATCTGGACTTTGAGGAGGTTAGCAAAATGTTCTCCTTTTCCTAACATAGTTTTAGTTTGCATTCTCTCACTAGTCACCAAAATAAGCTTGTCAAGTATATAGTGGGTTACTGACTACCTGATAGCACCTCAAACCTAACTGGAGCCTGGGAGCCCAGAGCTTCAACCGGGGCCCTGCGGCTGGGAGACGGGGACATCTGTGAATCCAGCACTGAGGCTGTAGGGAGAAGGGCAGAAGAAGGAGAAGCAGGGCTGACAGATCCACCCTTCCTGCAGGGGTCAGCGTCAAATGTGTGCTCGGGCAGCATCCCACGTTCAGCCTGTTTTGCTATCGCAGTTATGTGCTGCGAGTGATTTCAACGTAAATGAGCTCAGATGTGATTGATAAATGGGGGGATGATGTCAGGGGAATGTGGAGGTTGCCCTGGTTCCCATAGGATGCTCCCAGGCTGCTGGAAGCTGAAGCCCAAGGGCAGGAACACAGCTGACGACGGCAAGGTCCTCCTTTACCTCCTGTCGCCTGAGTTGAGCCACAGTCTCCGTCTTCCCCGATCTTGGGCATGTTTCCTTATCTCCCTGACTCTGAAGACTACAGCTTCTCTTACATTTGCCTTCTGCCAACTGACCCCTTCCTCCTTTTTCTCCTTTCCAAGTCAAAGTCCTTTGTTTTCTGCAGAATTTTTTTTTAATGTATTAAGAGTTGAGCATTCTTTTTTAGACTCTGTGGTATTTTTTATTAAGATTGTTATTGCTTTGGTTAGTGCTCTGGTCACAAACTTGTGTATGTGTTGAATTGTCTGCCTCAATCCTATTTTCCCATAAGTCTTATTATTTTTAGTGTGCAATTTTACAGAAAGCACAGATCTCGTTATTGCCGAAACACCTGCACTTTTTTTTTTTTTTAAAAAGAGCAGAATGATAGGTAGCCATAGATGTGCTGACCTTGGGCCATGTTGCTTCAGTTCTCCTCCGTTTGCTTGCTTTTATATGGTATTATCAAAGTTCAACCTGTCTTTTAATCATTTTGTTTGTTTAGTATTGAACTATAAAAAGACTTACACCTGAATCTCAGGTCCTAGTAGGGCGAACGTGGAAGGCTTTCTGGATCCCTGAATTTAATTTTCCAACCTGGAAGACCTCGCTGTGCCCCTCAGCATCCAGGAGGGGCCTTTAAGCAAAACTACGTGCACCAGCAACGCAGCATAAGCAGATGCTACACACCGTAAAGGACGTGAGATGCAGGCAGCTGGAAAATTGTGCTACAAAAATAAACACCCACTTTCTGCAAATTGGGCAACTCTCATTAGCCCTGGGAAGCTCATTTTCATGGTTAAGTAGTTAAGCTGCTGATTAAAGGCACAGACCATTTAAGGCACCTGCTTCTTCTTTCATGTTCCTTCTGTTTTAAACTTTGGCCAGGAGATGGCGCTCTTGAATGTAAATTGCCTGAGGATCCCTAGGTGTTGGTGGTACAAGACCCACTCAGCACCTGCAAATACCTCCTTCTTAAACTGAGAAAATGACTTGGATTTTCCGTTGGGGAGAGGAATGCAATTTTAAATCCAGCTAGAAGCCTGAGTGGCTAAGAACATAATAACACCACCTGTCATGTTTTCATTTGGATCTAAAAATTCAATTAATGCCGATTAATGTTTGTGTGTGTGTGGGGGGGCAGGTGTACCCCCAGTGCTGTGATGTTAAACCAGGAAGTAATAATACTTTGTAGAAAAAAATAAGGCACTTGAGGAAGGACTAGTATTTGATCTTACCACATTAGATAAAGACAACTTGGTACACCGAGGTGTGGCAGACCTGACTTTATATCTTGGGCACAAATGCCACATATAATGGCTTATATCTTCCATACCTACCTTTGCATGTTACCAGAGGCCTTCAAAGCCATTATTCCTAGGGCTGAGTAAAACAGGAGGTTTCGGAGCCAAAGAATTTATGCATCTTCAAACATCGCTTTTTAGGCAGCTTCTACATATATATATATGTATATATATGTATATATATATATATATATATGTATATATATGTATATATATATATATATATATATATATAGTTTTAAAGATTTTATTTAAAAGAGAGAGAGAGCATGTGAGCAGGGGGAAAGAACAGAGGGAGAAGGAGAGAATCATCAAGTAGACTCTGCACTGAGCATGGAGCTGGACGCAGGGCTCGATCTCATGACCTGAGCCGGAAACAAGAGTCAGATGCTTAACTGACTGAACCACCCAGGTGCCCCAGCTTCCACCTATATTTGAAGAGCAAGTTCTAGAATGTGGCAGCTGGAGGTCTGATTGAATCTTACATTGAGATGTGGGTCCAAGAGATGTGCTGTCCTAAAAGAGAATCATAATGTGACTTGCCGGGTATGGGGTGCCCTGGGTGGGGGGCTCTGAATGCAGTATCTCTTTTAATCCTTACAACATCAAGAGGTGGTGACTCTTATTATCCTCGTTTACAGATGAAGAAACAGGGGCTTACGTAAGTGAAATAACTTGCCCAAGGTTAAACAGGTAGCAAGGATTACAGCTAGGAAATTATTCAGCTGGTTCCAGAATCCACACTCATTACTCTGCTGTTAATCTCCTCCCCCCAAACCCCCGAGCTTCTACAGTCTCTTTCCTACTTCAGACTTTCTGAGGGCTTTCATGGTGCACAGGATGGACACCGGATCCTCTAGCCTGACACTCATGGGTCTTTTTTTTTTTTTTAAGATTTTATTTATTTATTTGAGACAGAGAGAATGAGAGAGAGCACATGAGAGGGGGGAGGATCAGAGGGAGAAGCAGGCTCCCCGCCGAGCAGGGAGCCCGATGCGGGACTCGATCCCGGGACTCCAGGATCATGACCTGAGCCGAAGGCAGTCACTTAACCAACTGAGCCACCCAGGCACCCCCTTTATTTCTAATTTTAAAGAAATTCTAAGTAATGTCTCATAGTTCCTTCCCATACTCCGATGGAAGGTCTTGTTCATCCCTTGTTGTGCACACCCCCTGTACACTCAGGAAACCACCAGCTTCAGGTGAGGCCAGCCAGGGCTGGCTCTCTGCTCTGAGACAGAAACAGAAACTCTCTCCTGTGCGTGTTCAGGAGAGCTCAGGGCTTCAGGGGTATTAGGGCTGTCGGACGTGTGCTGAACAGTCAGCCCGCCCTTTCCCTGGGCTGGGGAGGGAAGGAGTATCAAAATTATCTCTAACTTGGTGAGGCTGGAAACAGAACTGAGGCAAATACAGGGACTGAACGATGCTCATGGCAGGATGTCCAGGATGTGCAAAGCCCATTTGCCATGGCATTGCCTCCCCTAAAGAGTGCTTGGGTGGTGTATCCATCTGTCAGGGCTGCCATAACAAAGGACCATAGGTTGGGTGGCTTAGACATGGGAAATGTGTTCTCTCGTGGTTCTGGAGGCTAGACATCTGCTCAAGGTGTTGGAGGCCTTGGTTCTTTCTGAGGGTGCGAGAGCGCTCTTGTTCCGCGCCTCTTCTCTGGCTCCCGGTGCTTTGCTGCCAATCTTCTGTGTACCTTGGCTTGTAGAGGCTTCACTGGGAGCTGCCTGCATCTTCACCGGGCAATGCCTGCCTCTTCCACTGGTCGTCTTTTTTTTTTTTTTTTTTATTCATGAGAGACAGAGAGAGAGAGGCAGAGGGAGAAGCAGGCTCCCAAGGAGCAGGGAGCCCGATGCAGGACTCGATCCCAGGACCCGGGGATCATGACCTGAGCTGAAGGCAGTCGCCCAACCAACTGAGCCACCCAGGTGCCCCCCACTGGTCTTCTTCTTATAAGGACGCCTGTCATGTGGGCTTGGGGCCCATTCTAACTCCAGTATGACTTCATCTGAACTCGTTACATCTGCAACCAGTCTATTCCCAGATAAGATCATATTCTGAGCTGTTGGGGGTTTGGACTGCAACATACCTTCTTGGGGGAGACACAGTTCAACCATAGTGGATGATCTCTGCTGAAGCTGGCTTCTCTAATCCCCCTTCTCTAAGCTTCCCTACGGCTGACCGTTCACACCAGTGTGTACGTGCCTTACGCCAGGGCTTCTGAACTTGCGGGCACTGTTGACATTCTGGACCAGATAATTCTTTGTTGTTCAGAGGCTGTCTTGTGCAGTGTCTCTCGCTGCCGGGAGCACTCCGCCCCGCTCAGTGGTTGCGGTCAGACGCGTCTCCAGTCATTGCCAAATGTCCCCTGGGGGGCAGATTACCACTGCTGTGGGGATGGCAACAGGTCGCCATGAGCGCCGCCTCCACCCCCCACCCCCCACCCCCGCGCCGGGGGCGCTGCCCGTGGTCCTGCGGCTATTTCTGCCTCCGAGGGGTGGCTCAGCGGCCCATTGTTCCTCTTCAGTTCTCCCCACTTCCGTGGGGTCTGGTGCGGAGCCCGCAGGCCAGAGTGGGGGGCTCGGGGGAGCAGAGGAGAAACCGGCGGCTCGTGTAAACTGACACAGGGAGTGTGAAGCGGTGATCTCCAGTGCTAGCGTGGGCAAAGTCACGCGGGGCAGGAGGGCCCGAGGCCATCTTCAGCGACAGGTGCAGGTCAGCGGGGAATTCAGGCCCGGAGGTGTCCGCAGCGTCCCTGAACTGGTTTTAAGGTTATGCAATAGCACTCAGCGCTGCCATGCTCAGTGCTATATGCAATGTCAGACCGAATCTCATGTCATCCTCAGGATAACTACAAGCAGTCGCTGCAATTAAGATCCTCATTCTATAGACAAGAAAACTGACTCAGAGAGGTGAAGTAACTTGCCCCAGGTCACACAGCTATTGAGTAGCGGAGTCAGGATTTGGGCCCCAGCCAGCCTGTTCTCCATTCCATGTCTTCTCAAAGGCCCATCTGAAGCCCACGGAGAACGTGCAAGTTCCCAGAGGCAGGTGGCGGAGCTAGGCTGCCTGAAGGGGACCCTTGGGCGGGGACAGTTTCCCTGCCTGGATTGATAAAATACATTAAGAGAGACGAGGCAAGATCTTTGATCTGCTTCAGAGAGCCAAGGGTTTCCAAGCAGGCTCCCTGAAAGAGTTCCTTGTTCATCACAAACCTGATCGCTTCATTGAAGCAGGTCCCTTGGGACCTGTGCTGCGGGTTCAGCTTACATCTAGCTGGCGGCCGATGTTTGCTCAAAAGTATGTTCTTTTCTTAATGTTACTTGAACTGTGTATGTGTGTGCACACATGTATGTGTGTGTGGCGCTGGAATTGGCAAGGATGAGCATGCAGGTGAGCAGAGGTTGGAGGAGGCTCAAGGCCCCTCACCTGTGGATAGGATGGCAGCCTCCAGATGTGTAGAAGGGAACTCCCTACAGCAACCTGTGAGCGCAACGCCATCTCCATCTGCCCCTCAAAGGCCTTCCACCCACAGTCACCCACTCCTCGACTCTCAAGTCGGCTTCAGTGTCAGAGACAGACAACGTGATATAATAGAAGAGCAAGGGGGGCACCTGGGTGGCTCGGTCGGTTAAGCGTCTGCCTTCGGCTCAGGTCATGATCCCAGGGTCCTGGGATCGAGCCCCGCATCGGGCTCCCTGCTCTGCAGGGAGCCTGCTTCTCCCTCTCCCACTCCCCCTGCTTGTGTTCCCTCTCTCGCTGTGTCTCTCTCTGTCAAATAATAAATAAAACCTAAAAAAAAAAAAATAAACAAGAGCAAGGGACTAGGAATCAGAAGGCGTGGATGTGAATCCCAGCTCTGCCGCCGAGTGATCTCGGAGAAATGGCTTAATCTCTCTGAGCCTCAGTGCTCTGCACTAGGTCCTGAAAGGACAGTGTCTGGCATATAGGAAGCACTTAGTAAGTGGGTGAGATAGCAAATACAGTGTTTACAACCTGTTTATCATAGGCACTGACATTCACAGCGTATTCTTGCTGCATTCACCTGCTTATCATCCTGGGCTGAAAGAAGAGACACCTGCTGGGTTGGGCTGGAGGACCTCTAGTGAGTAGAAAATGCAGTGACTTAGGCTTTATGAAGCTTCTGAGAGAAGCCAAAGGTGGGCTCTGCAAGGCGGGGATGCCTGGAGTTGGGTATTGTTCTAGAAATATAATTAATAGGCCACGCACCAGTGCATCATTTCTTGGTCCAGACTCGGTGTTAGACCCTGGGAGATGTGAAAGTGAGTGAGGTCAGCTTTCTCTGTCAAAGGGCTCACAGGCCAGTGGGGGAGGGGAGGAAGAGAGAGCATTAACCTGCTGGGTGATTAGAGCTCTAACAGGCCATTAGCAAAGAGTTGCAGAGAGCTTTACTGATTCTTCTGGAATCTCTTTCTCAGACACGACATGGGAGTTGGGTGGCTGTGTGTTTTCCAGACAGATAAGTGTCATTAAGAAACACTCCAGACAGGAGTGGCACTAAGATATTTGGATGCTATCAGGCAGACATACCAACCTCCGCTGTCATATGGGTGTGATCCATGGCTCGCAGGCCGCACAGCTCAGGGAGTTGGGACGAGGACAACAGTTGCAAGTCACCTTCGCCTGCGTGCAGCGGCCCAGGGAGCCCCCTACCGGTTGCACACGCGGAGTGCTTGCGCTGCTGGGCTGGCCCCTTGCTCCTCAGTGTGCCCTGGGAACAATGGGCAGGAAGGCATGTGGGACATGTCAGCTTTTATTGCCCTTGTATGGTAGCATGTTGGCCTTAGGATTCAGGATGAATCCGCTGGGACGAGGGACCATCCACGCAACAGACCCCATGCTGGGCTTAGATGTCTGCTCACGTGTCCCCTTGGTTCACTGTCTGACTCGAACCTGTGCTCTTTCCCTCTAGGGCGAATTCCTTCTCAGAAGATTCCTGGGCTTCTCATGGAAATAGGATCTCAGTAGACATACCTAGTCGTCCCCAGTTCCTAGGTTTGACTCCTAGAGCTCCTAGACTGACCACAGCTTGGCCTCCAGCCAGGCCCTTCCAGCTCCATTTGTCTCTGTGTCCGGGTATGCCCTCTGAGAAATGGGTTCATTTCTCACATTGAGTGCATTTTCCATCATGGTTATTGTGAAGACTGACTTGATTTACCGTATGAATCATCTTTATTTATTGTGTGAATCATCTTAAGGCCATGCATTCTCAACAGGGGCAATATCAGGTGAAAATTTGTTCTTGGGTATAGAGAAAGCACTGACATATACATAAACAGATGTACAGCCTATCTGTAGCAATAAAGTTTCGCTGGAGGGCATAAGGGGAAAAAAGGCCTACAGGGCTACTTGGGGACAATAGGGGAAAAAAGGCAGAGAAATACTCTTAAGACCCTAAGATAGGGGGTCTAAAAAGGAATATTTATATCAATTACAAATACACTTTCTATGTGATTATCTTTCTGTCCATGCTTATTAATACATTTCCGTGTAACAAACATTAGTAAAACAAAACTAATGTTGAAGACTCTGGTAAAGACCATTTCAGAATGTGTCTACAGACGTGTCTACAGAATTATCAACAAACATTTCGAGGAAGCCTCTTATGTAGGCTATGCTATATTTGAGATATTTCCTATATTTGGAACTCTGTGTCCTTTTTAAATAAAAACACTGAAATTCCCCAAATGGTTTTATTGGCACTGGTTACCATCATGGAATTTGGGCCAAAAGCCCTTTAGATATCTATGATCAATTAGTTTTTGATTATTGGCTAATTAAATGCATTTAAAATATATCCAAGAGACAGATATTACAGTTAAGTATCATAATTAAACTAATATTATGATTGAACATATTTTATTATATGTGCTGCCAAAGCGAGCACTGAACATATTTTAATCTCTCATCAGTCCAGGGCACTCATGGAAGGAATATTTATTATTTAATTTTATATGTACAATTTACAAAGTTTTCATGTAAGCTCCATTTCCTGGTTGTGTACCTCATCTGACACTCTCAAGAGCCCTGTGAAGTAGGGATTATTATTATTTTACCATTTTATTTTAGAGATAAGGAACATGAGGCTCAGTCAGCTTAAATAATTTCTTCAAGAGATTTAGCTGCTGATGGTGTGTGTGAGCCGACTCAGGCTGCCATAATAAGACACCATAGACTGGGTGGTGTAGGGAGAAAGAATTCTATTTCCTGCTACCCTCTTAAGTTCTTTGATTGGGGCCTTGTAAACTGGGCCAACAAAAGGCAGATGCACAAGAGAAAAACAGATTTATTAGCATGTGCCTCACCCTTATACATGGGAGAACTCAGAAATGAGTAACTCAAAGGGTTCATTAGGATTTGGGCTTATATAGCATCTTAGCAGAAGAACAATACATTATTAGAGTGTGTCAGGACAAAGGTGAAGGACCTTGAGTGTCTAGGGGCAGCAAACTAGTGGTAGATAAAGGCTGGTTAGTAGATTCCTCTCCATTGCCAGGCTATTCCTCTCCATTGCCAGGCTAATAAAGTTGTCTCCAGTGATTGACTTTTGTTTTTACTGGTAGAGAGGGGGGGAGATTTATATCCTATTTTTAGGCTTTTCTTGGATCTACTTCTAAATTGCCTTCAGCTCAAAGCAATCCTATGCCTAAGTGACATATTTTGGGGTGGCATATTCTGTCCCCCTACAGTGGCTTAAACAACAGGGATTTATTTTTTTTTTTTAAAGATTTTATTTATTTATTCATTAGAGACAGAGAGAGAGAGAGAGAGGCAGAGGGAGAAGCAGGCTCCCAAGGAGCAGGGAGCCCGATGCGGGACTCGATCCCAGGACCCTGAGATCATGACCTGAGCCGAAGGCAGACGCTTAACCATCTGAGCCACCCAGGCGCCCACAACAGGGATTTATTTTCTCAGTTCTGGAGGCCATAAGTCAGGGAGCAAGGTGCCAGGAGGGTTTGTGTCTGGTGAGGCCGCTCGACCTGGTTTACAGATGGCCACCTTCTTGCTGGGTCCTCATAGGGACTTTGTTTTATGTGTGTGAAGGGAGAGAAAAACATCTCTGGTGTCTCTTCCTCTCCTTATAATCTCAACAACTTCTCAATTAGGGTCCCACCCTTATGACCTCATTTAAGCTTAATTACCTCATTAAAGGTCCTTTCTCCAAATAGAGTCATATTGGGCATTAGGCGTCAGCACATAATTTGGTGGGGTGGACGGGAGCACGATTTGGCCCATAACATGGTGGCACTGGGGTTGGATTACTCTCCTCTGACTCCCAAACCTGTCTCCTGGCCACATCGCATGATCCCTCCACGTGCTAGAATCTATGTCCTGAGCCAGACCATGGCAGCAAGCCTCGTGCAAGCAGGCAGCTGCTGACCTTGGTGAGAGCTAGAGGTGGGAGGAAGGCCTGCATCCTTGGCATCAGGGAGAGAAAGCATAGGCAGAAAGGCAAGCTTCCCCTCGCTGTGGTCATTGCCCATCATTCAGGTGTTCTTTATCTCTTGCCTTGACTATTGGAAGAGTCCCCTGTTTACCTTTTCTGCCTCCCGCCTTGGCCCACTCTATTCCACCCCCGCAACAGGCAAGAGTCCTTTTCCTAAAATGCAACTCCTTACTGTGCTTAAAACCGTTCAGGGTTCGGGCACCTGGCTGGCTCAGATGGTAGAGCGTGCAACTCTTGATCTCGGGGTTGTGAGTTTGAACCCCACCATTGAGTATAGAGATTGCTTAAAAATAAAATCTTTCAAAATGTTCAGTGTTTCTCCATATCTAAAGTCTGATTCCTTAACTCTGCATTTAAGAGCTGTCCTGACCTTGGCCGGATCCACAGCTCTGACATTATCTCCTGCCACGGCTCTCCTCAAATTGAATATTCCAGCTACACAGAACTCCCTTGTGTTCTCTCCAATACACTGCTCGAGAAAATGTCTATTCTTATTTCAAAACTCAGCTCACAGAACATCTCTTCTAGGAATATTCCCCAGAAATCTTTCCTAAAGGAACCTGGCCATGCATTTCTTCCTGAAGTATGCTAGTTTGGTTATAAGAAGCAGTTACCTTCTATGGGAATTGTCCCCATTTTGATCCGCCTTAATGGAATGTGGGCCTCACATAGAACAGGGTTCAGTGAGTACTTGCAGAGCAAACGAGTGTTTCTGGTGGCAGGTCCCTCACCCAAGTGGGTCTCTTCATCTTCGTCATTCCCCAGCAGCCAAGAAAGCCAGCTTGTTCTCATGTGGACCTGCAGCCCCGGCTAGTCTCTGATGGACAATCTCAAGGAACAAATTGATCCTTATGGATTTTCTGCAGTAATAGAAAATATCACTAGAAAAATGGGATTTCTCTTTAATCTTAGTAACCCGCACTTCATCCCCTCCTCTTTTTGGAAAATTTCCTATGCCCAATATGGCAGCCCAACTCCATGCCACTGCTAGAACTCTGGGGGTCTCTGAGGCTCATAAGAAATCAGTTCTCCAAGCTTTCCTACAGCAAGCCAAGGCTCCTAGAAGGTCAAACACCGAGCCCTGGCAAAATCCCTTCAGTCAGAGTCCAGACTTGGCTCTTAACTTACCACCTGCAGCCAGTTGTCTCTTGAACTAATTGGTTGGCTAACTGTTAGGGCTTTTTTTCACTGACCAGCTGTTTAACTCAGTGGTTTATCACTTCCTTCCCTACTTGAGATATACAGAATCTCCCACAGAAGACTTCGCTGTCTGACTCAGATCCTACCCTTCATTCTCTCTCCTTCCTGGAGCACAACCACCTTCAGTGCCAACCCAAGGAGAGAAAGAACTCAGAGTAACCTTAAAACTCTGCTGCTTGTTATAGAAGGGAAGAATTGTAGTAACAAAATTGTCTAATTCAGTCAAACACACAGAAAATCCTGAAGACGATTAGGAGGGCTCTTCATTTTAGGATCAAGAGATCTATTCCAGCCTTTACAGAGTCCACAGGGGGTTAAGGTTCATGCATGGCTTCTCAATCCTAACTCGCCCTGATCATTTCTTGTTGGCATGATGCCTTTATAAGACTCTCAGAATGCTCCATATGCTCATCCCTATGGTAACAGAGTAACACCGCCGAACCTTTTTCTCCCCGTTCTCATTTCTACTCTCCTCTACATTTTATATCCTGATTTTATTCCACTTACTATCACACCACATTTTTCATGTTTGTTTTACATGATCATTGCAACTGTTATAACTTAATATTTCACCCAGTGCATATAAATACATTTTAAATTATTCTCATTTTGTTTACTAATTTTACGAAGTTATTTTTCACTCTTGTATGTAACACTTTGATGGATATCTTCACAAATAACACATTTTAAAAAATTCTTTCGACTTACTTCCTTAGGATTACTTTTCAGTATTGGAATGACTGGGTTAAATGGGATGCGTATCATTATGACTCTTTTAAGCTATTAATCTCTCGCTTTATATACACTGTGACAACTTTGTGGAGGTGTCTATTTTAGAGCAGGATCACCCACACTGAGGGCTATGATCTTCAATTTATCTTTGCTAATTAAATAAGTATAAGATATTATTTTCAGTTCCATTTCAATTTCCATTTAAGTCATGGCCAGTGCTTTAAAGTACAACTTCTTAGTAAGGCATGGTCAACTCGGACTTTTTAAGCACCACTAACTAAACTGCGATTTCTTTTAAATCCTATTCAGTTTGACTTTGGTTCAAGGCTTCACTGACATCTGGAAATGTGACTTCCTGCACCTGCTTCCTGGGTGCCCTTCCCTGGCTCTCCTCACCTTCTTCCCATCCTGGCCTGCACTGCTGTCTACCCAGGTCGGCATCTCTCTAAATTGTGCATCCGTCCTACCCTGTGAGTTATGTCTAACTGCATTTCTTTCTCTAGAAACATGTTTTGACTCTTTGTTCCAAATGCTCAGGATTACTGTTCTATTCCAACAGTGCTGTCAGAGTCCAAAATAGTTTGGAAAATTTTCTTTGGAAATTGTTCTCAAATCCATTAACATGTTCTTTTAAATATCCTTATTAGTGGCAAAACTTGGTATTTAGAAGGTAGATTTTTAAATTTGTTTTGGAAGGAAACTAGTATCTTTTACATAACTTTCCATATCAGACGGGTCCTGTCAGAAGCCAAAACCACGTCATTATTTCAGCAGAGAGATATAAGATAAAGAAACTATGTCCCAGGGAGAAGAGAGCTGGACAGGCAAAAAGGGGACACTGGGGTATCACAAAAGTAGTAGTTGGAGGAAGCAACTATCTCGCTTAGAGATGGGAGAACAGAAGGAAGATGTTGGGATTACTAAAGCTGAGAAATTTCTAGAAGGAACCTGCAGAGCTGGGACTCGGCCCTCTGTGGAGGAGCCATGCTCAAATGGAACTCGGTGCTCGGAGCTTGGAGTCTGGAGAAGAGGCTCCTTGGAGCTGGGATTCGGGCCCCGCAGGAGGCAGTGCCAGGGCTGGGGCTGGATTTCAGAGAGGGCTCAATGTGCTTGGTTCTGGGTGTGGGACAACCACAAACTAGAGCCACCTGCGCTGCTGGAACCAGCTGCCGCCGCCGGGGGGGTGAAGAAATGTTGCTGGAGCAACGTTGATAGGAACGGGAAGCAAACAAAGGAGAAACTCTCCATCTTCCTCCAACCCTCACGCTCCCTGTGGCACCCCTGACAGGCAGAGCCTAACCAGGAGCCAGCTGGAAAAGAACATTGTGTGCAGAGGCTCAGCCCCAGCATCAGAAGTAGACTGTGGAGGAGGGGAGGAATGGGGCCGAGAACAGTGGCTCAGTCACCAGCGAGCCACCAGGCACCAGGCTCTGTAATATTGTCAGCTACGAGACCTCCTTCAGTTCATTTGGCAGTCTGGTTTGCCAGGACTTCCTGCCCATGGGTGGATGGGGGCCCGGAGGCCCGGAGAGAGGAGGTAATAGTGACACTAGTGTGAGAAGACACACTTGTCACTTTGAGTTCACTGCTTGGTCCGCTGCCTCTGCTGAAGGTAAGCTTCCTTGGGGATGCCAAGGGGGCTGTGACAGGGAAGATGGGAGGAAAGAAAGGAAGGGGCCAGGGGCGTGGCATAAGGCTATGCCACATGTCATCGGAGTCTTCCTTGTGACCCACGCTCTACATCTCTAGAAATTTCTACCCAACTCATGAAACGTTTGGAGTAAGTGGGTTTCTTATGGAAACAGTGGAACGGTCTGAACTTTGCACTGTGAGAGACTCGCAGATGAACAAGGACAGCATCTGCAGATACAGCACAGGACTTAGCAGAAATCTTACTGGTAGCAGAAATCTCGGGGATCTTTATGACCTCACTAGGCTGTATAATTGGTCTGTATCTTAAGACCTGGGAGGCTCTAACTGACATTTAAGTTATACCCATTTTATAGGCAGAGAATTTGAGGCTCAGAAAGGTTAGGTAACATGACCACGATCACATAGTTATTAAATTGTAAAATCTGGATTTGAACTCAGTTCTGATTCCCAAGAAATGGGAAATGGACAAAAGAAGCCACATGGTACTATTACCTGCCATTTCCTCAACATAGAGCACATACCTGAAAACATGCTAAATTCTTATTGTGTTTAATCCTCATAATCTCATGAGGTAGATACATTATGCCTATTTCACAGATAGAAAAACTGAGGCCGACAGGCTAAATAATATGCCTCTTCACAGCCAGCAGTAAGTGGAGCTGAAACGTCCACTGGACTCCAAATTTTGGGCTCCCAACCAGTGCTCGTTAGACTCTAAAGAGCATGAGAATCACCTGGGAGTCACGTTAAATGCAGATTCCTATTCACTAGCTCCGGGGTGGGGCCCAAAATGCTGCATTTCTAATAAGCTTCCCAGTGATGTTGATGCTTACTGATTCATGAACTTCACCTTGATTAGCAAGACTCCTAGCAATGGCATCATACTGCTTCCCTATCCTGCCAAAACTATCTCACTGTTTTCACTGTTGGTCCGCCACCAAGAACACAGGAGGCCTCTTGGTCAAACTCAGCTGTGATATGACACACACAGCTCATCCTTCTTTCGTTTTCCTTCCTCTGAAATTTTTCATAGTAATGTAAGTAACCAAACAAATCCATCATCTGGCAGGTCATTAAGGAAAACATGATTTTTGCCCCCATGTGATTCCATTCAATTAATGAAGCTGTCATTAAAGTCTGTGAACGTGTCAAGAAAATTAGTTTCAGGTGTTACATTGTTTTGGTTCTAGAATAATTTCTATAGTTTTAATGAGGAATATTTGAAACATCATCACCCTTTTCCCCATCAGGGGCTTACAGCTCAGGAAACCGAAGAAGTCTGCCATATTGGGGGTCAGCGGGATGTTTACAGGAAGCAATTCACAACAGCTCATTGTTGTCTCCTTCTATTACCCTGAGATCTGCTCGTTGAGAGTTGAGAATGTTTTCAGAGCCTTAGCATTTCTTTAGGGATAGAGAAGCAAATGTAGCTTATGAAAAGTGCTGACAACTTTGTAAAGGGACCCAAAGAAGGCTAGCCAGGGATCTCCCACTGATGGTGTCTGCCCAGAAAATGGAAAGCCTTCAGGAAGATTCATTTCCCCTCTCTAACATAGAATATTTATATAGTAAACTCTGGGTTTAAAAAAACAAACACTATTTTATTCCAAGAGGTACGTGGGGTGGGTTAATATTTAAAACTAATGGACATGTTTTCCTCTTGCAGTCCCACATTTCCTAACATAGTTGATTAAACCTCAACATTTTCAGCAATTAGTGTTGAGTTGTAGCCAAAAGAATGATAATGAATAGTATATCAATACATATATATATATGTTTTTGGCTTTGGAGCTTTAAAGCTGAGTCTGGACTGTAGCAAAAATATGGTAAGTTTGCTTCACCTTCACACCAGGGAGCTAAGCTAGGAATATGTGAGCTGGAGCACTGAGGAAGCAATCAGGAAGGAGACAGTTAATTGCTGGTGGGGGTGTCTGAGACGGAGTCCTGTTTTGTTCCCATCGATGGGCTTGACATCCTAGATAGGACAGGGAAACAATAGAAACTAAGATAATGGTCGTGCTTGGCATTCAGTGCATTCCTTCCTCTGAGAGGCTTCTGCGGACTTCTTTATTTTTCTTTTTTTTTCCTGCCTATATTTATTTTTATTTACTTATTTTTTAAAAATATTTTTTACTTAAATTCAATTAATTAACATATAATGTATTATTGGTTTCAGAGGTACAGGTCAGTGATTCATCAGTCTTATATAACACCCAGTGCTCATTACATCATGTGCCCTCTTTAATGTCCATCACCCAGTTACCCTATCCCTTTACCCCCCTCCCTCCAGCAACCCTCGGTTCGTTGCCTATGATTAAGAGTCTCTTATGATTTGTCTTCCTCTCTGGTTTCATCTTGTTTTATTTTTTCTCTCTTCCCCTATGGTCCTCTGTTTTATTTCTTAAATTCCACATATCAGTGAGATCATATGATAATTGTCTTTCTCTGATTGACTCATTTCACTTCTATATCTTTTCAAATATCACCTATTTTCCATGTTTTGTGTCAGTAGTTCAGTTTTTTTTAAAGTCATTTCTACTGTTGAATAACACGCTATGATATGAATATGCCATGATATGTTTGTTCACTTGTCGATGGACCTTGGAGTTATTTCCACTTTTTGCTAATATGAATAAAACTGATAGGAATATTCTCGTACAGCTCTTTTTAAAATACACTTTTCTTTTTAGAATAGTTATAGATTTACAGAAAAGTTGTGCGGCTAATAGAGAGTTCCTATATATCAATATCTAGTTTCTCCTATTATTAACTACTTACATTAGAATCATGCACTTGTCACATTTAATGAGCCAATACTGACATATCATTATCAACCAAAGTCCATCCTTTATTTAGATTTCCTTCATTTGTGCCTAGTGTCCTTTTACTGTTCAGCATCCCATCCAGGATACCATGTCCATTAAGTCATCTCCTTAAGCTCCTCCTGGCTGTGACAGTTTCTGAGACTTAACCTTGTTCTTTAGGACTTTGACAGTTTTCAGGAGTACTGGTCAGACATTTTGTGAAATGTATCTCTATTAGGATGTGTCTGATATTTGTCTCATAGTTAGACCAGGGTAGGGGTTTGGGAGACGAAGATCCTAGAGATAAAGTGCTGTCTCATCACATCATATCAAATGTACATACTACCAACATGTGTTCGATTTTTCAATATATTTTCTGCATCTTTTGAGATTATCATAATTTTCCCCATATATTTTGTTAACGTGGTGGCTTACATTAATCAAGGTTCAAATGTTGAATCAACCTTGAATTCCTGGGACAAACTCCACTTAGTCATAGTGTATTATCCTTTTTCTGTGTTCCTGGATACAATTCGCTAATAATTAGTTGAAGATTTTGTGTCTGTGTTCATGAGTTTTATTTTTCTTACAGTATTCTTTTGTTTTTGTTTGTTGGTTTTGTATCAGAGCAATGCTGTCCACATAAAATAAGTTGAAAATTGTTCTCTTCTATTTTCTGGAAAAATTTGTGTGAGGTTGATATCACATGTTCCTGAACATTTGATAAGATTCACCAGTAAAGGCTCTGAGCTTAGAATTTTCCATGTTAGAAGCCTTTTAATTACAGATTCTGTTTCATTAATAGATATATGATCATTCATTTCTTTTTCTTCTTGAGTCAGTTTTAGTATGTTGTGTTTTTTAAGTAATTTGTCCATTTCTTCTTCAAATTTATTGGCATAAATATGTTCATAATATTTCCTTATTATATTTTGAATGTCAGTAAGCTGTCTACTGATATCCCCACCTTCTATATTGGCAATTTGAATTCTCTCTCTTTCTCTTTCTTTCTTACCAGAGATTGATCAGTTTTGATAATATTTCAAAGAATCAAGTTTCGGCTTTGTTAATTTTTCCTAATGTTTGTTCTCTATTTCATTTATTTCTGCTTTTATTTTTATTATTTCTTCCCTCCTTCTTTTGGGTTTATTTTTTTTCTCTAGCTTCTTCAAGTAAAAATTCTGATTTTTTAAAATTTTAAGCCATTTTTTTCTACTTTAGCCATGAAAGCTATAAATTTTACTCTTAGCACTACTTTTGCTGCATCCTACACATTTTAATATGTTGTGTTTCCATTATTATTCATTTGAAACAATTTCCTAATTTCTCATGATTTCTTCTTTGACCAATGGATTATTTACAAATTTACAAATTTGTTGTTTAATTTCTAAATATTTAGGGGGATTTTCTAGATACTTTATTATTAATGATTTCTGCTTGGTTTTGTTGTCTCTTGTGGCTAGAGCCCATATGTTCTAAGATTCCAATCTCTTAAAGTTTATTGCAAGTTATTTTATGTTCTTGCCATGTGACCTTGCCATTTTTCCTGCAAAAGGGGTAGCCTTTGACTTTCAAGTTGACTTGTGTGACTTGCTTCAGACAATGTAACAAGGAAGAAGTAATGGCATGCTAGTTCCAAGCCTAGGCAAAAGAGGGCTTGTGTATTTCCCATTGCCTTCGGGAAGTTTTACCATCTCTGTGTAAAGAACATGCCAGGGCCAGCCTGCTGGCTCAGGAGGAGGATGAGAGACACCAGGAGTAGAGCCTGGCCTTAATCAGCCTAAGAAGTCAACCTCCAGATCTATGGTCAAAAATAAGTAATTGTCACTTTAAGCCACTGAAAGTTTTGAATGATTTGTTATATAAAAAGAGCTAACTGGGGCGCCTGGGTGGCTCAGTTGGTTAAGCGTCTGCCTTCGGCTCAGGTCATGATCCCGGAGTCCTGGGATCGAGTCCCACATCTGGCTCCCGGCTCAGCAGGGAGCCTGCTTCTCCCTCTGACCCTATCCCCTCTCATGCTGTTTCTCTCTCTCTCTCTCTCTCTCAAATAAATAAATAAATAAAATCTTAAAAAAAAAAAAAAGAGCTAACTGATGTAGCCATTCTCCATGACAGGTGATTAAAGGGATGCTCAAGGCCTAGCCAGCTGGTCTGTATCCATTCCAATAGGCTTCCCTGCTCATTTGGGCTAAAGCACTACCAGGTCTATGTTCCCTTCCTTCTAGCTGCTGCCATTACTTTTTTTCCCTTGGAACAATGACAGTGAACATCAGTTAGGGCATCAGCCTGGTGAGTTTGCTCATGGAGTTGTCCCGACACAACCCCTATTGAAAAAGCTCAGGCATCCTGGGAGCACATCTGGGCCAGAGGGGCAGCATGAATGGGGTGTTGGGACAGAAACTGACCAGTCTCAGTTTTCTCCACCAGCCAGGGGAATGTGGAATGGAGAGCACAATTAAAAACCTCTACTGGTCTGCAGCACCTCTATATTGGCTCCCAACATTCACCCATGGTTTTGGACTCCGCTAACTTCAAGATGTCATTCCCTTCCTCTGTTAAAACGTGACTACCTTCAATCTGGTAAGGATTAGGCTTCTGGGACTGGCTCTGCATTTGGTCTGTTTCCCTATATTTATTCTGGCATCTCTAGTTTGGTAGGGAGAAGGTGGGCCAGCAGCACCCGTTAGTGTTCCATCTTGCCTAAAATTGGAAGCTCCATCTTTTCCTTTCTGCTAGTGTGTATGTATTTGTGAGTGTGCACAATGTACAAATATTTGTGTGCCTATGTGCCCCACGGGTTTATATTCTTTTTGTCTGATAGACAAATACACACATAAATAACTACGCATACAACAGGTATATATACATATATATGCCTCATATGTATATTCCACTAATATATTTTCATGCTATATTTATTAGTCTGCTATTGTTTTTCACCTGTGCTAAGTCTGGGAGAGGTGGGCTGGCTCACTCTTTGTGGGGCCTGAGGCAAGAGTAAAAATAAAGGCTTCCTTATCATATGTCTGAATATTTAAAAGCTATAAAACAAGCTAATACATTGTTAAACAGACTATGTCCTAGCCTCCTACCTTGACAATTACATCTTCCTAAGAACCTGGGAAGGCCAGGTTCAAATTTAGAACTCTTGGATCCTTCAGAGTTCTATGTCAGAAATAATGGTATGGAAAAGCTATTCCCTGACCTGTGCGCTCCCCTTCTATCTACCCCAGCGTGGGGTACTCACTAGTTCATGCACTCAAGCATCATTTACCCCCCTGCAAAAAGCCACCCCTTGGCGGCAGTTTGGGCATAGGCATTGCCGGTCTAACAGCATAGATCATCCTTGGGAGAATGGACAGGGAAGAGGCCTGTGCCGGCCAGTTAAGTGGCTTTAGGGACATTTTGGCAGGGAGACCCAGGGTCTGATACACCCAGATTGTCATCTATAAAGAGTGGGGGCAAGATTCCAAGAAGGGATGCCTTGCTGGCCCTACAAACATTGCAACTGGTAGGGAAAAGCCTAGCCAGCAGAGGACAATAAATATACATTGTAACAATACTATAATGCTAATAGTGCTTCACTGAGGAATAAATCCTCCTTGAACATGTGTATTTTTGTTTAAAATACCAGCTGCAAATATTTTCTTTAGAATTTTTGCATATTTATTTTTAAGCAAGGTTGACTTTTTTGGTATGTTATTTATTAAGTTTTGGTACTAAGCTTATGCTAGACTTACAAAGTGATTTGGGCAACTTTCCACTTACATATTCTGAAACAGTTTCAGTCATTTAGGTGGTTTTATATGTTCCTTGATGGTTAGGTTAGTTAGATCTTGCCTGTAGAACATGCAGGGTCTAATGTTCTTATTTATTTTTACTTTTTAAAGTGGTGGATTTATGAGAAACCTTGCTAGTGTATTGTGTGGTTGTTAATGTGTTTAGATAATCTACGTTTTCTTGAATAAATTTTTGGTCATTTCTATTGTGCTGGAAAAATCAGCCGTTTCATCTAGATTTGAAAATTTATTGACAACGTTTTCTATGATATTTTATAATGATTTTTACTGTTTTTTGCAACTATGGTTTTATCTTCTTTCTCGTTCCTGATGTATTTATTTGTCTTGCACTTTTTCTTCCTGGAGTATTGGGCTTATCGATCATTTCTGCTGACATTTGTTTTGTGATTCATTATTTTCAGCATTTTATCTTTATTAATTCCCTCATATTTCTTTTACTTTGTTTTGTTCTAATCTTCTCAATTGAATGCTTGGCTCATTTATGTTCAAATTTTCAAATGCAAATCCCAAGGAAAGAGCAGGTGCAGGATTGTGAATAGGTAATGAAGCCAAGGGTCAGAAGGAGGACAGGACATGAGGTAGAGTGGGGAGAGCCACATGAGGAGGAGTTATGACAAGCAGCATAGAATGTGTGAGGCTTGGTTGTCAGGGTGACATGTTATAAAACACCGCCATCCGGACACCCTGCCTCCGCAAGCTCTGCATCCAACTCCTGTCTCCATTTTGGCCATGAGCACATCATGAAGAGCTTGCCAAATACCCAACAGAAATCCAGAGCCACAATGTCTACTGCATTTGTGATCCAAGACTTTTAGTTTCAGAGCACAGTAAGTGAAAAAGAAGAGCCAGTAGGGACAAACATAAGGGTACTAAATTTTATTTTGTCATGGAAGGATATTAAACATAAAAAAAGATTTTTTTATTTATTATTTGAAAGAGAGAGACAGCGAGAGCAGGAACACAAGCACGGAGAGTGGGAGAGGGAGAAACAGGCTTCCCGCTGAGCAAGGAGCCCGACCCGGGACTCGATCCCAGAATCCGGGGATCATGACCCAAGCCAAAGGCAGACGCTTAACAACTGAGCCACCCAGGCGCCCACATATACAACATTTGTTATTAGCACAGTGATTACAACCAGATTTAGGATACTTTTACATATAAAAGTAATTAGCTCAAAATCACAGAATAACAGTTTTATTCAATTTGCAATGTGGTTCTTCACAGAATTCCAGCCCTAGCATCACAAAGCAGAGTATAGAAGGGTGGGTTTGAAGCTGAGTAGCAATAGCTTAATAACCAGTTCATTTGCTGGGCATGGGGGAAACTTGGTGAGCCCTACTTGTTTTAGGTTTATGTCCTCAAATTTCGGACCCTAGGAGTAAGTATGAAATGGATTTTGAAGACTTATCACAGGGCCTATAACTCAGCTTTGTTTTATCCCAATCCTTAACAATCATCCTGCCGAAAATCAGCAGTGGCAAATATCAATCCTATCAGAAAGAAGAGAGGATCAGGTAGGTCACAGTTTATTTCCACAAACAATTCTATAAAGACAGCATCCTGGACTGGATAAAAACTAGCCAGAAACACAAGGAGACAAACCAATAAGAATGAAAACCATTAGAGGCAGAACCAATAGGGTTTAATATGTTGGAATGATCAGATATAGACTTTAAAGTAGTGGAGATTACAGTATTCAAGGGGATAAAATACAATGTCTAGAATTTAAGGAGAGAACTGAAAGCTGTTTTTTTTTTTTTTTTTTAAGATTTTATTTATTTATTTGACACAGAGAGAGAGACAGCTAGAGAGGGAACACAAGGAGGGGGAATGGGAGAGGGAGAAGCAGGCTTCCCAAGGAGCAGGGAGCCCAACACGGGGCTCCATCCCAGGACTCTGGGACCATAACCTGAGCCGAAGGCAGACGCTTAACAACTGAGCCACCCAGGCGCCCCTGAAAGCTGTTTTTTAAAAAGAATCAAATGAATACCCTAGATATCAAACCAAAATTGAGGATGCAATTAATGGGTTTAACAGTTAATGAGAATATTAATACATTAGAAGACAGAGTGAAAGAAAGCACCCAGACCGAAACACAGAGAGGCAGAGGTAGGAAAAACACAGAATAGAAGAGACAAATGGATATAGGAATATCCTAGATCGATTTAATTTTTGTATTATTAACATTCCAGTAAGCAGAGAATGGTGGGAGAGGGAAGAGAGAGAGTGATGGAGGGAGAGAGGGAGGGATTGAGGGTGTGAGAGAGGGAGGGAAGGAGGGAGAGAGGAACAGAGAGAGAAAGACAGAAGGAATGGGGAGGAAGCCATACTTGAAGAGAGAGTGGCTAAGAATTTTCAAAACAGATAAGCAATGTGAATCTAGCCTTTTAAGACTACCTTCAAATGTCTTGCAGGACAAATAAAAAGAATTTCACCATCTTTACTATGATGTATTTAGATGTGGAAATCAAAGACAAGGAAATAATCTTAAAATCGGCAACAGAACAGTCATTTTATCTTCAAAGTCACAATAATAAGATCAACTAACACAAGGCAACTAACAGAAAGAATGGAAGCCATTGGACAGTGGAGTAAGAACTTCTAAGTGCTAAAAGAAAACTGTCAAACTTAGAATTTTATATCCATCAAAAACATCCTCAAGAATAAATAGGAAACAAAGGCACTTCCAGACGAATCTAAATGGAGATAATTCATAACCAGTAGACTGAACTACAGGGAGTCCTCAAGGGCAGAAGGAAATGATACCAGTTGGTCATGTAGGAAGGAATAAAGAGTAATAAAAATAAGTAAATATAGGTAACATTTACTGTATAAAACCATTTAAAATATTTACCATTTAAATGTTTAAATTAAATTTATAAATAAGTTATAAGATGAAGAACACATAAATCAGAGTTGAAATGTTGTAAGAATTTTACATTGTCCAAGAAGGTGAAAGTACCAATTAATATTAGATTGGATAAATTCATAAACCATGATGTAATCTCTAAGGCAGTCACTAAAAGAATTATAAAACAGCATTTGGCTTCCTAGCTAATAGAAAAGAAAAATTGAGCAATTAAAAATATTTCAAGAGAAAGTAGGAAAGGAGAACAAAGGGAGATAGAATATGTGGGACAAAGAGAAAATAAATAATAAAATGGTAAATTAAAACACCCTCCTATTGGTAATAAGAAAACAAATGGACTAAGGCCTCTGATTAAAAATCAAAGATTACTAGAGTTGATTAAAATCTCAATTTCATGCTTTAGATGAGAGGTTCATAAAACATAAGAGTACACAAAACAAGAAAGGATTGAGGTCACATTCACAGGTACCAGGGCTTAGGATTTCAATATGTGTTTATGGGGGACACAGTTCAACCCACAACAACACCCAACAGAAATACATGCACATTGTGTACCTTAAGATGTGTAAGAGTGTAGGTAAGAGTAGTATTTGTCAGAACCCCAAACTGTAGTGCTCTATTATTAATAAATTGTAGTGGTATAGTAATATAATGAAATACTATATGATAATTGTTTTAAAAGATTTTATTTATTAGAAAGAGAGTGAGCACAAGCAGCAGGGGGGTTGGGGCAGAGAGAGAGAGGGGGAATCAGACTTCCTGCTGAGCAGGGAGCCTGTCATGGGGCTGATCCCAGGATGCCGGGGTCATGACCTGAGCCAGAAGACAGCCTTAACTGACTGAGCCACACAGGCGACCCTTAATGCTATATGATAATTAAAATGTATACATTATAGCTATATACAACAATTTGTATCTCACAAATATAACATTAAGTTAAAGAAGCCAGATGTAGAGAATATATACTATATGGAATCCATTCACTGAAAGTTAAAAACAAGCATAACTACTCTACTATTTGGGGGATATATGTTAGATGATTGAACCAAAAAAAAAATTCAAGAAAGTAATTACCATAAAACTCAGGATAGTGGCTGGGGCGCCTGGGTGGCTCAGTTGGTTAAGCGACTGCCTTCGGCTCAGGTCATGATCCTGGAGTCCCGGGATCGAGTCCCACATTGGGCTCCCTGCTCAGCAGGGAGTCTGCTTCTCCCTCTGACCCTCCTCCCTCTCATGCTCTCTGTCTCTCATTCTCTCTCTCTCGCAAATAAATAAAAAATCTTAAAAAAAAAAAAAAAAAACTCAGGATAGTGGTTATCTTTGGAGGTAGGGAAGGGGTTGCAATGGGGAAGGGGCATGAGGAAGACTCCTGGGTGTTGGCAGTGTTCTATTTCTTGACCAGGATGCTGGTTACAAAGTGTTGACTTTGTGATAAATCATTTGGTCATATACCCTTATTTCATTTACTTTTCGGTGTGTGTGTGTTTAAGATTTTATTTATTTATATGACAGAGAGAGACACAGCGAGAGAGGGAACACAAGCAGGGGGAGTGGGAGAGGGAGAAGCAGGGAGCTCGATGCAGGGCTCGATCCCAGGACCCTGGGACCATGACTTGAGCCGAAGGCAGATGCTTAATGACTGAGCCACCCAGGTGCCCCCTTTTTATTTTATTTCTCATGTTTTATTTCTCATGTTTACACACACACACACACACATATTTATAAAGAGAAAGAAAGAAAGAGAAAGAAAGAGTGAATCCAGTTTAGTGAATTTGAGG
The DNA here is from genome assembly GCF_029215605.1 of Mirounga angustirostris. Lineage (NCBI taxonomy): Eukaryota > Metazoa > Chordata > Mammalia > Carnivora > Phocidae > Mirounga > Mirounga angustirostris. The sequence continues at coordinate 42,673,927 of NW_026991721.1, read as the reverse complement.
CCATCTGGGTTACATTTACAATCAAATGAGCCAAACCAAAGAAGTATAATTAGGTTTATTAGAAACAATATATTGTCCTCAGTTCTGCTTACTAACCTGGATAGGTGTGGCTCTGCCTGCAGTATCTCCTGAATATGAAATTGTTAACTGAAATAGTTGACAATGTTAATTTATGCAATAGTATGTTTTTGAGGAACCCACAGTGTGCCGGACACTGATGTGCTTTTCCTCTGAGTTGAATTTTATGGAGTTCTGAGGAAATATGGACACTTTTGGTTTGAATAGCTGCTAGTCTCAGATTTCTTCACAGTGAGAATCTCTTCCCTCACACCACCCCCACCTTTGCCCACGCTCTAGTTGCAATGACTAAAACTTGCGAAATACTATGTATTCAAGCAGACAAGATGCACATATTCAAAAAATATCATGGCCATCTGAGATCAGGGTGAGAAAGTCTGTTGCAAATCTGTGGCAGCCTGAGTTGGGGAGTTGATGTGCATGTTCTCTGAATATTTAAGTTAGGTAAAGATTCTAAATCTCATTGCTTGAAAGTGATCCAAAACTCAAAGTGCCAGCCCCACTGGCCCCTCCTTTAGGAATACAGATGTCATCAAATCTCAATAATGACAGCTCTTAAGACAGCACAAAAAGAAATTTAAGAAGACATTTATTGTTTCTTAAACTTTTAGTATCTTCCATGCCTGGCTTGAAATTCATCACATATGATATTGCTGTCTTGCTTAATCATGTGTTTAAGACGAATGGACCTGTAGAATATGCCAGAAATGAATTTTCAGGAGCCTGGCTTGCCCAGTCATAAGTAAACCATGTTCAGGTAGTGATGTGCCAAGACTCCAATCAGCTTGTCTTCATAGACTTCTCTCTTTCCAGAAGCCATGAGCTTCAGGAGGGCAGGGACCATGTTTCCGTCCCTTACCAATGTGTACTCAATATCTAGTACAGTATTAGGCATGCAGCAAACACCAAATACTTATTGATTGACTAGCTGATTGAGAAAACAAATGAGCAAATACTTGACAAAACACGTTTCCCTAAAATGAGCAATGATATTCCAGAATGGTTCCATTTACATTGTATTTAACGTCCCTAACCCACCAAAAAGGGCCTGACTTTTGGACTTTCATGTATTCAATCAACTAATTTTTATTGAACGCTTATGTAGACCTTAGGGTACATAGTATTTTTGATGATAGGAGATGGGGGGAAATTTTTTTAAGTGGTAGGAAGTATTGGGGGCCGATCTTAAATAGAGTGATCAAGGAGGGTCTCACTGAGTTGATGTTTGAGTAAGATCTGAAGGAAGTGAGGGAGTAAGAGGTGAAGCAAGAGAAAAGAAGAAGAAAAGCAGGTGAGAACTAAGGGTACATCTCCCAGAACAGCATTTTAGGCAAAGAAAATAGCATGTACAATAGCTCTGAGGCAGAGAATCCTGGGAGAATTCAAGGGAAAGCAAGAAGCTGTGTAGCTTGAGCAAAGCAAAAGGGGGAGAACAATGGGAGGTAAGGTCAGAGAGGTTCCTGGTCCAGACTCTGTAGGATTGTATAAACTATTGGTTTTCACTAACAGTGAGATAGAATCCATTGGATTATCTTGGGCAGGGGATTGACATGGCCTGACTTACTTTTTAACAAGATCACTTTGATGGTTTTATTGGAAAAAGACATAAAGATCAAGAGCAGAAACATATGGAGTCAGAGCTAGTCTATGGAAAATTCTAACCATCAGATAGACACAATTGTAAGCAGAGAATTTGTTTTTTACCAAAATCAAGTCAAAATAGTTCTCTCCTTTCAGGAATATATTTGATGATAGAGTGGATACTATAATTACACAATAGATATTTTCTTTTTTGATGAAAATATATATTTGGTAATACATGAATATGCTACTGTCATTGCAATTTGGAAAGAGGTTTTGGAATGTTTAAACAAAATGATTGAGAAATTATAGATTACTGTTTTGAATGTTTTTGAAGGGTACTATTTGGCATCTTTTAAGGTATTTTTTAAAAGAACTGACAGGAGATTTAGATTAAAATTAATAGAGTATGAAGTAAAAACAATAAAGATGAACAGTGAAATCAACAGAAGTTATTTTGATACTGAGAAGTGAATTATAATAAAATTTTCAGATTATACTGAAAGCAGCAATTCATTAAGAGGAAGAGATAAATTTAAAATAAAAGTTATAGGGGCACCTTGGTGACTCAGTGGGTTGAACATCTAACTCTTGGTTTTCCATTCAGGTCATAATCTCAGGGTTGTGGGATCAAGCCTGTGTGGGGCTCCTTGATCAGTGGGGAGTCTGCTTGGGATTCTCTCCCTCCCCTCTGCTCTGCCCCCTGCTCATGTGCTCACTCTTGTGCGCTTTCTCTCTCAAATAGATAGATAGATAGATAGATAGATAGATAGATAGATAGATAGATAAATAAATAAATAAATAAATAAAATCTTTTAAAAAATAAAATAGAAGTTATAAAGTTGATCATCCCATAAATTTAAAAATCCAATTAATAAAGAGAAGTGATTAAATAAGCACATTGCTAATTTGGCAAAAACCAAAACCAGTGACGTTAATGAAGATAACAGAAAAGTCAAGATATGCTAACACAATAAGATACCAATGAAAACTGGTTAAAGAGTATTGTCGATTCAAAAAAGTATTGGAAAGAAAAGCTTGAAATGTTCTGAAATCTTACAGCTCGTATTTGAAGGAAACTGGATGGAGATTTTCCCAAATTTGAAAACAACCCTGAAAACTTACATGACATTACCAATAACAAGTTGTAAAGCTGAAACTTTCTAAAATATCAGTATTAAAAATCTACTTTCACCAACCATGTTAGAGGAAAAACCTAACTGTCTTTTTACTCTTGGTGTAGAAAATGAAGAGTTGACCAAAAAGTCTGCACCTCCAAAATTGTAGGAGAAAGTATGATAAAGGTGTGTCAGGTAGTTAATTAATCAAGATATTGCTTCTGGATATTGCTTCTGGAGTCACAGGTTTTGTTGACTTTTTAAAATTTGGATCTAGTTGTGATTTTTTTTCTCACTCTTGTTAAATTAATTAAACAAGGAAGCCATTAGACTGAAGTAGCTCTCATGAGGTGGCAGCCTACATAGCAACCCAAAATCTAAGCCTGTGTACATAAAATGCCTCAAGGTTATGAAATTGAAACCTAAGGATAATCGATCAAAAATAGCCAGCTAAACTTTAAGCTATAGCCAGTCAAATAATTTCCTTTCTATGCTTCCACCTCTTCTCTATGTATCATTCTCCCAGCTCCTGTCAGTGGGGTGCCTCTAACTTTTGGCTTGGCATTGCCCAATTAAATTGATTTTTGCTCAAATAAGCTCTTAAAATTTTTAATATGCCTCAGTTACCTTTTATCATTTTAAGTAAATATTTATGTTCTGCCTAAATTCTTAATGCATTTTTTAAGAGGGACCCCCAGGTGATAGAAGCTTCAGGCTCCCAAAATTTGGATTCACTCTGATCAATAGGTTGGTTTGTGTATTTTAAGATTGCAAAAAAAAAAAATTTTTTTAGATGTCCACAAAGATAGAGAGACAGATACACAAATTTGGAGTTCAGGATAGAGGTTCAAGTTGGAGAAGTACATTTGTGAGTGGAATGTTGTCCATATTCCAGTGTGTGGCTCCTTACCACACCACTAATAATTAACTTGATTCTCTGCAGATGCTGACTGGGTGTCCCACAAATTTAACTCAAGTGTGACACTACCTGGAAATAGTGTCAGATTCCACAGATTAATGGCTCAGTCCCATAAGACTGCCCCCCTTCTCACTTCAGATGCCAAGCTCAAATCCAGCTGGTTACCTGGGCTTCTGACCACCTTGCTGTAAATCAGAGGTTCCCACAACCGCCTCCTCGGGTTCCACTGATTTGCTAGAGTGGCTCACAGAACTCAAGAAACTAGTTTACTTACTAGATTACTGGTTTATTGCAAAGGATATTAAAGGATACAAATGAACAACTAGATGAGGAGATACATAGGAAGAGGTCCCAGACACAGGAGCTTCTGTGCTGTGGAGTTCGGTGCCTGGAGCATGGATGCATTCTGTTTCACCAACATGGAAGCTCTCTGAACACAGTTTTTGTGGAGGCTTCATGACTTAGACATGATTGATCAAGTCATTGGCCATTGGCCATTGACCATTGATTCAACCTCTAGTCCTCCAGGCCCTGGAAGGTAGAGGGTTGGGACTAGAAGTTCCAACCCTCTAATAATTAGGTTGGTTCCCTTGGCAACCAGCCTCATTAACATAACAGAGATATCTCTACAGCTCTTATTACTTAGGAAATTCCAAGGATCGGGCCAGAAAGAGAACGAAGACCGAATATAGGCATACCTCATTTTATTCTTGGCTTTATTGTGCTTCACAGATGTTGTGTTTTTTTTTACAAACTGAAGGCTTGAGGCAACCCTGCTTCAAGCACGTCTATCAGGGCCATTTTTCCAACAGCATTTGCTCACTTCATGTCTGTGTGTCACATTTGGGTCGTTTTCACAAAATTTTAAACTTTTTCATTATTATTGTATTTGTTGTGGTGATCTGTAATCAGTGATTAAAACTCTTTTACTGTAAAAGCTCAGATGATGGTTGGTATTTTTTAATTAAGTTACGTACATTTTTTTAGGCATGATGCCACACACTTAATAGACTACGGTATAGTGTCAACATCACTTTTATATGCAGTGGAAACCAAAAACTTTATTTGACTTGCTTTATTCTGATATTTGCTTTATTGCAGTAGTCTGGAACCCAGCCTGAAATATCTCTAAGGTAGGCCCATACATATTTCTTATCATAAAATCACAATATCACACATATCTAAATGGTATTTAAAAACTTAAGACTCAGGGCCATGCTAGGACTTTTGTGGGCTCTAGGCAATTTTACCTTTGTGAGCCTCTTCCTCCATTAAAAAAAATATATATATAATTATATAAAATTATATAATTATTAATAATTAATATAATAGTCAATATAATCACTAATTAACTAATATACTAATTAACATGATAACAACAAACTAATTAACTAATTAGCATAATAACAACATAATAATTACATTATTGTATATTTATATATTATTCTTGAAAACCGACCTCCCTGCTTCAGAGCCAAAATATAACACAAACACAGAGTTTGGGATTAAAAAAGAACAATAGCTTTATTGCTTTGCTGGGCAAAGGAGGCTGCAGTGGGTTATGGCCTTCAAAAAACTGCAAGCCTGGGGCGCCTGGGTGGCTCAGTCGTGAAGCGTCTGCCTTCGGCTCAGGTCATGATCCCAGGGTCCTGGGATCGAGTCCCATATCGGGCTCCCTGCTCTGCAGGAGGCCTGCTTCTCCCTCTCCTACTCCCCCTGCTTGTGTTCCTGCTCTCACTATGTCTCTCTCTGTCAAATAAATAAATAAAATCTTTTTTTTTTTAATTTCTTTTCGGGGCGCCTGGGTGGCTCAGTCGTTAAGTGTCTGCCTTCGGCTCAGGTCATGATCCCAGGGTCCTGGGATCGAGTCCCACATTGGGCTCCCTGCTCCATGGGAAGCCTGCGTCTCCCTCTCCCACTCCCCCTGCTTGTGTTCCCTCTCAGGCTGTGTCTCTCTCTGTCAAATAAATAAATAAATTCTTAAAAAAAAAAAAAAAGGGGGGCACCTGGGTGGCTCAGTTGGTTAAGCATCTGCCTTCGGCTCAGGTCATGATCCCAGGGTCCTGGGATCGAGTCCCACATTGGGCTCCCTGCTCCATGGGAAGCCTGCGTCTCCCTCTCCCACTCCCCCTGCTTGTGTTCCCTCTCTCGCTATCTCTCTCTCTGTCAAATAAATAAATAAAATCTTAAACAAACAAACAAAAACAAAACTGCAAGCCTGCCTGGAGGAAGGGGCTAGGGGGCTTTGTAGGGAAGTCCAGGTTCTAGCTGGTTTGACAGGAATTGTGTACTTGCTGCCAGCCTCCTTTGTCTTGTCTTGAGGGTGGTACCGCGTTCTTGAAACAAAAAGTTAAGAAGGGAGGAAAAAGGTTACTTTAAAATCAAACTTCGCTGGAGCATTAGTACAGCTATTTGATTTTGTTCAACCTTATGCTTTTAAGAGGTTTCATTACGATTATATGTTGTGTATTATAAATATATAATAGCATATATTAAGATGACTAATATCTAGGCTGAATATATTATCATATTTACTTTTTCTTCTAATTTTAAAATAAATTAAAATATTTTCAGGGGCCCTGAAAACTATTGCATAATTGTTAAATTAACCAGATTAGGCCCAAGACGGAGTCATCATGTTAAACTCTATATCAGCAAACCAAAACGATACTGAATTTCTGTGCGGGCTCTCCCAGGGAGGCCCAGGTCAACCCATCAGCAAATGCCTGCTCAGCACAAGTTACCTGACTTGGCTCCAAATAAGGAAAGTAATCAGCAAATGCCACTATAACTTCCTCGTTCCAGCTCACTTTGGTCTATAAAAATCTCTTGCCTTGTACAGCTTTTTGGAGATCCTTTCTAGCTGTTGGATTGATGCTGCCTGATTCATGAATGACTGAAAAAAAGCCTGCTAGAACAATAAATTGTCTGTGGAAAATTTTCTTTTAACACAGCCAGTTTTGCATATACTCTCCAGATCAGTCACACATGATGGCCCGCTTCTGGTTAGCCTGCCTCCAGCTTCCCTACAAATAGCCCCATCAGGGCATATTGAAGCCTTCCTTTCTTTTCATTGTAAACGTTTCTTGCTCCCCTGCCTGCCTGTGACTGACTTGCTGACTCCTTGATTGACTCCCTTGCTCTATAGTGAGTTCAAGCTTTGGTTCATTTCCACAAGGACAAGACCATTAGAGAGGAGGAGGTCAATAAACTGGAGATCAGGATAGTAGAAGGATCAAATATGTAGAGGTTAAAGTCATCTAGCATTATGACAGGAGGAGGGTTGGAGGGATAGACATTGACGGACATTGGTCATGTGAGAGACGACCCCAAATAGAAGAAATAGTGGAAGTCACCCAGGGTTCACAGATGATGGCAACAGTGAAGTATGGTGGGTGATAAAGTCTGATGACCTGGGAGTCAGATCTATGACTCTTACAGAGGTTAAGAGGAGATAATGGCAGGGGAGCAACAATGAGGAGTTGGAAGGACTCCTCTCCATCAGCTCCAGTGAAAGGAGGGATGTTGGAGCTCCTGCAACGGGAGCAGTGCCCTCAGGAAGAGCCAGGTTTCAGTTAGAAGATGAAGGTAACCCAGGCTTGAGTGTTTAGGGAAGCTTGCTTATTAGGACCATGAATTCCAGATAGTTGACTGCTTTAGAAGTTGGAGAGGGTTATGAGATGGGGTCAGAAAATACAGAACATTTTGGAGATCTTGGGGATGAGGGATGAACTGGGGGATATGAGCTTCCTGCAGTGACTAATAAAAATGGAGACAAAGACATACAGATGGATGGTGAAGTTGAGGGAAGGGATGGTTGGGGATCTTGTCAAAGTGGATTCTGAGCTCTGGTGCTTCTTCCAGACCTCCCTGGGGTCTGGAGGCCTGTGGAAGATCAGTTGTCCACTGAGCATGTGGAGCTTTGTTTAGACCCCAAGGATGGAGGTGTAGAGGGTGTGAAAGGGAGTCTTAGAAGTGGGAAGGGTTTCCCATGTTGGCATAAAAATGTCTCTGTAAAGACTGCCTCAGCTGCCTCAAAAGTCCTGCCAAGCCCTCAACATGAGCTGGATACACAGGCACCGAAATATTTGTTGAATGAATGAATGAAATAATGGATTTCCTTTAGTAACTGGAATATTTAACATCCACACCCTAAAGCATCTGCATTAGAATCACTTTTTGGGTAGATACCTACCAGATTTCTACACAATTAAAAGAAAAACAAAACAGGATAGAGTCTCCCTGCCCTAAGAGCAAATTCCAGCCCCAGAATGGAGAAAATTCTTATACCTTCTAAAATTATGGTTTTCTAAATCTAATCATTTAAAGATCCAGATCGCATAGGCAAAGAATGGGTGATTACAGAATAAGGGAAAGGAAAAGAGGAGTTAAACTTTATTGGTGGTGTTGGGGGTGGTCAAAGAAAGAATATGATGAGTTTTGAACATCAATTTGAAGAAGGGAAAGTATAATAAGTATTTCTTCTAAGTCATATGAGCCTGGGGTGAAGTCAGGATTACTGGCACCCAAATACTAAAAATAAAAGAAAATTAGTTATTTCACTTTTCTTCATTAGCCACCTTGCAGGATCACCCAGCATTTCCTAGGTCTCTCCTTGCACCAGCCATCAGGAGCCATTTCCTTGGACATGGGTGACAAGCCCGGGAGAGCCATCAGAGCGCCTCTTGGCTTCTGGTTCTAGGCTTGCTCCAGGTGCCTTCTCTGCAGCAGCTCCTAGAAGAATTCACATTCTGCTTCCCAGTTATAGACCCCTCAAGGCCACACTAATAAAGAACAGATTAAAGGGACCTTAAGGTGTTTTTAGTCTAATTCGCTACCTGATTGCAGGGACTCTTCAGAAAATGGCATTCAACTTCAAAGTGACACAGCATTTACCACCCCAGAGGCAGCCCATTCCATTTTGGTCCTTTTCAATAAATAGAATGTTCAGGCTCATTGAACTGAAATCCCCATAGCTTCTTTAGCAGTATTCCTGCCAAGATTTTGTAATCAGTTTAATAAGATCAGTGGCCATAGGATTATATGCCATAGGATGTCTTTCTGGTGGCCAGAATTCAGTCTCTGTAATGGAAACAGCAGATTCAACCCTGGTGCAGTCTTACTAAGCAATTTCCTTTTCTGTATGCATTATTTATCAATGTTCTTCTAATGTCATCCTCTGATTACATTATTGATTAGTTCTTTATTTTATGCAATCTAACAAGCATTAGATTAATTAAAGAATGCCTACTGTGTGTCAGGCACAGAGGTTATAGCCCCCTTGGTAAGTGAGTCAGATGAGATTCCACTCTCCAAGACTTTATTTGCTATAGGGATATAGAGCCAAGGAAACAGGCTTTAATTCAAAAGTGAGCCAAGTGCTATGTTATGGGAGTTATTAGAATAGGTTGGGAGTTCACACTGGGCCACCTAATCTAATTTGAATTATAATGCCAGAAATCAAGTGGTTGGTTTTTTAAAGTACATGCTAGCCCCGAATGTAAACTCCACTCTCCTTGGATAAATTTGTGTATGTCCCATGTTTCATCAAGCATTCATATGCAGACCATCCCCAGTGGTGAAGCCTATGGATAGGACAAACCCAGGGTTAAGCAGTCATGGATGGGAAAAGTGGCTGGCAGGGGTGAAAGAGTGGGGAGGTGGGTCTTGGCCCTGGGTGCCTTTAATGGCTCTCAAATTCCAGACTCCCCAGTCTTTCCCTAGTGGGCAAGGTTACTTCTCAGAATGACACGAGTTGCTGGGCCTCTGATGATACAACTGGAGCACATTTTGTCCATTGATTATTCAATGGAGCAAGGTCAGAAGCATTAAGCAAAAATATTCAAAAAAATATATAGATATACAGGGATTCATCAGTTTCCTAATTATGTGGGTACGTGTATGTACACACGCACAGATCCAATATGCCTAGGTGAAGATGGAAACAGTTGGGAAGAAGACATTTTGTTAGGACACTGTTACATATATGAAGACAAAAGTGATCACTAAATATTTTTCCCAGACATCAAATCACATAAGCTAAGAGCCTCATTTCACTGATAACATGCCTAGCCTCAGGTTATCTTCATAATTTTTACATTTTCTTCAACTTAATGAAATCTGCTCTGATTAAAAAACAAGATCTCCATAATTATGCTCCAAGTTATGGCAGAGGGGAGCAGATGGGTGGAATACAGAGATTTCTGGTGGGGAGGAATGTGGGTCAGAATTTAATCCCAGCTCCTCTCCCTCTTGTCCTATGATTTCCAGCAACTTCCTGAACCATTCCACAAATGTACATGAAAAAAGTCCCCATGTTATGGGACTGGTGTGAGCCAACCATTCATTTACTTGACAGATGTTTACTGAGCACCTGCTCTGAGGTTCCAAATCCTCAGGACTGGGATACAGCTGTGAAAAAGATGTGCAAAGAGCCCTGCTCTTGTGGAATGTATGTGGCACAGGGGATGATGGTAGACAATGAGTATAATTCACAAATGAATTATATAGAAGATGATAAGTTTTAGAAAAAATGAAAATATGGTAGAGCAAGGTGGGCTTGGGAGGGCAGGATGGGGCTGCACGGGTCCCACGGTTAAATAGAGTGGTGCAGTTGGGCCTTGCTGAGAAGGTGAGGTATAAGCTGAGACCTGGAGATGGTAGAGGAATTACCTAACTGGATGGCCAGGAGAAGACCATCACAGGCAGAAGGGACAGTCAGTGCAAAGGCCCCAAGGTAGGAAGTTTCCTAGGGCATGTTTGAGGGTAAAGGAGGCCAGTATATCTAAAACAGAGTAAAAAAAAAAAGGGTGGGGGGTGGGGAATAGGGAGAAGTGGAGGTCTGGGATGTCACAGGATCGCATAACACCTTATAGGTTGTTATAAGGATCTAGGGTTTTATTCTGAGCAAAATGGAGAACCACTACAAGATTTTGAACATTTGTTTTTAGCATATAAGGGTTTCCTGGCCACTCTGTTTGAAAGTAAATGTCTAGGAAGCCAGAGAAACTGGCTAGGAGGCAGTAATGGAGGTGAGAGATGATCGTGACCCAGGGGTAATGGAAAGTGGTGAGAAGTGATGGGATTGAAGATAAATTCTGGAGGAGGGCCAGCATGATTTCTAATGGATTGGATATGGATCATGAGCACGTTTGTGGAGGCGAATCAGGATCTCAGTTTGGGTATGTTTAATTTGAGGTGTCTATTAGCCACCAACATAGACATGTCAAGAGGCAGTTGGGTATGACTCTGGAGTTTGAGAAGGGGTTCTGGCATAGAGAGATAGATTTGGGAGTGTTTAGAAAGACTCAGTCCTTCTCCTCTGTTTCTTCCTTACTCTCCAGCACTGTTACACTTAGTACACTTCTGACACTAGAGGTAGGTGTGTTCTCTCACAACAAACAATTCTCCGCAACTCCAGCTGGGTGTTCTACAACTGAACCCAATTCTGCTACTGTGTACCTGGACATAGCGTCAGATCCCACAAGTTAAGTGTTCAGTCCTATAAGACTGCCCCTGCCCCATGCAGTTCAGATGCTAATCATAAGCCTAGATTGTCACCTGTGCTTCTGATTGATCAGCTATAAATTGGAGGTTCTATGATCCCCTCTTCAGGTTCCATTAATTCGCTAGAGTGGCTCACAGAACTCAGGAAAACAGTTTACTTACTGTTTATTATAAAAGGATATGATAGGGCACCTGGGTGGCTCAGTCCTTAAGCGTCTGCCTTCAGCTCAGGTCATGATCCCACAGTCCTGGGATCGAGCCCCGCATCGGGCTCCCTGCTCGGCGGGGTGCCTGCTTCTCCCTCTCCCACTCCCCCTCCTTGTGTTCCCCCTCTCTCTCTGTCAAATAAATAAAGAAAATCTTAAAAAAAAAAAAAAGGATATGATAAAGGATACAGATAAACATCCAGATGGAAGAGATGGGTAGGACAAGGTATGTGGGAAGGGGCAAGGAGCTTCCATGCCCTCTGCAGGCATGTCTCTCTCCCTGCACCTCCATGTGTTTGCCCACCTGGAAGCTCTCCAAACCCCATACTTCTAGGATTTGTATGGAGGCTTCTTCATGTGGGTGTGATCCATCATTACCTCCATCTCCAGCCCCTGTCCCTTCTCTGGAGAGTGGGGTGTGGGATTGAACATTTCAAGCTTCTAAACATGGCTTGCTCTTTCTGGTGACCAGCGTCCATCCAGGAGCCCACCCAGAGTTGCCTCATTAGAACAAAAGACACTGCTATCACCCGGGAAATTCCAAAGGATTTAGGAACTCTGTGTCAGGAACTGGGGTCAAAGCCCAAGTTTTAGAACAAAAGATGTTCTTAGCACTGTAGTCACTTAGGCAATTACAAGAGTTTTAGGAGTTTCATGCCAGGAACTGGGGGCAGAGACCAATATATATATATATATATATGTATATATGTATATGTATTTTCTGTTCTTACAGGGAGTCATCAGAGACCCACTAAAATATGTGGCAAGTTAATTCAGTGGGAGATGGTAATTTGTATTTTGCTGTCATTATATTTCCCCTCCACACCCCCACTCCTGTGACAAAAGGGGAAGCCAGGCTTTTGTTTCCTTTTGTCTCCAGGGAAGTTTGTTTGGCAATAGAAATGTCTGTTGCAGGAAGGCAACCCCTTGTTGTTGCTTTTGTTTTCAAAAGCTTAGAGTTTCTGGAAGGGGCCTCCCAGAGAGGTGTGTGTAGCAGGCAACTTTTTGAGAGTGGCTTGGCTGGGTGGTTCTGGTTCTCAGGGTCTTTTACGAGGTTGCAGTCAAGATGTCAGATGGGGCTACACTCATCTGAAAGCTTGTCTGGAGCTGGAGGAGCTGATTCTAAGATGGTTCTTTCACACAGACAGCAGGTTTGTGATTGCTGTAGTAGGTAGGACCCTCTCTGTAGGGCTGCCTAAGTGTCCTTACAACATGGTAGCTGACTTCCTCCAGAGTAAGGAAACTTTAACTCCTTTTATGTTATAGTCTCAAAAGTCACACACCAAAACTTCTGCCACATTCTACTCATTAGAAGCAAGCCACTAAGTCCAGTACACACTGAATGGGAGGGGAATGAGTCTTTATTTTTTGAAAAGAGAAGCATCAAAAAATTCGTAGTCATATTTTAAGATCACCACACATGGTGCTAGAGATCTTATAACCATACTGGAAGACTTTCCTACCGGTAAATAAGCCAAAACTTCCCTTTATTTTTAAAGCCAAGTTGAGTTGAGATTTTTTTTTTTTATTACTTATAGTCAAAAGTATTGTAATTAATGCAGTGGGTGTAAATTGAAGTAGTTGATCTGGGAGAGAATAGCAGTTCCCAAAGCTGAGAGGGGAGATAGTTTCTTGGGAGGTGATAGGCTCTCCAAAAGGTAAGGGAAATGGCAGCTCCCAGGGAGACTGGATCTTCCACACTGGGACTCCCAGTCTGCACAAAAGTCCATGGGCCTTGCATAAACATTCTGGTACTGCATTACCCATGTCTTTTATTTTCTGTATTCTGATGCTTTGACATCTGGGGCCCTGCTCACTCTGGAGGGACTGCTCCTCCCATGGTTAGCCAATTCCTAGAGATAGTAGATACCTTTGAGAGTATTTTTCAAATGCAAACCAACCAATCCAGAGCCCACACCCCAACTACATCCTTTATCTGACGCTCACCCTCTGAACCACTATCCACCTGCACTAATCACCCTCGGGCCAGATCCCAGACAACCAGGGACAATCTCTATGCTCTAGACCCCACTGAAATAATTCAAATTAGCCAATCACAAACCTGCTTACCATGCCTTGTCTCTTCCTTTCTGAAGAAAACAGAATAAAGACTCTTGCACATAGCTCTGCCCCTATCCCTGTGCCTTCTAACCAACCCTGGTGCTTCTCTGTGTGGCCCCTGCATGGCATGGCAGGACCTCCCCTTTTGGGAACTGTGAGTTACAAACTGTCTATTCAATGGTAATCATCTCTTGATCTGTTGGCCTTACTAAACCTCAAATTTTCTACTAATACACTATATTTTAAATCAGGCACACCATACATATAACTTTCTACCTTCAAAAGACCATGTAGGTATAGATGAGGGGTATATCACCTATGACCAGTAGTGTTCCTTCCTGAATATTCTGGACTATGTAAGACTCTAGGGGAAAATGGGGAACAGGAACTGGCCAGTCAGAGGCTGGGTAGAGTCAGATTTAATATAATTTTAAGAAAATGCCAAGAAAATAGATAACGTAATGCTTCTTAACCTGAGCGTGGTGATTACAAATTAAGACCTCCTATATTTAAGTTTTAGTTTTTGAAGAATCTGTGATAGTCCTCATAAGCAGTTATTACTATTCATATGTTGATTTTAATTTTCAAAGTAACTTATAAAGATTTATTTTTAAAAATTTCTAGCCCCTACCATCTCCCCCTTTTGACCTCACGACACATTTAAACATCGGGATGTGTGAAAGCATTTGGTGACAATTTTTGTTACACAGATGGTGCATGCCTCACCTCATCTACAAAAGTTGCTGAGTATGTTTACTTGAAAAAAATGTACAATTATTTTTATAAATTTAATCATGAAGTTACTTCATGGTCATTTCAGTTTGGCCTTTCTGGCAACTTACGGAGTTTCTCTCGAATTCAAATCTCAGCTATTTCCAGTAGGTAAAAGGCTTTCATTTTTTAAATTTGTATCTTTTTATTTCTTCCTGGATAGAAAGGTGATCCTCCTTCTGAGAAGCTTCTGTCAACAGCCTTTGCCTAAGACTGACATTCCTGTAATGTTTTCTCCTTTGTAGTCATTCTTTTTTTTTTTTCTTTTGCATTATCTGTCCCAACCCTTTTTCTGAGTCCCTATCTCAAATCTGTCCCATCATTGTCCTCAGTATATGACTATATGTCCTTCATCACTGCTGAGATGGAAGCTGTAAAGGGAAAACTCAGTTTAGGGAAAAACCCAGTTCTTCCCTACTAGGTGTTTCTTCCCTGTGTGTCTCATTTACTTTCACAGAGAACACTTTACTTTTTCTTTAAAGGATTTTATTTATTATTTGAGAGAGAAAGAGCATGAGCGAGGTGAAGGGAAAAGGAGAAGCAGACTCCCCACTGAGCAGGGAGCCCAACATGGGACTTGATCCCAGGACTCCGGGATCATAACCTGAGCCAAAGGCAGATGCTTAATGACTGAGCCACCGGGAACACTTCAGTTTGACACTTCTGATCACCAGATGTGTGGAGGTTTATCCCTATACCTAGTAATTCTCCAGACACCAGTGGGATGTTCTGCGATTTAACTCAATTCTAAAAGTATCTGCCCAGGTTAAGGACTCAACCCCACAAAACTGTTTCCACCCCACTTCAGGTGCCTATCACAACTAATAGATCCCCAGGTTACTCACAACTTCTGTCTGACTTGGCTACAAATTGAAGGTTCCCGGACCCCCTTCTCAGGTTCAGTTAATTTGCTAGAGTGGCTCACAAAACTCAAAGAAATATTTTCTTACATTTACCAGTTTATTAAAGGATATGATAAAGTCTATAGATGAACATCCCCATGAAGAAATGCATAGGGTGAGGTCTGGGAGGGTTCTGAGCACAGGAGCTTCTGTCCCCGTGGAGTTGGGGTGTGTCATCCTCCTGGTATGGATATGTTTGCCAGCCTGGAAGCTCCCTGAACCTCATTCTATTGGAATTTTATGGAGGCTACTTCACATAGACATGATCAATTATTAACTCCAGGGGCACCTGGGTGGCTTAGTCATTAAGCGTCTGCCTTCGGCTCAGGTCATGATCCCAGGGCCCTGGGATTGAGCCCCACATCAGGCTCCCTGCTTGGCGGGAAGCCTGCTTCTCCCTCTCCCAATCCCCCTGATTGTGTTCCCTCTCTCACTGTGTCTTTCTCTGTCAAAAAAAAAAAAAAAAAAAGATTTTAAAAAAATTAACTCCATTTTAGTCCCTCTCCCCTCTCTAGAGAACGGGAGGGGTGGAGCTGAAAATTCCAAGCTTCTAATCATGGCTTGGTCTTTCTGGTGACCAGTCCCCATCCAGAAGCCATCCAGAAGCCCATCCAGAGCTGCTTCGATAGAACAAAAGATGTTTCTAGTGCTCTTATCACTTAGGAAATCACAGGGATTTCAGGAGCTCTGTGAAAGGAACTGGGGGCAGAGACCAATATATATTTTCTGTTACCTCATAGAAACTGACTGATATGAAGGAGTTCCCTCATTCATCCTCAGATTCTAAATTCTCTGTATTTCTGTGTTAAATTCTCTCATTTTCCTTCAAATGTCAGAGGACAGGACTGTGGGAAAGTACTCTTCTCTTAAGCTAGATTACTCCTTTTGGCTTCTTGAAGAAAAAGGGCCCCTGTATTTATCACCTCCCATGCATCCATCCATCTAGCCAGTCATCCACCCAACAACTAATTATTGAGCATCTGCTATTTGGGGGAATCAGAGATGCTTAAGACTCTGTCCTTGTCTTTAAGGACTCTAAAAGCAGACTAACCAATTAGAGATCCAACAATTACAAAAGTGTGTACAAAAATACCTAGATAGCACAGAGGTGATGATGACTTACTATGGCGTAGGGTGGTGGTTCAGTTTTTTATTACTGTGTAACAAGCCTCACCAAAATTTTGTGCTTAAAACAATTTATGACTTCTCATGATTCTATAATCTCAGCTTGGCTTGGCTGGGACACTGTCCTACTTTATGTGTTGTCTGCTGGAGCAGAAAGTCCATGATGAATCCTTTACTTGCATGTCTATTTATTCATCTGAAAGGACTGGAACAGCTGGCTGCAGGCCACGCATCTCTCACCTTCCAAGTGGCATCTCCACCTGGCTTGTTTGGACTTCCTCATAGCAGCGTAGTTGGCCTTCTTTTGGCAGATAGTTTCTAAGAGGGGGTCATAGAAGCAGCTAGTTCTCTCCAGGTTTGGGCTTGGAAGTCCTAGAATGTCACTTTCACTATATTGTATTGTCAAAACAGGTCACAAATCCAGACCAGATTCAAGGGGAGGAGGCATAGATTTCACTTCTTGAAGAGTAGAAGCCATGTATGTACTTGGTGGGAAGACATCTGTGGTAGCCATCTTTGGAAATTACAAAGGAAAAAAGGTCAGGGAAAGCATCATAAAAAAGTGATTAAATTGGCCAAGGAAAAATTTTCTAGGCATAAACTCCTTATTCTTTTGGCTTCTGTGAATAAGGACTTCTTGTCCCTACCTCACTTTTATCACTTTTACCAACTCCCTATCCCATTGGTCAGAGAACCAAGCATGGTTCATGTCTGGCATAAAAATAATACATGGAGAGTAGCTATTTGAGATGTGATAAAGAGTCTATTGTCCATACTGGGATCTTCTTTTGATTGTCCTGACCCTAGATTTGTCTCTCCACATTCCTGGCATTTCTTTTTATACCTTGTAACATACTCAGTCAATACCAAATTATCAATAACCTAAAGAAGAAGTATGTCCCTTAGACAGGAACATGGAAACATGGACTTTGGAAACCTGACTATCTCTGTTCCTATAGGACTAGAAGTTCATTTCTGGAGCCTCAAAAACTCTGGAAATCATGTTGTTTCTATGCAATGTGCATTCTGGGGAATTATTTATTTACTGTTCTCTCTCTGGATTTAGTGAACTTTTCTTGAAATTTCCATCTTTCTCAGCTGTTCTAAATGGACCTCAAGGTAGAGATTTAAGCCCATATTTGGGTCAGAAGCATAAAGCAGAAGTGGTGGTCCCCCTCTCTACCTGACTTTCAGGGTCTGTATGGTGGTAGTGGCAGGAAAAGTAGGAGGAGTGCCCCAAGTGGGAGATAAGAGAGTTTGGTGAGGGCTCTCTGGCCAGCCACCTCTAGCCACCACTCTTTGCCAGAGTCACCTTCTCTTTTCCCCAAACTGGGAGGCTCTGCATTTTGCTTTCATTTCTTTATAGGAGACTGACTGTTACTAAAGTCCAAATGGAGATGGAGGGTCTGAACTAAGGTGGTGCATTGGTGAGGAATGGCCAGGCATCTCTGCCCATGCCTACCCTCCACCTCACATGCACACACTTGGACTCCCTGGTTCTGGGGCAAAGCAGCTTTGTTTAGAAACAAAAGAGTTTCTGCTTTGTTTGCACAATTGTTTGTTTTCCCATTCTGCCAGATCCCTGAACTTCTTCAGGGCACTGACAGCTCTTCCTGGGAATAATCCTTTGCCTGGGAGCTGCCTTCTTTCATCATCACCATCTGAAACAGTCCCTCCTAAGTTGGATTGGGCTGTGTCTGGGAACACATTGCAACTTCAGAATCCAGATGCCACTGTAAACCATCTAAAGACAATGGGATGACATGGTTTGTTGTCCTTAATGAAGCAGGGGTTAACTTGGAAATGAACACCATGAACTATGAGCCCCAAAGGACTCCTCCCTGTCAGGGTCCAAGCTGGACAGGATGTCACTGACAGGACCAAGCTGACTTTCCTTATCTAGAGGGTCCAAATGTTATCTGTTTTTGTTTTTTTCCCCAAATGTGTTTGAGAACTAAAAATTTCGGAGACATTTTGATAGTAAGGCTGGTAGAGAAATGGAAAAAAGAATCATGATAACTTTAAGAGGTGGAAATTACTCTCATGCACATTTTACAAAGGCATGGGGAGATGAAGACACTGGTCCATGTTTACACTGCCAACATGACAGAGATTTGAATTCAGGACTCTTTGGCCCGGGACGGCCTCCGCTCCCTGATTAGGAGCCCACCAGCCATGGGTGAGCTAGCTAGAGCTCTAGGCAGGGCCTGCCTGCTGCTCTGCCCAGGGTGCTCCCTCAGGTCTGTCCAGGAACCTGTTCTCTCCTTTTCTTTTCCTGACACAAATCCCAGTGAGTTGGTCTGCTTTTCTTTCTTCTAGAGCTTCCATCACTCTCCCCTGGTTTTCTGCCCCCAATCTCAGATGCACAATGGTCTGTTTACCCAGTTCCCTGCTTCTTCCCTGTTCTCCAAGGCAAGCACTTATTTCTTTTGGGCTTTAAGGGTTTCAATGCAGGTCTCTACAAGGACACAGAGAGAGGGTGACAGAAATAAGAGCTCTGCAGACACTTTGCACTCCTGGCCTCAGGTATAGGATACATGACCCTTTTGTGATATAGATAAGGAAGGCTTGGTGATCATCTAAACATCCATTTTTATTTCAGGAAGTGGAGCCCACTAGCCCCCCTCTCTTCCCACTGTCCCCCAGCTTAGGGATGAAAATGCTTCTGTCCCTTAGGAAGCGTCTCTCCAGCCAAAAGACTGCAGCTTGGTTAGCCACTGGAGATTTCCTGGGCAGTTTGCCTCTCTGGAGTCTTCCAGACTGGGAATCACTCAATTTCCTGGCTCTTCCATTCCGAACTTTTCCCCTGGGGGCACTGTCTTTGTGACTTGGCCCCAGTCCTTTGAGGCCTTGAGAACCCTGATTAAGTGAATGGTCAGTGGCCCCTGGTAAATTTAGATGCTGGTGTCAAAAGGCATCACAGGAGACCAAAGTTTGCAGAAGTTGGTCCCGTCCAGCCAGGTCACCAAGAGACTACATATTTTCTCAAAATTTAAAGCATTCAATTTCTTCCTGCCTAAGAAAAATCTCACAAGGGAGTCTGAGTCATGAACAAAGACGGGGACTGCTGTGGATTTGTTTTCCTTTTTCTTTCTTTATTTTCAGTGGAGAGATGATACAATTAGGTTGGAATAGAATAGGTGATTGTCTCACCAGGTGATTCTTAGGGGAAAGCAGAGATGATGTAGCTTGAAAATAGTCTAGTATCAGCCACAGCTGTGGAATGGGAGGGACAGTCAGCATTCTCAGCGGGCAATGAAAGTCAGTTATTCATTACCACCAACACTTGACAGTACAGTGAACACACGACATTATATTTATGCTACATAAAATAATGTGATACAATTTTTATGACCCAATTTAATGCAGTAGAGGGTATCGGTTTAATAAAGACAAGGACAATAGAATTAAAATTATCTATAGATCTACATAACAAAGGCTAGTAAAAAGCGAGAATTGCACTAATTTGACAGGAAATAGATAGCACTGTCATAAAATCTGTAAAATGGAGGAAAAGTGCCTCACTTCGAATTTGTGTGAGTTAAGTTGACAGGTGCTGATCTGGAAGAGGAAAAAAGCAAAAACCATACAGCCATCTCTTCTGAATTCCCAGGCTGAGCACAAGCTCCCTTCATTTATTCCTTCCTCTGACAGCAAAACAGAGTATCTGCTGTGAAAAGCTTTAATGTTTTAACAACTATCTGACAAACAAGCAAACTTTCCTATGGTTGTGCAAGATTTTTTCAAAGTTGAATTTCACTCCACTTTGGTACCTTGCCTACCTTCTAGATACCCATGGCAACTGGCTGGAAATGGTTAATATATAGAAATAACAGCACCAGTTGCTCCCTTGACCCATGGAGAGTCATGGGCTCAGAAATGAGGGTTATTTCTAAGGACAAAAAAAATGCGTGTGGTGTGTGGGTGGATTTCAATTTTATGCCACCCACCACATGTTTATGGAGCTTCCTCTGAGATTCCATGTCATGGCTGGGTTTGGTGGAGAGGCACAAAAGTCTATGACCTGGTCCATGCCCTCAAAGAGTTCATAGTCTGTAGGAGATGCAAGTTACTCTGATATGTCAGCTTTCTTTTAAGGGTTCAAAGTTGAGAGTAAATCCTAATGCTCTTTGTTCATTCTGCTTAAAGGTTTTTCTTAACCGTGTTCCTAGGACCAAGTTCATGGTGGTGTTGGCTCCTCAGGGCTCTTTTTCCTTTATCTATCAGTCAATTCCCTTGAACTAGCCCCCTTCCCTTCTAGGATAGGAGCAAACCAACCACAGGCTCCCATTACTCCTCATGGCTACAGGAGTGGATTTGGGGGCATCAAATAGCTAACCCGTGTCAGGTCATTGTCAAATCCTGAGCACTTTTCTCTGTAGAATGGCACTCAGTCTGCCCCTCAGAATTCTAGAGTCCCCCTAAGGTTTTTTGGAGTGAGCTGCAGGGAGGAGAGAGGAAGAGAGGAGGCTGAGAGGCTGGGTGAAGACTGGAACTATGCTGCCAGCTTTCTTGGGCCACCATTCTGCAGATGGCAAGTTATGGGACTTTTCAGCCTCTATAATCACATGAGCCAATTCCTTATAATAATTCTCTTTCTTCCTCTCTTTATATGTCCTGTTGATTCTATTGCCCTGGAGTACCTTGACTGATACATGGCCTTAGGTCAGTTTCAGAAGAGGGGTGGGTGCAGAAGCCAGGCTGAAATGAGTTGATGGGTAGTAAGGAAGTGGAGGTGGAAAGTATAAACTTATTTTTTCTAGAATGAATATAAGGAAGTACCTTGGGGGGAAGGGAGGGAAGGTTTTGAGAGAATTTCCTTTGAGAATTCATGACCTTGAGGGTAGAGAGGAAGCTGTCCACAAGTTGAGAAGGAGACACAAGAAATATGTGTGGGAAGGGCATCTGGTGGCTCGTCATTCACAGGAAGTGGGTGGGGAAGGAGCCAAGGCCACCACTGGGCTGTGTGAACTCAGAGTCATTTATCCTCTGGAGCCTCCGTGCCTCGACCTATAACCTGGACATCAAAGTGGCCACTCCACTGGCTTGTAAGGAAGAAATGAGATGGATTGTATGAAGGCAGGTAGGACAGAGCCTGGTACATAGGGGGAGGGTCACTCCTCCCTCCCCTCCTCTCTCAGCTTCCTGACACCATCCACTGTCTTCTGATTTCCACATCTCTGTCTGCACCTGGGGCGGAGTCAGGTAGATCAAGGTTTAAATCATGACTATACCATGTACTGGCTGTTTGACTTTGGGCAGGTTATACCATCTACCCAAGCCTCAGTATTGACATTTGTGAAATGGGAATAATATTTTTACTTCAGGGTTATTTGTGAAGGTTAAATGAGACAGTATATATAAAGCACCTAATAAAGTGCCTAACTTACACAAGATATGGTCGAGAAAA
The DNA here is from genome assembly GCF_029215605.1 of Mirounga angustirostris. Taxonomy (NCBI): domain Eukaryota; kingdom Metazoa; phylum Chordata; class Mammalia; order Carnivora; family Phocidae; genus Mirounga; species Mirounga angustirostris. The sequence continues at coordinate 42,652,250 of NW_026991721.1, read as the reverse complement.
GCATAGTTTAAGTGACTCAGTAGAGGCTAAAGGCTTTATTCAGCTGATGTGCATCAGGGAGCACCTGACAATCAGATGACCCTCCAAGTCAAAGCAGGTTTTGTGGGGTGAAGAGAAGAGAGGGGTGTGTGTCTTTGTGGCTTGGTGCAGGTAGTCCCTCTCGTCACTTAGTGCTGGGAAGCCCATGCTTGGAACTCTGCCTCTGATTCAGGGTCCTTCATGCAACTCTGTAACAGTTCTTTCAAGCAGTTTTTTAAACTTTGCACCTTGTCTGCTAGTCAAGGTTCAGGTGGGGAGGAGGTAGCAGAAAAAAAAAAAAAAAGAAGAAAGAGGAAAGGAGCTAAGGCTGAAGCCAGGAAACCATCAGGTCTGTTTTAATTCTTTTATAATATTAAGTAAATGTATTGAAGGAACAAAAAATAAACGCATGTCTGGCCTAGGAGTTATCTTAGTGCTTTCAATGGGGATATGGAGTTATCCAAATGAAAATTCCTCTTACCCATGCTTGTTTTAAAAACTATACAAGACTATGTAGATATATATCTCTCAGGTTTCACCCAAACTCTCTGCCCTACAGAATCACCCTTTAAACCAAAATTGGTCAAGATTCCCTCCTTGGTGATTGCAGGAACTCTGGAAAAATGGGGTTTTTCTCAAGAAGATCCCACCCACCCCCCAGTATTTTTGAGTTTTCTCCAAAAATGTTTGTGTGAGCCAGAAATGTGTCCTGATCATTGCTTGTCACCTCTGGCCTCTGGGTCACCCTTTGCCACCTTATAACCTTTCTCCAGGTTCTCCTTCCTCTTTCTCTAGGACACAGCTAAGTTCAAGTCATACATTTCAACAAAACTTAACAGTTTGATGGAAACAACTTCAACATACAGAAAACAAATCTCAAAAAGGGTTCTGGGCATCTCAGCCCCTAAGCCAACAAAAGACATGGGTCCCAAACAAAGGTCAGCCCTCTCCTTGGCTTCCTGCTGCCACCTGTTGCAGGCCTCAGTGATGATCACCCCATGTAAACAGAAATGCTCATGGTCATCCCCTGTGTCCAGATTCAGGCCTCCAACATCCTTTGGGGCCCACCAGGAAGGTGGTACCTGCCCCACCTCCACTGTCTTCCCTTTCCTCATCAATAGCCCCTCCCTGCACATAAACAGCTATTACTAAACAATATACATTGATTATCTTAAAGTTCTGGAGGTCAGAAGTCTGAGTCTCACTGGGCTAAAATTAAGATGTCAGCACAGCTGCATTCCTTTTGGAGGCTTTAGGGCAGAATTCATCTTCTTGCCTTTTCCAGCTTCTAGTGGCCTCCAGCATTCATTCCTTGGCTTGATGTCTCCTTCCATCCTCAAAGCCAGCAAAGGCCATTTGGGTCTTCCCCACCTCTGACACTGACTTCCTTTTCTGACATGTCTCTTTTTTCCTTGCAAGATCTCTTGTGATTACATGGGCCCACCCAGACTATCTTGGGAAGATCTCCCATCTCAAGGTTTTTTAGCACATTTGCAGAGTTGCTTTTGCCATGTAAGGTCACTTATGCCCAGGCTCTGGGGACTAGCCTGTGGACATCTTTGCTGGGGCTAGAGGATGGTGGAACATTAGCATGCCTGTCAAAGATGAGTTCTCCTTTACTACTTGAGAAACAGGGAATACCTTTTGGTAACTTTAAAATAGTGGTTTGTTCTGAGTACATGTATAAATAACTTGCATTAACATGGAGACATTTTTGTTGCTGAAATTCTTCATGGGAAGAGAGTTATATTTGTTTAGAAGAATAAAACAATAAGGAGTGAGGAGGCCTGAGAGTGTTGGGGGCACGGAAGGCAGGTAGGGGTTGGGTAGAGAAGCAAGACTCAAAAGACATTTCAAGTAACAAAAGAGAGTTACCATAGTGTATTCTTTTTTGTTTTGTTTTGTTTTTGCTTTTTGTTTTAAGATTTTATTTCTTTATTTGAGAGAGTGAAAGAGAGAGCCAGAGAGGGGAGAGGGTCAGAGGGAGATGCAGACTCCCCACTGAGCAGGGAGCCCGATGTGGGGCTCTATCCCAGGGCTCGATCCTGGGACTCCAGGATCATGACCTGAGCTGAAGGCAAGGCAGACGCTTAACCGACTGAGCCACCCAGGCACCCTGCTATAGTGTGTTCTAAGAAGTGGAGCCTGTTAACCTGAGGTCACTTTGCTTCCAGGACGGGGTAGTGGAGTCAGCATGCCAACTGGAGAGTAGGAAAGGAGCACAGCTACGTACTAGAAGAGACAGAAAATTGAGATCCTCCAAGGGAAACTGAAGATGAAAGGGCTACAGGAATCTAGTACTGGTGGAAAAGGGAGAGAGAAAGAGAGAAAACAAGCAAATAAACTAAACAAAAGAAACAAAAGACCAAACTGTGGCCAGAGTGGACAATGGACATGTGGGATGTGAGAGCCACCTCCTTCTTTTTGGGGATCTCCATTCAAGTCCACCTTGCTCACTGGTGCCATGGGGGAGCATGAGGCGCGAGGAGATGAGAAAAGATGCTGAGTTCTACACCAGGGGTGATTCATGGTAAAGGCAGGATATCAGGACAAGAGAACCAAGGGGCCTGAAAGACTGGGGACAAGAGGGCAGCTACATTTGGTTGCAAGTGATTTAGATGTTCACTGCACTGTCTCTTGTTATGGTTTGTACCAGACCCCTGTCTGGTTTCTTTTTTTTTTTTTTAATTTTTTGTTGTTATGTTAATCACCATACATTACATCATTAGTTTTTGATGTAGTGTTCCATGATTCATTGTTTGTGCATAACACCCAGTGCTCCATGCAGAACGGGCCCTCTTTAATACCCATCACCAGGCTAACCCATCCTCCCACCCCCCTCCCCTCTAGAACCCTCAGTTTGTTTTTCAGAGTCCATCGTCTCTCATGGTTCATCTCCCCCTCCGATTTCCCCCCCTTCATTCTTCCCCTCCTGCTATCTTCTTCTTCTTTTTTTTTTCTTAACATATAATGTATTATGTTTCAGAGGTACAGATCTGTGATTCAACAGTCTTACACAATTCACAGCGCTCACCATAGCACATACCCTCCCAAGTGTTTATCACCCAGCCATCCCATCCCTCCCACCCCACCCCCCACTCCAGCAACCCTCAGTTTGTTTCCTGAGATTAAGAATTCCTCATATCAGTGAGGTCATATGATACATGTCTTTCTCTGTTTGACTTATTTCGCTCAGCATAACACCCTCCAGTTCCATCCACGTCGTTGCAAATGGCAAGATCTCATTCCTTTTGATGGCTGCATAATATTCCATTGTATATATATATCACATCTTCTTTATCCATTCATCTGTCGATGGACATCTTGGCTCTTTCCACAGTTTGGCTATTGTGGACATTGCTGCTATAAACATCAGGGTGCACGTACCCCTTCGGATCCCTACATTTGTATCTTTGGGGTAAATACCCAGTAGTGTAATTGCTGGATCATATGGTAGCTCTATCTTCAACTTTTTGAGGAACCTCCATACTGTTTTCCAGAGTGGTTGCACCAGCTTGCATTCCCACCAACAGTGTAGGAGGGTTCCCCTTTCTCCGCATCCCCGCCAACATCTATCCTTTCCTGACTTGTTAATTTTAGCCATTCTGACTGGTGTGAGGTGGTATCTCATTGAGGTTTTGATTTGGATTTCTCTGATGCCAAACGACGTTGAGCACTTTTTCATGTGTCTGTTGGCCATTTGGATGTCTTCTTTGGAAAAATGTCTGTTCATGTCTTCTGCCCATTTCTTGATTGGATTATTTGTTCTTTGGGTGTTGAGTTTGATAAGTTCTTTATAGATTTTGGATACTAGCCCTTTATCTGATATGTCATTTGCAAATATCTTCTCCCATTCTGTCGGTTGTCTTTTGGTTTTGTTGACTGTTTCTTTTGCTGTGCAAAAGCTTTTTATCTTGATGAAGTTCCAATAGTTCATTTTTGCCCTTGCTTCCCTTGCCTTTGGTGATGTTTCTAGGAAGAAGTTGCTGTGGCTGAGGTCAAAGAGGTTGCTGCCTGTCTTCTCCTTTAGGATTTTGATGGACTCCTGTCTCACATTTAGGTCTTTCAACCATTTTGAGTCTATTTTTGTGTGTGGTGTAAGGAAATGGCCCAGTTTCATTCTTCTGCATGTGGCTGTCCAATTTTCCCAACACCATTTGTTGAAGAGACTGTCTTTTTCCCATTGGACATTCTTTCCTGCTTTGTCAAAGATTAGTTGACCGTAGAGTTGAGGGTCCATTTCTGGGCTCTCTGTTCTGTTCCATTGATCTATGTATCTGTTTTTATGCCAGTACCATACTGTCTTGATGATGACAGCTTTGTAATAGAGCTGGAAGTCCAGAATTGTGATGCCACCAGCTTTGCTTTTCTTTTTCAACATTCCTCTGGCTATTCAGGGTCTTTTCTGGTTCCACACAAATTTTAGGATTATTTGTTCCATTTCTTTGAAAAAAGTGGATGGTATTTTGATGGGGATTGCATTGAATGTGTAGATTGCTCTAGGTAGCATTGACATCTTCACAATATTTGTTCTTCCAATCCATGAGCATGGAACGTTTTTCCATTTCTTTGTGTCTTCCTCAATTTCTTTCATGAGTATTTTATAGTTTTCTGAGTACAGATCCTTTGCCTCTTTGGTTAGATTTATTCCCAGGTATCTTATGGTTTTGGATGCAATTGTAAATGGGATCGACTCCTTAATTTCTCTTTCTTCTGTCTTGTTGTTGGTGTATAGGAATGCCACTGATTTCTGTGCATTGATTTTATATCCTGCCACTTTATTGAATTCCTGTATGAGTTCTAGCAGTTTTGGGGTGGAGTCTTTTGTGTTTTCCACATAAAGTATCATATCATCTGCAAAGAGTGAGAGTTTGACTTCTTCCTTGCCGATTTGGATGCCTTTGATTTCTTTTTGTTTTCTGATTGCTGTGGCTAGGACTTCTAATACTATGTTGAATAGCAGTGGTGATAGTGGACATCCCTGCCGTGTTCCTGACCTTAGGAGGAAATCTCTCAGTTTTTCCCCATTGAGAGTGATATTTGCTGTGGGTTTTTCATAGATGGCTTTTATGATATTGAGGTATGTACCCTCTATGCCTATACTCTGAAGAGTTTTGATCAAGAAAGGATGTGTACTTTGTCAAATGCTTTTTCTGCATCAGTTGAGAGGATCATATGATTCTTGTTCTTTCTTTTGTTAATGTATTATATCACACTGATTGATTTGTGGATGTTGAACCAACCTTGCAGCCCAGGGATAAATCCCACCTGGTCGTGGTGAATAATCCTTTTAATGTACTGTTGGATCCTATTGGCTAGTATTTTGGTGAGAATTTTTGCATCCATGTTCATGAAGGATATTGGTCTGTAATTCTCCTTTTTGATGGGGTCTTTGTCTGGTTTGGGGATCAAGGTAATGGTGGCCTCATAAAACAAGTTTGGAAGTTTTCCTTCCATTTCTATTTTTTAGAACAGTTTCAGAAGAATAGGTATTAATTCTTCTTGAAATGTTTGGTAGAATTCCCCTGGGAAGCCATCTGGCCCTGGGCTTTTGTTTTTTGGGAGATTTTTGATGACTGCTTCAATTTCCTTTCCTTAGTGGTTATAGGTCTGTTCAGTTTTCTATTTCTTCCTGGTTCAGTTTTGGTAGTTGATACATCTCCAGGAATGCATCCATTTCTTCCAGGTTATCTAATTTGCTGGCATAGAGTTGCTCATAATATGTTCTTATGATTGTTTGTATTTCTTTGGTGTTGGTTGTGATCTCTCCTCTTTCATTCATGATTTTGTTGATTTGGGTCATTTCTCTTTTCTTTGTGATAAGTCTGGCCAGGGGTTTATCATTCTTGTTAATTCTTTCAAAGAACCAGCTCCTAGTTTCGTTGATCTGTTCTACTGTTCTTTTGGTTTCTATTTCATTGATTTCTGCTCTGATCTTTATTATTTCTCTTCTCCTGCTGGGTTTAGGCTTTATTTGCTGTTCTTTCTCCAGCTCCTTTAGGTGTAGGGTTAGGTTGTGTACTTGAGACCTTTCTTGTTTCTTGAGAAAGGCTTGTATTGCTATATACTTGCCTCTTAGGACTGCTTTTGCTGCATCCCAAAGATTTTGAACAGTTGTGTTTTCATTTTCATTGGTTTCCATGAATTTTTAAAATTCTTCTTTAATTTCCTGGTTGACCCATTCATTCTGTAGTAGGATGATCTTTAGCCTCCATGTATTTGAGTTCTTTCCAACTTTCCTCTTGTGATTGAGTTCTAGTTTCAAAGCATTGTGGTCTGAAAATAGGCAGGGAATGATCCCAATCTTTTGGTACCGGTTGAGACCTGATTTATGACCTAGGTTGTGATCGATTCTGGAGAATGTTCCATGGGCACTAGAGAAGAATGTGTATTCTGTTGCTTTGGGATGGAATGTTCTGAATATGTCTGTGAAGTCCATTTGGTCCAGTGTGTCATTTAAAGTCTTTATTTCCTTGTTGATCTTTTGCTTAGATGATCTGTCCATTTCAGTGAGGGGGGTGTTAAAGTCCCCCACTATTATTGTATTGTTGTCAATGTGTTTCTTTGCTTTTGTTATTAATTGCCTTATATAATTGGCTGCTCCCATGTTAGGGGCATAGATATTTACAATTGTTAGATCTTCTTGTTGGATAGACCCTTTAAGTAGGATATGGTGTCCTTCCTCATCTCTTATTACAGTCTTTGGTTTAAAATCTAATTCGTCTGATATAAGGATTGCCACACCAGCTTTCTTTTGGTGTCCATTAGCATGGTAAATGGTTTTCCACCCCCTTACTTTCAATCTGGGGGTGCCTTTGGGTCTAAATTGAGTCTCTTGCAGACAGCATATCAATGGGTCTTGTTTTTTAATCCAATCTGATAGCCTGTGTCTTTTGATTGGGGCATTTAGCCCATTTACATTCAGGGTAACTATTGAAAGATATCAATTTAGTGCCATTGTATTGCCTGTAAGGTGACTGTTACTGTATATTGTCTGTGTTTCTTTCTGGTCTATGTTGCTTTTAGGCTCTCTCTTTGCTTAGAGGGCCCTTTTCAATATTTCTTGTAGGGCTGGTTTCATGTTCGCACATTCCTTTAGTTTTTCTTTGTCCTGAAAGCTTTTGATCTCTCCTTCTATTTTCAATGACAGCCTAGCTGGATATAGTATTCTTGGCTGCATATTTTTCTCGTTTAGTGCTCTGAATATATCATGCCAGTCCTTTCTGGCCTGCCAGGTCTCTGTGGATAGGTCTGTTGCCAATGTAATGTTTCTACCATTGTAGGTTACATATCTCTTCTCCCGAGCTGCTTTCAGGATTTTCTCTTTGTCTCTGAGACTCGTAAGTTTTACTATTAGATGTTGGGGTGTTGACCTATTTTTATTGATTTTGAGAGGGGTTCTCTGTGCCTCCTGGATTTTGATGACTGTTTCCTTCCCCAAATTAGGGAAGTTCTCTGCTATAATTTGCTCCAATAAACCTTCTGCCCCCCTCTCTCTTTCTTCTTCTTCTGGGATCCCAATTATTCTAATGTTGTTTCGTCTTATGGTATCCCTTAGCTCTTGAATTCTGCCCTCGTGATCCAGTAGTTGTTTATCTCTCTTTTTCTCAGCTTCTTTATTTTCCATCATTTGGTCTTCTATATCACTGATTCTTTCTTCTGCCTCATTTATCCTAGCAGTTAGCACCCCCATTTTTGATTGCACCTCATTAATAGCCTTTTTGATTTCTACTTGGTTAGATTTTAGTTCTTTTATTTCTCCAGAAAGCGTTTCTCTAATAACTTCCATGCTTTTTTCAAGCCCAGCTAGTATCTTTAAAGTGATGATTCTGAACTCTAGATCCGACATCGTACTAATGTCCGTATTGAGTAGGTCCCTGGCAGTCGGTACTACCTCTTGTTCTTTTCGTTGAGGTGATTTTTTCTGTCTTGTCATTTTGTCCAGAGGAGAATAGATTAATGAGAGAACAAAATGCTAACAGGGTTAACAATGTCCCCAGAAAATATACTCTAAACAAATCAGAAAAGACCTGAAGCTGGGGGAAAAAGAAAGGGAAAGAAAGATAAAAGAAAAAGAAAAAAAAAAAAAAAGAAAAAGAAAAAGATAAAAACAAAAAAAAAACCCCAGAACAAACCAAAAAAAACCAGAATATGATCAAATATGATCAGGCTGGTACCTAGATCAGCGCCACACACTAGATTTTGGGTGTATTTTGGTCTGTTAAAAGATAGTGCCTCCCAAGATTTTAAAGAAAGAAAAACTTATATATGTACAAAAATAAGGGTTAAATATGATGAAGGGATGGAATATGACTGTAAAGATGAAAATTATAAAAAAAATTTTATAAAAGGAATTGATAAGAAGTTGTTTGAAAAAAGAAAAGAGGATTTAAAAAAAAGGAAAAAAAGGGAGAGAATGTGATTAGGCAGGAGAGTAGAACAAAACCATACACCAGAGATTTAGGGTATATTTTGATCTGTTAGGAGAAACTATCTCAAAATTTTAAAGAGAGAACAACTTATATATATATATGCCAAAAATAAGGGTAACTACTATGAAGGGATAGACTATGACTCTAAAAATGAAAAATAAAAATGTTTTTTAAAAAAAGGGATTGATAAGATGTTGGTTGAAAAAGGGAAAAAGAAAAATTCAAAAAAAAAAAAGGACAGTTAAAAAAAAATTAACTTTGAAAGACTGAAGAATCATGGTAAAAAAGCCATGAATTCTATGTGCAGTATTCCCCTAGGGCTGGAGTTCTGCCATTCTCATTGATCGGTAAACTTGGTCTTGGCTGGCTGTTCTTGCTGATCTCCTGGGGGAGGGGCCTGTTGCCGTGGTTCCCAAATGTCTTTGCCAGAGGCGGAATTGCCCCGCCCTTGCCTGGTCCGGGCTAAGTAATCTGCTTGGGTTTGCTCTCGGGAGCTTTTGTTCCCTGCAAGTTCTTGTACAGCTTTGGAGTTCAAGAGTGAAAATGGCGGCCTCCCAATCTCTGCCCCGGAGGAGCCGAGAACTTGGGGCCCCACTCCTCAGTGAGCCCCCAGAGAAAAACCGCCAGTCACTCCCGCCTCCCTGTCTCTGGCTGCACTCCGTGCTCACCCGGCCTGTGACCGTGCGTTTCTATCTCTGGCACCCGAATCGGTGTGGAGTCTCCAAACCCAGCAGATCCCTGTGGTGCACTCCCATGCCACTCCTCCCGGGGGAGGAAGGTGAGTCTCCCCAGATCTGCCGCTTGTTGGGTCCCTGCTGGAGGAGCAGTGGCCCGACTGTGCCCCGGATCACGGTTTATGGCAACCCTGAGCTGAGAGCCCGCGCCTCGGCTCCATCTCTGCAGCCGGCTTCCCCGCTCCGATACCTGGGAGCTCTGCTGCATTCAGGCACCCCCGGTCTTTCTGTGACCCCGAGGGTCCTGAGACCACACTGTCCCACGAGGGTTCCACTCCCCGCTTAGCCACCGGAGTGACGTCCCTCAGTGAAGCTGACTTCTCAAAGTTCTGATTTTGTGCTCCGCGGTTCTATCACTTGCCCGTAGCGGCTGATGGAGGCCCCCTCCCCCGCCATCTATCCTCCCAAATATCGCCTCGGATTCACTTCTCCGCATATCCTACCTTCCAGAAAGTGGTCGCTTTTCTGTTCAGAGAGTTGTTGCTTTTCTTTTCTTTGATCTCCTGTTGAGTTTGTAGGTGTTCAGAATGGTTTGATCCCTATCCAGCTGAATTCCTGAGACCAGATGAAATCCAGGGCTCCTACTCCTCCGCCATCTTGCTCCCCCCCAATCTGGTTTCTGTGAGTGATTCACTTCATCTCCCTACTGCCACCTCTCCAACCCTTGAATGCTCTCTCCCCTTATTAAAATCTGGATACTATCTTCTCTAAATTCCTTAAAGATCCTAGATAGTCCTAATTTGTATTTGTTTATTTACTTTTACACCCATCTCTTCAACTAGTCTGTAAAGTCAACAAAGGCATATATACTGTTTTTTATCACTACATAGCCAGGACCTAACCTTGAATGTGGTAATCAGAGAGGAACATGGTGTTTGTTGAATGAGTGAATGAGCAAACTTTGGCCTATTCTCCTTCATTTCATTTTTCAGCCTATCTCTAAGTCCCAGTAGGTTCTTCCTTTGTTCATTTCTGATACTCACCTCCTCTTGTCCATACCTGCTGCTTCTGTGTCAAAGGGGGTGCAGAAGATAATGAAATGGGCCAGACCATTGTGAGTAGACATGCCTCCCAGAGTGAGCAGCTCCTGGCGATAAGACCTACCTCAAGCAAAACAAAGCATGAGGCACCAAGTGGGAAGAGGGAATCTAGTGCCTGAAACCCATGCTCCAGGCAGGAAATGTGGTCATGTGCTGCTGTACAATTAATTGGACAGGAGGACATAGGTGGGCATGCTGACAGGTGTTGGGACCAATGAGATACTCTAGGGGAGGCAAGTGTCTGGAGGACTTGAAGCTTGGGGCCAAAACTAGAGCATGTGTGTCTCTGTGTGTGTATGAATGTATGTGTGCTCACACTAACCTACACAGGGAAAAAGAATAGAGTCAGGTGGAAAAAAGGTGGTGGCCACTCAAATAGAAGGCAGCCTTGTCACAGGAAGTGGTCCCCTGAGTCACTGACTCTTGTAAGAACAAGATGGGTCTCTAAGTTGCAGATAGGCACCACGTGGTTGCAACTGTGGAATAGGTGTGTATGATGTGAAGAAGAAAGCCAAATAGATTCTTCCTGCACTGAAGTTTGATACCTCCTCAACTCTGGACTTGTAAAACAACTTTAACTTCTTCCCACTCTCATCCCACCTGTACAATTTATCTAGGTCCACTTGCTAAAGCACGGATAGAATCATGGCATGTTTGCTAAACTTCCCATGGCTCCCTATTGCCAGCAAAAGAAGAAATGTCTTGGGCGCCTGGGTGGCTCAGTTGGTTGAGCGGCTGCCTTCGGCTCAGGTCATGATCCTGGAGTCCCTGGATCGAGTCCCGCATCGGGCTCCCTGCTTGGCGGGGAGTCTGCTTCTCCCTCTGACCCTCCCGACCCTCCCCCTCTCATGTGCTCTCTCTCTCAGTCTCTCTCTCTCAAATAAATAAATAAAATCTTTGAAAAAAAAAAAAAAGTAGAAATGTCTCACCTTGGCCTTCAAAGCTCCATCAGTCTCCGCTCTCTCCCTAGTTTAACCAGATCACTCTGTTTCCATAATATATGTTGTCCTTTGCTGCCTTCGTGCCTTTGATTTGGCTGTTTCCTTACTCCTGAAGACAGTCCTCATTTTTACTCCTGGAAAAGTCAGCTCGGTGCTGTATGAAAAGACACATCTGGGCTTCACCTTCGGTTCTATCCTCTAATAGCTGTGGTTTTGGCAGATGCTGCCCAACTCCCCAGAGCCTTGCTTTACTCATCAGTGGAATGGGGATGACAATACCTGTTTGGCAGGGTTGCTGGGACGATTAAGTGTGATATCTCAGGCTTGTTCCCGGCACATCGTTGGTGCTCAAAACTGTTGCTGTCCCACTCCTCCAAACCGTTTCAGTTGCCATCTCCTTCCGGTGCTCCTCCACCACCTGTGACCTTGTTTCCCCTCAACCCCCACGGACACGATTGCAACCTCTCTATGGCATTTGCATTTTCTGCACTTTATTAGGATTGCCTGTGCACTTTTCTATCTCCCTGTTTAGATTTGCACTCTTGAGGACAAAGCCAGAAACCCTTTTTCTTGGTAGTTTCTGCAGAAGTACTACGAAACTGGTGCAGTGACTGGCAGCCATGCTCCAAGTATTTAATAAACATTTGTTGAATTTAATTGAAATGTCCGAAACAACCTGATCCCATTGTTATTCTCACAAATATCAGAATAAGGGCCACTACCATCACAGGCTGTCATGCATTATTGATGCCAAAGTCGCCTTCAGCACTCTGGTTTCCCGGTCCTGCAGCAGAGGACGAGACTGGACACATTTACATTTCAGAAGATCTGCTCTCTCTCCCCATCAGCCTGTCCTGGCCCCAGTGAGCTTCGAGCTTCCCTCTGCATGCCAATCACCCAACCGAAGTTCTTGCGGTTCTCTCTCACAGAAGCTCTGGCAGGAATACCGGCCTTTCAACGCAACTCCAGCTCAAAATATATTCTTTGTTCTTCCACATCCTTCGTGTTTCCGAAAAGCAAAACTCTAGCACTAAGTGCAGACCCAGAGGAGGGAAACTGTTTTGTAAAAGAAGACATACATTTGGCATGAAAAAAAAAAATGTCTGGGGAAAGGAAGTATAGAAAATCTGGGTGTGGAGGTAGCTGGACTTTCTGTGAGAAGACACAGAGAGTCCTCTTTTATTTTTAGTTCTTAACTTGATAAAAAGGTTGAGGCTTGTGCTGTCACTGGGTAGGTAGGCCTGTGATATTTAAGTAGATGATTTTGTGTACTTTGACAGGTGCACCACAATTCTGACAGTTAAAAACCCATCCTCTTCCTCCTCTTGCACTGAATGTTGATGTTAGATTGGTGTGTTCTGGGAACATCCTGAAGCTACCCTCAGAGAACTAAGGATTTTCAGAGTCTTTTTAGAATATAAAGCACACTTTGAATTGATTTACTTACAAAATGACATATTTCTGAGAGGACTGAACAGTCAACTAGAGATATTTCAAGTTGAGTGTGGGAAAACCCAGTCTTTTTCCTCATACATATTATTCTTGCCCAGTTCCTATCTGGCCCTCACTAGTCAAGCCACCATATCTTTGCAGATACTGTTCCTTCTGCTTAGAATGCTTCCCATCCATGTACTTATGGGGATAAGGTCATCTTTGGCCAAGGTCAAATGTTATCTTTCTAATTGCCCCTAATTTTGTTCCCACATAATTTGACACATCTCTTTCTAGTGCTGCTTTTTACATTGCTACAATTATTTGTTTCTATGCCTGTCTCTTTTTCTATATTGTGAATCCTTCAGTGATGACAGAGATGATTTTCTTTTCTAAGACTATTTTCCTGCTTCTCTTTGTATTCCATGACCTGATGGAAATTAAAACAAAACACAATCTGCAGGTCAATCTCAAGGAACTGGCAGTTATGAATACAAACAGAACAGCTTAAAATTCTGCTCTACAGGGCTGCCTAGGCAGCTCAGTCGGTTAAGCATCTGCCTTTGACTCAGGTCATGATCCTGGAGTCCTGGGATCGAGCCTCACATTGGGCTCCCTGCTCAGTGAGGAGTCTGCTTCTCCCTCTATCTCTGCCCCTCCTAGCTTGTTCTCTCTCGCTCTCTCGCTCTCTCTCAAATAAATAAATAAAATCTTAAAAAATTTTACAATGATTAGAATCATAGAAAACTGTGTAAAAAAAAAAGTAAAATGGGTACTCTGGAAGATTATAATGGTGGAACAGAAGGTGGATACAATCCAAACATACACAGTACCTGAAGACAAAGTGCCCAAAGAGATGTCAAGAATGCTTCCTACCTCCCCCAGCATCGCCTGATGGACTTTATAGAAACAAGAGATAAACACTGATAGTATTCCGTCACCTTCCGTCCCATCCCCTTCTCTATTACTTACTCTTGGTTCTCTTAGAAACTACCCTTTTCCACTTACATTATTTCTACTCATCTCCAAAATAGGTGGTTGAGATAATAGTTATAGTTTATATGCAATAATTGGTTTTTCTGCTCATTACTTATGTATTTCTATAGCCAAAATTTCTCCTTTTAACACTCATTATTCTAGTTAAGGCCCTCTGATGATTTCAACAGAATAACTATTTGAGTTATATAGTTCCTAAACATTTTCAAGTCTTAGAATATCTTCCATGAGAAAATAATAGGTTGAATGGACATAGCCATCTGGTATCACTTTCTTTCTTTAGAAATTCTGAAAATAGAATTCATTATCTTTTGATAAGTTGTAATAGAGGAATATGAAATTATCCTAATTGGGGCCCATTGGGATTTTTTTCTACAGGTAGTACCTCTTGAAGAGATAAATGCATAGCTGAGAGATGGTAGATTAATATTGTGAAATATCTCTATGTCCCCCCAAATCCTATGTCCCATCCACCCGATTCCCACCCCCACCTTACCACAAGAAGTGACTATTAAAATATCTAGCTAATAGACATAACACTGGAAGAAATTTCTTATGCACCAACAAGGAAACATAAATATATATTCTTATTTCCTCTTTTTACAAACAGGTAGAAGGAGATGGAGTGAAGATATTATTTCAATTTGCTTGGAATGAAAGCAGGGTACAGAAGACACAAAAAGAGGTATATTAGCTCTCAGATTAAGCTAATGATCAATGAGAAAGCATGAAGGAAGTAAGAAAATTCAAAAAGGTTGTAATTCCTTATCTACCATGAAAGAAAGTCTAAAGTTATGCTGGAATAGATACATATAAATTGATGGTGATAGTACATGGAATATTTATGGAAGTTCTGAAGTTAATGATGAGTAATGCAAAAACGGAGTGTTTACCTTCTAAATCATACTAGAATAAAAAAACTAATATTGCTTGTACATCAAAAGTTCATAATATAAAAGGGATCTCAAAGAAAAATAATGTTTAAAAGCATAAACTAGGATGACAGACCTGGTATTGTGATGGTCATCATGCTATCTGCTTTGAAATAGTGGTTTGATAAATTACAGTTTATTGGTCCCCTAGAAGGTGGTGAAGATAAAGGGAATGATCTTTGTAACGACCGAGGGGTGATGAGAAAAAGCAATTAAGATGTGAAGTTAAGTGAAAAGCTGATAAATGCATTGGGATTGCAGCTATGAAATAAATCTGGACAGGTGCAGGGCCATGTGGCAGGGTGGCAGTGTTGAAATTACAGGATTTATTTTCGTTATTGTTTTTCTTAATGAAAACTCCTCTTAGTTTTTGCTTTTGTATTACCTTTTCATATATTAAATAAAAAATTATAATATCAGTGGTTGTAATCTAGGAGACAATCTTAAGATACATTTTTAGAAGGTTAAAAATCTCTTCCCACTGCCCTCCATTCTAGTCCTCCTGAGATGATCAACATTAGCAAGCTGTTGTGTATTTTTCCACAATTTCCTTTATGCTCAAACAGAAACACATATTTAGGACTTTTTTGGTTGGTGTTGGTATTTGTTTTCATAGAAATGGAATTGTACTATAAATGTAACTCTGCAAATTGCTTTTTGTACTTAACAATACACCATGGGCAATTAGAGATAGATTGATTTCAATCTTTTAAAGAGCCGCACAATAATTTATGCTATGAATACATTACAACTGAGTCAGGAACATTCCTTATTTCTGGGATTTAGGTTCTTCCCAGGTTTTTGCTTCTATACACCATGATACAATAAATCTCTTGGTAGATGTATCCTTATATACTGGGGCTTTTATTTCTGTTAGGTAGATTTTCCAAAGTGGAATTTCTAGACAGTTGGTTCTATTGTCTATTTAAAAAGAAAGAACTCAGAGAAAAATGTGGTTTTTTGTGAATTCATGCATATTTACTTTTGCCCTCATTTTCTGAGATGATCATTATTTGTAGGACTAAAGATAGTTTGAATTTGGCTTCTTCTAGGCCCCATCCTGGTCCATTCTGGATGAAATCTTAGTTCAGAAGATGGGTCCACATGCATTTTGAGGGAGAAAAGAAGGGTAATAGGAGGAGTCAGAGAAGAATTGATCAGGGCCAAAGGAGAAGAGAATTTAAAGAAAGACAGGTGGTCAACAGAGTTAAATGCTGCTGAGACACAGAGGAGAAGCATCTTTCTTAATGATGGAGAGAAAGGCTGTTCATGAAATTTCATATGTATCTTTCCTGGGCACAAGGTAAGATGCTACTTCTTCCATTCTTTTGATGTTTTTCCCTATCACAGTGACTGGTGCCATTCCGGATATGGAGACTCTATAAGCCAGAGTCCGTGAGTGAGGACAACATATGGCAGAGCCCCTACCTCCCAGCAAATGTGGGATGGACACATGTAGCATAGATTAGATAGAAGCTGGATTGTTTTAAGCCACTAAGGTTTTAGGGTTGTTTGTCACTACAGCATAACTTAGCCTATCCTGACTGATACCTAGAAAAAAAGGTTCATTTGAGAAATACTGAAGTCTGATCTCAAGGGGATAAAGAGTAATCAAATTGTAGCTCAGGGGGCTAGAGAGTGGGTGTGTAGTAAGGAAGTGTAAGCAGCAAGTGTTAAATTCCTCTCAAGGTTGCTTAGGGGCTATCAGAACGCGGTCCTGCCAGTTAGTTAAATAAATGCTCTTTGGAGAAATCTAGGAATAATTCTAGAACACTTTTAAAATAAACCTAGAAACATTAACTGCATAAATAATGACAAAACCCAAGACACACACTGTAGAATTCTTTATATATACATTAAGATTCCAGCAGCTTTTATGCATCTCAAAGCTTACCGAAGATCTAAGAATATCATCCAATAAATTCCTCTGTTTATTTCTAGGAAAAAAAATTTGTTTTTCTGGATGAAATACATTTCCTTTTATTAGTTAATGAGAATAATGTCAACATCCCTCAAAACCCTTGTTCCTGCTCTCTTCTTATCTTTACTTCCAGGGGGTTGAAAGATTATCCTTTACCTTGATGGTTTGGCACCGCTCTCTGCTCTCAGGGACTAGCTTGTGGAACAGAGGAGCTTTAGGCATGGGGTCGTGTTGGAAGATCTGGAGGACCTAGACAACTCAGGGGGGTGAATGCAGTAAAGGATCTTATTGATTATGGCCAAGACAACTTGGTATAGTCCATAACTGGAAAAGACCCATCAGAGATTCTACAGGAGCAACAGAATAGAGGAAGGGAGTGTGTGTGTGCATATGGGACTGCATGTGTAACTATTTTACTGATGGTTCTCAAAGCAATGGTCCCATGACTAGTAAAATCCAGCAATATCTTGAGAATCATTCAGCTGTAAACAGTCCAAAAGTAGAAAACAATGTTGGTAAGACCCTGGTTCCCAGCAGATAAGACCAAACTGTCTACTACACAAGATGAGAGTTTTTGAAACTGCAAGCCACATGCCTTTAGGGGATTGTGAAATTGGTTTAGAGCATCTTGACTCAAGTTTTTTAAAAATAAGATAAAATGGAATAGGAAAATCAACATGCATCCCATGTCTTAAAGGTAAGGTTTTGTTTTTGTTTGTTTTTAAATGAAACTTTTGTTGCAGTGTGTGTGTGTGTGTGTGTGTCCTCGGTTGTGATCAACTGTGATCAACAATGTATTTCTTACTGTGGGTTCTGGGTCAAAACAATTTGAAACCTCTGGTCTAGAGCCTATAGGGAGCCTAAATTTATTTTCTGAGGACAGGGGTAGACCAGCACGACACTGAAAAACCCAAAGGTGGTGATAGCAAAAGACGGGCAAAAACTGGACATTGTTGAGAAAAGAGCTCCTTAGAAAGCTGATGCCGGTGGTACCACTGAGTGAACCGGGGCTTCCCAAGCATGCAGACAAGAGGTTTAAATGAGTGTGCACTGGCATGGCTGAACACAGTATGTTAGAGTCAATAAATGCTTAATTTGATATACCATGTCTGTAGCAATTTGTATTAAATCCCTCTCCTTGATCTTGGATCAATTTCTTCCTGCATAATAAACCAGAGGGATAATCTGAGAGAGCAGCTGAAGGTCAAACCAAAGGAGTGGTGCCAAACAGAAGGGCCTGAAGTGAGGTGGATGAGAAGGTAGCAAGAACGGGACTGACCGTGAGGTGGGAAGCCCAGATGATTCGCCAGGAGCAGGGGCTCCCTAGCAAAGACCTGACGGTGTTGAAGACCTGTTTTTAGGTGATTCTGCTGCTCAGTGTGAGGGCAAATCTGAGAGATGAAAGTACCCAGGAGGGATCAGATATCTTTTCCTTTGTTACACGACTTTTTGGGTTTTGTTATTTTATTTTAGGATGACAGTACTTTTGAATTTTTCATTAAAAGCCACGTTGAATTCTTTTCCTAAACCAGTGGGATGCAAGTGATGAATAAATAAATGGAGATGGGTAAGACCGGAGCTCATTTTATTTTATTTTAGGTCCTATCCTCTTGTTTATACTACCCTGTGGCAAGTTTATAGGCTGTGCCTTTTTTCCTATCCATAGAAGTTTTAGAGAGCACCCAACATGCCCAGTGATGACTGTACTTGGGATCCACAGATCCTTTAAGCTGTCATAACAGTTTTTATTAAATCATTACCTTCTATCTTTTTAATTTTAGTTGAAGGCATAATTTTCTGGCCTCTGAAGACTGTTGCAACCATAGAACCAGAATCATCACAGTATTGAATTTTTTTTTTTTTTTTTTTTTTTGCCCTTCTATTTTCAACACTTTGGCTGTGCCTGGCATGCTGCAAATATCATCTAGCCATCCAGACTGAAAGTGTAATTCTGGGTGTGCACAGTGTCCCCACCATTCAATTGCTGATATAGAATTCTTTTTAGGCTATTGTCAGTGATAGAGGGCAAAACATGTGTTTGTTTGAACATTTCTCTCTTTCTCCTTTGTTCCTAGGAAGATTATAAGGACGAAAAGATCTTCATTGGGAAAGTAGCATATTTTATTTAACCTAACACTGTTTAATAAAATAGGAACACATTTAAGGCAAGTTATAACACAGAACAAGATTTTTTTTTAAATGTAAACATAAATCCTTATTAAAAAAATGATTAACCTTTGTCACGATGTTAATTGCCTTCGGTCACTACTTAGCTACACTCTTTTTCATTTATTTCATTGTTTATTTATCTGTTTATTTATTTACTACCTGCAGAGGAGACCTGTCTGCAAAGATTTGCCTTTTGGCCCACTGCAGCCTCTAACGATCGGGGGTTGTCACTGCACTTATCAGTTTGCATTGTAGTCACTTGTCCTCGTGCATGCTTAGCTCAGATGAACTCTGAAACTCAGATTTCCCCCTACTATACCACACTGCTAATATTTTAAAGGATCCATGCTCATCTTGCCTGATGAACATTTAAAACCTGTAAGAAAAAAAAGATAAAATCAATTTTGAAATCCAAACAGATTCATCTTAAATGCTATTTTTCCATTTTGTTAACATTCACATATATATTTTGATAAAAGATAGAAAATAAGGAAAAGAAAAAGCTGTATGCCTGTCCTGTCTATCCATGCCCCTGCCTCCTTCCCCCAAGGAGCCAACAGAAATTTTCTTAAAGGGAGGTTTGGTTTGCATTTGGAGACAGCAGAAGCAAACTTGAAAGATAACACGGTTTACATGTGTGCTGGGATTCCTAATCACCCCTTCCTTGGCTGGCTTGAAAAATTAAACATGCCGCGTCCTATGTACAACCAGACGTGCATGGCTCCTCATTGCTTTGAACAGTTCCAGAACCTTAGTAATTTGAGTTTATCTCGAAAATTACTGAACTGCACGGCAAGAAATTAAACTAAAAATTATGTTCATCCATCACCTTTTATGAGCCATGGAAAACTACATAGGGAATAAATCTTTGCAAGCAAGACAGTTTCTGTTATAAGTGGTTCTTCTCACTTCAAATGCATTAATATTCAAAACCATAACCTGTCGCGTGCTCAGCTTTGTGTGAGAAGGGGAACAAATCAATCCCCTCCTTCTGTTTACTGTGTTGATTAACACTGTTCTCTCTGTGCCTGGGGTCTGGGAAGTTGCGCTCTTTCTCCCTTAAAGGGGTAGGCACCCAGGAAGCCCAGAAGAGAGAGAGGGAATCAGCACTTATCCTGAGCCTACTGTGGTCCATGCTCAACGATCCTAACAGTTCCAAGAGGGTTTTGTGATCCTCACTTTCTGGCAGAGGAAAATAAAGCTCAGAGAGCCCGTGAAACTCTGGCAAGCTGACATGGCTAGTCAGTGTGAGCCAGGTCTGACTCAGGCTCAGTCTAACTCCACATACTTCTTGGATGCCTCCATGACACTCCTCAAAAAGCAATCGAAGGAAGCAAGAAAATGATGCCTCAAGCAACTGGAGCCTTTCAAGTGTCTCCAGGGTGGAGAATGGAGAGCCCTGCCTACTGCCAATTCCTAAAGACGGCTCCTCCACTCCACTCACAGGTGGCCCAGAAGTCACAGCAAACTGTTCATGCTCTGTGTGATCGTCTGGCTTGTGAGTGGGAGGTGCCACAAGTGACTTGGGCCATGGGTCCCCACACAGCCCTCGTGAGGGTATGGGAAGCTCTCATCTCAAATTGTTCTGAAGTAATGCATTCCTGCCTGGATGACATCGTTATTCCCTCGGTGTCTGGCAGTGGGTCCCCACTCCCCAACCTCCAGAGAGTTATCAGAGTGAGAATAAATGTCTTTTAAGCAGAAGCCCACTCTCTCGACCCTTTGCAGAAAGTCATCTTGCAGTCTCCCCAGTTGGCGACCGACCGAAGAGCCCTGCTACCTCTTGCCTGCTCTCTGCTTGGCCCCTAGGCACTGACTGGTGCTCATGGGACAAAATCAGAGGGCAATTCTCCGCAGCTGTCCCGAGTTGAAGGCTGTTTACGCAGCAGCCTTAGTTGGTGTCCGTGTCTCACAGCAGAGAACAGTCTCAAACCTTCCCCACGATCAAGATGCCCTCTTTGTAAACAACCAAAACAGTAACTGTGTTCCTGGCCCATTACAGAGGGCCTCGGATGCCTGGTCACCCACTGTCCCCGCAGAACAGCAGGTCCCCACCATATGATGCCCTGTGACAGCTTTTGTAGAAAGTGTCCTATTGTGAACGACACAGCCCAGCATCCCCTGTTGGGCTCACAGTGCCCACTTCATAGACTCCCTAACATCCCATAGCTCCCCAGCCCCTGGCGCGTCCACCGCACCCACTTAGCCAGTCAGCTTCCCTGCCTCTGCCCATCAGCAGCTCAGCCTTCCTGGAGAAAAAGCGCGCCGCCTCGCCAAATGGTGCTGTGGATGATGCATCTCGAGCTACGCTTAGCAGAGCCTCAGTCATGTCTGGGTGAGCCAGGTCTGACTCAGGTCTGACTCCCATCACAGTCCCACCCCTCCCAGACTGTCCTCAAGCTCTTCCACTGGCCCTGGGGTTGGTGATCATTCCTATCCTCTCTCCCTAAATCCAGTTCTTTTTTTTTTTTTTTTTTCCTTTTTAAAGGTTTTATTCTTTCATTCATGAGAGAGAGAGGCAGAGGGAGAAGCAGGCTCCCCGAGGAGCAGGGAGCCCGACTCTGGGACTCGATCCCAAGACCCCAGGATCACAACCCGAGCTGAAGGCAGACGCCCAACCAACTGAGCCACCAGGGCGCCCCCTAACTCCAGTTCTTGCAGCAGGCTTCTGAATTAATGATTCGGAGCTCCTGGAAGGTAGGGGCTGGGATTTGTTTACATTCATGGTAATGATATATTGAATAAATGATGTAAATAAGCAAACAGGATCATGTTTAACCTGGGGAATATGGCAGAGTCGGTTAAGCGGCCAACTCTTGGTTTCAGCTGAGGTCAAGATCTCAAGGTCATCAGATCGAGCCCTGTGTCTGGCTCCACGCTCAGTGGGGAGTTTGCTTGGGATTCTCTCTGTCCCTCTTCCGCTGCTCCTCCCGCTCGTGCTTTCTCTCTCTCTCTCTCTCTTTCTCTCTCAAATAAATAAATACATCTTTAAAAAAACTGTTTAACCTGGGTCTCCACAAACCGAGTCCTCTCTCCTGAGAATCTTAATCAAGCAGAAGGGAGGGAGACAAAGTTAAATTGGACACTGATTTTTTTTTAAGCCCTGAGATCAGCACAGCCCCATATATTATCCCATGTAATGCTCACTCAAGTCTGCGAGGTAGATACCATTCTTTCCGCTTTTCAGGTACAAAAAAGTAAGTGGTCCAGATTTGCCTAACTCTGCAGCTCAAGTGCTTTTCTGTGTTTTTGCTATCTGACTTCCCACCTGCCCTTCCACTTTCTGCCTTTCTTCAAATTCTCTAACAACCCAGGGAGCTTATGAACCACTGGTGTAGGTGGAAGCTCCTTGGGAGGAGGCACCATTCGAGTTGGTCTCGGCAGACAGTGAGATGAAGAGATCCCCCAAACTTTCACACTCTCTGATGATTGGGCAAAGAAGACAGGAGGGGGCTGAGCCGCATATTAGTTTGAACATGTTTGATTTTGATTGCCAGTGACAGATACCCAACTTCAAACAGAGAAAGGAAATTGTGTGTTAAGTACCTAGGACATCTGAGGCACATTTGTGGGGTGTTTGGGTATGGAGCTCCAACAACGTCATTAGCAGGGGGCCCTCCTCCTCTCTCTCTCTAGATTTTCCTCCCCTCCCCATCCATGTTGGCTTTATCATCAGGCAAACTCTCTCTACATGGCGGCCACCTCTACATCTCTAGGCTACACTGTCCTCTGGACTCTTACTGCATTGCATGCCCATCCCCCAAACTCTGGTCTCTGTCTGAGCTGCTTCAGAGCACAGTCCATAACTTCATCTATATTCCCCGGGCCGGGACCAATGATCACTCACTGAATAGATGAATGACTGCAACCCGCTGGTCCTCTTCAAGTCCGGACTGGCCAAGTTCACTGCTGGGGGTAAGAGGAGGCAGTAAGAACAGACCTGAGAGGAAGTTTCTCTTTGTGTATCTTTCCACTTAGTTTTTAATTCTAGCACTGTTTCCTTTGTTCTCCAGTGATTTTTGACAGATCTCTTCCTTCCTTAACCTCCAATCAAGAGTTGGCAAGAGCGGGGCTGGGGGACAGGTAGGGATGGGCCAACGGGGAGGGGCTGCTGATATTTGCAGCAGTTTTTAGAGGAGAAGCAAATGTTCTAAAATTAGATTGTGGTGATGATTGCACAACTCTGTGGATTGACTAAAAAGCAGTGAATTGTATGCTTTAAATGGGCAAATTGTGTGGTATGTGAATTATGTCTCAATAAGGTAGTTTTTAAAAAAATATTTCAAGGGGAAAAAAATCCAGAAAAGGGTAACATTACAACATAGAATAAACAGAAAACCCACTATATATTACCTTTCCCCACATTTACTCTAACTATACTGTTTTATTAATAAGACTATGGTTACCATATATTGCTATAATCATGTAAAGGAAAGAAAAGGCAGGGACTTGTGTCTGTTTTCTACATGGTGATCTCCTCAGTACCTAGAACAGTGCCTGGTATAGAGTAGGTGTGGCAAGTTGCAGAAAATGGGCACAAATTCTTTGTAGCTCCTCTCCTACCCTGAGTTTGGCCACATGACTTGATTTGGTCAAAGGGACATTAGTGTACGTGATGTAAGTATGGCTTTAAAAGTATTAGAACAACAAGGGCGCAGCAGGGACACAGCCATGAGATAATGATGTGGTGCTGAGACCATCTGGATGGTATACATGACTGAACCCACTTAAAGCCTCCTGTAAACTTTTAAGATTTGGTGGCAGGTGTGGAATCCACACGTCTTGCTGACTCTCAAGACAAGCCCCATATATAAGTTCCTTGCCTGTTTAACCTGCTGCCCACCAGTCTGGAGTGGCCCGCCTCTTTCTCTGGTCTCTTTGGGTCCTCTGTCTCTGAAGGTGCGGGTGTGGGGGGGTGTTCAGATTATACTTGGGACGCACCCCAGGAGCTTAGAAACACCATGTGGATGACTCTGAATCTGACGCAGGCAGCCTGAAAACTTTCTCCATTCCATTGGAAAGATGAGAATGAGGCTGATCTCCAGATGCTCCCAGGCAACAGGAATTAAGCTGCCAGTCTTGCCACTGCTTTTCCTAAGAGGTTCTGAGAGTTGAGATTAAGTGGTGGGACTCAGGATGACATCAGATGGTTCTAGAACACAATGCACCACCGGCATTTCTGGAAAGCCTCAGGACCACCTACCCAAGGGAAGAGGACAGGAGAAGAGCAGAGATATGTACCTCATATCTGGTCCTTTAAATATGGTTGACACACCATGAACCATGCTGTCGCTGACAAGCTGAGGCCACTTTTTGTCATTGTCCCAGACCACAACAAAGTTTTCAAACCTGATGTTCTCACATTCATTTTCCTGACCCCTGTGCCACAGCTTTGGGTTGCTTCTTGTCTCTTAAATGAACCATTTGGACTCCCTCTTTGGGTCGTAGGCCTTGGGTCATAGGCCTCGACTTCCCACTCAGAACTTGAAACTATTCTTTCTTTGGATTTTGGTGTCTCCCACCCCCACCAAAAAAACCTCATATAGGAGGAGCGATGAGTTGGTCACCTCATCCCAATTTTCCCAGTTTTAAAATGGGAAGTCTTGATTCTCAGAAAACCCTTCAGTCCTGGACAAACAATCCTGGTTTGTCCTCCTATGTAGGAGCTCTCTAGAAAACCCAGATGGCCCAGTTAATCCCCCCATGCCCACGGGCAGCTAGGGAAGCCTACAACGATGCACAGTTCATCTGTAAGATGAGGGATAACATAGCATATGTCACTTAGGGTGGCTATAAGAAGTCAGGAAGGTGGAACATGCAGGATGCTTACTGCTACATAGCAAGTTGTCAGTAAATATTTATTATTCTTAATGTTAACTCTTGTTATTAATATTAATATTATTATTTAGAAACATATTTGAGAAGAGCTACGTTAGCATGATCCTGCAGGAGCAGTTAGGAAGTGGTGCTGAAGAACCAATGAAAATTAATGCTAGTTAGAAAACATAGATGGAATGAATAAGATGAGAACTTTGGAACCATGGAGGTGCCTTGTCTTTACAGCAATAACCACGTTAATAGTATTTGACATGAATTAAATATTGTTCACGTAGCTTTTGGAAAGAGCGCCTGTCCCATATTTAAGATCCTCCAAGGAGTGCTCGAGAAAGGGGGCTGATGACAACCCAACACGATTGCATGCAGTGAACTACTGGAAGAAATTTATGAAAAATGTATGACATATATCTTGCCTTTGGCAGCTAACAACTATTGAGTGCCAACTGATTCAGAATCTCTGAGAGCAGATTCCCAGAAAGCCACATTTTTAACACGCTGCCCCGGTGATTCTTACATGCCCTGAAGCTTGAGAAGCCCCCACTAGGACTTGGGCTCCCCGCAGGTGGGAACTATATCTTGTTCCCTCCTTTACTTCCATCCCCAACCCCCACACAGGTCCTGTGCCCAGAAGGTGCTCCCCAGATCTGTCTTTATTTTATCAATCTGCCTTTTTGTTTTTGAGGTTAAGGATTTGGTTTGCGACGAGAGTGTTTCTCCAGAATGAGACACCAACACATGTTCTAGTCACTGAGGCGTTTATTTAAACTAGTTTCTCACCCTGGTGGTAATGAGCAGGGCTGAAAATGCTCTGAAAATCAACACATTTCATGAGGAAAGGAACCCATGAAGTCTATGCGGCTAGAGGCTTTGACTAGATGGAAAGAGCACTTTAAAAATAATTGCCTGGCCTGCCATGGAAGGTACACTCTCCTCTCCAATTAATGCCATCTGGTTATCCACGGCAAGACAAAGCCCCTCCCAAGGAATGCCCACGCTGGAAGGAGGACAAGTAATCTAATTCCTCACGACATTTCCATCTCCATTTTAATGTGGAAAATCTCGATGAGATGGATTCTACAAGAACAGGTTTTCATTATTGAAAAGCCATGTCAGAAAAAATTAGCATGAAGAGGAAGCAGGAAAACACTAGATTGGATTATTCAGAACAATTTGATTATCCGCCCATTGTCAGAGTTGTTTCACACGCATTTAGGAGGTGTTAGAGACCCTAAGTATTGCTTTTTCTGCTAGTGAGAAAGTTATATTATCTGTCTTGCCTAGGTTGTTTATTTGAATGCTTTCCCTGCTCTTTCCAGGTTACTCGGTTGTTCTGCATCTTGGGTGGATAACGACAGCAGAGCACTGGTTAGAAGAGGAATTTACCCTTTGCAGCTTCTGCTCAGCCTCAGAACCATCACACCTGAACATACATGTGGCAGGACTCTACCTGGAGAACACTGTCAAAGGAGAAGGAGGAGCAAAATGAATAGGCAAACTGGGGGGTTGTGGGCCAGCCCCGAGCTGTTCCTTTTATGGGTGAGCCAGGGGGACGGCCGCAGAGACTGCTGGGGGCCTGGGAAGACAGCTGGGGAGGGGGAGACGCCTCCAAGCTAATGTCAGTGTGGCCAGGGCGCACAGATAAACACAGGGTTCCAAGGCCTTTCCCCTAAGGCTGCGCAGGCAAGGTCTCCCTTCCCTCTCTCCCCCTCCCCACTAACTTCCATGCCTCCCTCAGGCTGCCCCGTCAGATTCAGAGTTATCCACTTGGTGTTTCTAAGCATCTGGGGAGCTTCCCAAGTGTCATCTGAAGGCCCCCCCTCCCCGTTCTGTAAGCAGAGGACCCACAGAGACCAAAGAAAGAGGCAGGCCACCCCAGACTGGTGGGCAGCAGGTTAAACAGACAAGGGACTTGTATACAGGGCTTGTCTTTTTTTATTTTTTTATTTAAGATTTTATTTATTTATTTATTTGACAGAGAGAGAGACAGCGAGAGAGGGAACACAAGCAGGGGGAGTGGGAGAGGGAGAAGCAGGCTTCCCGCCGAGCAGGGAGCCCGATGCGGGGCTCAATCCCAGGACCCTGGGATCGTGACCTGAGCCGAAGGCAGATGCTTAACGACTGAGCCACCCAGGCGCCCCTACAGGGCTTGTCTTAAGAGGCAGCAAAACACGTGGATTCCACACCTGCCACCAAATCTAAAAGTTTATATGGCGGCTTAAGTGGATTCAGTCACATATACTGTCCAGATGGTCTCAGCATCCCATCACTATCTCCGAGCTGTGTCCCTGGGGCCGCCTCGGGGGGTGGGGAAGGCAGGGGGAATGCACATTCCAAGGACAGGGAGGGGGTGGGGAGCCTCCGATGTCCGGGTTCCACCACACAGGTCTACGGCAGTCACATCTTCTCCATGACCTCCCCCAACACCAGTATTTCTCGAATACCTGCTATATTCCAGGCTGGGCGTTAGTCCCCTCTGTGGTCATTGTCTGTGTGTATCTGGGTATCAGGAATATACGCGTGAAATGGGAAAAGCAGCCAAGCATTTCCTCTTTGCTTTATGACTCTCTGTTTTTGTGTCTGAATTCCTGGCTCAAGCTCAGGGACTATGTCTTGTTCATCCAGCAACTACCTCGGTGCCTGGCACTTGGCGGGCACATAATAAATGTGCAACGAGTGAATAAGCAAGTGGACAGCAGCCCGGTGGCATTGGTCTTCCTGTTCCCATTTTATAGATGAGGAAACTGAAGCTCGGAGTTTAGAGGATGTGCTTATGGGTCACACAGCTAAGACGGGGACTGCAGAGCCTCACCCGACCTTTGTCTTTTGGCTAAATCCCATGATGGGTGGGACTGAGGGCCAAGCTTCCATGCCCTGTTCTGTATCACAAGTCTGTGGGCCCCATGCCCCTCTAACAGGGGCACTACTCGGGGAAATACCTGCTTTCTTACTTTCCTTCACCAAGGAGACTCAATTTAGCGCCATCCCTAACGGGCGGCTTTTCTCAAATGACAATCTGGGCCTCCTCATTGTCCTGAGGTTCTTTTGGTCCGAGGGCTTTGCTGGGGCTCGGCTGAATGTGGCATGAACACCCATGCTGCAGCTGCTCCCCGCTGTGGGACCCACAGGTCCAAACACCTGGGCCTCCGCCATCTACAGGGTGGCGGCACTGGGGCCTCTGCTCTATCTGGTCTTGGAAGGGCTGGAGCTCCATTGTTCTCTGGCTTGGGTTTTCCGGCTGCCTAAGACTGTGTTCAGAGAACCATGATGGCTTTACAAAGTGAGAGTTGGGGGGGACACAATGCTGGAGCAGCTACTAGGCCCATATCATGAAGAATTTTAGGTATCATGGTAAGTTATTCTACTGTCTCTGAAGGCAATGAACTCACTGGATATCAGCCCCAAATTTCCTAACTCACCGTCTATTGGATGGAGGTAAAGCTTCTTCTCCAAACGGAATCATGCTATATGACTACTAATCAATCACAATACCTTTTCCTCCCAGGAGCGCAGGCAGAGAATTGAAATTCTTCTCAATACAGTCTTCTAGGCAGTTACCAATGCACCGGATGAAATCTATTTGCCATCCTGATTCTAGGCTCGCCCACCGTTTCCATAAGTGGAGAAAGGTTCTGTCATCCAGGTAACCCCAATCCACCCTCCCTGCTCCCCTCCGTCCCTTGCTCCAGGGATCTCTATACAAACAACCCTTGGGTTAGTCATGCATCCCACCCTGCTCCCATTGCCCCAGGCTCACCCCAGAGGACAGACCCGCACCCACTCTAAGAACCACAGCATCTGTGGCTTTCTCAGCAGCCCCCAGCAATGGCAAAGCTCTGGGTGGGACACAAGCTTTCCTGCTAAGCTCTCCCAGCCTTCCACTAATCAGGGGTCTAATTTTGCTTCCTCCATCAATATCACAGGGGAATGCCCGTTTTATGAAGTTGTGGACCAGCAGCACGGAGTCCGTGGCACTACGCAGTCACCAACGAGAACAGCTCTCCGTTAAACGAAAGCCTATCATTTTGCCCCCAAATTCCGTCGGGGCTCCCTGGTAGTTCCGGTTTCCTTTGTTAGGAGAGAGAGAGAGAGAGAGAGAGAGGATGCGGGGCTTGGTGCCTAGCCCAGGGCGGCCAGGGGCTGAGCAGCTCCACGACTGACAGCCTGGAAAGGCGGTGCGGGCTGCCCATCGCTGTCTCTCTCTCCTGGGGCGCGGGGCTGTGGGACCCAGGCTCTGTTACAAATCAGAGCAAATGCAGACTGTTGTCACCCATGAGCAGAGGCCGCTGTGTGAGGAATTTTAAAGCAGAGTTTATTCAGTCCCAATTAAATCCCATTTTACAAATTCCGTCCGAGTCCCCAGCAGGAGGAAGCCCATTAAATGTTCTCATACTAAGCTGGCCTAGGCGGCAGTGCAGGGCCGTGTGCGTGCGGCCCGGCTCCCCTGCAAGGCCATCGGGGCAGGGTTCTGCGCTTTCTCAGCAATGGCAGAAGGATTTATGTGGTATAACTAAGTACCAGGAAGACAAGGTTATTTCTAAGCAGGTATCAGAAAATAAAACGACAGGCATGAAATGGGAAAAATAATCTTTGAAGAGAAGCATTCGAGCGACCCAGGGGCTCACAAATCAAAAGAGAAAAGGTTTTTTGCTTTGTCTCTGGTTCTTTAAAGAAGGCCAATTCGCTCCAGTCAGGGATACCCCGTGAACATTATGGGCTTTCTAATGGCTCGTGATTAAAACAATTTTTAAAAGAACACCGCAGATAGAGCTTCCTGGGGTGTCTTTTAGCTACTGAATGGGCCACCAAGAGAATGAGTCCGTTCTTCACTCAACACGTAGCCTAGAACTGGAAATCAGTTAGGATGTCCTCCCTCGAGTCACCTTTTTACCCCCTCAGGCATCCTGGAAGCCCAACATCTGGGCACAGAAACAAATTCTTACTCTTTATTCTTGACTTGGAGTCAGCCCTAAATGCACCCCCGCATTGCTGCCCTGCCTTTCTGCCCTCTTAAGGGCATGGCCTCCTTCACATCCCCGCTGAGGCCTCAGGCAGCTTTAAATCTGAGAAACCAGTTCCTGCCCCTCCTCCTTGGGCCTTGCCGGACCTCCAACAGCTCTCTGGAGCCAAAGGGACCTCCTGTGCCCCGGGCGTCATCAGGCTCCAGTCTACCATTGGGGATGCACCATAAGGGCTGAAGAATAGGGTGGGGTGGGGAGACCATTACCACCTCACTCCTGCACCTGAGGTTTGTCTATGACACCCCTCTGGGGGGGTGGTCACAGAGGCTGAGTAGGGCATGGGGGGTGGGCGGGCAGAGGGAGGAGTGCTGACCTTCTGCTCTCTCCCTCCCTTTCATCCTCCCTTCCTTTTTCCTTTCCTTCTTTGTACTTACTTTAAAAGTCTAATTAGGTGACAGTAAAATAAATGAATTTTGATGCTTTCTATGACTTTGCAATTAGAGTTTGCAAATTAAATATTTCAGACCGTTCTTTGCTCTTCTTCCTCCTCCTCTGCCTTGAGAACTTTTCCTGCAAGTTAGACCTTTGACCCCTGGCTGGTGATAGGATCCTTGGACTTGAACCACAGGCAGGTGCTTTATCTCATACTTTGACTGCTAACATAATTTTCCACATATTTTATAGAAACAGAAGTCTTATTGAAACAGGGAAGCAAGTGATGGCTTCCCACCCCACTTCAGAAACAACCGTGCTTTGATTAGTCATTCAGTTCCCATAGATTTACTACTGGCAAAAGGACACTTTAATTATAAAGAAAAAAATAGAAAAACCATCTTTTCTGAAACATTTCTTTCTCTCTCTTTTTTTTTTTTTTTAAGATTTTATTTATTTGACAGATAGAGATAGTGAGAGCAGGAACACAAGCAGGGGGAGTGGGAGAGACAGAAGCAGGCTTCCCACGGAGCAGGGAGCCCAATGCGGGGCTCAATCCCAGGACCCTGGGATCATGACCTGAGCTGAAGGCAGACACTTAACGACTGAGCCACCCAGGCGCCCCTGCAACATTTGTTTCTGGAACCAGTGAAGCCCCAGGTAGAACTCTGAGAGTTAAATGAGAACAGTGTAGCAGCCTTTCATCCTTATGTAGATTTAAAAGACAAGGGAATAAAAAGTGCATTTATTAGAGGAAAGCTGAACACCTGTTTTCTCTACATTTGTGTTTTGTGCTCAAACAGGAGATCTGGGGTTCCCTCAGCTGGCAGACTTCCTGGAGACCTTCCAGCCCAGGTACATGAATACAGAAATTCTCAACAGCACTGAGCCAGCAAGATTGAGTCTGAGGGCAAAGCCTAGGATGGTTGGAAGCCAGGAGCTGGCCCAGGTTGAGAAAGGCAGGCATGCCAAGACCAGTGGCAGAAATAAACTATCCAAGGAAAGAATGGAAGTCAGGGAGCGATCAGAAATTGGGGAAGGGGGAGGAATTAGTAGGCCTATAGAATAAGACCATGCAGTGAAAGGCCTGTAAGGGTCCAGCCGGTAACTAAAATGAGGTCAGAGAGTAGGGTGTAATAGGGAGTGGTGGGGACTGTGTCAAACTAGAAGCTAAGTGCCTCTGTCAGAAGGATCCTCAGATCCAGTGACTTGTGGCCATGAAGGCATGCAAGCCCAGTATTACCAGATCTTCCCATTTTTAAAGAAAAGCACACAATCTTGATTTTTCCTTGGAACATCCCATTTTAAAACATTAGACAAGCCAACAAAATATGGGTGGGTTGGGATTATATGACAACTTCTATGGCCTGTATAAAATCACATGTCAAGGCAAAATTTAGATGGAGAAATGAGAGAAGCAGACACAGAGCGGGCACAGATGGGCATAGCTAGGGCTCCAGGAAGGGGTGAGGTCAGAGGGAAAAGGGCCAGCTTTCTGGGAGGCACACAGAGCATGGCCACAGGCTCTCTGTACTGCCAGGGGGCTTCATGGCGCCGGCCCCTCTCTGCTTCTGAAGGCCAGAGCAGCAACCCCAGCACCAGTGTGAAGGCTAGGCCGTCACACCAGCCTAGAATCCTCTATGGGATCTGGACCCCTAGACTCCGGCACCATCTCCTCTTACTCTCTCGTCCTTTCTCCTACTCTAGCCACCAGGGCCTCTGTGTTCCTTGGAGGCACCAGGGACACCCCTCCTGTAGGGCCTCTGCATGGCTGTTCCTTCTGCTTAGAACATTCTTCCCTCCCATCTCCACAAGGTGGATTCCCCACCTCCTTCCAGTCTTTGCTCAATGTCATTTTCTGACCTCTCTATGCAAAAGTTCAACCTACAACTACACCTGGTTAGTTTCTCAGTGCTTATTTTCTTTTTTCCAAATCAATTACCACTTGCAAATAACTATGCAATTTACTTGTTATTTCTTGTGTCTCATGCAACTAGAATGTAAGCTCCTCCAAGGTGAAGATTTTTGTTTGTTTTGTTCATTGATGTATTGCTGGAACATAGTTGTTCACATTAGGAGGCACCCAATAAATATTTACAAAAAGCAAGTATGGATTCATATTTCTTCCTACTGTCACGTAGCTCTGGAGAAGTGATTTCGAGGAGCTTCTCTTCCCTTCCGTATTTCATTCCTCCTCTGTCTTTCCCAGAATTCAAGTCAACAAATGTTTGTTGAGCAACCATGCGGCGCCAAGCCTCAGACCGAGCTCTGAGAGCACAGGGACAAGGAGAAACAGTGTCTACCCTCAAAGAGCTTATCATCTAAGAGGAGATGCATGGTAAGAATTTTTTTTAAAGATTTTATTTATTTATTTGAGACAGAGTGCATGCGACAGAGCTCGAGAGAGAGAGCGTGAGAGAGCTCGAGAGAGCATGAGAGAGAGAGAGAACATGAACTGGACAGGGAGGGGGAAGAGCAGAGGGAGAGGGGGAAGAAGACTCCCCACTGAACGGGGAGCCTGACAATCCCAGGCCCCTGGGATCATGACCTGAGCCGAAGGCAGACGCTTAACTGACTTCACCACCCAGGTGCCCCCATGGTAAGTATTATTACAGGGGATGTCCAAGGTGCTGTGGAGACACAGAGGAGGGCCACTTGCACTGGCCTTAAAAGATGTGCAGGATTTAGTGGAAGAAGAGGGCATCACAGCATCAAGGGAGGGGGGGCCAGGCAAGGAGTAAGAGCAAGTCAATACAAAGGATGGAAGGATGCTATGAAATTAATTTTGTGGGGTATTTAAAACGAAGTTACTTATAGGACATTGGCTGATGCCCCTGTGGAAATATGCTCACTGATACTTTGATGCTTCTATGACTTTGCAACTAAAGTTAGCAAATGAAGTATTTCAGACTCTTCTTTGCTCTTCCTCCTCCTCCTCTGTCTTGAGAACTGTTCCTGCAGGTTAGACCTCTGACCCCTGGCTGGTGATAGGATCCTTGGACTTGAACTGCAAGTCCTGTGCTAAAGCACAAATCTCCTACTTTGATTGCCAACATAATTTTCCACTTATTTTATAGAAACAGAAGTTTTATTGAAACAGGGAAGCAAGTGATGTGAACAAAACATTATTTCTATATGTTATTTGTACTGTGACACCTTTAAAAAAAACACACAAAATGAACCTTTATATACACACTAAGTATGTTCTTTTACCACAGTTATCAAGGATTCTGACCTCATTGCATCAAAACCCTGAAGGTCTTTTTTTTTTTTCTTGAAATTAACTTAACCATACAGCAGGTGCTCTCAATCCTTTTCAATGGAATATGTGAGTTTTCTACAGTTTCCTGGGTTGTTTTTTCTATATGGCAGGAATGAAAAATTAAACTATCATGTGGAGTGGGGATGCTTCTGGAAGTGGGAGGATCCCTCTGACTTCTAATCTCTCAAACTCCCTGTATAAATGGAAATGATTATCCCCTTGACTCCTGAAGCAGAGCGAGGCATGTTCCCTTGCAAGAGGGATATCAAATGTTCTAAATGTGACTTGAACCGATGTAAGAATAGTACTTCTCAGGAACAACTTGAGCTCCTAAAATGGCATCTTTAAAAAAGCCTCCTGTTACAAATCCAGACTTATGCTGAGTATAGCCTTTTAACCCAAAACCTTAAATACAGATCTAGAAATGGATTCATTTTTTTCACCCATAAGAAGCAAATATTTATCGAGTGCCTCATTATATAGGCATGCGTTCTACTAGGTGCTAGATATACAGAATGAATAAGATATAGCCCTTTTAAAATAAGTGTTTAGTTTATAAATCAGGTAGCTACAGATTCACATATAATGTATATTTCTATATACACAGTATATATATATATATGATCAAAATTGTTGCATTATAGATACAAAGAAAATCATGTGGACATAGATGAATGTACAAAGCTTAAAAACAAACTTTTACATTTTTTCTAATTAAAGCAGGAAACTTATTATATATACACAGAACTTCGGAGACAATATCTGAAGTGAACCATATTTTTGTAAACATGGGGTAAATATGAAGAATTTTTAACCTCACATTCTACAGAAAGACATGTGAAAGCAGGACATAGAAAGTAAATATAAACAAAAAAAAGGAGGAAACCTCATGCTAGTTATAATTAACACAGAAATTATTGTTTTTCCTCCTCAATCCAATACTGAAACCATACTACTCCCAGGGAAAAAGTTATTTTATAGTTGGAGTTTTTATACTGGATATTCATATGATGTATACAGATAAGTAAAATAGCAAGAGGTACCTCAAAAGCTAGAATTAATCTGCAGTTGGTGGCAACTTTAATTCTTTGAAGACCAAACTTTAAGCAATTGCAGAGAGTGAGGCAGCAAGCAGTGGATTGACTGTGGTACCAGGGTGTGGCTGGCGTCCTTGAAAGTGTGTAGAATCAGCATGGGGTCAGTGAACTGGACAGAGGCAGGAGTGACAAAGGGGGTTCTGGACCCACACCAGAAAATATCAGATTTCTCAGACTCTAAAACATCTTTAATTATAAAATACCACCAATTTACAAACAGCTCAGGGAAAACAAACACTACATTAAAGAATATACATTTTTACATTTCTACTCATCTTTAGCTGTATAATTATGCACTACTTTCTTTTTTTAGTAAAATAATCAAATTTTGAGTCTGAGCTGTCTTCAAACATCAGAGTTCAAATTTTTTTCTGATTTTTTTTTTTTTGGCCAATAGCAGCTATACTTACCATCACATGATATATTGATTTTTCACAAATCGTGCGTTTGACTTCTGTGGCAACTTTATTACTTTCAGGATTGGCAATATAATTTTGAATCATATATAAAAAAAGAAAACTCCATCTACATTTCCTACTTGGCTACCATAGTCTTTTTCCCCCACTGGATTACCAAAAATTAAACTGGTATTGTTGAGTAGAGAAATTTAAATCAGGTTCACTGAAAGGTTTTTTCCTATACCGAAAATATACAGCTTAAATAAAGCTCCCTCATGACTAAGCAGTAACTGAAAACCCCTTTTCTGAGCATGCATGTGGGATACCACTAAGAGGTGCTTAAATACACATTATTTGTTATTCAAGACAAAGCACAACTTGACATCTGATTTCTATGAGCCACTCTACTGCATTCTTCCTTCTAAAGTAGACGAAAACTATTTTGCATCTGCTGTGTGCCAGGCATTGGGCTGATCCACTCTAATCACCAATTTCATTTATTCTTTACAATGCTGCTGAAAGGTATCGTTATACTCTTTCTGCAGTTGGAGTAATGGAGGGTCAAGCAGTTATATAATTTCTTTGAAGTCACATAGACAGTAAGAGTGTAAGCATGGATTTGACTGATTCTAAAGTCCATGAGGTCAAAGAAGTCTTCAGTTGTGGTTTTCTCCCTCTGCAATCAAATGAAGAATGGGTCCTGGGAACTCTCCAAATCAGTACCATGCCATTGACAACCACTCTATACTGCTTCTCTACCCTAATGTGTCTTGATCAGTCCACCCCACCTGGTGCCCTGACATAGGAACCATCTGACCCAATACTTTGTCCCTCTACTTTTCTTTGTCCTCAGGAGTGGATTTTCCATCCGTAAAGGTCCTTGAAGTCTTTCCTGACTGCACCCTCTCCCAATCATTGGTTTTTTTCTTCTTTATAACCAAATACATTTTTGATTCGCTCTTATGGCATTTATATTCTAGCTTGCATTATAGAATTGTCTCATTTTATTCCCATAGTTTGGCCATGAGACCAGTGCACATGGCCTTGTAGACCCTTCAAAGAGGGTCAGAAGTACCAGCGGCATGACCAGTCTTTCTTCCTAGACACAACATTCAAGTCACACGAGTGACTGGATGTCTGGTCCGCTCATAATACCTCCTTCCAGAGCTGCTATGGCTTGTTAATTTGTGTACTTCCAGCTAACACTACCCCAGTTAATACCTAGAACTATGGGCTACTCAAAAGGATTTTTAGGAAATCCTTCTGTGTAACAATAAATAATACAAGATATATTCCACAGATGTACTATACTCTATATGTGTAACTTATACTTGTAACTTATATTTTGTGACTCCAAGCTGGTACTTTACCCTGCCTCTCTGAACATCTTGGTTCTAGAATTACATGAAGGGAAAGGAAAATGATCTTTTCTAGCTAAATTTACACTAATCAAAAGAGAAGCAGTATTAAGCCTCAAACCAAAGGGGAAAGCAAAAAATGACTCCAGATCTTAGATAAGGAAATGCTTGTGTTAGAGATGGCTTCTAACCAAATGAATTAAAGGGAGCAGAGGAAGGCTTAAAGCTTCTGTCAGGTGGGTTGGCTTAGCTAGCATGAAATCTTCTTAAAATCCCAACCCTTCCCACATTTCTACCTCAAGCATTTCAGCCTGTGCCCTTCAAGGTGACAGAACATCAAAGCTATGTCTTTGCTGTTTACTACCCTTTTTCTGTGTATCTTGACCCATCTTTTATCGCTTCCACAAACCGCTATTCAGTCCTGATGCTCCAATATGTTGAAGCCAAGTTTATCATCAAAAAATCATACAACTACCATTGATACCAAGACCCATGTTAGTAGCTATTTCTTGGGAAGTATTAAGGTCAAAAGAATGGATATGATAGGTCACCTCAAAGCTTAGGAACATCTCCAAATGCATGGAAGTTGGCAGTAAAGAAACCTGTTTAAATTAGTTTTAATACCTACATGACCAGATTTATTTTGACACAATACTACCCTGCCCCACACCCACCCAGCTTTTGTTGCTCTTGTTCTAGTTAAGGGAATTAGCCTTCTCTGGAACACATTTAGAAAATGTTAATGTCCCCTTCTGGTTCATGGCTCTAGCCCTTCTCACATTCTTAATTTTCTGGGAAGTCTTACTCCAGAGATCTCACTGCACTATCCTCCCCTAAACAAGTTCTATTTTAAGAAATACAGTTTTTCAACAAAAATATAGTCAGGATATGGACTCCGACAGTCTCTGCCAAGTGCAGTCATCTCATTAAGCCTTGACAGTGCTGGAGAATGTGGCACTCTAAAATTTCCATTTAAAATTAAAACTCCAAAAATATTTCAGGTAAGAGTAGGTGGCTTTTTGTTTTGTGCAATAGCTCCTTATGAAAAACTATTTATAGGTGGACCATTTTGCCACGGACCAAACAGACCTGTTTCCCATATTTTATTTAAGTAGATTTTTGTTTCTTTCTCTCACCAACAAACTTTGCTCTTTTGGAAATGCTTTATGATATTTAGAATAATTTACATCGAGGGGCGCCTGGGTGGCTCAGTTGGTTGAGCGACTGCCTTCGGCTCAGGTCATGATCCTGGAGTCCCGGGATCGAGTCCCACATCGGGCTCTCTGCTCAGCAGGGGGTCTGCTTCTCCCTCTGCCCTCTTCCCTCTCATGCTCTCTGTCTCTCGTTCTCTCTCTCAAATAAATAAATAAAATCTTTAAAAAAAAAAAAAAAGAATAATTTACATCGAGAAAAATGTCTTGTTTGAAGAACCTTGAGTGGATTCTCATTTCACAATATGTCTGCCTATCTATTCCTAAAAGGTCAAAGGAATCTGGCCACAGCTCTATCCAGAGCCTACAGAGGAGGTTGCAACCTTAAATATTCATTTATTCAGTCAGTAAATATTTATGGAGCACCTACTTTGTGCCAGACTCTGTTCATGATGCTGGGGATAACTGGTGAACAAAGACAGAAAAGGTCTATGACCTCTTGGATCTTACACTTTGGTGGAAAGGAATAGAAGTTAAATAAATGAAAGCATCTCAGAGAGTCATAAATTCTCTGAAGGAAATAAAGCAGGTTAACAGAAAGAAGGTGACTTGTGGAAGCAGGAGAAGAGAGGTCTCTCTGAGGAGGTGATGCTTGAACCGAAACCTGAATGAACTGAACAAACTAGATTTGAGTAAGGGGAGAAGATTATAGACAGAAGGAACAGAGGTGCAAGAGCCCTGAGGTGGGAGCAAGCGTGGGACTTTCCAGGTACAGAAAGAATATGTAGATGGAACAAGGTGGGGACTGCCTGGGTAGGAAGTTAGAGAGGTGGTCAGGGACCAAACCAGGTGGGGTCTTGAAGGCTAGGGAAGGTACTGCATTTTACTCCAAGGACATTGTGAAGCCATTGGCTGGCTGCCTCTGGGGAGTGATATTACCCAATTTATATACCACCAGTCGACACCAGTGCTGAAGCAACTTTTTGCAGCATTTTATTTAGAACCTTGAGATCACCTCTCCTGACCACATCCACATCCCTGTCAACCTTGGTTGAGCCCCTAAGTTCAAACCCCTGCAGTCACTAATCCTTTTCAGGGGCTTTATCTCCCAATAGCCTACCCTGTTCCTTTAAAATGTTTCTACCCCGTCTCCTAGAAGCTTCCATTCCAGAATAAATATTCCATCCTCATTATTTATTCCCTTCGCCTTTTTGTCTTAACTATAAGACAAGACAGTCCTTGAAGGTGCTGCTTTGCTGTGTTCCTCCTGAGCATTACTAGCTTGTTCTCCTGAGGCATGGGGTGGAAAATGGGCATCCTCTTTCCCCTCCCACAGCTGCTTCCACCCACTGCTGCCTCATTTTTGTCTTCCTTGATGATGCTCTATTCTGGTTTACAACATCTCTCTCTGGTAATTTCTTCCAAGTCATCTTTGTTAAGTTCATTTTCTTCTGCCTGCCCCTTAGGTTTTGGGGTTCTTGGCACTCTTTCCTTTACATACTTTTCCTGGGTTGTCTAATTTTCCCTCCATGGAGTCAGTCCTCATCTAAACCTGACTCTGCAAGCCATGTTTCTGGTTCAGAGTTCTTCCTCAAGTTCTAGACTCTTAAATTTAACTGCCTCCTGGAGCCCTCCACTTGAGTGTACCACAGGCACTTTAAGCTCACAATGTCAAAACTGAACTTATTAACCTCTCCTACCATCCAAACTGCTCCTCTTCCAACAGCTTCTATCTCTGTTGAATGGTGTTACTAGTTGTCTAAGCGAGAAACCTGGGAGTCACCTTGACTCCTCACTTTCTCTTGACTCGCATCCATTCTCCAAATTCTATCGCTTTTACCTAAAAACTTCTCATATTTCCATTGCCTTGTTCAGGTCCTCATCACCTCTTCTCTGATGGTACTGACTGACAAGTATTCTTGCCTCTAGGCTCTCAAATTTTCTACACAGTCACCAAGAGTGATCTTTCTTAAAACTGGAGCACACATTTGTTGTTCTTACCTGCTCAACATCCATTCACCCTTACTGTGGTGACAATATACTTATGTGGAGGAACCCCCTTCCCTCATCCCCTCTAGGGCCCTGATTCGGGTTCAAGGGGGTGGAGCATGAGAGCAGCCTGGCCGATCAGCGCACTGAGCCCCTGCCACAGTGATTGGTTCAGAGAGGGCATGTGACCAAATTGGTCTAAGCAGAAGAAGTCCTGGGTCTTGCTTGAGTGAGAATGGCCGGGAAGAAAAGCTCTGGTTCTACTAGATTTAACTCTGGATAAACATACGCTCGGAACTGCCTCCTCAAAGATCTAGAGAATGAAACCAACATTTACGAGAGTAGAACCAAAAGATGGAAAAGGAAGCCCATGTCAGGATTTGATGGAAGCCACATTTACCCGTGTGCTTTTTAGTTATGTGACTAATAAATTCATGTTTTTGCTTAAGCTTGTTTGAGTTGGGTTTTATTTTTCCCTAAATAATTTGCTACTAATAATCCAGAGAGACTCATGTCATTCATTACTCTACTTCATGTTTTCCTAGTAGTCTTCAGGATGATGTTCAAAGTTCTCAGCCTGTCATGAAAATATTTATGATCTAGCACCTGCTTACCTTTCCAGCTTCATCTTCTGCCACTGCCCATCTCTCCCCTTAGGCTCCCATCACACGGAGCTTCTTGCGGGTCTCAGAATGTGCCATCCTTTCATTCACCATCAGGCACTGCACTCATGATTTCCTCCCTCTAGAACAATCTCCAATCTGCCTCTCCACTTCCCATTATTCTTTCTTCAACATTGAAATCAGACATATTATCTTGCTAGAAATTTTCACTGATTCCCTTTCCTTAAGTCTAGATTAAGAAACTTCCTCACGCCCTCCTGACATTATGGGTAAACCTCAGTATTAGCATTTATCCATTTGGGTTACAATTTTCTATGTTGCTGTTTGTGTCTCCCCCATACAATAAACTCCTTGAAGGCAAGACCCATGAGTCTTTATATCCTTAAGGGCCTGGTATTATGCTTGACACACATTAAGATCATCAATAACACTTGAACCAAGAAATGCCTTTCAATGTTACTTACATTTATAGGCAGTAAATTATAAGCTCCTTGAAGGAGGGGCAATATTTCACTCTTATTTGTATCACTCATAACATGAATTGGGCTTCATTAGGCACTTAGTGAATATTTGTTTAAAAAAATGGATGGAGGAGTGCCTGAATGGCTCAGTTGGTTAAGTGGCTGCCTTTGGCTCAGGTCATGATCTCTGGGTCCTGCGACTGAGCCCCACATCGGGCTCTCCGCTCCATGGGGAGTCTGCTTCTCCCTCTCCCTGTGACCCTCCTCCCTGCTTGTGCTCTCTCTGTCTCAAATACATAGATAAAATCTTTAAAAAAAATGGACGGAGAAAACATATGCCATCAGACAATGCCACTGCTCTCTCCTTCCTGTTGTCATCCACCAACTTCTCTGTCTCCCCAGCATGTCCTGTGGGCTTCAGCTCTTCATATCATTCCTGACATTAACAATCATTTTGTTAATGGTAACATTTTGTTAACGGAAACATCATTTGTTAATGAAGAAGACACAGTCAACAGCTGGCCCCAGACATTGAGTTGAGGACAGCTCCTCCTCTGTCATGAATTTCTCCATCCCACTCGTATGTGATACCCTGGTCTAGGTCTTGTTGTCACCAATAGCTACTTAAGTCTCAATTCCATTCCTCCCATAACTTCCGGCCAACCTTCTAGAACTCACACTGTAAAATTCTCCATTGTCTTATAGATTTTCAATTCATTTTTCACTCTTTATTACTCCTCATGTCCTCATATTCCTCCCTATCCACCGTATAGTCCACCATTATCAGTCCCCGTGAATTTAGATTAGGTCCCAGGCAAGTGCTAGGTGCTGGGAAGAGAGCAGGGGAAAAACACAATCCGGTTCTGTACTCCTAGAATTTATAGTCTAATGGGGAGAATAGATATTAAATACATGAGGAAACATACAGATGTGTGTTTTAAAATTATGAGAAGTGCTTGGAAGGGAAAGTACAGGAGGCAATGAGTTTGCATAATAGGACCATCTAATCTAATCTCTGGGGACAGGGAAAGCCTCTCTGGAAAGTGCTAAAAGAATTTCCTCTTTAAAAAGGGGGAAAATTATTTCTGCAGTTTAAATGTTAATTTTTAATTATCCAAAAAAAAAAAAATCCACTCAACTTTTACCTAGAAAAAGCACTGACAGTTGCCTTCCAATAAATCCCAATACTTCCAATCTTTCCCCACACCATTCTGGGCATGTCACCCTTCCGAAGCATCTTTCCTATTGTCTATACTTTCTCTCCTCCTGTCTTAGGATGTTTCCGGAGATGCTACCAAAATGATGAAAACAGAAGTCCATCGGAAATCCTGGGATAGTTGTTACCTCTCCTGCCATGTGCCACACACAAGCATAATGTCTCATATTTGCTAATTAAAATAAAAACAAACATCTTAGATTTCGCATTACAAGTGGTACATTGGCTTCCTGGCTCTCTACCTCCAAAGCTCTCTGGAAGCTGTCTTATTTATCCTTCACCAGTAGGTGGCTCAAGCCTTCCCCAGAATCTGGGAACCTGGCCTTATGCGAGGGTTATCTTCATTTGACCTGTCCAGTCATACTGTGATGGTTTAATATCTGAGTCACTAAGTTTTTCTTCCCCCAGGGCAAGGGCATCTGCTGGGTTTATTACATAATTCTGTGTTCCTCCCCCATGGTTATGAAGCCCATCATACTGCTCCAGGGAAATAAATCATCTCCTTGTAGTGGGTTGAAACAAATTACAACGGCTCCCTCTTCATCAGGGCAGACCCTCGGCTGAGAGCTGACTCTCTAAGAATTTCCTGAGCCCTAGGAGGTGCCATGTTTTGCTTCCCACTCATTGGCCAGTAGCCATCCATATTTTGCCTCAAACTTTCCTCTAGGCACCTAACTCCACTGGAGACAGGAGCAAAATGACCAGAACAGATAAGAAGGCCATTGGAAGAATAGGAGAAAATTCTTCACTTTCCTAGACTTCAGAGGTTGAAGAATGAAGATCTTTGAACTGGTTGATGCACATACTTGAATAAGGATGCTTTGGAAGTCACTCAGGAGATCAGTTAACAAGGTGACTGGGAGAGAGAAAATGCAAGAACAGGGCAGGGAGCAAGAAAACTAGGAACTATCTCAAATTTGAGGCACTGGCAGTGCAAGGAGTTACAACCAGCCTGCCACAATCCCAGATAGCTCTTCCCCCGTTGGAAGAGCTCACCCTCTCTGTGTTGAAGTATTGTCGCCTGTCATTCTTGACGTCAACTTTCCTAGGATCACTCTTGTGGTGGATGTGATGGGTGGACGATGAACTGGATGGGAAGCGGTCCAAGTCAGACAGAGCTGTGGGAAGGGCTCTGCACTCCTAAGGTGAGGGATGAGCTAAGACACATGCCACGTGGTGGGGGAAGGGAGGAGGATGGATTGCAAAGATCTTCAGAGAGTCGAACTGGAAGGACTTGTAAACCGCCCATATGGAGGGAAATGGAAGAGGAGAAGTTCATGATAAGACCCAGGTTTCTGATTTGAACAGAATATATTTTCACTGGTGGGGCAGAGGTAGACAAAGGTGGACAGTAGTCAGCTCTGGAGGAGGGTCTGGGGAAGGGAGAGACCCTGACAGCCATGTGTGGAATTGGGGCAGGGATGGCAGAGAGGGCTGCACCTTCTGGCAGCTCCAAGCCTTCACAATCGGAACTTCTGGCAGATAGCATGAAGCCACGTGCCCTTCTTTCCCACTGTGCTTGAACCCAGTGCCAGCCCGCTTTGCCATATACTGGCTCCTGGAAGCCATTAGCAGTTAGTTAAACTTAGTTCTGAAGATGGAACCTAGAGGTTTAGGAGCGCCGTTGATGGGTAAGAGAGCTGTGGTCTTCGCTCAGTGTCCCCTTAGCAAACTCACTGCCATCTAGGCCATTTTCCTCACTCCCGCCTTGAGACTCTGTCTTTTGTCGGCCCCTCCGAGGGCTCCAGGCCTACCGGTCTCAGCACCTCCCCGCCCCGATCTAAAGGTGAGCGTTGCACCTCCTGACCTGGGCTCTCCCCCTGCCCGTGGTCTTCCCGTGAACCAAGCAGCACCAAGCTTCCCCTAAGCAAAGTGAAGTGTGTCCCTTTGCCCTCCCCCTCCCACCCCTTACAAAACTGTGTGGACAGCGGCCCTGCCCCCTGAAACCTCAAGCCTGAATCTTGGGAGGCTGAGTGACAAGCCCCACTCACGAAGACAATAGCGGTATTGACCTGCTGGCGGGAAGCAGGCCGGTCCACACGCTGCAAGGAAAGCTCGCAGACAGGCTTTTCCTCTCACACAATTGCTGCCTGTTTCCCATGTTTCACAAGAGAAGGGGTGCACATTCCAGGCAAGGGGACTATTTATTTTCCCACCGAAGATGACACGTGGCATCCAAAGGTCATGCCCAGGCCGGGGCCATGTTTGCTGGACTAAGCCTTGCCTTTTCCCAGAGGCCCTGATTGTTCCGACGGCCTCCCCAGCTGTGTCCCCTGCGCTGGGAATGTTTCCTCAACTGCCCTGTACAAACACCCATACTGGCTACTCAGTCTCCCAGGTTTGTTGATCAACCAAAGTCAGGGAACGAGCACCCACTCCAAAGGGTAGTGGGCTCTTGGTGGCTCTGCCACCAACAGGTAGGGAGGGGGGACAAAGTGGGTTGCCCAGGCTTCTCTTTCTCCACAAATCTGCAAGACAAGCAGAATTTGGACTATACAGAGGTCTTCAAACCACGGTTCAATCCCTTCAAAAGAAATTCGGCATGGCTGCACCTCCTTCGCTTTTCCAATGGTGTGAAAAAAAATTTTTATAAGGTTTTATTTATTTATTTGACAGAGAGAGAGAGGGAACACAAGCAGGCAGAGGGAGAGGGAGAAGCAGGCTCTTTGCTGAGCAGGGAGCCCGATGCGGGACTTGATCCCAGGACCCTGGGATCATGACCTGAGTCGAAGGCAGACGTTTAACCGACTGAGCCACTCAGGCGTCCCAATATGAAAAATTTTCAATAGCCTCCCAGATAGTTGGAATTCTTTTAGAGACAGTAATAATAATAATAATAATAATAATAATAACATTTATTTGAAAAACACTTAACATCTTATAAGACACTTCTGCAAATATTATTTCATGAAATTCTCAGTATAACCCGGGGGGATCGGTATAAACAATACCATGGGTGCAAGATACGCACTGAGTGAGGCATTGTGCTAATTAAGAGAATAAGGGAGGTATAAAGATGGACGAGAGTCCCTGACCTGCCGGAACCCACTGTGACATGTGTGACATAGGCTGGGGAAGATAGTGGTGGCCTTAGGGTATCTCCTGGCTCAAGGGCC
Source organism: Mirounga angustirostris (assembly GCF_029215605.1). Classification (NCBI taxonomy): domain Eukaryota; kingdom Metazoa; phylum Chordata; class Mammalia; order Carnivora; family Phocidae; genus Mirounga; species Mirounga angustirostris. The sequence continues at coordinate 42,607,737 of NW_026991721.1, read as the reverse complement.
TCTCAAATTTTGGCTGCCCATTAGGGGAAAATTTGTGCAGGGGAGTAGGGGACACCTTTGCACAAATATTGATCCTATCCAAAATCCAGTCCCAGGGAAACCAAACCCAGCCATGTTGCCTCAAAATCTGCCTGCCCCTCTCTTGAAGTATGTGCTCACAGTCTTATGCAAAGACAGCAACTTAGTTCATCTTGAGTGACTTTTTCTTCTGAGAGAGAGAGAGAGAGAGAGTGTGTGTGTGTTTGTGTGTATGCACTCATGAGCAGGGGGAGGGGCAGTGAGAGGGGCAAAGGGAGAGGGAGAGAGAATCTTAAGCAGGTTCCACCTCAGGCTCAGTGTGGAGCCCGACAGGGGGCTCGATCTCATGACCCTGAGATGATGACCTGAGCCGAAATCAAGAGTCAGACGCTTAACTGACGGAGCCACCCAGGCGGCCTTTGAGTGACTGTTCTGATGGGAATCTTGGCTCCGCTACTTTACTGGTGGTGCAGCCTTGGTCACGGTGCTCAGGCAGGTGGACAAGTGGGCATGTCAGTTTCTTCATCTTTAAAAGGAAGCTGCGATTCGTGGCTCCAGTATATGTGGGCAGTGAGGATTAAATGAATTAATGCAGGTGAAGTGCTTTGCATTGTATTTGTCATGTATGTAACACACGATTAATACCTGCTGGTTGTTGTTGTGGTTGTTATTTCAGTGACCATATGGATGATGAATTGGATGAAAATAAGGTTAGAAGCAGTAATACCAGTTCAGAGAGGAGTTGGGAGGGGCTAACTGAAGGTTTTTCGTCTTCCTTGTTTTTCTCCCTTCTTCCTCCTTGCATCCCACCTGCCCGCATATCTTCCTTCTTTCTCTTTCATGGTAGGATGAGTGTGAATAGGAAATGGGAAGAGTTAGGGCAAATGCGGTGGCCATCAGTTGGAGCCAGGACAGGGTCAGACCCCAGGCTCTGGGAAGAACCAAAAGGACCCATCCAAGCCCAAGACCACACAGGGGCATCCACAAGTCAAACACTAGAAACCAAACACAAATTCCATGTGCCAGGGGAATCAGAAAGCTGGCAACAGAGACCAGAGATTATGACTGGGGAATTGGGTCAGGGTTGGAACAGGGTGGAAACAATCAGAAAGGCCCAAAGGAATTGCTCTAACAGGTGGGGGAGGCTTGGTTAGCTGTGCTGGATGGTCTTAAAGGGTCAGAGACAGGAAAGATCACTCACCACCACCACCACCACCACCACCAATAATAATAATGGCCAACGTCTATTTAGCACTTTCTCTGCTATGGCAGTATGCTGATCCCTTTATGTGCATTTCTCATATAATGCTAAGTGTGTACTATTATTCTTATCATTTTGAAAGCTGAAGTTCAGAAGGGTGAGTTTCTTGGTCAAGGTCACAGAGCTGGACATGATGGAGTAGAATCAGACCTGGGACAATTTGACTATGATCCCATAATCTGTACTCTGCTGTCAACATTTACTCAGAAACACCACCTGAATGTTCCTAGTGCCCCAGACTCTGGATAAAGCATTGTGAAGGTTACACAGATGAATGAGACTTGGTGCCTGTTCTCCTAGCTAATCATGGGCCAGTGGAGGCTGATATAGAATCAAAGTGCAGTTTGTTAAGGACCATCACACACTTAAATTATTTTACATTTTAATAATAAGAGCAGGGGTTTTGCAACCAAAGAGAACTGCTGCTCTCTCGTCTTGGGGCCTTGAACAAGTCTTATGTAAAATGGGGGTACTGGTACCCATCTCAGAGGGGATGGTGAGGATTAACCAAGCTAAGTTATTCACAGAACCTACTACAGTGCCTGGCATTGTAGCAAATACGAATAAATGATGAACTGATGGAGGAGGTCAGAAGAGGGGCAGGAGGAGAGGAAGATGATGGAGAAGAGAAGGCAAATGGGGGCATGGATCCTCAGCAGCCCCTGGAAGGGACAGCTAACAGCACTTGTGAGGTCTCCTCAAGAGATCTTGTAAGATCTCTTGGTTCTCCCATGTTGGCATATTTTACTTCTACACTTAAATATGAGTTTGACATTAGAGAGCACATGCTTCTGAAAGGAAAAAGAACTACCCTAGGAATTAGAGAGAGAGAGAGAGAGAGTGTGTGTGTGTGTGCACGTGCAGTGAGGGGTGGGGAGTTCAAGGGTTTGGCTCTTGACAGGAACTATTCACTTAATAAGCATTTATGGTGCACCTGTTGGCTTGTGCCCAAGCCTTGAACGGAAGTCTGAGACCTAACCCAGGGAGAGGATGGTGCATCAGGCCCTGTGGCCTCAGGCCCAGGAGGAATAAGCAAAGGAAGGAACATTAGGAAGAAAAAGAGGTAATGAGCTATTTGGGAAGTAGGATCTACAGAATTTAGGAGCGAACTGAAGGTGGGGAGTGAAGGGCATTGTTACCTGGGTTTCCACCAGCAGCGGTTCTGCCCGGAACCCGGCTTTGCTGAAGGGCCAGGGGCTCCAGGGTTATAGAACACAGCCAGGCATTTGCTCTGACAGCTGGATGGGAGCAAAGTGAAACTCAAGCTGGCTTAGCCCCAAGACCACATGCAGAGAAGCTGGTTGTACGTTCCCACCATGTCTCTCCCCACCCCTCCCACCTTTGGCACCTTGGGCTCATTCATCCTGGATGAACCCTATTTGTCCCACTTTCTTAGCTCAGACACAGAGCTGTCTTCTTTCACTTATCTCCAGTGCATATCTATAACCTCACAGGGTTGGCTCAGTTCTCTGGCTGGATTTCTGGGAACCTGCTTTCTTCTCTATTTTGTGGGCCAGTGCCAGTAACAGTTCCTGACCTGCTCCCTTCTCTAGCCACAGATACCTAATTAAAAAAAAAAAAAAATCTCCACCAGCTTAAGTTCCCTGTAGTTCTCTCTGCTTCAAACCTTCCTGTTCTGGTCAATAATCTCATGTTAGATGTCAACCACCTGGCCATCCCCAGTCTTCCCAACTGGGGACGCCATTTCCATCTTTCAATGGGTACAGACAAATGAGTCCCATCCCGTCCCATAGATGGGGAGGAGGAACACAGCATCCACTATCATCTCCAGTTTCCCACCTTGCCTGGATTCTTGATCCCTGCTCTGTAATTTACTTCCTCTGTCCCATCCTTGCTCCATTTAGTGCATCACCTGGTAGACTTCATAGCTCCCCAGGTTCCTATTGAAGACTTACAGAAGCTACTGAGGCCTCTTCCAGAGTAGACGTTCCTGGAGGTTTTGGGGTAGCAGGTAGATTGGAGGACACCACATTGGAGATCACAACCTATGATCATGTCTTACTTGTTGGCATCTAGATGACTAAGGAGATTTCGTGCCCTGGGAAGGCTCTTGCCGACCACTGTCCATCAGGCCTTGCTGTCATCTCTGCCCCCAGCCTTGAGAACCTTCTCATCCCCTCCCGTGCTGCCAGCTGCCCACCCAAACCACCAAATTCCAACTAATTTCATGCTCAGGACACTTGGGCTCTCCACCCACTGCCCACAAACCCTGGACTCCCTTTGCATATCTCAAACTCATTGCTGAACGTTGCTATCTTTCACCAACTTCATCCAAAGGCACCCAAAGATGCTCTGCAATAGCATTTTCCCCTTTAACATGCCAAATTCAGTCCTTTGTCAGAGGGACCCCAGGGGTGCTAGGTTTTGTTTGGTTGTTTTCCTCTTTCATCTGCTTTCCCAGTTTCTTCCTTCTTACCTTCTGGAGGATTTCTCTACACCACTCAACCCCTGGGTTGACCAGCAGGCTGTTTGGATTTGATTTCATTTTCTTGCCTCCCTGCCCTGAACCACACAAGCCACAGCCCAGGCTAGAAACCACACTTGGCCTGGGCCCTGTGTCACACACTTGCTCTCTGGAGGGGGCCGGTGGCAGTTCTTTGGAAGGTTCCAGGTGGCGAAGCTGTTTGTTCAGTGAGGGGCCCCATGCCATCCTGTGCAGGGGGGCTGGAGGCAGAGAACCTGAGACTGTCTTCTAATAGTAGAATGTCACATCAAGGGGACACAGGGAGGACCAGGAAATCCATAACAGGGGGGTGGAGTCCAGGCAACTTGAGGCTTGGGGGTGCTGCTGCCTGAAGGTGACATTGACCGAAACACAAGCAAAGCAGATTTGGGGACGAAAGGTCCCTTTCAGGTGCAGTAAGGCTGAGAAGCCTGTGGATCAACCAAGGGCAAAAGGCCTTAAGGTAGGCAGCTGGGAAAGAGAGGGGCGGGGGGGCTTGGAGAGGAGGGCAAGAAAGAAGAGCTGCCCACCCGATGGCTTTGCTGTGACGCAACTCCCGGGGGGCCGGCGAAGCCTGGAGATCTGCTATCTGTCCGCAGAGTCCCCCAGCGCCCCGGCCGGGCAGGCACGCAGCCCTCGCGCTCAGCTGGCGCGGGCGGGCAGATAACGTGCTCTGGCGTTCAAGGGCAATCAGACTCAGCAAAGCGTGAAATCAGTTTTTTCCAACTAACTCACTCTGGGCTGAAGGAACAGTTTCTATCTTCAGAAAGAGAGGAGTAACCTGTCATTCCCCGAAGCGATTTACCTGTTCCAGCGGAAGCGGACATTCTTTTAAAGATGAGGGGGCATCTGTGCCCAACCAGGAACTGCCCACGTGGCGGGGTGCGTGGGCCCAGGGCGGCCCGCAGGCCGCTGACTCTGTTCCTGGCTTCCGGTCTGAGGCCACATCAGGAGCCAAGAACTAGGTTTCATTCATTTGTTCACTCGGTTTACATTTATTAAGCACATTCTATGCATCAGGCCCTGGGTCCCACTGTTTTCTAAAAGAGACAGAAAAATATGGGGTGGTGTTGGGTGTGTAGGCTTTGGAGTCAAACTGCCTGGGTTTAAGTCCTGGCTCCTCACTTAGGCGCTGTTGACCTTGAAAAACTTGCCTCCCTTCTTGTGCCTTGGCTTCCTAATTCGTAAAATGGGAATATAAAAATTATGTCTACTTCATGAGAGCGTTGTCAAGACTGTTACCATACATGTAGAAGCTCTTAGACTCATTCCTGGAACCCTGGAAATGCTGGTAAATGTTCGTAGATACTATGTCTGAACTTGTGCCTCCTCAAAATTCCTGGGTTGGAAGCCTAAGGCCCCAGGCAGTGGTATTGGGAGGCGGGGCCTTTAGGGGGTCATGACATCGCCAGAGTGGAGGCACCTGGAATGGAATTAGGGCCCTTATAAAAGAGGCTCAAGAACCCTCCCTTGCTCCTCCTGCTGTGTGAGGTTGTAACACAAAGACAGCCGCCTATGAAGAAGCGGGCCCTCATCAGGCATGGAAACTGCCAACACCACGAGCTTGGACTTCCCAGCTTCCAGAACTGTGAGAAATCGACGTTTGTTGTAGTAAGCATCCACTCTATGGTATTTCGTTTTGGCAGCTGAAACGAACTAAGGCAGCATAGAAAAGTAAAATCATTTCATGACCCTGGCACATGACATGTTGAGGGAATGAGGCGCTGGATTCTATGACAGCACTGGAAGAGTGTCTGGAATAGCACATGGATAGGGTAGGGGCTGTTCGGAGTCTCGAAGAATGATCAAGAAAGCGTATGTGTTCAGAGAACTAGAAATGGTTCAACAGTGCTAGAGCCAAGGTTCATGCCTGGAAAGGGGCAGGTAGTAATGGAGGAAAGGTTGGCAGGAGCAGACTGCAGGGGCCTTGACTGCCATGCCAAGACACATTTGTTTTTCAGTAATGTGTTGTAAAGATGATTCTGGAATTGTTTCTGGGAACTAAAATGCCATTTGCCTTGGCAATGTCCTTTCGTCAGGAAGGTAGAATTATAGTTTGTTTATTTTTAACAAAATTGATTTGTTTCAAACCTCCTATCTTGTTGCCAATAAACTGTTGTGCTGTGGATGCTGTTCAGAAACCTGTGCCTGTGGGAGCTAGAGTGTAATCATTGCTTTTCCTCATGGACTGACTGAAGCATTGGTCTGTGAGGCAGGAGTTCAGGGTCAGATTAAAAGGCATTTGTCCTTATTAAGTCCACCTGTCCTGAATATTTACAAAGCTGGGGGAAAACCAGGTGGCCAGTGGGCCAGTGAACCAGTGGACCACCCGTGATGGTCTTAGGTTGGGGGAGAAATCCTCGAGTCTAAATATGCACTCCTCCCAGGAGGCTTCCCAGACATAGAAGTGTCTTGAAGGGGCACTTCTTTTTTTTTTTTTTTTTTTTTTATGTTAATCACCATACATTACATCATTAGTTTTTGATGTAGTGTTCCATGATTCATTGTTTGTGCATAACACCCAGTGCTCCATGCAGAATGTGCCCTCTTTAATACCCATCACCAGGCTAACCCATCCTCCCACCCCCCTCCCCTCTAGAGCCCTCAGTTTGTTTCTCAGAGTCCATAGTCTCTCATGGTTTGTCTCCCCCTCCGATTCCCCCCCTTCATTCTTCCCCTCCTGCTATCTTCTTTTTTTTTTTTTTCTTAACATATATTGCATTATTTGTTTCAGAGGTACAGATCTGAGATTCAACAGTCTTGCACAATTCACAGCGCTTACCATAGCACATACCCTCCCCCCCCAGTGTCTATCACCCAGTCACCCCATCCCTCCCACCCCACCCCCCACTCCAGCAACCCTCAGTTTGTTTCCTGAGATTAAGAATTCCTCATATCAGTGAGGTCATATGATACATGTCTTTCTCTGTTTGACTTATTTCACTCAGCATAATACCCTCCAGTTCCATCCATGTCGTTGCAAATGGCAAGGTCTCATTCCTTTTGATGGCTGCATAATATTCCATTGTATATATATACCACATCTTCTTTATCCATTCATCTGTCGATGGATATCTTGGCTCTTTCCACAGTCTGGCTATTGTGGACATTGCTGCTATAAACATCGGGGTGCACGTACCCCTTCAGATGCCTCCATTTGTATCTTTGGGGTAAAGACCCAGTAGTGCAATTGCTGGGTCATAGGGTAGCTCTATTTTCAACTTTTTGAGGAACCTCCATACTGTTTTCCAGAGTGGCTGCACCAGCTTGCATTCCCACCAACAGTGTAGGAGGGTTCCCCTTTCTCTGCATCCCCACCAACATCTGTTGTTTCCTGACTTGTTAATTTTAGCCATTCTGACTGGTGTGAGGTGGTATCTCATTGAGGTTTTGATTTGGATTTCCCTGATGCCGAGCGATGTTGAGCACTTTTTCATGTGTCTGTTGGCCATTTGGATGTCTTCTTTGGAAAAATGTCTGTTCATGTTTGAAGGGGCACTTCTAAGTGTCCTTATCAGGATCCTTTCCATTTTCACCTGGCATTTCCTCCTTGCCCAGGGGGTGTGTTCCAAAAACAATACAATTTGGAGAATCACATGCAGTGCATTAGGAAATACATAGGCTTTTAGTTGCACAAAACCTGGGCTCTGTCTCAGCTCTGAGCCTTTGTCTCCTCATTCATAAAAGGACCATCATGGTGCTGCTTATCTCTCAGGGGTGGCTGAAGAAGAGAGAGTTAAGTGAGGTCACGTGTGAAGGCTCTAAGAACTAGTCACAGCACAGAGTGGGCAATTAGTACGGTCATTCGCTCTGATCCCTCCCTCCCACAACTGTCACACCTTCTAAGTGCCCATGACCCACAGGGTCAGGCTCACAGAATTCATACTTGCACAAAACCGAGGCACCACACCAATGGGCACAGGCTCCATTAGGAATGTGGGTAACAGCTCTGATTTGGGTCTGAACCTGACTCTGGGCAGTGGAGGATGGTGCCTCTTCCAAGTTCTTGTGAAGATTAAGCAAAGTGATTCCTCTAGAGTGTTTTTCTTGGATCTCAGCAGATAGTGAACACCCAATAAATGGCGGGTACTGGGCCAGCAGGAAGGGCATTGAAGGGGGGGCACAGTGGTGCTGAGAGCTAATAAAGATGTGGAAGGGTTGAGCCTAAGAGAAAGCGTGAAGACAAAAACAAAGGGAAAAGCCCTGATGTGTTGCCTCATGAGGTAGCAACTCCCTCTACCTCCGTCCACCCCCAGAGAACAGGAGCTGATGTCCCGGAGGCCGTATCATTCATCCTCCAACGTGGGTCACTTTTTTTTTTTTGGTAAAGATTTTATTTACTTATTTGACAGAGAGAGAGAGCGTGCACGCACAAGCAGGGGGAGTGGCAGGCAGGAGAGGGAGAAGCAGGGGCTCGATCCCAGGACCCCGGGGTCATGACCTGAGCCGAAGGCAGATGCTTAACGGAACTGAGCCACCCAGGTGCCCCCCTGGGTCACTTCTGAGAGTGGAAAAGGGTGCTCTTACATATTATCGAATTACACCAGGACAGCAGGCCAAAGTGGGGCTGTCCAGGTCAGGCTGCTTTGTGTGGTCCCCAACACGTAGTAATTTCTCAAATATATTGTCACTACCCCTAGGATTCATTAATGGGAATCACATAGTTAGAAAAGGCACTTACCAATTCTTTTTTTCTTCCAAAATTTTTTTTTAGATCCAAATGTCTTATACTTACAGACAGAAGGTGTGGATTGATGAGAAGGGGATGGTCAGGAGGGACGGTTGCCAGATGAAATGTGGAAAGTTCAGTGAAGGGTGAATTTTAGATGAGCAACAAATAATTTTTAGTGTACATATGTAGTGGACATACTTACTGTTCAAATTGTTGGTTGTTTCTGAAATTCAAACGTAGTTGGGCGTCCTGTATTTTTATTTGCTACATCTGGCATTCCTACCAAGATGGACCATGTGATCCTATGGTTGTATTATTAAATTAAAGACAAGACTATCTGGTGAAAACATTCTGTCTGCCAGGCGAAGTGCTGGATGTCAGAGTGGCATCCAAGTGAACAAGACACAGTTTCTGCCACCAATTCACCGGCCACGGAGTGAGGAGTTAAGGGAGGTCATGTTTGAAGGCTCTGAGAGCTGGTCACAGCACAGGGTGAACAAAGGAATAAAATGGACATTGAACGGAGCACCTATTGGGATCTGAATGCATTCACCAATGTTTCATGTGCCATCTCAATAAATCCTCACGATCAAGGTTATTCCCATTTTGCAGATGAGAAAATGAAGGCCCAGGAAGATGTCATGAGCCCAAGGTTTCAGAGGTCAGAAGTGATGAATCAAGGTCAAAAACCAGGTCCATCTGACTCCAGAGTCAGCTCTTTCCAATGAAAACACATTTTTTGTAAATGCATATACAAATTGCAATTTCAATAGACTGTTACAGCACAAAAGAGAGAAATGAACTCTGCCTTGGGTAATCAGGGAAGTTACTATCATCAATTTCCTGTAGTTATAAATCCAATTCCTTATAAAAGGAGGAGGTGGTTACTGTAAGGAAAAGCCATGGACTGAGATTAAGTCTCTCTTGGCACCTCCCTTTCTCTCTCTCGTGTTCTATTCATTCTTTCACTCCTGGCTGACTCCCTCTGCTCAGGCATGGATTCTGCTCATCAGAACTGTGGCCTGTGTGTGGTCAGCACGCTTTCTCAGGGTCTACACCTACCTCAGGCTTTTAACATCAGTTCTCATTAGCAGAAGCCTCAATATTTCAAAATTCTTGTTTTTTTTAATTATTAAAGTATAGCTGACACGTAATGTTGCATTAGTTTCAGGAGTTTGGTTTAATTTTTTAAAACAGTTTTATTGAGATATAATTTACATGCCATAAAATTCTCCCATTTTCTAATTAAAATTTTACAATAGATTATAGGCTAGTTTATGAATGAGTTGCCCTTGGTGGGGTGTTTCTCCCGATGTCATGTAGCCATCCCTCACCCAATAGCTGTGACCAGAGGACAGGGGCATTGAGCAGGTGCTAAGGGCTGAGAAATTTCACTTAGGATTGTGGACTTCTAGCACTGTGATTAACATGTCTAACAGAAAAGGGTTCTCAGAGGAGATGATGTTTGATAGGAGTCTTAATGAACAGGTTACTATTTGCCAGGAAGAAAAAAAAGGGAAGAAAGACATTCTAAGTAAGGAATAGCATGTGCAAATGCCAAGGTTCACAAAACAGGAATGAGCAGGGAATAGTGTGAAATTTGGAGAGCCCAGAGCACCAGGTCTTAGATTGGAAGGCAGGGGGGTATGGGTGACCATAGACTTCCAGGTTGCTGGCTTGGCTACTTGGGTGGATACATTTTGGAAGTACAATGATGGTTGGATGCACGGCTTGGAAGCTGTAACAGTCTTCACAAATTTATTAGAAAGGTCACCCACGATCTAGCCCTTGGAAGACCTTGATGCTGAGCTATATGACAGTGTAACAGGAAGATGAAGCCATTCCTCCAAAGACACCTACTCAAGCTGTCCTGAAGGTGGGTTCACCCCGAATTCTACATTGTTGATTCAGCCCAAATCCAACCATCTGGGTGCCTTTTGAGAAAGTAGAGAGCAGCAGAAATATGGCATGCTTTATGTGAAATCTCTGCTTAGCCAGCATGTTTAGATATTAAATGTTGAGAAGAAAAATATGACCTGCCATAAATTCTCATTAAACACATTATTGACTTAATAGTGCAAGTAAAGATAGGCCCCTAAAGAATTTTCTGATTTGTCATCAATAGTTTTTGCTTTTGATTTATTAATTTGTTCTTTTTCCAAGTGTGCTTATGGTAAACATTTTTAAAAAGAGATAATTTTTTTAAAAAAGGAAGAAGAGTAAAATCACTATAAATCCCAATACCCAAAGAGAAACCACAGTAAACAGTTTTGAGTATATGCTTCAAACTTTCTTTTTTTAAAATTACATTTTAGTATCTATTAACACACAGAGAAGTTACACATTAAATGGTACAGAAAAGTTGATGATAAAAAGCAGCTAGGCTCCATCTCACCCTCCTCATATTGTCCCCCTTCGCAGAGAGAACATATTTTAGTGGATTCCACTTTCCATAGCGGTTGCCCTCAAAGCTCAGGATCTGTGCTCTTTAATATACTCGCCACTGGTCACATGGAGCTCTTTAAATTAAAACTAATTAAAATGAAGCACAAATGAAAATTCAGTTTCTCAGCCTCACTGGCTGCAATAGCCACACGTGTCTAGAAGCACCCACTCTGGATAGAACAGATATAGAACATTTCCATCACTACAGAAATGTGTATTAACCAGTGATGCTCTAGATAAAAATACGCTTTTACCTTTGTCTCTCGATTTATCAATTTTAGACAGTATCAGTTGCCTTCTGTTTCTATTCAGATACATTTTTGTAAAAGCTTCTGGAGAAACTAACATATACATACACACAGAAAAGCATATCTGTTATAAACCTAAATCTTAACAACTTACCATGAAGTGAATAATTCCTGTAACTGCCCCACAGGGCAATAAGCAGAGTATTATGAGGAACTCAAACTCCCTCTTTTGTTTGCCCCAACTACCAGTTCCTCTCTCCGGAGGAATGAGTTGGTTTTGCCTGTTGACAATCTTTAGTATCTGGCTGCTTTCATGCAAATTATGAATGTGGGGTTCATTCAAATCATGTGAAGGAGAAGTCATTCATGGGAACAGAATTGCTGGATAGTCTGCATCATAGGATTATAGTACAGTTTATTGATCCGTTCTACTCTTTGGAGACATTTGAGCTGGTTCCAGTGTGAGGCTATTTTGAATAATGTCGCTGTGAGCATTTTTGTACGTGTCTTTTGGCACGTGTGCATTTATTTTGGGTATGAACCTAAGAGGGGAGTCGCCGGGTCACAGGTACAGATGTGCTCAGCATAAGTCCATCTCTGAAAAGGGATTGTAGAAGTGTATGGGTAATCTACCCAGCAGTGTTTGGGAGCATCAGCGGTGCTCCATAGCCTCATTAGTTCTTGATATTCTAACAATTACATCACTAGGTTGTAGATTTGCATTTCCCTGATGACTAATGAAGTTTAACATCTTTCTGGTATCCGTTGGCCATTTGGATATTCTCTTTTTGTGAAGTGTCTGAGTCTCTTAGCTATTTGACTACTGGATTTCTGTCTCTTTTCTAAAAAACTGATTTGTAGTCATTTAAAATATTTTTGGATATGCACCCTCTTTCACTAACATGTTGGCTAATCTCTTCTCTCAGACTGTAACTTGCCAATATCGTTTGATAAAGAATAGTTCAAATTTTTAATACAGCCCAATGTATCAATCTTTTCCTTCACAGTTAGTACATTTGGTGTCTTACCTAAGAAATCTTTCTCTACCATAAGGTCATGAATATATATATCTCCTATATTATTGTCTAGAAGCTCTATTATTTGATTTTTCATGTTTATGTCTATAATTGAACTGGAATTTATTTTTATGTAGGATGTGAGGTAGGAATCAAATCTTTTTTTTTTTTAAATATCGGAGCCAATTGGATTGTGTCCTTTATTAAAAAAAAAAATCCTTTGATGGGGCGCCTGGGTGGCTCAGTCGTTAAGCATCTGCCTTCAGCTCAGGTCACGGTCTCAGGGTCCTGGGATCGAGCCCTGCGTCGGGCTCCCTGCTCAGCGGGAAGCCTGCTTCTCCCTCTCCCACTCCCCCTGCTTGTGTTCCCTCTCTATCAAATAAATAAATAAAATCTTTGAAAACAAAAAACAAAAAACAAAAAAAAACACAAGTCCACTGGGGCACCTGGGTGGCTCAGTCAGGCAAGCGTCTGCCTTTGGCTCAGGTCATGATCCCACAGTCCTGGGATGAAGCCGCGCATCGGGATCCCTGCTCAGCGGGAGGCCTGCTTCTCCATCTCCCACTCCCCCTGCTTGTGTTCCCTCTCTCGCTGTGTCTCTCTGTCAAAGAAATAAATAAAATTGTTTAAGCACCACCTTTGCCATAGTTCTCCCCGCCTCTCTCTGTCTCTCTCTGTCTCTCTGTCTCTCTGTCTCTCTGTCTCTCTCTCTCTCTCTCTCACACACACACACACACACACACACACACACACACACGCACGCACGGCTCTCTTTCTGAATTCTCTGCCCCAGGGATAGGCAAACTAAGGCCCGCTGCCTGCTTTTACAAATGAAGCTGTCTTGGCAGAGCCGTGCCCATTCATTTGCATACTATCTATGGCTGCTTTCAGAATGAAGTCACAGCGACAGACCATGTGACTTACAAAGCCTGAGGCATTTACTATCTTGCCCTTTTCAGATTTTTGGTAAAGTAAACCCTCCGATTCTGTTCTCCTCCAAGATTGCTGTGGCTATTCTTGGGCCTTTGTATTTCCACATAAATTCTATTCAGATATATTGTGATTATAAACACTTGTTGTAATACAAATTGCGTAGAAAGTTTTGTAACTTGTTTTATAAGTTACTTAGTATCTAGTGGAAATCTGCATGATATTAAATGTTCTTCTACAACATAATTTTTAATGGCTTCGGAGTATTCAATTCCAAGATAAACTATCATTTATTTAACCAAAGACATTGCTTGGCTATATGTCTGTCTTATTTTCCTATCATTAAATTGTAAATTGCTCCTTTAGCTTGTTCGTACTCTTGCACTGAGTAATTTCATTTATGGGAATTAAACCAAAGTAAATTATCTTAAATGAAAAAAATATGCAAGAAGATGTTTATCACAGCATTATTTATAATCATGAAAAATTATAAATGACCACTTCACTGACCCTGGTAATGGCTAATTATAGTACTTCCATTTATTATAATATTACCCAAATGTCTAAAACAGTGGTCAGGGAGACTGGAAAATTATTACGGAATATTTTATGCAATAAAGTATGTGTACTCCTTAATTATGAGTATTGGAATATAGCCCTTAGGAAATATCTAGAAATGCATACACCAAATTAAAGTTAGTTAATACTAGGGAGTGGTATTTGTAAGGGGAGGGGAAGCACTGTATTTACTTTGTCTTGCTTGAATATTTTATAGAACTTATGCTATCTTACACTGAAAACATTTGAAAATCATTTTCTAAAATAGACTGCATGATGCATGAAATGATAAAATGGCAATACCCTAAGGAAAGATGAGCCTTTGTACAAAAGCAATACCGAAGACTTAGTTTTAAGCAAGTACATAAACAGAGCCTACAATTTAAAGGGAGCCTAACATCCCAGCAGTCATGAGAGCAGCGAACCCACAGACGACAACCCCAGCTAGACCAGAATTATTCTCTTAGTCACACTGGATACGTAAATACGAGCTCCTCAGTGAACACGGACTGGAGGCTGTGGATCCTTGGAGATGAGTGGATACAGAGTAACCTGTATGAAATGATTCTCATTTCAGAGTGTGGGATCAAAGTGACCCACAACTGGGGGCTCTCCTGTGCATATCGTGTGGGGGCCATAGAAGCGGACCACAATCTGGTGGGTGGGATGGGAGTTATCTCTGGATAACTAGTTTGAAGACCACTGCGCTGGGATCAACACTTCCCCCACACCCTTGGGTGTTGAAATCTCATAATTGCATCCAATTTGGATTGCGCTGCCCTGCAGAGTAATGGTGGGTAAGAGTTTCATTCATCAACAATAAGCCACGGAGTCCTACAAAAAAGACTCCATTAGCCCTGGGACGCTGCCAGCCCTTCTCTTTTCTCTTTGCCAGAAAATTAATGAGATCATTTATTGGAAGGTAGAAAACTAACCATTGCATTTTGTAGTGTTGGGGGTCAAATGGTACACATTCTGCTACACTTATGCTTCCATCAGTAAGGAATAAAGAAGGACCCTGGTTATGTGCCAGGCATTCTTTCCATATGCTGTGTCTCTTAATCGTCACAAAACACTCTGGAGAGTAGGTATTACTATTAGTTCCCTTTTACAGATAAGGAAACTGAGACATAAAATGGTTGAGAAATCTGACCAAACTTACATAGTGTAAGTGGCAGGGGCGGGGATCCGAGCCAGTTTTATTTAACTCCAAAGTTTACCTCTTGTCTTTCTCTTCATTATAACACCCTTTTTACTGTTGCACCCAAAATGCTGTCTGGCAAATAGCAAGTGCTCTATAAATACTTAGCAATTCCCCCTGGGATTTTACTGTGAGGATGGCGTTGGGCACCAAATCCTGAGCCTGAATTGCAGTAATTCAGCTTTGTTGGAGAAAAATATAGGAGCCTAGAAGTTGTGGCTGAGTGAAGAAAATGTCTCAATCTGTGGCTGAAATCTTCTTCTGAGAACGTAGTGTCCCATTATATACATTTGTACAAAATAAAAGGTTAAGACTCAAGTTTGCAAAGGCAGAGTGCATGTGGTAGGTTAAGGGCTTTAAGAAGGCAAAGCAGGTTCTAGAACTTATTGAACTATTTCCTTAATTAAGCAAATCCTTTATCTAGCAAAGGATAGGAAGGTCTATGAGTTGCAGGTGATCTCCATGATTTCCACTACTGGCTCAGGGAGCAAGGGAACCATTTGTTGTCAGGCACGTGGGTTTGTTTGGGGTTCTGGAAGGGGCAGAAACAGTAGTTGGGAGCAAGCCTACAATATGGTGTGGAATGACAACTCTACCTAAGAACCAATTCAGGACTGATGCTGCATTGAAAGCAAAGCACAGCTTCCTCCAGGGTAGGGCAGTGAAGGTCTCCAGTGAGTGAGTGCCTCTCTCATCACTCCTAAATTCTCTCTCCTTTAGAGAGGCTCCCTCTTGGCTCCAGCTGTCACCGCTGTCTAGTCTCCTGGGGAAGCCACTCACCATCTTTGAAAACTGCTCTTGCAGAAACGGAAATATATTTTAAGACAGCCTAACTTCCTAAAGAAACTTTACTAAATAATGAGAACATAAAAAGGAAAAATGATATAAAGTAGAAGCAGCATACAGTTAGACTATCAAAATGATGTTTTACATTCGTTTCTTTTATTCTATCGCAACTGGCTTCTGGTTCCAAAGGGTTGTTTCATTTCACACATCCTGCAAGTCTCCTGTCCTTCACACACCCCAGACTCTCTCCACCGTACCCAAACCTGTCTCCTGGATGTCCTTGACCCTTGGGGAAAATGACCTCCTCCCCTGCCGTGCTCCCTTTCGTGGAGTCTCTGGTCTGAGGGGCATGGCCTCACTCTCTCCCCAGCTGATGAGCAGGCCTCTGGTGGTCGATACACACATACACACACACACACACACGAAAGAAACTCACTCCCCCGGTGACAATCCTGTTTCCTACCCACAAAGGTAGGCTTTCTCCATTTAGGTTGCTATAGAATAATATCTCAAACACTAAACAATAATCTGTTCATTAGACATGGAGTCACAGAAATACCATTTTCTAAATAGAGGCGTCATGAGCATAGCAAAGTTTTTTCCTGACTCAGTACTTGGTGGTACTTAATCATACTCTCATTTCCTATAAAGTACCTCCTAATAATAAGGTACTAATATAAAACCCATTGATGGGCCTAATTATAACATCAGAGTGGCAACATTTAGCTAGGCAGCTGGGGAGGGGGGATTTTCCTTTATTTGTGATTGATACCTTACTCAGAAGATACAAGTTTTCTGGGGTTTTGATCAAGAATTCCTAACTCTCAGGAATGCAATCTCTATAAGCAACTATCAAAGGCAGCTCCAGAGACAGTAGGAGTTCTATATTCGCTCACACTGTGAGTGTGTTTTCTTGTGCTCCATAAGCTCAGAGCAAAAGGACCAGTCATTAAGGGTAACAAGAAAGCGCACCTGCTTATGTCTTGCAAAGTCCCCTTAGATGGCCATCTGCTGGAACATAAGTAGCCCTGGCTTCTGTGAAATAATAGCATCATGTGACAGTGGAAGATAGTCTGTGATTAAAATATAGCCAGGGCGGGGCGCCTGGGTGGCTCAGTCAGTTAAGCATCTGCCTTTGGCTCAGGTCATGATCCCAGGGTCATGGGATTAAGTCCCGCATCAGGCTCCCTGCTCAGCGGGGAGCCTGCTTCTCCCTCTCCCTCTGCCTCTCCTCTCCCCTTGTACTCTCTCTCTGAAATAAATAACTTTTTAAAAACCTTAAAAAAAATATATAGCTGGGGCCCATGTAAAAATGATGACTGACGTAGAAATGAATTCCAAAGAAACTAAAAGAGCAGTAGCTGAATGTCTACACACTGGGGGATGTGCAAGCAGGAGCAACATTGTAGAAAGCCAGATCCTTGAGGTGGAGGATGAAGAGCAAACAGTCTCTCAGAATTCAGAGAAGAGGAACAGAGATTAAAAACAAAAATAGAAGAAAAAAGATCCAATCTAAGAATTATAGATACTTCTTATTAAAAAGCAATTAGAAGCCATCAAAAGGAATGAGATCTTGCCATTTGCAACGACATGGATGGAACTGGAGGGTATTATGCTGAGCGAAATAAGTCAAACAGAGAAAGACATGTATCATATGACCTCACTGATATGAGGAATTCTTTTTTTTTTTTTAAGATTTTATTTATTTATTCATGAGAGACAGAGGCAGAGGGAGAAGCAGGCTCCCAAGGAGCAGGGAGCCCGATGTGGGACTCGATCCCAGGACCCTGGGATCATGACCTGAGCCGAAGGCAGACGCTTAACCATCTGAGCCACCCAGGTGCCCGATATGAGGAATTCTTAATCTCAGGAAACAAACTGAGGGTTGCTGGAGTGGTGGGGGGTGGGAGGGATGGGGTGGCTGGGTGATAGACACTGGGGAGGTTATGTGCTCTGGTAAGCGCTGTGAATTGTGCAAGACTGTTGAATCTCAGATCTGTACCTCTGAAACAAATAATGCAATATATGTTAAGGGAAAAAAAAGATAGCCGGAGGGGAAGAATGAAGGGGGGGAAATCGGAGGGGTGGACAAACCACGAGAGACGATGGACTCTGAGAAACAAACTGAGGGTTCTAGAGGGGAGGGGGGTGGGAGGATGGGTTAGCCTGGTGATGGGTATTAAAGAGGGCACGTTCTGCATGGAGCACTGGGTGTTATGCACAAACAATGAATCATGGAACACTATATCTAAAACTAATGATGTAATGTATGGGGATTAACATAGCAAGAAAAAAAAAGAAAAAAAAAAAGAAAAAGCAATTAGAATGGAAACAATACACAAAGGCACATTGAAGAAAACTTTCCTGAGCTAAAGAACAGATAGGCCTTTATATTTTTTAACTGACTTCTTCTACACTGACCTATTTTCATAAGTATCTCTACCAGATAGGGAATTTTTAAAATGGAACCCACGAGGTCATTACCTCACCTAATTAGACCTTTCTAAGGCCCAACCCAAAACAAATAGACCTTTCTGTTTTTTAAATAACCTTTTTATTTTGAATAATTTTAGCTTTATAGAAAAGTTGCTAACACAGCATTCCTGTGTGCCCTTTACCCAGCTTCCTCTAATGTCAACACCTTCTGTAAACACTGTACATCTGTCAAAACTAAGAAATTAGCATTGCTACAATGACCGTTAACTAAACTGCAGACTTTATGCGAATTTCATCAGGTTTTTCACAAATGTCCTTTTACTGTTCTAGGATCCAATCCAGGACACCGCACTGCATTGGCTTTCATATTTTTATAAAAATGGAACTGCAGTGGGAGACCATAACACTGGGTTAGCCATGTGAGCTGCCCAAAAGTCACTCCTTGGACCTCACCTTGTCTCATTCCTAACTGCCCTGGCCTCTGACTTTCTAATTCCTCCTGGTTTTTCTCCTTGCCCCTGGGATCTGATACACACTTTGACCTTGGAACTTCTAGCAATAATGCGTTTGTTCTCCATATGCACCGCACTGCCCCCAAGGGCCTTGGGTAGTGTCCCTTTCAGTTCCCCTGCTCTATTCCCGGCACTGCTCACCCCATGCTGCCTCCTTGGGGCACTATCACCCCAGCCTCCCCTGATATGTGGTCAGAAACGAATCATCGTGAATTGCTCTCTCGCTCTGCTCTGTATTCTGGTTGAAAGACAACATCAGTCTAGAGAAGTCTGAGGAAAAGTGAAAAATCAAAACCATTTCTGTTTACACGCAACTCAATATGCCTCCTTCCTCCCTTGATAAAGGTGACACCTTTTGAAAATGTTATTTCAGTTTTTCAAAAGAAGAAAAAGCTATTCATTGGCTGGGTTTGTGGGATTCCTCTGTTAGGTATTGTCCTGCGGGTTCACCACAGCCTGGGATCAGCCCGTCAAACTTGCAGGGTGAAGAGCCTCTACTTAATCAACTTCCCAGGGGGGATTGCACTTCAGAATGCTCACCATGCTAACAAAATCTCTAAGAAGTGGAAATAAAATCAGAACACCAACTCATTAATTTATAGTGAGCAATACACCTGACAAGCGAATCCATCACTGTGTGGGCCTGACCAACCAGCTCCATAGTAGCTTGGTGAGTGTGGAAGCAGAACAAAGGAGTTCTAGAATCTGAAATTGAATGGCTTCAGGCCCTGAAAAGCTGAGGCTCCCATTTCCCCAGTAAGGACAGTCCTGGCTGGTGGCTTGGTGCTTCCCTGACCTGGCCGGGCACTCCCTCCCCTGGGCACGCTTTGCACAACACTTCTCTCTGTGCTTCTGCATCTGACCAGTCCCTTTGGCTCAGGTACACTTCCAATTCTTGTCTGGGGCTGGGGGTCATACTGGCTCTTTAAGCTGATGATGGTTCTGATCAGTTGTGTTAGAATCTGTATTTTAACCCCCAAAGACTCCCTCACTTCTAAGTCCCTAGTGTTTGTGTGAGTCTGTGTGTGGTACAGTCATGGATGCCGTCTGTGTCCTGGAGTGTGGTTTTCCCTGACCCCCGCAAAGTGAGGAGATTGTCTGGGGAAGCGGACTCTGAGGTGGAGATGTGTGTGCAGGAAGGACACAGGGCATACTCTTGGCAGTAAGACCTGTGGGGGAGAAAAGAAGCAGAGCTGGGCAGAGCCAGAAGGTGAACTACAATGCAATCACAATGAAAAATACCAGCCGATTCTGGGAGAGCTGTGAATCCTAGGTGGCCCTTCCAAGTGGTCTTGAATTGGGGCAAGACGCTGGGCCTATGGTCACTGGATGGATGGTGTAACCCCGGTGAGGGACGACACTCCCCTCAGCTGGGGAAAGGAGTGGTCAGTCCTGGGTGAGTGAGATCTGAGCAGCACGTCACAGCACTTGTCACAGGGAGAAATACACCTCCTGGTAAAGCGCTTATAACCCAGATTCAGACTCTCTTGAGTTTGAATTCTGCTCCAGCCATCTCTTGCCTGAATGATTTTTTTGACGGGTTCCATAATTTCCTCATCTACAAAATAGATAATGTGATTTACCTCATAAGTTTTTTTGCAAGGATTCATTGAATAATCTGTGTCAAGTGTTTAGGTTAGGAGCAGACACACAGCAAACACTCATTAAATGTTAGCTGCTAACATTATGCTAGTTCCTATATTTTTTTGGCCCAAACTTTAAATTCATTACTTATATGCTTTTATTGTATAAAATGTTCTCCGTTTCTTCTAAGCCTCTAAGCACTGAAGGGGTTGAGTGTAAGTCCAAGATCTGGTCTGCAGTAAAAAGGACATGGGGCTCAGTTATAACCCAACTAACTCCCTCTTTTGAGCCTCATCAGATGGAGCGTTATTTACCGCCTGTCTCACAACCGGGCCATGCTGGCACCTGGGGTGGGGCAGAAACAAGGCAAGGTTGACGGGTACTGTTTGACAAGTGACAGTAACATACTCACAAACCTTGCTTCCAGAGTGTGGCTTCTGAGCAAGGCCAAGGGTATGATATTATCTATCATAAGGAGATTTTCCATTTCCCATGTCGAGCCCTGCCAGGCGGTTAAAGGACATAGAGAACACGCCGACAGCTTGCTGTGTTCCTGACCCCATTATGCAGCCAGTGGACCAAATGTGCCTCCTCTGAAAATAAACAGTTATTCATCAACTTGTCTCTCACTAGCATGGTGTAATTATCTTCCCAAAGTTATGAATGGGATGATAGGTTCCCAACAAAAAGAGCATGATGGAAAGATGGGTTTCGGCAGCATCAGTTTGTCCCTGGGCCTGACTCTCCCTGGGCTGCTTCTGCCGCTGATCACACACGTCTCAAGCCGGCCAGCTTTGTGAAGTGCATCAGAGAGGGAGGGGCCCTTCTTGGGGACAGTCAGAGCTCTCCGGTGCCCCAAGGGGTTTTGTGTCGCACGGAGCGGGGGGTGGTGGGGTGGGGGGGTGGCTATGGTTTGGGAAGGAGTTATGATAGACCCTGGCTTTCTGACTTAATACTAAATAATAGCACCTCAAATCCCAGTACTATTTCTTTTTTTTTTAAGATTTATTTTAGAGGGAGAGAGAAAGGGGGCAGGAGGAGGGTCATAGGGAGAGGGAGGAGGAGACTCTCCACTGAGCGCAGAGCCCAACTCAGGGCTTGATCCCACAACCCTGAGATCATGACCTGAGGTAAAATCAAGAGTTAGATGCTTAACCGGCTGAGCCACCCAGGTGACCCTCCCAGTATTGTTTCTAACAAATATCATCACCATCCTCCCAGTAGCCAAGCTAGAAAATGTAAATCACCCTGCACTGTTTCCTGATCTGTTATCACCATACCTAACCAATTTCGAATTGCTATAGTCACTGTTGTTATCTTGTGTCTTAATGTTGATCTCCTCCTATCTTCTACTCTTGATGCCTACTTGTAACATACATTCAAATGGGCATGGAATGATTTTTTTAAATTGCAGTGGAGAGGGGGTGAGAATTCCATGGTGATTATATGGCACCAGAATTAACCAGAGATTTAAATTTGTGTAGAGCAATGGCAAACAAAGTGATTATGGAGGAAAATAAAGTGGTAGCTATGAGCAGACACTCTTGGCTGTGAGCAGACACAACCGCTCTTCAGAAGGAGGGGTTGGCACCAGAAAGTAACAGAGGTGTTTTATGGTTTGGAATCCTGTGTGTTCTAGGGATGTATTAGAGACCTTTAATGAATTAATAATACCAGCACCTGCTGCAAACTAGTGGCAACTCTGCAGAGAGCAATGGAGAGGCTCCCAGGATCTGAGAAGTGCTTTTCTCTTCCCTTTTCTTTGATCAAACATTGGATTTATGAATATACTCACCCCACCCTGCCCCAATTAGAGTAGACTTGTTAGCCTTGATTAGAAGGTTTAATATCTATGATATATTTTCTGTGTTAACTAACTTCCTGTCCATGACCTTGTATTTAAACTACTTGCAAAGAACAGGGAAGACACAATTCTATTTCATATGACAAGTATTCCCAAATCTGTAGGTTTCGGAAGTGCCACTCCAGACAAGTTTTCCTTGGGGAGGTTGCCTCAAAGTCTTGGGGAAGGGGGTGCTCACCTGTATATGCTACCATCCTGTCTCCTGTCCGCTGTCCTCATCTTCACTCTGCCCACCCCCTAATCCATCCTCAGCAGAGTCATCTTTTTAAAGGACACACCTGAGCAAGCCAGTCACTGGGAGGATTTCCCCCACTGCCTACAAATCAAACTCTTAAATAAGGTGTTGAAGTCTCTTCCTTTGAGCTGGCTCCCACAAGCTTGCCGGCCCCATCTCTGACTGTGCCCTTTCTGGCCTCCCTGAAGGTTCAGATACCTCTGGAGTTCAGGCACCGGACCTCCATGATGCAGACTGTTCAGATGACTTCTCCACACCAAACAAACCATATGCGCTTTTGTATTTGTGCTATTACACAGCTCCCTTTATTTGAAATGTTCTTGTCTCTAGTCTCCACCTACTAAAACCCTAGTTCACTTTCAAGGTCAAATCCTATCTTCTCCATGAGAATTTCCCACATGCTTTCAGCCAGTACCACACAGGACACTGCCACTGTCTTTGTTTAGACACCAGTTCATTCTGACCTCTGTTATGTTAGTTTGATCATGTGTTTGCTCATTCCATAAATATTTACTATTGACCTTCTATGTCTCAGGCTTTGCATCAGGCACAGGAGATAAAATGGAGAGCAAGATCGAAATTAGACACTCTTCCAAACAGCATGGCATGATGAGGACCACTGCTCCTGGATCCTAATAGCAGGTACTGTGGGATGAACCAGGGAGTTCCTGGGCAGTGTGACTTGGGGAAGAATAGGTAGAGGTCAGTCTAGCTATCTCGCCTTGGTTTCACTAAATGGGGTGTGAGACTTGATGGGAAAACTGAATTGCTTGGGACAATAGAGGGAATATTTGGTGCCTTGACGAAAAAGAGGGCAGAAGAAGGAAAATCCTCAGAAAGTAGTTCTTTCTCTAAAGGGAAGAGGCTATACAGAAAAATTAAAATATGGAATAATAAAATAAATAAATAAATAAAATTAAATTAAAATATGGAATTAAATTAGATCATCCATGGAAAGTATTCAGCTCCATTCCTAAAACATACTAAGAATCAATAGAATTTAGTTGCCTAAAATTTTAGTTATTTCTCTATCCCTTCCTCTGAACCTCTATGAAATCTTCATTCTCATCAAGATTGTTTGTCAGTCCTCTGGAGCTGGACGTGTTAGGGGAAGGGAGGATTTCAGGAGAATGGGACAAACTAAGTCTGGCCTCAGGGTGGGCTTTGGGGAAAAAATCAAAGGCTGCTCAGAGAGAACCAGTCACATTTGGGGCATATACCATTTATTGTAATGGCCCACGAACTGGGCCAAGAGCTTGATATACATTATTTCACCTCATCCTCAAAACACCCTGTGATGTAGGTACTATTATCATGCCCATTTTAAAGATGAGGAAACCGAGGCACCAAGAACACAAATGATTTGCTCCAAGTCATACAGGTAATAAGTGGGTGGAGCTGGTTCAAATCCCAAATCTCCAAAGCTCACCCACTCTACTACTTTGCCCCACGGTTCCTCCACTAACCACAAGCCCCTTGAGGGCAGGAAAAGACAGTGTCGAGAGGAGGCATGGCCTCGGACATTATCCTCATTCTATAAATACGAGAATTAAGACTCTGGAAGTCAATTAACGTAACCCGTATGTTTTGAAATTAGTTTAGCACTACAACTTTTATCTTCTGACTCCTACTCAAGTGCTCTTTCCATTATAGGAGGCTGACTTTTCTGTGAGAACAATTCGCATGTCATGCATGATTGCTGTTTCCACTCCTAAGTTGATAGGATCACCAAGTCCCAGCCAGGATTAGAGTCTTCTTCGATTTATGGCTTATTCTTTTCTGGTCTGGGTTATTCAAAGGTCAGTTGGACTAATGGATGAAGACTGCTTTGCAGTCTATGTTCAATTTAAAATGCGTGATGCCTGTCAGACTTACTATTTTTTGAAAGAGAGCTCTCATTGGAGCAGAGATGCTATTTTAGAGATGATTCTGTGATTGGTTTTAGAGAGTAGATCAGATATGATTCAGAAAGATAGTGTTGAAATTCATGACATGTGAAAAAATGGGACCTAAATTCTCAAATGAACTCCTAATAAAAACAAAAAGATTCTCTGAAATAGTCCACAGTCTTTTGAGGCTATTAAGAAAGTGCCCAGCCAGGACTGAAAAGTGCATTAATGGTTATTTCTTTATGGCAATTGAATTATAGCATCAATCTCCACCTAGCTTGAATCACACTGAAAGAGGTTATTTTAAAAATTAGATACAAGTGTTCTGGTTTAAAAGGTGGCTGGCTAGTAACCCTTGACCCAACCTCTTCCAACCTCCCAATAAAAGTCTATGAAGAAAGAGAAAATGTCAAAAATGCATTTAAAAACCTTCAGACTAGCGCTGACAAACTGCTAGAATCTGGTACTAATTAATACCAACTTGAACGCCAATGGGATCAGCTTGAGAATGTAGCTTCTGTCCTACCCTTGCTCTGATACTAAAAACAAAGTAAGCCAGCTAGGCCAAAAACAGTAAGAATAATAATAGTATTTACACTGTTGAAAGGTAAAAAGGCATGTTAAAATTTTTTAAAGTTTATTTTAGCTAAAGCCAGTTTGAATCAGGAAATGCCAAACTGGAACTGGTCTGGAGCACTCCATGGTCAGGAGCTCTGGGCAGGACTTCTCAGAGAAGAGGCAGAAGCAAAACAAGGAAATTATTTGATTAGCTGTAGCTTAAGCAGTTGCATTATTTGGGAAAGTCTAGTTGGCTGTTTGTGATCGGTTGTTCTTCTTACCCTTGAGGCGTTTACAGGAATTGGCTCTGGCTTAGGTTTTGGATTGCTTACTAGGCTACTCATGGCCTTAGAGCCACCTCAGTCCGATGGTCTCCTTGTTTGATTCCTTCAACAACACTTACTGAGTGCTGCCTATGTGTGAAGTAGTGCTCTAAGCATTTTGCATGAATTACATCGTCCAACCCTCTCAACCACCCTATCAAGTAAGGACTATTATTTCTCCCATTTTACAGATGAGGAAACTAAGGCACAACGAGGCTAAGTGTCTTGTTCGGGGCCACAAAGCTACTAAGTAATTGAGCCAAGCTTAAAATCTACATGTTTTATCTAGTCCCTCTTTCATTTTGTGTCTAGTTCAGAAAGACAAGGTCTTTATATCAGCAGTCCAGGCAGCCATAACTCCACAATGTCCAGTGATAACAAAGTGTATTGTCGTGAAACGTAAGTGCCAAATTGCAAAGCATCAAACCAGATAAAGAAAAAAAAAATGGTTACAAACATAAGAAGAAACTGATAGTTTTACAATTATCTGGGTGATTTCTGTAGACAAATTAGGAGCAAAAAATAAAACTCCACAAAACTGGGTTTATAGAGAATTTGAACAATACATACATATTATATAATATTATAAACCAAATTATCCCTTTTATTAAAATGCTTGAGAAATATTTACAAAAACAGACCTTACAATCAAAGAAAGACAATTATCATATGATCTCACTGATACGTGGAATTTAAGAAACAAAACAGAGGATCATAGGAGAAGAGAGGAAAAAAATGAAACAAGACGAAACCAGAGAGGGAGAGAAGCCATAAGAGACTCTTAATCATAGAAAACAAACCGAAGGTTGCTGGGGGGGTTGGGGGTAGGGGGATGGGGCAACTGGGTGATGGACATTGGGAAGGGTATGTGTTGTAATAAGCACTGGGTATTATATAAGACTGATGAATCACAGACCTGTAGCCCTGAAACAAAGAATACATTATATGTTAATTAATTTAAATTAACAAGGGGGAAAAAAACCAGACCTTATACTAGACCACAAAGGACAGTTCAATAAATCTCAAAAAAGTAGAGTACGTTCTCTGTCTAAAATAAAGTAAATCTAGAAATCAAGAAAGTTCAGGGGTAAGGCCCTCCATCTCATGGAAATGAAAAATGCTCTTCTAAAAAACTATCATTAAGAGAGGAAATCAGTGGCACAATTGAAGATTATTTAGAAAATTGCAGTAAGAATATAGTACATCAAAACTCATGGGATATTGTCAAAGCTATCCTCATAGGAAAATTCATAGCATAAAGTGATTTCATTATTTAACAACAAAATAAAGCAAATAAACTTTCTTCTTGAACTCAATAACTTTATAAAATAAACAGCAAGGTAAATACGAGGCAGAACAAACACTGTGCAATTGATAGATTCAGAGACTGTAGAATGGTTTTCTTCGTGTTCCAGTCCGAGGCTCATTTTTTGTCATCTTCTTCCATAGAAGCTGCAAAGTAAAATAACTAACTTCCTGGGGTCCCCTGTAGTTAGAAGTGGTCATGTGAAAAAAGTCTTATCCCTGAGATATCAGTGGAGGATGATTGACGGGGCTTCTGGGACCCACTCTTGCTTTAATGGTCAAAGGGGTACAGACAGAGATGATTTAGTGTTTCCCCCCTTCCCCAACCACATTTTCTATCCTGACAGTGCTTCTGATATCTGAGGTCATAATAACCATCTTGTGACCAGAAAGCCACCAACATGAGGAGAAAAGCCAAAGGGTTGGGGATGGTGAATCTGAAGAACAGAATGAGACTAGATCCCAGAGACCCTGGTGAGTAGCTGAACAACGCCAGCAACCACCCACTCTGAACTCATGATTATGTTAGAAAAATAAATATTTATTTGAAGCTACAGTTAGTTTCATTTTGTGATGCAAGCAGCCAAATACACTTCTAACTTATATGGTATGCAAATCAAAGAGCTGATTCTGAAAATAAAAATAAAACTTCTGGCAAATCTAAGTTTTAAAAAGAGTGACAAGAAAATAAATAAGATTAAGATTTATACCAGTGTATCATAGAGAGAGAATTTTACAATTTTAAGAGGACATCAGGCCAATGACATCAGCAATCTCAAAATGGATCTTTTGCTATAGAAAGGAGAAATGAAAAAGAATCATTGTATATTGGGGGTTTTTTATTGCCTTCTAATTATTTGTCAGGAGTTGGCCAGGAAAATGAAACACTCTGGGTATTTTGAGGAGAATGTGATTTAGGACAGGAAACCATATGCTTAAAAAACTATTGGAAAAACAAAAACACACAAAACCACTGGAAGAGGCAGAGAACCGAAGGCTAGGAGAGATGGCCGATAGCACTCAGGTTCTTGTTGGCTTTTAGAGAATCAATAAGTTGCTACTGTCTCCCCATTCTGCAACTGCAGGAAACCAACCCCTGCCAGTGGTCACAGTTGCCTTCCCCACCAAGTGGGTATCTCTGGCGGGAAGGGCCCTGAGGCCACTGCGCTGCAGGAGGAGAAATAACAGCATATGTTTCCTTCTGCCTTTTAAATCTCATAG
This sequence comes from Mirounga angustirostris, assembly GCF_029215605.1. Classification (NCBI taxonomy): domain Eukaryota; kingdom Metazoa; phylum Chordata; class Mammalia; order Carnivora; family Phocidae; genus Mirounga; species Mirounga angustirostris. The sequence continues at coordinate 42,580,211 of NW_026991721.1, read as the reverse complement.
TGAGTGCCTCTCATTAATAGACTGTGAGTCAGAACCCTGCCTGCAAAGGATTTGGGGAAATGCAATTCTCAGTTTTCTACCCCCTATAATGCAGAGAGCATAGAAAGGGGAGGAGGAGAATGGTACTGAGTATCAGCAGCCATCCTGGCACATTTATTTATTTTATTATTAAATATTTTATTTAGGAAAACATGAAAAGCTCATATTCATTCTCTCTCTCTGTAGTGATTATATATTTTATATACTTATAGAACAATTATATAATATATAGAATAATTATATATAATATATAAATACATACGTATATATGCCCATGAAATTCCCATGCTATGTAACTGTGCACACCCCCCAAAATATATTGTATTAAAATTCTAGAAACAATTATGTTCAAACAGGTTTATGTACAGATAATTTAATGAAGAGATTGTTTATGGAAGTGTGATTGAACATTTAGGGAAGTTCACATAAATAGAGGTATTCCAGACTAGCAACAATGGGAAGCCATTACCATCCCAGTCTGAAAGGGACAAAGGGAGTGTGGAAGTTTTTAAGGACATCCACAGATTTTTTTGCTACTTCTCTCTTGAAGAAATAGGATTTAATTCCCTTCCACTTGAGTGTGGGCTGGACTTAGTGACCCCCTTCAAATGAACAGAATGTGGCAGAAGTGAGAGTGTATGACTTACAACTAAAAGGCATGTGGCTTCCTCCCTGTTCTCTCTCTGGATCGCTTGTTCTGGGGGACACCAGCTGCCATTTTGTAAGACATTCAAGCAACCCTTTGGAGAGGCCCACAGGGTCAGGACCCAAGGCCTCCTGCCAACAACCACATGTGAGAACTTGGAATCAGGTCCTCCAGCCCCAGTTAAGCCTTTGGATGAATGCAGCCCAGCCAGCATCTTGGCTGTAACCTCAAGTGAGACTCTGAGCTAGAACTACCCAGCGGAGCTACTCCTAGACTTCTGACCATCACACATTATGAGACATAATAGTGTTTGTTGTGAAATTTGGGGGCAATTTGTTATACTGCAATAGAGAACTATGCATGGAGAAAAATAATGTCCTTAGAGAAGATTTGAATGGTGGCAGAGGGCTCCTGAGCAGAAACTGCAGCCATAGAGGATATGGCCGTTGTCACAGCCACTGGGCCCAGGCTCAGGGGAGAGGCAGAAGAAAGCCCTCTGTCCTCTCTCCTCCTGCCCTTCAAACTTCTGCCAGTGCAGATGTTGACCAAGCCCAACAGAAGCTAGAGGGCAGGTGAGCCCCAGTTTGTAAAGATTAGCCACAGGGCACAGAGCAGGGCTGAGCTGGTCAGGGGATGAATCTTATGGTGTCAATAAAGAATGATCAAGACCTGTTTAGACCAAGCTTACTCATGAACAGTATTTCGATCAGGTCGGAGAAGGACAACCACTAGGGAATACAGGACATAAGGGGTATATCTATGGGTTGGACCTTATGCAATCGTGGGAGCTGGTTACACAAATTCTTTATGGCTGTTGTGTTTGTGTCTCAGGCTGGAGCCTGAGCAAAGCAGGCAGTGAGGAAAGAAAGATGGAGGTTAAGTGGAGGCAGCAAGAACTAAAGCCTACAAAGATGGACTGGAATCGACATCAGTCTCTCACTGCCCCCAAGTCTCCAATTTTAGTGATGGAGCGATCTGCGGGAGAAATTGGTCCCCTTCCGGTGGAGCCGAAATGTATCCAGGTCAGGGGTCAGTGAAACTGAAGGTGCTGGCCTGCCAGCAGCTGGAGTTGCTGTGCACCAGGCTGCTGTCCCATCCCAATCAGGTGAGCCAGTGGAGCAGTGACAAACTCTGAGTGGCATCGATGCCTCGTGCCCTGCACTGACCTGTGAGCATGATGAGAATAGGGCTCGGGCTTCACTTCTGCCTTCCCAGTCTCATACCATTGTCTCTTGTGGCCCGTTTAACCCAGAACTTCGCAGAGAAGGGAATTCTGGAAACAGCACCAGCTACACTAAGTCGATACAACACAAATCTGCCACAAAGTTGCAAAAGGGCGAAAATATAATAACAGCAAAACGAAGTACTAGGAGACCTGTCTACCCCAGCTAAATCGGGTGTACTCCAGGGAAGCAAGGATAGTTTCATGTTAGAAAAATCTAATAAGACATTAACAGCAGTTCAGCAATCTCAGTGAGAAAAACCACATAATCATCTCAATAGGTGACAAAAAGATGCTCAGATAAAATTCAACATCCATGACTGATGTTTAAAAATGCCCATAGAAATCTAGGAAAAAGAAGAAACTCCCTTTAACATACATCGGATATTGACAGCCTGTCCCATTCCTAATGTTGACCAGAAACATTTCCATTAAAACCAGGAAGAGGCAGAGATGCTGCGTGTCTGCATTGTTATATAGTAGCACTGTTCTAGAAATTCTATCTGATGCAATGAGACATCAGGCAGAAATAAAAGGTAGAATTATTGGAAAGGAAGAGTCAAAATTACTGTTATTTGCAGACAATATGATGATACATCTTTAAAAAGAACTGCAGGAGGATCAGCAGGAAGCTCTTAACATTAATTCAGAACAAGTCAAATGGTGGCATACAAGAAAAATGGACAAAATCCAGTAGCTTTCTTCTGTGCTAGCAATACCACTCAGATAATATAATGAACAGAATTCAATCATAAGAGAAACTAGAACACATTGAATACCTCATGACATTGGCATTTTTGAAAAATACAGATCATTGATTTTGTTGAATGTCTCTTAATTTGGGCTTGTCTGATGTCTCCCCATAATTAGATTCAGGTTATGCATTTTTGGCAGGAAGATCTCAGAAGTGATGTTGCGTCCTTCTCTGTGCATCCTGTTATGAGGAACATGATGTCAGCTTGTCCCATTATTGATGATACTAACTTTGATCTTGGTTAACATGGTATCTGCAAGGTTTCACTTCTGTGAAGTTATTATTTTTCCCTTTGTAGTTATTAAGCACCTTGTGGGAATTGATTTTGAGACCACGTAAATATCCTTTTTCTCATTAAACTTTCATTCATTGTCAACTATTTTCTATGACAATGCTGGCAAGGATGTGGTGAGATGTATATGTATACACAGTGCTGGTACGAGGATAAATAGGTCACATTCTCTGAAGAGCACTTGAGTATGCTTAGGAGGATTAAAAGGTGTCATAATCTTTGGCACGCCTGGGTGCCTCAGTCAGTTAAGCATCTCCCCTCGGCTCAGGTCATGATCCCGGGGTCCTGGGATCCAATTCTGCATTGGGCTCCTTGCTCAGCGGGGAGCCTGCTTCTCCCTCTCCCTCTGCCTCATCCCCTGCTCATGCTCTCTCTCTCTCTCTGATTAAAAAAATAAATAAAATGTCATAGTCCTTGAGCTCATAATCCAACTTCTAGGGAATCTATTCTGGGAAGGATGAGTATCTGAAATGTGGCCGAAGAAGGACTGTTTTCATTTCAGAAATATTTATAATATGGACAATTTGCTAACATGATAAATGGTCAACAATAGGCAAGTGGATAAAGAAGTTATGATAGTTCTATATAAAGAAATAATATACAATCGATTGCAGTATTCTTAAAGATTAATGGAAAAAAATAGTCACTGAACACTGTTGTTTGAAGATAGGGGTTTTGATCTGCACACGCACCATGTGCTTATAGGGTAGTAGTTTTTCGTAAATATCTTTTTAAAAATTTTAATAGTATCTGTTTCCAAATGCAGGTAATTTTCAGTTTCTTTTCTATTTTGCTGTATTTCCTCAGTGTACTGAATGCAACATCTTTGCACTCTTTTTATAATTGAAAAAAATCTTAATAAAAAGCTGTAGGTACAAATTAACTTTCTGCACATTTTCCTTGTACACATTTGCCTTCAGTGTGTTACCTCCCCTGGAGTCAACAACAAAGAGTCAATGGAGCAGCTGACAAAGCAGGTAAAATCAGTTTGCTGTGTTTGGTTGCTGTTAAACTACGACGTGTAATGCTGTATGAGCATATCCATCTGTCAGACCATTTTCTTTATTAATCTCACACATTTAATCAGCAATTCACCCAATAGTTTGGCAATATTTTATAACGGACAATGTACTTTTGTATGCATTATCTCATTTATTAGATGCTAAGCTTATTTAGGTCATTTTAATCCAACTGTGAAGAAAACCTTAAAAATTTCATTGAAAACTCAAGTCACTTAGCCTCTATAGAACTCTCTTCCCTTGCTCTAAGCACCCTGCGGTAGGAAGGGTGTGGGCCTGAGACAACACAGACCAGGTCTGAGTTGTCTTTCTGCTCCTTATCAACAGTGTGACCCTTGTCCAGTCACTTCGTCTCTCTGTGCTTCATTTTTCTGGTCTTTGAAACAAAGGGCTCCTAAGGTTCCATTTTAGGTGTGTTAGTCTGTGATTCTGATAGGATGTGTCAGTTCCCTCCATGTCCAATTTGCTTGGTTCCTGTGGGTCACTGCAATGTCAACAAACATCAGTGTGTCTGCAAACATCACCCCACAGATGCACCTTAACGACTTCACCCTGGAAGGGGACTGTGCTCTATTCTGCCCTGACAATCCTAAGCACCAGGCAAAACTGCATTGTCACTTCATTTCTCCAGAAACTTGGGACCTCTCCCTAGCACGGCCCGGTTCTTCAGCCCCTTGGAAGACTGGGGGCCACACTGCAGTAAACGGAAATTATAAATAATTGTACAGCTATTAGGCATTAAGCAGGAGGGCAAAGCACAGTCTTCCAAGCTCAGTAAACAATGTCTCAAATAAACATTTCCCAGTGAGTTGGGAGAAATAGTTGGTGAGGGGAGTTCATGCCCCCAATTCCTCTCAAGGAGACCATGCCTTGAGCAACTGTTTACAAGAATATGCTTTTCAATTGACCCTCACACTAAACCCTGTTCCACCCAAGAAGACCTATCGCACTTTTAATAAAGTGAGCTCCTTATAGAACACAGTTTGATTAATTCTCGAGTTGCCTCATCTGAGGTCTGCTTTGGAAAAGGCTTGCTAACCTTGCCAAGTTTTTTAAAGCCTCCAGTAGTCTTTGTCAGAACAGGATTTGGGAATAGAATATATTTATTTAGGACCAAGCGCAGTGTGGTTGAAGCCAATTATATCAATTAGCCCACAACCATCTTGTGAGCCATCTTATCTTCATTTTGTCAACTGAGAAAAATGTCTCAGATTAAATGAGTTCCCCTAGGTCACACAACCAGGCAGATCTGCCCGACAGAATCTATGATCTTTCTGCTGCACTGTGGCTATCCACATCTGAGGAATTCTGGGTAAGTTTCAATCCGCCTTCATTCTGTTGCTATAGGGCCATTTATTCATTCAACAAACATTTATCAAGTGTCCCCTATATATCAATATCTTTGTCCATTCTGGCTGCTGTAACAAAATACCACACACTTACTGGCTTATATACAACAGACATTTATTTCTCACAGTTCTGGAGGCTAGAAGTTCGAGATCAGGGTATGGGCATAGTCGGGTCCTGGGGAGGCCACTCTTCTAGGCTGCAGACTGCCAAGTTCTCAAGGTATCCTCACCTGGCAAAGAACCAAGCAGAGGAAGCCTGTTCCCTTGTGATCTTATAAGGGCATTGATCCCATTGTGGGAGCTCTACCCTCATGACCTCATCTAATGCTCCCAAAGGCCTCTCCTCCTAATAACATCATAGCAGTGGGGACTGAGGGAGGTAGAGTTTCGACATGTGAATTTGGGGGGCACAGACCTTCAGTCCACAGCAGTCAGGAACCATACTAGGCCCTGGGAATTCATTTTTGAACAAAATAGAAAAAGTTGCCCCCTCTGTTGGAGTTTACCTGCCATGAGGAAGACACATGGTGAACAGAATGAACAAGTAAAGTGCCTAGTGTGTGAGGGGTATTGTGTGTTATGGACCGTGGTGGCGTCAGTGGACAAAGAAGATGGGTTGGGACATGGTTGATTCTGAGATGACTGTTAAACATCCAAGGGGAGGATGAGCTGGAAGACATTTGGAAATACGGTCTGGAGTTCAAGGGAGAGGTGAATGAAGACAGTTCCCTATGAAAAAGAGTCCGAGGAGAAATCCTAGGATTTTTTTCTATTTGTAGTTTAATAACTCCCAGTCAGCCAATCTGAGCAAGTGCAAAGGCCTGGAGGTAAGAGAAACACTGGGCGTTCGAAGAAATAAAAGGCACTTGGTGCTGCTGGAAAGTGGGATGTTAGGAAAATGGGAAAGAAAGAGGGGAGAGGTGACCAGAGAAAGGATTCAGAGGATCATGAAGTGCTTGGCTTCGCTGTGAGGAGAAGAGGACCGTGAAAGGGAGAAAGGAGGGAAGGTGAGGACTCTGGCTGCAGTGAAGGGTGAGACTGGAGGCAGGGGTTCCCCAAAACCTGCTGCACGAGCCCGGGTGAGAGAGATCGGCAGCCTTAGGCAAGGTGGAGGCACAGGATGGAGACAAGTGAGGGGTCCACTCAGGCTTGGTCACAGAATGACAGGGCTTGGTGATGGATCGGAAATGAAGACTGCACAAGAGTGCGAAGGGGGTGCGTGACAGTGCACTCACCAATGTGGAGGTTCAGGAAGGGAAGCCAATTTGGAAAGACCAAAGGTAAGTTTAATGTTATATATATATATCATGTTAGAGGTGACTGGAAAATCCAGGTAAACAGTTGAGTGTGTAGATTGGGAACTCATGGGCAAAATCTGAAATACACATATTCAGCGGTGGTGGGGGGACACACACACACCCCCCAGAATGGATGGGGGGTCACCCAGGGCTAGTAAAGAGCAAGTTGAGGGAAGAGGACAGAACCCCATCAAACCCTACATTCTCCATAGGCACTCTCTCAATGTATCCTCTTAACAACCCAGTGAGTTCAGTTTTATCTTTTGTCAAGTCTGCTTACATGTGAATTACACATCTGTTACATGAGGGGCACCTCCTGCATGAAAGCATGTAGAGAAAGTTTGAATACCATCATACAGTCTTTCTTCAATGCTAGAATTATGTAATATCCTATACAGGTGAAAATGAGAAACTCCCCCCCCCTTTTTTTTTTTTTTTACAATTTTTGAGGCAAGGATATTGGGGCTGATACTACAGTTTAGACTGAGAGGAAATTTATCGATATGGTAAAAGTCAAGTTAGAGAACCCCAGAAATCGGATAGGACATGGAGGTTTTGATACGTGAAAATGGGCTTTTGGTCAATTAAGGTGAAAAGAGTAAGAAAATTTCCTCATGTTCCTTCAGGAATAGTAGTAATCAGTCAGGAGACATGGTGGTTAGACAAAGAATCATCCCACAAGGGGAAATATCACAAAATGCATAGTTTTTGTTATTATTTTTAAGTTCCCTTCTTATAGGAGTTCATGGCAGGAGAGGGAAAATATTTCTATAGAATCTCAAGAAAGCCTTTCCATGTGGGCTGATCCCAAATACATAAGACAGAATAGAGGCTTTTGAAATGAACCTTTAAAAATAATGGGTAAGTGTGGTTTTTTTTTTTTTCTCTCTCTCTCTCTCAAAAAATTGTTACACGGTGTGATTTTAAAACATCTTAAATCCCCAAACAGAAGCCAACTAAAATGCAATAATTTCATTGTAGGATGCCCTGAAAATAATATTTAACCCAGTGACTGCTCATCAAAGTGAGAACAATGATATGCTGGAATGGCACCTGGAGCGCGTTCCGTGGTCCGCTCAGCTGGCTACCACAGAGCGTCTCAGGAGCAAGCTCCGGGCTTTCAATGCCTTTGTGTAAGTGTTCACGTTCAGCTTAGCCATGAGATATGGCTCCTACATTTTTACACAGTAGAAAAGAAAGCCATTTTCCAAGTTTGTTTCCACAGCAACAACATTCCATATTGTCTTCTTCTGTATCTAAACATGATTAAGCTTCAACCACAGGGAGTGGAATAAAATCCTTGCAAAATAACCAGTTGAGACCGACTGTGAGGGTGAAATCTCCAGTGGTCATATTCATTCAACAAGCAGTGATTACCAGCCTACCCTAGGAACTGTGCAAGGCCCTGGAGATGTGGGGTTGGAGAAGACCCAAGGCCTGCCCTCTGGATCGTCCGAGACTGGTGAGCTAGATGGCCAGGCAAAAGGGTGGACACAATGCACACATAGTATCACATGTCCTGTAACCGAGGCACAGTTGGAGTATTAGGAGGGAACCACCAACAGCCCAAGGAATTCATGGGTATTTTACCTAGATACTGAATAACTGATGAACTTTCCCCGGAAGAGTGAGAGAGGAGAGAGAGAGAGAGAACAGTTAAGGCAAAGGGAAATGTATGTGAAAAGCATGCAGATAGTAGGAGAGCGATGTCACAGAGAAAGGCAGTTTGGGTTGGCAGGAAGAGAAGCAGAGTGGAGAAAATGGGGAGCAGAGTGGAGAAAAAGGGGTTGTCTGGGAAGGACCCTATGTGCCTTACTAAAGTGTGATGTAGATGATGAGGACCCACAGAACCCACTAAAGCAGAGGTGTGACCATATGTCTGCTAGGAGAATAGTCACGTGAGCTGCAGAATAATCAATGGGGATATTTGGAAGAGCTGGGGGGAGGGGAGTGGAGGTAGAGAGATGCAGCTAAGATCTCCTAGTTTGTATGAAGATTTGGGAATTTACCAAGATGTAAAAATATCTGTGTAGGCTTTGGCTCCTAATAGATCACTCAGTAAAGGTTAGTCCGCTTTCTTTGACCTCTTCTCCCTTCCCCTCCCAATCCTGTTTAACCCCAGAGTGAGCAGATGAGCTGGAGTTAATCCTTCCCTGGGGTTTTGCAGAGAAGAAATTTAGGCATGACAAGAAAGATCACTAGCCCAAGATTCTACCAGTGGGGAGTGGCAGGACTGGAATTTGGAGCTAGGGCTCTGACTCTAGAGGTTGGGTGTGTAATTACCACACTGTGCCACCTCTAACTGTGTGGGAAGTTTGCTATCAGAATGAAATGAGAGAATTAATGTCTCTGGCTGAGATGATGATAGTGTTAACCCTTTGATTGATTCCTTACTCCTCTCCCAGTATCTGTCCTCCTGATCTGTGACCACAACCTGGTCACTTCCCATTTTTCAGAGGCTCACATCGGCTCTTGCGTTCTGTACTTACCCTCACCCCAAGGCTAGAATCACTCCCTACAGTCTTTAGATTTTCTAATCCCAGACTAAGCACACACTCTCCCAGCCCTTTTCATGAAATACACCTCCTATTGGCCCTTTGTGAAATATCTGAACCTCTTTATACAGCCCCCGGTACTCTCTCCCCACCAAGTAAGTACCAAAAGTGGGAAGCCACAAAGTTCCTCTTGACCAGAGATCTTGCTTGTTACAGCGACATCAGGTCATTGTTGCTAAGAGGCCACTCTATCTAAAACGATCCCACCCCGAGTTCTGAGCCACTTGGCCCAGGAGGGTCCAGTCGAGTGGCTGGCCAGTGGCCGACTCAATTCTCTTTCTCTCTCTTGCTTGAACTGAAACGAGCTGGACCAAACAGGGAACAGCTGAGGGACTATGCAGTCCCTACCCTTAGATCCTGCCTTTCATTTATACTGGCCTTTTGGCTACACTCTCTGCCCTTGGGACCCAAGAGATATCCCCTGTCTGCTTCTAATACGCTCTCTCCTGGGTATGAATTTTATGTGTGCTCAATTGTAAACCCCATCAGAGCCAGACTTTTAAAAAATGTTAAGGGGAGTGATCCAATCCATACTGAGACTCAGCACTGAAAGTATCTTTCTTTGTTCATAGCTTGTAATGATGTAAAACAGGTTCTTCCCGTTGCCTCCTGGTTTTGTTTTTGTTTTTGTTTTAAACCTCCAGATAGTTCATAACAAAGATCTCTACAGAATCTTCTCCCACTTCTAGTAGCCTTAAAATATTTGACCAGCCTCAATCTGACCATATTGCTACATATGAGAACTCGTTGTAGTGGCTAATTTTTTTTGGTAATGGCTAATTTTATGAGTGCTACGAAGAATGGTACTGGAGAACATGCATGTGGGGTAGGGGGCCACCAATAAATTTCAGGAGTCAGATACCGCATCTGTTTATAATTGTCGTAAGGTTGCGTGTGCACGTGCACCCCCCCCCACACACACGTGCATAGCAGGATTTCACAGCACAAAAGGCAATACCTGACTTTTGAAAATCTGTCCTTTTTGATTTTGACAGTGAGCTCTGCCAGGTGGTCAATTTGAATGACCATTAATCAGTGCGATGGGGTGTCAAAGGAGTCAAGAATCATTAGGAAAGAATTGTCCCTGAAAGGTTTTGCAATTTTCTGAATTTATTTTTATCTAAAGAGACTCATGAGACTCCACAGTGGCATATGTGTCCTATTTACTCCATCAGAACCAGGGTGGTCTAGCCCAGATGCACCAATGAGGGAAGAGCTCAGTAGGGCTGGAGGCAGCCACATTCTCAGGGGTCGGGGCTGATTACAGCAAATGGTTGGCACAAAGACATCATCTCATCCAAGGGGGGTGCAAGAAGTAGGGGTACCCGAGCAAGGTGGAGGCCTGGAAAATTGCCAGGTCTCTGGCGATTGGCACCACCAGTGGGGGGCGAGCAATTCTGTCTGGGGCAGGTTGGCCGGGTGCTAAAAAGGTGCAAGGCTTGGCAGTGAGATGGGTCTGTATCCTCAACAAGGGACCGCTTTCTATAAAAAGAAAAATACTCAGATTTAAAGGGACATAGCTAGCCACCCTCGGATATGTGAACGTTGCTATTAAACTGTAAAGCTGTCATAAAGGGAAGCATGAAGATTAATAGATAATATTCTTTAGCACTTTAATTTTGTAGAATTCAAAATATAGGAAAATGAATTTCCTGGCTTCTTGCCAAAGCAGATATAAATAAGTAGCTATCGAGGTTCTCATTTCCTGAGAATTTTAATAAAGAGAAATATTTATGGTTTGAAATTACCTCCAAAATTATGCAGCAAAGAATAGATAGTTTATGACTTTGGAGAACAAAAAGAAACTTGCAAATACTTGATGTTGGCAGATCAATTAAGTGGTAATACATGCTACATTATAATTTTAATCACCATGAAATTAAAATATGGTAATGAGTGTTAACATGAGTTTATCCTTTCAAACTATGATTTAATTTATGGAACTTTTCTTGACTACTTCCTTATTTCCATGGTTATTTTTCTTATTCTGTGTGCTACTTTGATTTTACACTTTCCAATGCATATTATTCAGGACAGCCACCAATTAAATGAGTTCTTTATCCCTTATCAATTAAGGATCTTGTAGGCTATTCTTGCTCATTTTAATCTAGTTCTTTCCGCCTCCCTGCATAAAATATATGGAAAATGAAAGTAATTCTTTTTTTTTTTTTCTTTAGGTCTCTCTCTGGTTTTCAAATTGTTTCTTTTTTCCCGTGATACAAAGACAACCCGCGCGTCAGCTTGTCCTCTTCAAGGGCAGCCTTCCTCTAACAGATTTGGGGCAAAGGGAAGAGTTTGTTCTTGGCATCCGTGTGGCAGCTCTGGGGGCCTGGTGCACACCTCCTGCCTCTCCTGTCTCTACTCTAGATCTGGGTGCCCTCCCTCTCTCTTGGGGTGCTGCCAGCCCACACTGGCCCCAATGGATGGGTCACATTGCAAAGACAGTGTTTCCCTTTAGTGCTCAAATCTCTAGCTCCCAACCCCTCATTTTCAAAGCTCCCTGCTGGGATGTCCAAAAGTTATCTCAATAAAGGAGAAGAAAATGTTGAATAGTACACCAAAAGTGACTCAGATGGTCTATGGGAAAAGAACAACTAAAAATGGTAAACCCTTCGCAGAGGATCCCACTGTGTCTCCCGAAGGTACCAGCTTACAACTTTTGTCTTGAGATCAGCACTCCTCTCTGTCCTTCCATCTGGACCCCTCTTCTGGTTTGTTCACCCAAAACCTCATGCAGGGATGGGATTGGTTTGGGGGTGGGGTGCCGAAGCAAGGCAGTCTTAGGTAAGGTGCTTGTGCTAAAACCAACGCAATTTCCTGTCCCCTCGTTAAACACCTCTCAGACTGGTTACACTTTCCGGTGCCTGTGATAAGCCGTGCTCAGATCAAGCAAGCATAGCTTAGTTGCCCACTCAGAGGAAACACCAATTCTTGCAAGGTGAGGCTGTGAATCACCTACACAGTTATCCAGACTAAGGGTGTGCTCATCAAAACTCACTTCAAAGTCCTAACCTTGCTGTATTCACCAATCTAAAGCGATCATGCCATAAACTCTACCCAATCCTACCTTCTTCCTTGTCTCGCAAGATTTGCCTTTGCCTTCCCTGTCCAGGCTCTTGTTCCGGGCTTCCATGGCTCCCCATCAGCATCCCAGTTTACCTGTCCAGCCTCGTCTCCCTCACTCCCAACATTGCCCGTTCAGAACCCTGAAGAAGTTGTCACCAACCCCAGTGCACACCTACAGACCAAGATGTTTCACGTTTCCATGCCTTTGGTCACTGTCCTCGCTATTTTAAGTCCTCTCCTCCTCTTCCCCTTGTCGCCTTGGATAAATTCTCTTCAGCTTTGATGGGTCTGAGGCCTCTTTGGGGGAAGCCTACCCTGAACCTTGGGCCACACGAGGTGCCCATCATTCTCTTTTGTCAGAGCCCCTGTGCCCTCCCAACATCGCCGTGGAACGGTCCATCTATACATCCTGCCCTCTCAGCAGAACCCCATGAGAACAGAAACTGTCTTGCTGAGCTCAGGGTGCCCCAGGCCCCCCAGTTCTAGTTCCTCTGGAATGCATGGCTGGGAGGTGTTGAACGGAACTGGCCTGCGCTGGTTTTGCCATCATAGCCGTGGGGAATATTTTTCTTGGTGTATTGTTTGTCTTTCATTTAGGTTGTGTGAGTTTTTGACATAGAGCAATTTTTAATTTTTATGGAGTTAAATCTATTGATCTCTGTGTGATTTCTTCTATTGATTTTGAGCTTAAAAAGTGACGAACTGATTTTTAAGCGACTCCTCCTGACTTGGCTGAGAAATTCTGCAACCTCATCCTCCTCATGGGGAATAGGAAAACTGTATGAAGCAGAGGAGAAAAGGAGATGTCTTCCCCATCTATTCTCAGAAATCCAGGGCTCTTTTCTTTTTCTTCTCAGTGAGGGATGGTGCATGGGTTAAAGGCACAAGCTATATTTTGTATCTTGGCTTTTATAATTTTCATCAATACATGAAGACAGCTGTCTTCAGGCTAAGCAATTCCATTTGTCTTTAGGCCACAAAAGGCAGCCTATTCCTAAGTGCTTTCAAGTGACAGAAAAACAACATTTGCTGTTTTACTCTTTTCTCACCTTATTTTCTAAATAAGTATGAATACACCACAGCAATTTACTCAGCAGGCTGTGCTTGCCTAGCTTCATGCTTGGCTCTTGGATGTTCTCCATCTAGAATGTTGGCTCATTGTCCCAGGATCAGCTCAAATGTTATAGCTTTGATAAGCCCCTTCTCTGAGGAGCTCCTTCTCCTTCTAAACTCATTTCCCCCTTTAGATATGTGCTCGTATACAACATGACTGAAATGTAAGCAACACAAGGGCACAACTGATGTCTCGTGCATTCCTTTATGCATTTCCTGCTTACACATCAGCAAAACATAGCAGATTCTCTGCAAAGCACAGGAGAGGCGTGAACAAGACAAGCCCTGTCTCTGTCCTCATGGAACTTGTGTTATAGAAGGGGAGAGAGCTAGCCATTAAACAACTAGTTCCACATTTGATTACAAGCTTAGAAAGTGCTACAAAGGCAAAGTGTAGGAGGGTAAGTGAACAGAGGAGTGAGCGAAGGGGAGGTCAAGGAAAGCTTGTCTGGGACGTTTTATATAACAGTTAGTTAGGGTTAGTTAGTTTCAAGAGTAGAATTTAGTGGTTCATCACTTATATATAACACCTGGTACTCATAACAACAAGTGCCTCCTTAATCCCCATCACCTATTTAACCTATCCCCCCACCCACCTCCCCTCCGACAACCCTCAGTTTGTTCTCCATAGTGAAGAGTCTCTCTATGGTTTACGTCTCTCTCTCTCTCTTTTCCCCGCTATGTTCATCTGTTTTGTTTCTTAAATTCCCTATATGAGTGAAATCATATGTCATTTGTCTTTCTCTGACTGACTTATTTTGCTTAGCATAATATACTCTAGCTCCATCCACATGGTTGCAAATGGCAAGATTTCATTCCTTTTTGATAGCTGAGTGATATTCCATTGTGTGTGTGTATACACAACATCTTCTTTATCCATTCATCTATTGATGGACGCCTGGGCTCTTTCCGTATTTTGGCTATTGTTGATAATGCTGCTATAAACTCTGGAAAACAGTATAGAAGTTCCTCAAAAGTTAAAAATAGAACTACCCTATGACCCAGTAATTATACTACTAGGTATTTACCCAAAGGATACAACAATACCGATTTGATGGTAAGTGATATTTTAAGTTGACATCTGAAGATTGGTAGACGTTAGCTAGGTAATGCAGAGAAGAGGGAGGGCAGAGCATGCTGGGGAAGGGAATAGCATATGCAAAGTTTCTTAAGCACATTCTACCGCATGGTGGGCTAAAGTCACCACTTGCATCAGATGGTACCCAAAACACATGTATTATGTAAGGAAAATGGCAACATATAGTAAATGAAACAATATAATTGTGTACATTAATTCTTTCCAATGTTCTAACATGTTCAACTCTTTCCAATGTTCTAACATGTTCAACTCTTCAAAGTGGAAGCATCAAAAGTAAAATTAAGGGGCACCTGGGTGGCTCAGTTGGTTAAGCATATGCCTTTGGCTCAGGTCATGATCTCAGGGTCCTTGGATTGAGTCCCACATCGGGCTCCTTGCTTAGCGGGGAGAGCCTGCTTCTCCATCTGCCTGCCACTCCCTCTGCTTGTGCTCTCTCTCTCTGGCAAATAAATAAATAAATAAAATCTTTAAAAAAAAAAGTAAAATTAAGAACTGTCAATTTACTGGAGAGACAGAATATAACAGTGGTTAAGAACATGACTCTGTAGTCTGATAGGATTAAACTTCAGTTCTATTATTTATAGTAGCTGTGCAACCTGGGGCAAGTTACTTAACTTCTCTGTGCCTTTCTTCATCTGCAAAATAGGATAATGATGATGGTGGTAATGATGATGATAATAATAATAATGGTACCTACCTCATAGGGTAGCTATAGGAATTAAATGAGATAAAACACGAGAGGATCTGAGAACAGGCAATAAAGATCAGCTCTCCTCGTTTAGTGAAACCAACACATCATTTGAAAGTCTTCTCAATATCACCACCTAAATAAATATTTATTTGAGTTTGAATTAACAGTACTAACAGTTTTCAAGAAAAGGGAAAGTATAATTTTTCTTTTTTTGCCTCTGCCTAAGGAATTTCCCTGGTGAGTATGTCTATATATAGCATCGATTGGTGAAAAGTAGAGCAAAGAACAAAATTTCCAAGTGATAAGATTATATTTCAGTCTCAGTCATAATTACACACCTTCATAGCCGCTCTCATGAATTGCAAGCCTCATTTCTTGTCTGTTTTTACTTTTAAATACCTGCAGGTTTCGGAATCCTATTGGCAATCTTCTCCAACTTTTCAAACTGGGGCAGCTGAATTAGATCCTGCCTTTGCTCTTTTCCATCAGCAATTTGCTTAAGTTTTGAAAAACATCATTAAAACAAAGGATGCAGTGAGTATGCCCAAACATCGAGCTTTTGTTTGTTTCTGAGACAAAATCGTGAGGAGGGAAGTGACTTGCAAATGATTAATAGACTTGGTATTTAGACTTTCCAGCCTTGATTTCCAGCCTTGGAGCTTGCATTTAATTTTAAGAAAAACCAGCCTGTTGCTAGAGCTTCATTTCACACCTTGCATTTCTGCATCAGATTGACAAGCCCACTGGCCTTCCATTTTGCCCAGCAGAGCTAGACAGGAGGCAAAATTAAAAAAGGAGCATTTGAAGGGCAACTGGACTAGAACAGAAGAATAATCATTAGTTAATTTTTTCTCACCTCATCTTGAACAATGACAGGCAGTTGTTCTTTTCACCCCCTACCCTCTTGGTAAGCCTTTTCCAGGATGTGTGTTGTGCAGGTGGCCAAGGCGGCCTGAGTCAGTGTGGGGGCAGAACAGGAAGTCTGCTAAGATCGTGAACTCACTGCTGTTTAGCTTCTGATTTGGAGATACATCAGTTTATTGACTTTTTTTTTTCTAACAGCTTTATTTATTGAGATAGAATTCACATACGCTGTATTTCACCCATTTGAAGTGTACAATTCAATGGTTTTGTCTCTTTACAAGAGTTGCGCAACCATCACTCCCCCCCCCCGACAATATCCTCATCTTCTTATCCTTACTTTCTGTGTCTACAGATTTGCCTTTTCTAGACATTTCATATAATTGGAATTTTATAGTATGTGGCTTTTGGTGACTGGTTCTTTCACCTCGCATGATGTTTCATTTATCAGTACTTTAGTCTTTTTTATGGCTGAATAATATTCCATCTTGTGGCTGTACCACCTTTTGCTTATCCATTCATCCATTGATATGGACAGTTGGGTTGTTTCCACCTTTTGGCTGTTATGAATAGTGCTGGTACGAACAATCATGCACAAGTTTTTGTGTGGACATATGTTTTCCTTTCTCTTGAGTTTGTACCTAGGAATCAAATTTGCTGGGTCAAATTTTCTTGCTATTTTAACTCAAACACAAACCTTACACCACATTAAACTAAATGATAGCATTTTGTAAATAAATGAAGCACTTATAAATTTTAATTATAACTGTCTTCTAGAATATTTAATCCCCTAATTTATCCCGATAATGTTGACTCGGTTTCTAGTAGGTGCTTTGTGCTGTGCTGTGTATTGGCGATTCAAAGGGGACTAAGATAAGGCCCATAACTTTAGAAGGACTTATTGTTTATAGAAATAACTAATGTGTACTGGATCCTTACTTTGTGCCAAGCATGATCCTAAATGTTTTATTGGTATTAAATCCCTGACTACCACTGTTACCGTATGAGGTAGATACTATTACCCTCATTTTATAGAGAACTTAGGTAAGCTGCCCAAGGTCATGCAGGTGCTAAGTAGCAAAGCACAGTGGTCTTTATTAACTTGTCACTCTCCCAGGCTGCTTCTCTAACAACAATACCATTCAAGAGTTAAGTCTGAGTCATCTGAAGTTAGACATCCTGGGTTTGAATGCTGCCCTCCCCACTTACGACGTGACTTTGGGCAAAAGAATTGCACCTTTTAAACCTCAAATGCCTACTCTGTAAAAAGAAGCTAATCCAGTGACCTACTTCATAGAGTTGCTGTAAGCATTAAAAGAGATAAACATATACCAGGTGCTTGACATGTAATTATCATTCAATAAATATTAGCTGTTATTATTCATAATAAACTCTATAAGCAAAACATTACAAGGGCATATGATATATAAGGGCTGCCAAGTGTTGCAATTTGTCTTCGCAAGAAAGGAAAAAAATCAGGCTAAGCTGCAGAGTAGCTAAGCCTGTTTGCCTCCTTGTACCCCAATTCTATCCATCAATAGTAGCAACTAAAGTCTTAAAAGCTAGCTTCAGTTTATCTCTTCTCCTTCCATCTCTGTGCTGCTGGGGAGCCTAATGCAGGATAGCTATTTGTATTCTGTAAGTGTCTCTTGTCTCATCAAGAAAGGGGCCCATCCAGGCTTGTTTTTGGGTGGGTTTGGAACCCGACACCCAGGAAATGGGGGTAGCAGCAAAGGAATCAATCCAGGCATCTATGAAGGTGTCAGCCAGGCAAGATCCATTCCTCTGCAGGCACTTGCCAGGAAAGAAAAGGCCATACCATTATGCAAGGGAAGATCTCATAGAAATGTGTGATGCATTTAAACAGAAATGCATTCTATCCTCCGTAACTTGGGGGAGTTGCTGTTGCACTGGGATCGGGCTGACATGGGATTGGGGAGGCTCGGGGTGTGGTGTGACTTGTCACACTAAGTACACTTGTCTCCCACGGCAACGGGTTACTGGGCAGCAGGCGACAGCAGGGCTGGGAAAAGCATTCAGGGGAATGGTCAACAGGGAGCCCTTCTTTGCATATTTATCCGGCCCCATATTTGGCTGATGGCTTCAGAATGTTTTAAACAGTCATCAGCATTCCCTGCTGTTCTTGCGGACAGGATTGCTCCGGAGGAAAGAAGAATCAAGATTGGCTTCCTGATTCTTGTTACAGGAAAGTCAGACATCCAGGGAATCTGGCCATGGAGAAGGCAAAGTCCAGAATGTGTATGAATTTATGGATACACACATACAAATACACACCACACTGACTCTCCTGAGGGTCCTCACACTCACATAGTTGATGCTTAATAAATATTTACTCCCTCTCTCCTCAGTGTCTTAGAGATCTATATGTATCATCACTACTTGCTTACACCTGTCTTTGCCCATCAGATTGGATTTTGTGGGGAACAGAGACTGTGTGTTCTTCTCTTAGTAGTCCCAAGACCTGGCAAGGAATCTGGACCTTGGTATGTGCCAAAAAAAAAAAAGAAAGAAAAGAAAATTTCTAACTAAATAGCATACTAAGGTTGTATATAACCTTTGGCTGGAATTCTATTTAATTAAATGATCACATCAAGGCTGTGTGGGCGGTTTTATTGTTCCTATTTCACCAGACGAGGAAACTGATGTTGAGAAAGGTTAAGCAACCTGCCCAAGGTCTTATGGTTGGTGGAGCTGGAACTGAATTTCAAGTTGAGCATCTGATGGGTGATTAAGACTCACATAAAAATCAATCAACCTATTATCACATTAAGACACTAACTAGGATGACTGAAAGAAAATGCTTGAAGCTTCCAGGAAATTCAATATCATCAAAGAGCTTACATTAATTGCCTTCAGACCCATGACACTGAGCTAAGTGCTATAAGAGATAATCCACGCAGGTGGCATGGCTCTCCAGTGGATTTTTTTTTTAATAAAACCTATACCTAGAATATAATTATATGTAAGAGGAAGATTAGCAACACCATGAACTTGAACCAATCTGAATGTGGACCAGATGGACGAGAGTTCCCTGAGAATAAGGACTGGGTCTTTCTCATCACTGTGGTCCCAGTGTCCTGCACAAACTGGGCACAAAGCTGGTACCCATTAAGTGCTGCAGAGATGGACCCCATTTTCAGTATGAAGGCTAGGTAACCATTGGATATGAAATACAAAATGTCCATCAGTAGGATCAGTGTGGAAGTGAATGTACCCCTTCTTGCTGGCCTCCCACTTCTTTTTTTTTTTTAAAGATTTTATTTATTTATTTGACAGAGAGAGAGAGCGAGAGCAGGAGTACAAGCAGGGGGAGTGGGAGAGGGAGAAGCAGGCTTCCTGCCGAGCAGGGAGTCCGATGTGGGACTCGATCCCAGGACCCTGGGATCATGACCTGAGCCGAAGGCAGATGCTTAACGACTGAGCCACCCAGCGCCCTGGCCTCCCCACTTCTGCATCAGGTCTCATCTGCAAGACTTACAGGGTGTTCACTTCACTGGGCTTGAAATGAAAGCCATGAAAATGTCATCTTCACTGGAATGTTCTCGACATTAGCGTTGCAGCTCTGACCACAGGCATAGATGGGGGTACCTAAGGGCCAGAGGAGTGGAAGAGTAGTTCATCACAGCATTGAAACCATGTCTTCCCCTCCACCCTGGAAGCAGGCTAGGGGTGCCAAGAAATCACCAGAGAGGTGAGCAGAAGATAGGCTTGGAGGCTGTTTTAGCAGAGTCGGAGGTGGGGGCAACTTAGAGTCCAAGGAACAGCACTAGGAGGCTGATGATGAGCCCCCTGAACATGGAGCTGCCACTGGGCCAAGCACTTCTGCGTATGGGATTGGTGGTGGGTGCAAAGCAGGAATAAAGCATGCTCCAGAGGGGAGCCTGGGTCCCAGGCTGTGCAGAGGAGGACTGGTACAGAGGTGGGGAGGGGGGCTAGAAGGCACACACATTCTACAAGGTGTACCATGTGCTTGGAGGTGGGCCTGGTGAGGCAGTGGAGGGGGTGGGGAGAGGCGAGCTAGGGAATGTGGGAAAGTACTGTGGGAATAGAGGCAAGCGTAAGCTCCCAGATTTCACAATAGAGAGAGGAAGCCAATAGTAATTTTGGGTGTCAAGTGGGAAAAATAAAGACGGAATAAAGTATTACAATAATTTTTAAAAGGTGGATGAAGAAGGTTACTGAAAGCTAGTATGTGCCAATAGTTGAAGAGATTGGGGCTCAAATTCTAACTCTGTCACTTACAAGGTTGGTGACCTAGCATAAGTCAATGAGCCCTATTTAAGCTTCTATAAAATGGGTACAATACCTCATGTTGCCTCATCTGTGACACGGGTAGAACACCTACCTCGCAAGGTTTTGTAAGCATTAAATGAGATACATGTAAAGTGCTTAGCACACGGCCTGGCATAGCAATCCTTACTGAGTATTAGTTGTTACAGCTAGGGCTCCTGCATTTCCCGCTTGCCAAGCATTGGGCCAAGGGCTTTTGTCTATGCTATTTAAGTTTTTAAGAAGATTTTGTTTATTTATTTATTTGAGAGAGAGTGTGAGCAGGGGGAGGGGACGGAGGGAGAGCGAGAATCTCAAGCAGACTCTGCGCTAAGCAGGGAGCCCAACGTGGGGCTCGATCTCACAACCCTGAGACCATGACCTGAGCTAAAACTAACAGACGCCTAGCCAACTGAGCCACCCAGGTGCCCCTATGCTATTTAATTTTTAGATACTTTCTGCTAATGAATTATTTTTATTCTGACTTAATAAATGATAAGATTAAATCTCAAAGTGTTTAACTACCATGGGTAGTATATAGCAGATTTAGGACTCATCCCCCAGCATGTCCAGTTTTAGACACACTACTCCATTCACTCTCCTGCTGCTTTATTATTATAAATATATTAATACGTACCTATGGAAACTGCCTAGGATAGTGCTTGGATAATAACAATTGTAATAATAAGAATTATAAATATACTCTTATTTCATATATTATTAAACATTTATAATTATATCCATAGCAATCATTATGTATTTTTAATTCTACCTAGAACAATTATTATGTATTTGTAATAATTATTGTAATGGTTATTCTCTAAAGTAGGTACTTTTCATACATTTGCTCATTTAATCTTTATAATAATCCCATGAGTCAGGAACTATTAATATCTCCAGGTGACATAAAGTGGCTTGCCCAAGGTTACATATTTAGGGGCACCTGGGTGGCTCAGTCAGTTAAGCATCTGCCTTCAGCTCAGGTCATGATCCTGGGGTCCTGGGATTGAGCCCCGCCTGGGGCTCCTTGCTCAGTGGGCAGACTGCTTCTCCCTCTGTCTGCCGCTCCCCCTGCTTGTGCTCTCTCTCTCCGTCAAATAAATAAGCAAAATCTTTTTTAAAAAAAGATTACATGTCTATTAAGTGGTAGAGTTGTGTTGTGAATGGGGGACGGGAGACGCAGACACGGGGTGGGGCTTGACTCCAGATTCTGCTTATGTTATACTGGTGGGACTTGCATCACTGCAGTGCAGAAATTTTTCTCTCTTTCTCTGATTTTTCCTTTTTCTTATTTCTCACCCTTCTTTTTCTTCCCACTGGTGTCTCAAGAAAATTTCTCCCCGATTTCCATAAGCAGGTTACGAAGTCACCCAAACCTCCAAAAGGGAGCACAGATCTGAAAAAATAGCACTTAACCTTACTAATAAGCAAAGGAGTGAAAATTAAAAGTGAAAATGGCATGAAGGTAGTCAAAAAATTTTTAAATGAGGAAACCCAAGTCCACAGGGAAGCAGGTCCCATTTCCTGTGACAATGTTAAGTCGGTTCAGCCCTTTCGGCAGGAATTTGCATTAGATAGTGAAAGCCACAAAAGGGCAATTTCATTTAACAGTCATTTACTCATTTAACATACAGCAACACAGCAGCTTGGGAATTTACTATAACACCATGAAGGAAATTACTTTCTTCTCATAGGAATTCCACTTAAGAAGGGGTTGAATGTTATTATTTACTCTTCCCCCAACCATCTGTCATTTGGGGGGGCTCCGCTGGGGCCAGCTGGGAGAGGCCAGCTTCAGGGTTATGTTCATTACCCCAGCCCCCAGGATACTGTGTCCACTCAGGGGGCTCAGGTGGAGCGAGGGACTTATTTGTCTACCACGGATGCTACTTAAGTGAAAGGTAGTCCCTTCCTGATGTGGGCAGGCACCAGAGGGAAACTCCAGCTCCTTTATTTTTTTTTTTTAACTGAGCTACAATTTTTAAAAATTATTTGTTTTCAACTTCATTGCAATATAACTGACATATAACATTGTGTGAGTTTAAGGTGTACAATACGTTGATTTGATATACTCAGATATTGCAAAATGATTGCCACTGGCTTCCTCCGTAAAGGACTTCAGAGCTCTCCCAGGTGGAAGAGGCTGACTTTGTCACAATGACTCACATCCCATCATTGCTTCTTGCTGACCCACCGCCCCCCTCCCCGCCACACCTGCCTGGGGAATACTGGTTTCTCCTTTTTTTTTTTTTTAAGATTTTATTTATTTATTTGAGATAGAGAGAATGAGAGAGACAGAGAGCACATGAGAGGAGGGAGGGTCAGAGGGAGAAGCAGACTCCCTGCCGAGCAGGGAGCCCGATGCGGGACTCGATTCCGGGACTCGATCCCGGGACTCCAGGATCATGACCTGAGCCGAAGGCAGTCGCTCAACCAACTGAGCCACCCAGGCGCCCCTACTGGTTTCTCCTTAACAACCTTACTCCATTCTGAGTATCGCCGCTGGAGGGAGGGACCACAACACTGTGCCAACCATTTAGATCCAAAGAGTCTTTCATCACCCCAGCTGGATCCCACCCCTTCCCAGCAGCCTGGAGGTCCCGAGCAAATGAATCTGTGGTCACGACCTTTCTCTGGAGCCTCCCTGGATCTGGCCAGCTCCACTCGGATGCCCTCCAGGTCTGGGCAGCACACTGTTAAATCTGAGTAGTGTTAGCTCTGCCTGGGGCCAGGGCTGGGGCCACCGAAGGGGGTGGAGGGCATTGAAGGTGTCAGGGAGCATAGGTGAGGCACTTAGCATTCTCTCGCATCCTCCATTGCCTGCTATTGATTTTCTCCTGCCCTCACTCTTCCACTGCCCCATAAAGAAGCCAAAGTCATAAAGCTGTCAGGACATTTTCTAAAAGAAAGATGTGCTAAATGGAAATGTTGTTAGTGTGTCTTAAACAAAGAGGGACAGAGTGGCTCAGCGGGAGCCTCTGGTACTGCCATGGGCTGCAAGTGGAGGTGGGGCTGGAGAGAGAGCCACACTGTCAGGGGTGTGCCTGCTGATGTTTCTAGGGTCGAGGGAAGCATCACAGGCTCATCCTCTCCCCCCGGGGAACAAGCGCAGCTCACATGGGAGCTGCTGTGACACTTTGGTTTCCCAAGATGAGGCTGAGCATTTAAACAGCAGGGAGCCCCACAAATCAATGTAATTCAAAGTCTCTGTCCCTCCTTGGATTGCATCCCCCGTTCAGAAAAGAGAGAAGGCTCAGAGAACTGGAGGTATTTATAACGTACAGAATCTGTGCATCGTGAGAAACCTCCATTGTCCACCTACATCAATTGCAGGATGTTTGCTATGACAGTCTCAGATCAAGATTCATCTCAGCTGTTTACTGGCTCTGTGATCTCAGCCAAGGTACACAAGAGTCTGAGCCTCAGTTTCCTCGTCTTTCAAAATGCAGATGCTGATACCTACTTGCAGGGCTATTGGAAACTTGGAAACATGAAAGTTGAATCCTATTAAAAAGATCTAGTCTAGGGGCACCTGGGTGGCTCAGTCAGTTAAGTGTCCGACTCTTGGTTTTGGCTCAGGTCATGATCTCAGTTGTGAGATTGAGCCCCACGTTGGGCTTCAAGCTCAGCTGAAAGTCTGCTTGAGGATTCTCTCTCTCTCCCTCTGCCCCTTCCCCCTCCTCAAATAAATAATAAATCTTTAAAAAAAAAATCTAGTCTAATGCCTTGCACATATGTGCTCAATAAATGCTTCCTTTGACTATTTCAATCATTGGCCAGAGCCCTTAACCCAATCTCTGCATGGCCTTTCATGTTTTGACAGGGTGTGATGGATCTCTTCTAGGACTTGGTGTCTGCCTGGTTTAACAAAGCTCCTTTAATGGCTACAAAAACATTCTTGTACCAGAGTATAAAGCAATATACCATATGGATTAAAGGAGGAGACTGACATTATTAACAATGACCTCAGACAAGTTGATATCATTTAGTTGCTCATTTTCACAACAATGCAGTGTTTATAAAAGTGCTTAGCATGGTGCCTGGCCCAAGCATCAATAAGTGTGTCCAAAGCAGAATTCTAGGATGGCCCCCAAGATTTCCTGGTATGCATGTCCCCTATAATTCCCTTCCCTGGAGTGTGGCAGGGTGGAATGGGGGACTTGTGAATAGTGATGGGTTTCACTCTAGTAAGGTATATGGCAAAAGTAAAAGGATTTTACAGATGTAATTAAGGTCCCAAATTCATCGATTTTGAGTTAATCATAAGGGACATTATCCTGGATGGGTCTGCCTCAAGTCAATGAAAACTTCTCCTGCTCGCTTTGAAGAAGCAAGACACTGTGAGTTCTACAGCTGCTGGAAAATGAATTCTGCCAACAACCACATGAACTTGGACAAGAACCCTGAGCCTCAGATAAGACCAAAGCCCTTGATCGCAGCCTGCGAGACCCTGGGCAGAGGACCCAGCTAAGCTGTGCTCAGACTCCTAACCTATGGAAACTCTGAGATAAGCCACACTATGAACAGTAACATTTGTGGTAATGTGTTATGCAGCAACAGAAAACTAATGGAAAATTGTAGACATTTTTAAAAATTACCAGTAGTAATGAAAAAAACAGGACAGAATCATTCAGATGGGACTCAGTCACCGAGGTCCAGATGAAGGACCATATAGACCAAGATATTAATTTTCTGGAAAGTGACTGCTCCCCAACAAAATAAAACTCTATTCCTTCAATTCCAATACCTTCTTCTGAGTAGATACCCACCTGCAACCCAACAAAGTACATCCTATGAGCGAGCATTTCCAAGGAGCACTACTAGGTGGAGGATGTGCAGGCTTGATTCTGGGCTCTTATATTTGAGGTCAACCTAAATAAAGAGGCAAAATGAGGCACGCTCAAATGACCAGAAATTGAGCTTATTCAGGACCAGCAGAGGAATTGCAATTCGGGAAGTGCAATCTGTCGGAAGCTACAGGCAAGCCTGTTGAAGGTTTGGGGCAGGCTGTATTTATGGACCAGGCATGCAAAGAGGGGCAAAATAAACCCAGAGTTCAAGCAGTAAGTTCATTGGCTTGAGGATGGAGAGGGATTCTTGGCAATGTTCATTGGTCAGGAGATAAATCTCGGTCTTCTATAAATCAGGCATTTAATAAAAATAAATCAGTCTCTAACTTCCATTCTTCTGAGGGACCATGCATGAGATGCTCTATTTCTTATCTTCCAATTCCATTTTATTTATTTATTTTTAAAAGATTTTATTTATTTATTTGAGAGAGAATGAGATAGAGAGAGCATGAGAGGGGGGAGGGTCAGAGGGAGAAGCCGACTCCCTGCCGAGCAGGGAGCCCGATGCGGGACTCGATCCCGGGACTCCAGGATCATGACCTGAGCCGAAGGCAGTCGCTTAACCAACTGAGCCACCCAGGCGCCCCCAATTCCATTTTAGATTGAAATCCTTTCACACTGGAAACAGGAAGCAAGTGTACCGGGATGATATTTCAAAATATGAACACACCCTCTCCCTCCATTCCCAAGAGTGGACGTTCCCCTGCTCAAATTAAAATTTTCTGAGTTCCTTGTCTCAGGAGTGGAATGAGCCCCCAAAAGGGAGAGAACCAGATTTTCTGCTCTCAGTTTTCAGAAAGCCAGTCCTCAGAGGCAACAGGAGGACTCTGGACTTGAACGGTAGATTGAGAACCAACCAAGTGAGTAAGAGCCAGGCTCTACTTACCTCCAACTAGAAAGAGTCTCTGGGGTGGGAGAGCCACCAGGGAAGGGATAAATGCGTCAACATTGTGGATATTTGAAGAAGGGGCATGTTTATCCTTTAATCAGGCTGAGTTCAGACAGATGCTCCAGAAAGGTTGGGGAATATGGAGAGATGAAAGACCCTTGTCTTGTTTCTTGTGTGGAACTCAAAAGTTAGCAAGATTTCAGAAAAAAAAGAACTGCATAGTGTATGGACAGGTCCTTCAGCAGCCCCATAGAAATTCCCACGGCCTAGTGGGGCATAACAGTACAATAACTGAGTGCACCACAGAGGGGCAAAAAAGTAGCCGTGAGGTGGCCAGACTTCAAGGGGCCTGCATGGGCCCTTGATAGAGGAGCCAGAACATTCTACAGATGTCATTATGAATAGATGACAACCCATAGCGGAAAATGTTTCCCCAACCCTGGAACTTGGAAGGGACTTCCAGGAAGTAGAAGAGGGGAGGCAACTAAGAATGAAATTTAAATTTTTGCCATCCAGCAAGAAGGTGTGTGTGGGGTGGGAGAGTGCTTTCAATAAAATTTATACTGAGTTTAACCAAACTGACTTTTGCAACCGATTTACATGCATTGAACAACACTTCTGGGAGACCCAGTGAGAAGCAAAGGATAGCTTTCCAAGATCCTGAGAGAAATGGCCCCAGGGTATTATGCTTCCCTTATCCCACCTCATTTTACATCCTTCCCCATTGCCTCCTGTGACCTGCTTACACTGATGGAACATTAATGAGCGTGAGGGAAACTGAGGCTTGAGCTTGCACGTGGGTGCGTGCCCTATATCTTACTGCTTTGGGAACCCATCTACCAGGTGAAGAGTCCAAGCTAGCCTGGAGATACACTGCACAGCCAACAGTGAGGACCAGTATGTGAGAGAAGCCACTTCAGATCATCCAGCCACAGATTGTTGCCACCAGATGACTTCAGCTGCATTAGTCATCATTACTAATTTGCCAATCCATAGAATCATGAGTAACCAAAATCGTGGTTGATGTCGATTGCTGTATTATGTGGTGGTTTGTTATGCACCAAAATATCACCAATATAAGGGCACACAGGGAAAATATTCCAGTAAGACACATGAAACTGAGCTCCAATCAAGAGAGCTCAATACAAATGAATTAGCCAATGAACCGACTTAACTGCGCATTTTGAACCAGGAGCCTACATTCCTTCTGATTTTCCACACTGGCCCTGTGAAGTGAGATTTATTATAGGTCGGACATCTCAAGCCAAAAGCCACTGGTTTTCCACATAGTCCAACTTGTGTTCTAAAAATGTGCCTGGAACTCTTACAACACTGTAGCACGTCTCAAGAGGGCAGAACCATGAGCCTGGATGGGACACAGCATGCATAATAGCTAAGGCCTTTTCCCTTTCTTGTTCTTTTGAAGACCCAGCCCCCAAACCTGCAGCCTATCTACCATAGGCCCTTACTCCCCCACCCCAGACAAACAGAAGTTAGAGGAAAGAAAGAGGGAGGGAGAGAGCCCTGGGTGAGAGTTGAAAATCACCATGGAGTTTGGTGGTCTCATACAAGACAAAGGCATTCAATTCTCCTCTATTTGGACAGCTGAGACTGGTCCCTTTCTTGCCCCAGCATGCATGCCAGGAGACCCAGGCTGAATCCTAATGCCAGGCAGTAAGAGGGGGCTTCTCAGGGAAGATTTTCTATAGCAAATAGGTGAAGACACTCCAGTGACCCAATATGGTCTTACAAGAATACTTCAGAAAACTTCTGGCTCTCTTTTATATCACTCCTCTGACTTTTTTCCGATCAGACTCAGAGAGCTGAGTGGTATAAAAGCTGAGTATGTGCTGAGGAGGGATGGGGAGGACAAGTCTCTGAAGAAATCATTGAATTCACAGAGTTTTAGATTGGAAGATTTTCCTGGGCCTTGTAAGCCATAAAAAAAGAAGCAGATTTCTGTCCAGAGACCCATTCTCCAGAGCAGCTCTGACCAAGCCTGTTTGCCCTTGGAAGATGCTGTAGCCTCTAAGCATCCAGACACCAGGAGTCAGCACATGGTATTGTCTCTAGCTATGCTCCTTCTAGAAATGCTGCACCTTCTGCTTTATCCTAAACTAAGAGAAAGGGTTTCCTATGCAGAATGTGGTGGAGAATCCTAGATCCCTGACTCACAGGGGATCACTTTGGGCCTGAGCTTCCTCATCTTTAAACAGATAATAATGCATGGTTTGCTGTGTAGTGGTGAGGATGACATGGAGTGGTATGTGTAAGTGCCTGGCTTGGGTTCTGCACATCTTGGCTACTCCTGGCACTGACACTCACAGCAGGCAATCAATGAACATCAATTCCCCCTAATATTTCCACATGTGTATTTATTGGAGTGGTGGAATGACCAACAGGGTATAATTTTTATTTTGGTCAAAAAGGCAGGAACTCTTTATTAAGACAGGAAATCTTTGCTCCATGTTTAAAAAAAAAAAAAATCTTCCCAAAGTCTCCTTGGGGCCTCTGCTAAATTGGAAAACCCAATCAACCCGTCTGGTGTCCACTCAGTTGATTGCCTCCCCACTGCTACCTCCTTTTCATTACCTCCTGCCTTTATCTGACTTCATACAGATATTCATGCTCCTCCCTGGCCATGTGCTGCAAGGAAAGTAAACCCCTGCCCCAGCTCCAGGGGAAGATTTGGATTGGTCTAAGTCAGGGTTTCTCAACCTCAGCACTACTGACATTGTGGATGAGATACTTCTTTCTTGTGGTAAAGGCTGTCCTATGCATCTTAAGATGGCTTTTCAGTATTGTTGGCTTCTACCAACAGGAGTGCCATTAGCACTCCCTTCCCCAATCATGATGATCAAATATGTCTCAAGACATTGCCTGGTGGGTGGGGTTGGGGGTGACAGTATCACCCCAGTGGGGAATCAGCAGTCTAAGCTGATCCCTACCATTGATTACTTTAGACATTGGTATGTGATGTATTTCTGGCCAACGTAACTGAAGGGAAGTTTGCTAATGCTTTTGAAAAAGGTCTTCTCACTCTTTAAAAGAGAATCAAGGAGTAGATAACTGCTTTTCCTTCCACTGGACATTTTTGGGTCTGGTCATAAGGATCAGAACTATAGCAGCCATCTTGTAACCATGAAAAACTAGTCTGATGTCAAAGCCCACTCACCAAAAGATAGACTGAACCTGAATCCTTAATATGCCAATAAGCCAGAGTTAACCAAGCCTGGAACTCACTTTCTCTTATGCAAGATCTTTTGTTTCTTCATTCAATACATATTTCCCAGATGCCTACCATGCACAAGCTACTTTCGTAGAAATTGGAGCTGGATCAGTGAACAAGATAGGAAGATTGCTGCATTTATGACACCTGTATTCTAGTGACCTTAGTGCTTAGACCACTTTGAAAAGATTTTCTATTACTTTTTGTCACAGGCAACCAAACTAATACACCTACCAAATGCTAAAACTCTAAGCATCATTTGGGCCTTCGATAATACCTAGGAGATTTCTTTGTTTCTTCTGTTTCTCATTCTCCACACTGACCATTCCAAACCTTCTATGCTTTCCTCAAACCCCTGACTACCAATGTCCTTCTCCAATGTGGCCCTTATTTTTGAGCTACTAACTTCTTATAGTTCCCCATAGCATCTTGTGCATACCAATTTAATTTCATTGCATTCGTCCCATCATATTGAATTGTCTATTGATTTATCTCTGTAGGTTCTGAGTGGGAAGGGGTAGCTGGCTGCACCTACAGAGTGAGTTGAAATGCTGAAAGATACAGAGAAGCCATGTGGGAGACCATGTCTGGCATGGAGTAGGCTAAGGTCCAGAGAGCTTTCTATTTTCCTTTTCCAGTTTCCATAAGTTCTTACTATACCTTTCTAAAAAGGAATCCTTCTTTTGAACCAGCCCTAAGGGTAGCTCTGTTCAAGGGATCAACAAACTATGACCTGTGGATCAAATCCAGCCTCTGTCTTAGAAGTTAAGAATGGTTTTTGCATTTCTAAACGGTTGAAATTATCAAAAGAAGAATAATATTTCATAAACCACAGAAATATATAAAATTCACATTTCAGTGCCCATCGATAAAGTTTTATTGGAACACAGCCACACTCATTTGCAAATGTATTGTCTATGGCTGCTTTTACATTACAATGACAGAGTTGAGTAGTTGCTACAGAGATCATATGACTTGTAAAGCCTAAAATATTTGTTATCTAAAAGTTTGCCAATCTCTCCTCTGTTTCACACACACAACAAAAAGATCCCTGCTTAATACACTCTAATTCTGAAATTAGAGATAATGAGGATCTTTAAAATAGAGAATGCTTACTAGATCGTTTAGCATATTTCTAATTGGGTTTGATGGAATTATCCTCTGCTCCTAAAAAAATCTAGTTAGAAGGCAAAAGCAGAGAAGGAATGTGGATTTAGCCTGGCAGAGAGATGGTTGGCCCAAAAAATAATTAATTCAGGCACTTCCTTCTTTTGTCAGTTGTTTTCCAAGTGTGTTCTGCTAAGGCTCCCGACGTTTTTGAAAAGTGAGTGTTGCTACACAAATATAGTCAGGTAGTGCAGTCAGCCCACCCTGTCCATGCAGCAGAAACAAAACCCCAAGCCACACCTGCACTCTTTGAGCAACTGAGGATTCCTTGTTGTATTTCTATGGTTGATTGAATTCATTAGATTTTTCATATCTTATATACATTCATTCAATCTGCAAACATATATTGGGAATTGTGTAAGGAAGGCTGGAGAACCAACTGAGCAGAGACATGCAAGAAATGTCAAGATCAAAAAAATAGACTTTTTTCTTCTGTCTGGAAGAATAATAAGTGTAGGGCCCAGCATTTGTGGCTGAAGGAGGGGCTATAAAAATAGAGGATGATAGAGGGAAAACCGAGCGTCTCTTCTACTTGGCTTCCATCTTTGTCAATGAGAGTGCTTGTTGGACTGGAAAGGGTGAAACCTATACTGGCATGAAAGACCTGAAGTCCAAGAAAAATTATTAGAAAAATGAGCCGCTCGGGCGCCTGGGTGGCTGAGTCGTTAAGCGTCTGCCTTCGGCTCAGGTCATGATCCCAGGGTTCTGGGATCGAGTCCCATATCCGGTTCCCTGCTCAGCGGGAAGCCTGCTTCTCCCTCTCCCACTCCCCCTGCTTGTGTTCCTGCTCTCGCTATCTCTCTCTCTGTCAAATAAATAAATAAAATCAAAAAAAAAAAAAAAAGAAAGAAAGAAAAATGAGCCGCTCAAAATGAGGCCAAATCACCTGAACTAAACAAATTACCCACCTCATCAAGAAGATAAGTTGCCAACAAGGTCACTGGCATGTAGATAGTGGAACTGTGGGGGAAATCAGAAAACAGTGAAACATCATTTTTATTCTATAACACAGAAGATGAAGTCTTCAAACTATGATGGTGGTGGTTTTGATCCTGGTCAGGATTCTAGGACAGATGTATCACTTTGGAATCACATGTGTCTGTTAGTAGTTGAAATCCCTAAAGAGTAACTTAACCGGGCTCCTGGGTGGCTCAGTTGGTTAAGCGACTGCCTTCGGCTCAGGTCATGATCCTGGAGTCCTGGGATCGAGTCCCGCATCAGTCTCCCTGCTCGGTGGGGAGTCTGCTTCTCCCTCTGACCCTCCTCCCTCTCATGCTCTCTGTCTCTCATTCTCTCTCTCTCTCAAATAAATAAATAAAATCTTTAAAAAAAAAAAAGAGTAACTTAACCAATTTAGAGACTTACTTTTCTCATTTTGTGAACAGCCCTAAGGCAAGCATTGGTTTCGCAGCTCAAGGATGTCAGGATTCAGTTCTCTGAGATTCTCTTGGCCTGTCCTTCATTGTTACCCCATGGTACCAAGATGGCTTCTCCATCACCAGCATAAGTTTCTGTGTGCCAGGCAGAGGAAAGGGGAAGGACAATAGCAAGTTGACTCTGCCCCTCTATCCCCACCCTACTCCTTAAGGAGCTTTCCCCCAGAGCTCTACCCAGCAACTTCCACCTATGTCCCACTGGTTAGAATGTGCCACATGGTCCATGACTTCTGAAACAAGTGGAGAATATAGTTGTTTTTACCTGGGCACATTGCTCCCCTTGCCCAACAAGACCAGGGACTTGTTAATAAAAAAAGGCACATCTAGCAATCTTTCCAACAACAGATTTTCTGAGAAACAGATTTAAGTATGTTAAAAGAGAAAGAAAGAAAAAAAAAGGAAAGAACGAAAGAAAGAAGAGAAAGAAAGAAAGAAAGAAAGAAAGAAAGAAAGAAAGAAAGAAAGAAAGAAAAGAAAGACAGACTTGATCACTAGGAAGTGCCATGAGTTTGGAAAGGAACTGCCAAGTGAATTAATTGACTTTTCTTCAATGAAAATGTTCCTAGGCTGGTAGAGAAGGAAATATGGTACATGTAGTAAGTGCATTCATCATCAGCAGGCATTTAATAAAGTCACTTATAATGTTCTTATAGATCAGATGGAGAAATATAGATGATGTGACAATAGAGTAAGGTAGATTTATAACTGGTTAAAAGACTCAAAGGACTGCTGCTAAAGAGTCAATGTCAGCTCTGTAAGCAGTACCTATTAGTGCCACAATGTATTATTTTAATTAATATCAGACTTTAGAACAATAACTATATATATATATATAACTGACAGAGATTCAGAACTTGTCCCAGTCACGTTCTATGTCAGTTTCTAGCATGAATATCTAGCAGCACTTATAGACTTGAAGATTATGTAAATCTGGAATGACAGATTCAGAATCCAAAATTAACTAGATGGACAGGAATGGTGGACCAAATAATATCAGCTATCATTCACTAAACACCTCCTACATGCCAGACATGATGCTAAATACTTTTCATGCGTAATCTCTTGTTCTCTAAATAATCCTGAAGTGTTGGTCTTCCTATCATCCTCATTTTATAGATGAAAAAAACAAGACTCCAAGAGTTTGAGTCACTTGCTCAATATCACATAATAGGACATAAAAGAACTAGATTCCTTCCCAGGTCTATCCACCTTCAAAACTTACTATATTTTCTCTGTGCCATTCTGCTTTCCATGCTAGTAAATGTAAACAAGTCCTGTATTTCAGGACCAAGCAGGGGATGGAGAACAAATAGGTAAGGAGAGGTAAGCAAGTAATTAAAGGATTTGGAGATTTGGGTTGGCTGAAAGGTCAATGTGGATGTCTTCAACTTGTTTGAAATGCATCAAACAAATAAGGACAAAAGAAATGATAGAGGGATGAATAGATGGATTTGTGATAAAGCATGATTGTTATGGAACCTAGGTAGTGGATATATGGGTGTTAATTATACAGTTTTTTCAACTTTTACATATGTTTGAAAATTTTCACAATAAAATGAAGCAAAAAGTCAATGTCAATTGATAGCATGATGTGACCATGTTTAGATGGGGAAGATATAGCCTCTCTCTTCTGGGATAACACAGCTATACCTTATATTCTATATTAAATTCTTGGTGCCAGCCTTTTTCAGGGTCAGCGACAAGGTGCAACATGCCCTTGGGAGAGAGAAGAGGATGATGAGGGATCCAGAAACCATGTCTAACCTGGAAAAGAGAAGAAAATAGTGCCACATGGTAATTTTCAACAAACACTTAAGGAGTTATGTATTAGTTATCTGTTGCTGTGTAACAAATTCCACCACAATTCAATTGCTTAAAACAATATTTATTATCTTATCATTTCTGTAGGTCAGAAATTCAGAAGTGGCTTATCTGGGTGGCTTTAGCTTGGGGTCCCTCACAAGGTTGCGGGCAGAATGACCATAGGGGCTGCAGTCATCCAAAGACTTGACTGGGGCTGGAGGATCCATTTCCAAGACAGCTTACTCACAGGGCAAGAGGTTTCAGTTCCTGTTACATGAGTCTCTCCATAGGGGAGCATGAATGTCCTCACAACAAGGCAGATAACATCCCTCAGAGTGAGCTATCTAAGAGAGCAAGGAAGAAGTCAGGGTGCCTTTCATGACTCTATCTCTGAAACCATACACCATAATTTCTATATTATTCTGATCATTAGAAGTGAGTCACTGAGTCCAGCTCACACTCATGGGGAGGAAGATTAAGCTCTACCTTTGGAAGGAAGTAGTCTCAAAGAAGCTGGGGACATATTTTTAAAAAACCACAGTCTACTTTTTGGCAGAGAGTTAGGCATATTCTGTAAGGATCCTAGCAGGGTAGTTTTTACTTCAATAGAAAGAATTTTTGCCTAATAATTAGAATCATCTAAAGGAAAGTCACCCCAATCAGAATCAGTCATTCCCTTCTCTGTGCTTTCATTATATGTGATTCTTGTTTTACAAATATCTGCTTTGTCTGTCTTTGCAGCTTCTTGAAGGCAGGAATTATGCTTTATGTTTATACTACCCTCTGCCCTTCACTTGAGAAATCCAAAAGGAATCTGAATAGTTAACTGGAGGTGTGGTATTCTTTCATCCAACAACTATCTGTGGAGCATTTGCTACATGCCATGCACTGTGTAAGGAGATGTAGATGCAACAGTGAGCAAGACAGGTGAGGCACCTGCACTCATATGGGGTTTGCCTTGTCCTAAGAGAGGGAACGAGCAAGTCAAATAATTACAGGTTGTGATGAGTGTAATGAAGGCAATAAATAAATAGGCTACTATAAATGCAACTGAGTTCTAGGAAGCTACTTTGGTTTTATAGAGTTTATAAAAGAGATTAAGGAGCCAGATAATCTTCTTGATGCCTTCCAATATAATGATGGTGACTCCTTCCTTCCTTCATCTATTCCTTCATTCATTCAGCAGACACTGAGCATCTACTACATGCCAGGCACTGTGCAAGGCACCAGGGATACCAAGGAAACAGTTCCACCTTTTAAGGACCCTGGGGTCTTCTGAGAGATAGATGTCTACATGGATGTCTACATGGATGGTGATCGAGGTGGTAAGTACTGCAGGGGTCATGCACAAGGAGCCTGGTGCACACAAGAGTAACAGCTCTGCCCGGGGCATCAGTGAAGGCTTCATGGAGGTGCCATTTGAGCTGTGTTTTCAAGGATAAGGAAGGGGACTGACAATCCACCTAAGAATCTTTCTAAAAGATCAGCATCAGAGATGCCAGGACTTGTTAAGGAGAATGAAGGAACAGAGACAAAAGTGAATGTAAGTTTAATGAGTTAATGGAGCCTGATGAATGGATGCTCCCTGAATTCTGGCTTCTGTATCACAGCATTAAAATGCACTGGGCCGAGAAATAAAGCTCATTTCACATTTAAATCTTCTCAAGAGGAACTCCCAGTACTGCAGGCTCATCACAGCTCTGTCACTCACGTGACCGCTTCCCCTGTGATTCTCTGCCACGGGCCTTCTGCTCCAGACCGAGAGTCACCTCACTCCTCCGCCACTTGCCCCTGCAGTCAGTGCTACTCAGGGCACCTCTCCCCCCTCGTCTCTCCAAATCCTACCCCTCCAGCAGGCCTCACTGCTTCCATGAAACCTTTGGACCTCACCAGCCTGTGGGGGTTTCTCCCTCTGGGACTCTGCAAGAAACACAGAGACCATTTGTTTTGGTCTTTAACTGGCACTGAAATGTCTCTTATAGACCTGCATGGGCTCTCAAATAGATTGTGACCTTGGGCAAGCCAGTCACCTGACCTCCCTGTGCCTCACTTTGCTCATCTGCAAAATGGGGGTAATAAAAGTAACCAGGTTGTCATGAGGATTAGATGAGTCCATTTACGGGAAGCACTTAGACCACCGCTGTCTGGCTCAGATTAGCAGGATGGGACCATCTGCTCTGAGTATAGCAAGCCCTTTGTAAGTAGGAGGCATGCCCTCCCATCTGTCTGAGATACAATAAAGGGCCCAGCATTGTCAATGTCATCGCTATTTAATGAATGAATAAAATGTGTTTTATTCTTACTCTTTCTTAACACTCAGACCAATAAATTTGGTTTCAGTTTTCCAAGAGAAATGAGTCTGGGGCTGAACTGTGTTCCGGGGACTTTGTTTTTTTCCAGGTCCTCGCTCTTTGGGTGTGTATTTGAAGTACCAGTTGTATGCAGCTTATTTAAGCCACGATCCAATCCATAAACCTGCTGCTTCAGCAATTATATCTTCCAGATTGGGAGAGGTGCAAAATTTGGGCCACAGTTAATTGGAAGGCAAAGAAGGCTTTTTGTCTGTTTGTAGCACATAGACACTTCATTATGGTAATAGGAAGGGAGAAGCGTCTTTTCCTCTGCCCTTTCTTTGTTTCTCCTGTGTATTCCTTTTTGCACTAAATACACTTTCTGGCCATTTCTATGTTCTCCCTTGACCTCCTCTTCTTTTTACTGTGTCTCCTTCCCTCCCTCTGTTTCTTCATGGCATCAAGCTGAAAGAATGTGGGTCCATTTTCTTCTCTATTTTCCTCTCTCAGTGTTTCCTTCTAGCCTTGGGTGTGAGCAGAGGGGCTATCAGCCAACAAGCTCTGGAAGCTCCCCAAGACCACAGTTACCTTCCAGGTTACACCGCCTAGCATCGTACTTCTTTGGCTCACTCTCATACACAGCTGTGACAGCCCCATATGTCACCTGGTGAGCCAGGTAGGGGACACGGAAGATTATTCTTTTATCCATTAGCATTCTAGTAATGGCACATTTATCAAATTGGTCTTTTTGTTTGGAAATCAGAGCCCAAAGCAGAGAGGAAGTAGCAAAGGACAGCTAAGCTTTGAGAGTGTCTTAAAGGGACGGCTGGGGCATAAGATCTTACCAACTTCCAGGTCTCTGTCCCCAACTCCCACCTAGCTTCTGAGCTGGAGACCTATTGCCTTGGACACATCCTGCCTTTTCACTAGCTGCCCCCTCTGCCTAGAACACCTGACCCCTTGTCCAATCCGCAACTCTTCATCTGTCTTGTAAGAAGGTGTCGAGTGCCTTTTCAAATGTCACCTTTTCTTGGGCCCTCACCCCAATCAGAATCAGTCACTCCCTTCTTTGGGCTCTCATTAATAGTACATACGACTCTTTGTTTTACAAATATCTGCTTGGTCTGTCTCTGCAGCTTCTCGAATGCAGGAATTTTGTTCTGTTTGTACTACCTTCCTCCTAGTTAATCAATAAGTATTGGTTGATTGAAAGGATTAAATTTCACCAAAAATTCGCCGAATATCTACTGCATGCAGACACATTATTCTAAACACAGTGGAAAACCCAGTGACTCTATTATCAAAGAACAAACGAACTACTCTAAAATAAGCCCATGGAGGTGACCTTATGAGTCCTACTTAATATCGCTGCGTGTTCTGTTCTCTATCACCAGGTGGCAGTAATGTGCCGCGGTCATGTGGTCTAAGCTATGAAGTTCCAAAACTTCAGAGGTGGCTTTGCCTGGTCGCAGTTGCTGGATTCATAGCAAGAAAGCCACAGGGGGAATATGGGCGGAGTCTGGGTCCCGTGCATGGCTGGACCTGGTACAGAGCAGGTGTTGGATAAATATCTCTTCAGTTAATTGACTTTTTTTTTTTTTAAGTAAGCTCTACACCCAACATGGGGCTTGAACTTGCAACCCTGAGATCATGAGTCACATGCTCTATGGACTCGCAAGGGCTTGGTCTTGGGTGCTGCCCATAGCTGCACCTCGCGGGCTGTACTACATTCAGACAACGATGCTCTCTCTTCTCCATAAATCCAAAGCGGGAAGGCTGAGAGGTCTCCAGGCTGGGACCAGGTCTACACCTTAGGCCTATGGCTTAGACCTATTCCCACTGTGCAATTCCCTTTAACCTCTTTTAGTGGTGAGTTCCCGTTCAGTTGTGCAATGGCAGGGCTCTTCCTGATGACTTGTGTCTAGCTGAACTCAGACAACGGCTATGGCAAGTCGGAGGTCTTAGGTGAACTCTGTTGGAGCAGTCAATAAAGAGATATGAGCTGATCCCAAACTGCATCACATGTGAAAATGAATAAAAACGGAGGGAGTAGCAGTATAGCGGGGGGGGGGGGGGCATCTCTTTCAACAGACCTGAAGCACACAGTAAGAGAACAGCCAGAGAGGGAGAGAAGATGGGAGAGATGTCCAGCGATGCCTGGTGCCACCTCCCTGCCCAATCCTGATACCATCCCAAGATGAGGGGGAGACTCACCCACTCACACATGCCTGCAGGCTGCAGAGGTGAACAGGAAGGGAACCTGACGTCCAAGAGGCAGAGAGGTTCACAGCCAGGTTAGCGTTCTGCAGAAGGCAGAAGGGAATTGAGGACAGGAACACAGGTAGGGAATCAGCCTTGGAAGAATAGAAGAGTCAAACCCTTCTGCCTTTGGGGCAAGATATGAACCTGGGTTTTGCCAATTTGGTGCGATAATAGAGGAGACAGAGATCTGGGGATGTCTTCTATTTGGGGGTGAAATAAGAGACCAGGTTACCCCTCCTCCCCTCCAAAGAGTGAGAATATCAAGGTGATTGAGCAGGTTTGAGAAGGTGGTAAGGAGTAGAAGAGAGAAATAAGGTACCGTGAAGAATGGGAGAGGAA
Source organism: Mirounga angustirostris (assembly GCF_029215605.1). NCBI lineage: Eukaryota > Metazoa > Chordata > Mammalia > Carnivora > Phocidae > Mirounga > Mirounga angustirostris. The sequence continues at coordinate 42,541,651 of NW_026991721.1, read as the reverse complement.
ACTGGTTAGGAATAAATTTAAAAACTGTGGTTAAAAACAGAATTCATGGCTTTGTAGTAGGGCAATTGGTGGGGTTACCAGGCTTAATGCAGCAGAACTCAGAAGGCCGAGGTAGCTCCATCGTTCTGCTTAGTTGATCTAGGGTTGGGGGTTAGTTGGAGAAGTTAGGCAGCGAAGTAAAAGAGATGATGTCATGAAGAGTCTTGGTGAGGATGTGGTTAAAATGGTTAAGCATGGTGTCCAGACAGGGTGGGAAAGGAGTTGACCACAAGATGGGCTGGGAAAGTCAGAAGTGAATAAGCAATAGAAGGTCTCAATGACACAGAGGGGTCAAGGGGGTGGGGACATGGGAAAGCTAAAAATGGAATGAAGGAGGGCTGCTGGGAATCAAGATCTCCAAAGTGAGATTTCTGTCAGTGATGGCTGCTGACGTGGAGGAAGACACGCTCGTCGGAGTAGAAGAGGTTAGACAGATGGCTGTACAGCCCTCAGACTTTCTAGTCTCCCAAGACTATAGCAAGTGTTAGGCTGGGCAGGAAGCCGGTGGCCAGTGGCAGAGTTTTCTGTGGCTGCAGGGGAATGACCTGGAGGCTATAGATGATGGAGGTAGAATGAGGGACCCAACATGGGGCTTGAACTTGCAACCCTGAGATCATGAGTCGCATGCTCTACGGACTGAGCTGCCCAGGTGCCCCATTTGATTTTTCTGCTTTTATAATTTTTAAAAATTTTACGTCTTTTTTCTTTTTTAAAGATTTATTTATTTATTTTAGAGAGAGAAAGTGCACAAATGGAGGGAGGGGCAGAAGGAGAGGGAGAGAGAGAAAGAGAGAAGCAGACTCCCTGCTGAGCAGAGAGCCCACCATAGGGTTCGATCTCACAACCCTGAGATCATGACCGGAGCGGAAATCAAGAGTTGGCCACTTAACTGACTAAGCCACCCAGGCACCCCTAGAAATTTTACTTCTTGTATTCATCTTCCATAACTTAGTCTCAAAACCTACTGGCTCACAGGTAGACAGCTTTTCTGCATGAAAGGTTACAAATAGATTTTTCAGAGTGATTCAGCTTCCATCATTATCCATCTACTTTCTTTTTCTAGAAACCCCTTTCCATGAAAGCCTCTGAGTATAGCTCTAGGAGTTAGAGTAATATAGGTATTTCCTGATTCTTGTTCTAAATTAATAAAATAAGAGTAACAATACTAATTTTTGTGTAAATCATTTTGAGGTTTACAAATTATTACCACATTACCCATTTATTTCTCAAAACCCCAGGATGAAGGCAAAATGTGTATTACTATTTTCAATTTTGTACATTGAAAATAGTTTAAACTGGTCCTGTGACGCCAAGACCACTCAGCTTTATGTAGCCAAAACATGGGAAACCCAGACTGGAACCCTTGCATTTCAAGTCTGAGACAGTGGTTTCCTAAACTTTGGCTTGAATTTGTTCAAAGTGCAGATTCAATAGGTCCGGGGTGGGATTTTGGAATCTGCTTTGGAGGCAAACATCTAACACTTGTGTTTCAATGGCCATACTCTGAAAAACGCTAATCTAGAAACTCCTTTTTCCCTTCTCTCTTAAAGGAAAAAAAAAAAAAAAAAAAGGCTGATCTCACCTCTTACCAATCAAAGGAATTTTTTTTTTTCCCTTGGATAAGTAGGGCCCCCAGCTCTTCTTTTCTGTGACTTACCCACACACACTGATAAAGTTAATTATCTGCCCTGGCTAAATGACTTTCCCTAGCAACACCCTAGCAACTAACATCAGCTCTGCCTTAGGCTACAAAACTGGAAAGAGATTTCTTGAAGTCCAGTGTATTTTACAACAGAACAAAACATCTGAACAGGAAATTAAATAGAAAGTAAACTGGATTCATTGCTAAGAGATGAGACATAGACACACACAAAACAGTTCATGTCATGACAATCCACCAGAACACAATAGTCAAAATATGGAACTTTCTCCTCGTAAGTTCTACTGATGTCTAGAGGAGAGAATGCAGGATCTCATTCCACGGAGGAGGGAATATAAATGGGTTGCAGGAGAGGAAGGCATTCTAGGTGATGGGAAAGCTACTGGCAAACGTGCAAGGTAGGACTAAAAGTGGGGGACACAGGGAACCCAGCTGACAGCACTGAGAGCTCAGTCTGGGGCCTAGAACCAAATCATGAAGGGCCTTGAAGGTCACTTGAAGAGCTTGGGCTGTGAACGACTTTTTATTCCTAGAACATGGGGTGCATGGAGAATAGGGTGGTGAACCACAGAGGCAGTCCCTACCCTTACAGAGCTTGGAATCTAGTGACAGAGACAGACATGGAATAAATACAAAATGTGACAATCAAATATAAAAATGAATATGGAATTATAAATCTTGAGAACATTAAGAGAAAATATATCAGGTTCCAGGAGAGCATATAAGGAGGAGCATATAAATAGGCAATCAGGAAGGACTCCTCTGAGGAAGCAGTTTTGCACGGAGATCTGAGAGATGCTCAGAAGTTGGCTGAGGATGGTGGCAGGTGGGAGAGACTATAGGCCAAGAGAACAGGACAGGCACATGCTCACAACACCGAGGAGCCCTGGGGGTTGGAGCCTGTGACAGAAGGGGTGCATGGCCTGAGAGGATTCAGGAGGGCATTGGAGGCCATGTTGAAGATTCTTTCTTTGTTCTGAGAGCCCTGAAAAGCCACCGAAATGGGTTTTAACCTTGGGATTGACATTCAAGTCTGCATTTTAAAAAGGATCATTTGGTGGGGGAATGGGTTAGCCCCGTGATGGGTATTAAAGAGAGCACATTCTGCATGGAGCACTGGGTGTTATACGCAAACAATGAATCATGGAAAACTACATCAAAAACTAATGATGTAATGTATGGTGATTAACATAACATAATAAAAAAATAAAATTAAAAAAAGGATCATTTGGGCTTCAGCACAGAAGGCATATTGGAGGGCAACAAGAGTGGACGTGGGCAGCCCAATTAGGAGGCTGAGAGATGGTGACATCTGACTGGTGTGGTGGCAGAGGAGATGGAGAGAAGTGGACAGGTTCAAGAGGTAGTTAGAAGGTGAAACCTGGTGATGGATTGGATGTGCGGAGAGAGAACAGAGGTCTGAGGCGACAGCAGAGCTGGGTTGGGGAAATCTAGCTTGAGGAGTGGCCCTGGAGCTTGATGGGCTGCTTAAAGCTGGCTGTCATAGCCCAGATGATGAGGTCAACACTGTGTAGTGGGAAGAACCCCATTTTTGTGTTCGGTGAGGCCTATTTTGAATCTTGTATCTTTTCCCCTTACTAGCTGTGGCTCCTAGACAGGAGATTTTATAGGTTCCTAATTTGGGAAACAAGGCGGGAGGGGAAATGGGCCTCCTACTTGACATGGTTTTCCTGTCAGTGTTTAATAAAAAATTAACTCTTACATCCCTGCCCGCTCCATACCCGCCCATATCCGTGTTAGATTTGACTGTGTTGATTCAGATGAAAAGAGCACATATGTGGGTTATTGGACATACAGTAAGATCTGTAAAGGCAGAAGCCACATTTTATTCATCTCTGTATATTCATTCCCATCCTCTGAGATAAAATCTACACAACACTTATCTTAGTTTGTAGCATATATCACAAGTATAATTTGAAAAGATTGTGTAACTATGTATTTAATGTTTGCTTTTCCCACTGGATTGTAAGATCCACAAAGACAAGTAATAAGTCTGTCTTGTGTCCTAGTACTGAGCACATGGTCAGCCTTCAACATGAATGAATGAATGAATGAATGAATGAATCTTTGTTCCCTATGGGGCCCACTGCTGAGCACAGACTTGGCACCAAATCTGCACTCAATAAGAGCATGCTGGATGATTGGCACTATGCACCACAGAATCTAGCATGAGCTCCAAGCCAGTGACATGGGAGATAATTCACTTGGGACACAGACATGAATCCGAGTGTCACCTCTATGAAGGAGGGCTGGTCAGCTGGATCAGGTGCTCCTGAGGGTCAAAGAAGGTCAGGACTGAGAAAAAAGCAGAATTGGGGGCGCCTGGGTGGCTCAGTCGTTAAGCGTCTGCCTTCAGCTCAGGTCATGATCCCAGGGTCCTGGGATCGAGCCCCGCATCGGGCTCCCTGCTCAGCGGGAAGCCTGCTTCTCCCTCTCCCACTCCACCCGCTTGTGTTCCCTCTCTCACTGTGTCTCTCTCTGTCAAATAAATAAATAAAATCTTAAAAAAAAAAAAAAAAGCAGAATTGGCTTCAGTAAGGGGGCACTCGTGGGTGACTTCTGAGAGAAGGTGCTCAGTTAATAGTCTCAGCGGGAGTCCCAGGACAAGGATTGGAAAGTTAAGTGAGCAGGTGTGGAGGAATGGAGATTTCCAATGCAGACAGCTCTTCTGGGCAGTTAGTTAGTGATGTCAAAGAGGAAAAACCTGACCTGGAAAGCAAAGGAGATTGCTTTTTAAATGTAGGCATTTAAGATGTGTTGATGACCCAGGGGGAGGAAGAGGGGTCACCAAAACTTGTGAAAGCCCTTGGAGAGGGATGCTTGTCACACTGAGGGGAGGCAGGGGCCTTAAGGCTGTGGTACCCAGGACCAGCCCAGACCTACCCATTGGGGGGGGGCGGGGCATGGAGGCTAGGCCAGGTGTTTTATATGGGTCATTTCATTGGACTCTAGCACCCCCTAGAGGAAGGGCTTATTAGCCTGGAGGCGCACACACACGCACTCCCTCCAGAGCGTGAAACTGGAGGTTGGAGAGACTAAATAAATCGCCAACGCCTCGCAGAAGGTGAGTGGCAGGACTAAGGTTTGCTCCAAGTCTGTCCCCAGGGAAACACTGGTTGAGATTCCTTCACCTGGGCCTTTTCCTGTCTGGCCTTGGCGTTGGTGCCTCAGGCTCAGTTCCTCTCTAAACATCCCTTACTGGGGACTGAGAACCTGAACTAAAATCTAAGCCCAGAAAAGACAGACTTCTTTGAACCTTTTGAAACTCCTTTCTAGGGCTATATGAGGACTTCCCCGGGGCCTTAGGCACTTTTGTCTTTGGGATCTCCTTCCTTCATAAAACAACAGTAAACATTCTATTTTATGACTGCGTAGGTATAAGTAGAAATATATTAACATTATATAGTATAACATTTTATTAGACCTAAATGGTTTTTTTTTTTCCTTCTGATTTTAAAGAAAATATTTTCAGGAGTCTCCAAAAATATTACAGGCTGTAGGCGCTGTGCCTACTGGGCGCAGTTGGATGAGTCATTCTGCTCCTTTCCCATCCTCCAGTCTGACCTGCTCCAAAAGACCAATAGAGTCACACAGTCATGGCATCCGACCCTGCCTTAACTGTTTAGCTGCAGGCCTCAGTTTGCTCATCTGTAAAATGAGTGAAAGTGAGGTCATGTTTGTTGTGTGCAGGGAGAGTGGAGAAGGTGAGCAGAGACCCTTCGCCACCCACCCAGCATACTGGTAAGCACAAAGTAGGTGTGCAACAGAAGTTAGTTTTGTTACTCCGCAGGGTGCAAAGGTGTAGCTGGGGTTGGGGCAGCAGCCTCCTTGGTGGTGGGACAGAGCCCGTCGTGTCCCCGTGCCTTATGATTTCCTCGCCAGACCCTGGGAATCCAGCGTCGCAAAATAAACACGGCCGCGCAGCTAATCGCCAGCTCGGAAACAAAACAGCGCTGCGCTCGGGGATCTGGGCAAAGTCAGCCCGCCCTCCTCCCCCTACGCCGCCGCCCTCCCTTCCTCGCGCGGCTCCGCTAGCTCAGCTCAGCTCAGCTCGGCTCAGCGCGGCGCAGCTCGGCAGCCGCCAAGCCGAGACCCGCACGGTCTCCCGGTTGCCGGCGCCGGCTCCGAGCTCCCGCTCCCCGCCCGGGCTCCGCCAGGTCTCGCTTCTCCGGGGACCCCTTCGGGCAGGCGTCGCGTGGCGAGGGCCAGCGGCAGCGGCACAAAGTTGAGCGCCCGCGAGGATGAGGCTGTCCCCAGCGCCCCTGAGGCTGAGTCGGAGTCCAGCGCTGCTGGCCCTGGCGCTGCCCCTGGCCGCAGCGCTGGCCTTCTCCGACGAGACCCTGGACAAAGTGCCCAAGTCGGAGGGCTACTGCAGCCGCATCCTGCGCGCCCAGGGCACGCGGCGCGAGGGCTACACCGAGTTCAGCCTCCGCGTGGAGGGCGACCCCGACTTCTACAAGCCGGGAACCAGCTACCGTGGTAAGTGGCCCGGCGTGGCGCTGGGGGCGCGGAACCCGGCCCCCGGAAGGGCGCCGACCGCGCGGTGCCGGAGGAGGGCGCATGGTCCCCGGGCGCACGGTGCCGGCAGAGCCCGGCAAGGGCCCCCTGTCCTGACCGCCCTCAGCCCCTCTCGCCGCGAGCTCCGCGCGGCTCCCGAGCCCGCGTCCGGGGCCGTCGTGGGGGCCGCAGCCCGGCGGGGCAGCTCCATCTCCGACGCGCGGTTCTCGGGCGTGGGCTGCAGCCGGGCAACGCGCCACGCCGGCCTGGCTGGGAGGGAACCTGGCTTCTCCCCACCCCGGCCCGCGCCGGGAGAGCAGTGGAAACCCGTCTTCCTCCAGATCCGCCTCAGGAGTGGAGGGAGCCCTGGTTTCTCTCTGTCGGGTGCCAGACCAGGTGGGGGACAGCCTTTCCCCTCTCTCGTCCCTGAAGGGGAGGATACCAGCTTCTCTCAGAGCAGCCCCCCCGGGATGGTCACCCCGGTATCCTCGGACAGATGCCTTCAGGAGAAGGGACTTCGGCTTCTCCCTTGACTGGTCCCGGGGCACGGGGAGGAGGGGAGGAAGAGCCTGAAGCTTTCGGAAGGGTCCCCGGCAAGAACTCCAAATAATTTTCCGATGGTCCCAGGCGAGGGAGAAGAGTCTGGATTTCTAGGACAGGCTTCCAGTGGAATGGGCCTCCGAGGAGCTCTGTGTGGGTTCGAAATGGGAAGGGAAACCCGGTGAAGACGGAAAGGGAAGTCCAAATTCCCGAGGCCTGCTCCCTGGAGGTCGGGGGACCCTGGCTCCAGCCACCCCGAGGCTCTGCGCCTGGGGGATGTAGCGCCTACGCTCCTCGGCTGAGCGCAGGGAGGGGATGTCCAGGCAGGTGAGCGCCTCCTGGCCAGGAGAGCCCCTCGACCCGCGCAGACCTGAAGCCCCCTGACTCCATCCCCGCCGCCCGCCGCCTCTCTCCGCAGCCCATCATCTCCCCCAGACATCTTTTCCCCGCCGTACTCCAGTGGGGAGACAGGACCTGAGGCAGGGAAGGAAGCCTGCCGGGTCTCACCTGGGACTCCGCGGGCGGGGAGTGACGGGCTGCCTGCTCCCCCCCCCCCCCGCCCCCCGGCTCTTCGTAAGTCAGCCCTGGTGCCTCGCAGGGAAGAGCGGGTCTTGGGGGCAGCTGGTGGGCTCGAAGCCGCCGCCCTTGCATCCCCGCCTTCCGGGTTCCCAGAGCGCTGCGGGGGGAAGCGGTGGGAGAACACTGGAGAAAGTTTGGGCCACTGTCAGCGGGCGTCCCCGCCGCACAGTTCACCGTAAGCAGGCGCTACCCTTCCCGGAACGCTTCTCCCGGTTTTCCGGGATTATGTCCCCGGGATCGTGTCCCAGACTCTGTCCACCCGGAGCTTCCCAGAGCTGCGTCCGGGCGCCCCCCGCACGTGGCGGCGCTCAGCGCAGGGCGAGCCCCCTGACTCCCCGCGCGCCGGCCGGCGGGACCCTCGGTACTGCGCGGAGAAAGAACCCCCGGGCAGCCCGGGAGGGAGCCGGCGGGGTAGCGGGGCTGCGGGTGCGGCCACAGCCTTTCCGAGGAGTTGGGAGACAGCCAGTCCTCTCCGTGGACTGGAGGGAGGACGGCGAACCCCCCTTCGCCTCTTGAGGCCTCACCAAAACCGAGGACCTGGTTTCCCTGGGGAACCCGCCCAAGCTCCACGTGGCAGGGAAAGAGGCAGCTTTAGAGTCAGAGGGACTTGGCTTTAGTAGCCGTGTGACCTTGTGCAAGTCCTTTAATTTCTCTGAACTTATTTCCCGGCGGTGAAAGTAGCTATTTATCCAACAGCTCTGGTGGTTGTAGGGAGTAAAGGAGTTGACAAAGATGAGTGTACCTGAGGGTCCCAGTACATGTTTGTTTGAGTTGGATGTGAGGCCCTTATTGGTTTAATAACGGAGGGGTGTGCCTAGTCAGATTTGGTTTTGATGTGTGTGTATGTGATTAAAAGGTGTTCTCAGCACAATCTACCAGTGAAAGGTGGCTATCTGGGTCCTCATGAATTAATGGAATGAATGAATGAATGATTTCTCCACACTAGCCTAAGATTATTATTAATATAAGCCCAAGAGGATATTTTTAGGTGATTTAGGCAAGTCGGGGGGCCCATGCCCAGAGTCTTACCAGGCATTTCTTCCCACACAAATCCTCTTGAGCTATGTGCGACAGGTACCCCAACCCTGGGGAGCAGGGGCACCTGGTATTCACATGATTGGCGGGGTTCCACAACTGCCAGAGTGTCCATGGCCTGGAGGTGAGAACCGGGACTAGGGGACAGGGGAGCACTAGACTTTCACCTACAGGTTTTTCCAGCCTAAACATTAGCCTTTTGGACTGTGACTCCCCGCTCAGGCTGTTGGCCTGTGGTCACCTCTTCTCCCTTCTGGTGCCTAAGAGATCTTGAAAGGAAGATGTTGCAGGAACCATGCCCCAGCCTTCTGAATAAATACTCTGAGATTAGCAAATCTGATTCCGCCACTCAAAGTTAGGAAGAAAAGGGCGCTTCCCTAGTTTGTGACATTTTCTGTTGGCTTATACTTTCTTAGAATAATTATGTTAAAAGTAAATCAAATGCATTCTGCTCAGGTATTGACTCAGGGGCTGTGGGAGTTAACATTCCCCTGGTGTTCGAGTTGCTTTTTCACTTTTTCTTGAGTTAGAGCCCCTCACAAGCCTTGGAATCAATGGCTTGTTTTCCTGCCTGAAATCTTTGTCCCCAGAATTCCAGTACATCCCTGAATAGCTTCTGCTCTCCACATCCCCCACTCAGGATCTCCTTTAGGTATTCTACAGTGGATTAAAATGGTCACTGTTAAAAAAAAAAAATATATATATATATATATATATATATATATATATATATATATATATATATATATATATATATATATATATGAAAGCATGGGGTTTCTTCTCACCAGCCAGTATCCAATGGAGATTATTATTCAAACTTTTCCAAGTTGTTAGTACTATATTGACTTCCTTCTCTCTCCCACCACTTCTCTCTACTCTCCCTCCCTCTTTCCCCTTTCCCCCCTCCCTTGGCAATAATTGTGCTTTAGAAAGCTCTGAAAGGCCTGCTCTGTTTCTAACCATGGCCTCCTTTGACAGGGAGATTACAGTGATTAAAAATAACAAGTTGAGGATCCTCAAGGGGCTTCCCTTATAGGAGGACAATTTGCAGGACCAGCCATTCCCAGATCACAGTTTCAAGCCAAATAGAAGAAAATCAGCTGAAATGTTCAAGAATTGATTGAAAATAAAAGAGGCTCTTTTGTCTGACTAAAGGTCTGTTTATTAGGAAAATAAAGCCAGACCCTGGCTAATGAGAGTGGCTTTTCCTAGATGCTCTTTAAAGGGAAATTTCAAGGAACTTGATGGGAAAAGAATGTCCAGTTGAGATTTCAAAAGCTTGTCCAACTTCAAGCATAATTGGGGGATTTATTCTAAACCGGGAGGTTTGGAGACCTCCAAAGCTGCTTGGCTTTCTCTTTCTTTGTCCCACTCTGGGGCACACAATGCCATAGGAGTGGGTGTCCCGGAGAGCTCCATCTCAGTCTGGTAGAAAGAGCATAGGCTTTGATGTTGACTGGGTCTGTTTCAACTTCTGCTCAGTCATAAATTCACTGTGTGACCTCAGGCAGGCCTCTTCACCTCTCTGAGCCACAATTTCTCCAGCTATAAAATGAGAGTGCTCCCCCACCTCTTACAGCATTGCTGTGAGAGTCAGAAATAATCTGTTTAAAAAAAAAAAAAAAGCTGTCATAGAGTAAGTGCTCAAAAAATATATATATTAAGATGATTATTTTGGAAATAGAAAAATACTTAGCAGTGACACTGGATGAGACATTGTGTTAAGTACTTACTACTCATCTCACTTATTCCTTACAGTACTTTGAGGCAATTTATTGTTATTCTTATTTTACAGATGAGAAGACCAAGTCATAGAGAGGTTTAGTAACTTGCCCATGATCACACAGCTAATAATCAGTGGAGTAGGATACAAACTAAGGGATGTCTGACTCCTAAATCTTGTTCTTAACCAGTCTTCTATCTTGACACATGAAATGAAGGGATAACAAAATGAATTGACTCTAGCTACCCTAGGCCTCCTGGATGGTGAGTCTTCATTGAAGGGAAGGAGCAACATTTCAAGATAATTGACATATCTTGGGATACAAAGTATAAAGTGATGGCTCCTTATTTACATTTGCTTTTTTTCTTTTTATAGACTTCAGGATTGCATTTCCTCATAAACCAGAGAATTAATTTAGAAACACGAACAACCTTGTCAATCTTTAGCCAATTCCTTTTGTTTGTGGGGATACAGAAACAAATTGGATAGGAAAAAACCCCTAATTTGCTGGTTGGTTTATTTTTACATGCAGATTTATACTACCATGCCTACAAAATTATGTATTTGTAAAGTACATATGGAGAATCTGAGAAATTTAAACTGGATAAGGTCTTTTAAATAAACTATTTCTGATCTAGTGGGGTTTAAAAAAAATTAAGTACTGCTGATGATATTATAATTACCTATAAGTCACCCCCCCACCTCTCCTCTTTTCTTCTACTATTCCCCTCTTTTTTATCATGTAACTTTATTTCTTAAACTTTGCCCCCTTTTAATAAGCATTTAGTTCAAATTGATAATAAAAATTAAAAGAGATTGCTTACTGCTTTGAGTTTCCTGAAATGGAAAAAAAAAACCATCAAAACACACAAAAAATGAAAGCCTATCGAATCGACATTTGTCAAGGTTAGAACTTGGGTACTCCCCCATACATGGTGAAATTGTCATTCCATTGCTGCTGACGGACTCAACTGGAACAATAGGGTGTAATTGCTGATATGTTCACAAACATGGGCTGATATATCAAGAATTTTTCACTATTATTCTCCATTTGCTTGTTATATAGAGTGTCAGATGCGGCTCAATATTAATTTCTGTGGGAGAGGAAAACCTCTTACCATGTTATATTAGTCAAGATACAGGTTAAGCTCGTGTTTCAAAGAGACCCCAAAATACAGTGTTTTAAATAAGAGGTAAATGGGAAGTCTAAGATGATGGACAGCTTTGCCTCACAGGGTCAACCAGGAACCCAGCTTCCCTCTGTTGTGTTGCTTTGCCAATTCCCTAGCACTCTGTTGCCCAGTAGGCGGCCAAGAGTTACAGCACCTGAAATGTAGCTGGTCCAAATCGAGATGTGCTCTGAGTGTTAAGTACGCACTGGTTGTTGAAAAATCGAGATGAAAGAAAAATAAACTTCTCAATAATTTTTTTTAAAGATTTTATTTATTTATATGACAGAGATAGACACAGAGAGAGAGGGAACACAGCAGGCGCAGTGGGAGAGGGAGAAGCAGGCTTCCCGAGGAGCAGGGAGCCCGATGCGGGGCTCGATCCCAGGATCCTGGGATCATGACCGGAGCCGAAGGCAGACGCTTAACGACTGAGCCACTGAGGCGCCCCTCAATAATTTTTTATATTGATTGCATATGGAAGTGATAATTGTATATATTAGGTTAAATAAAGCACAGTGTTAAAATTAATTTTACTTGTTTTACACTTATCCCTACTGGATACTTGTTAACCAATACTATGCATTTCACCTGCCTTGAGCTTATTTCTGCTGGACAGCGCTGTTGTGGGGTGTTCTCATCAGAATGGTTACAGCTGTGTCACTACAAACACATCTGGGTTCTAGTCAGCAGGCAGCTTTCTTTTTCATCATGTGACCCAGAATGGTGCTCAGCGCTTCCCAACACACTCCACTGGTAAGAATTTAGTGACTTCACTACACCTAGCTGCAAGGGAGCCTGGGAACATTTAACTGGGCAGCCACATGCCCAGCTAAAACTTGGGGAAAGGATTTGTTGTTGTTTTCCAAAAGGATGAAGGTGAAAATGGATTTAAAGGGCTAATAGCTATCTCTGCCACATGTTTTAATACATAGTCGTATAAAAATACAGTATTTCAAATCCTCTCATTCAGTGAAAGGTATCTAGATGGTCTTCTCAACAGCATGTGAAGTTGATATAATTGCTAAATGAGTCCATAGGGGAAGAAGTGTTGCTGTGTGTGTGTGTGTGTGTGTGTGTGTGTGTGTGTGTGTGGTGTTGATAGGTTTCATACTGAGAAGAAAAAAAAGGGGCCAATATGTCAGAGTGGCCTGTTCTGTCTCGCCCTCTCCCTCAATAAAGGAGGAAGCTATAACGAAAGAAACGAATGAAGGAGGAAGTGGGTAAAACAAGAAAATGAGAGAGAAAAGAGGAAGAGAAAGAAGTGGAGGAGGAGGAAGAAGAAGAAAGGGAGAGGGAGGAAGAAGGAGGAGGAGGAGAAGGGGAAAGAAACTGAAAGAGAAGAAACAAAAGCTCATTGGGTGGAGTATATATTCAGAGTGAAAATGAAAGACAATTTGAGGAGACTGGTGTCCCATCTTACTTGAGAGTTAGGTTCAAGAAGCACTATGGAAAGCAAAGATCCCATAGGTCAAAATTATTCCTTAAAAATCCTTTCAAATTGTACGTCAACAACATGGGCACTAGATTCAATGTAGCCTTCTTTGTGTCCCCTTCCAGACAGTTCTGTTAGTGGGGAATAGAAGCAAACCGACATTTCTCAGTAAGTCCAGCACTTCTAATTGTCTGTCCACCATTGAAAGGGACCAATGCTCCCTCAATTGAGTGACAGGAAAAACAAGCGATTTGCTGGTCCTCAACCACTGACATGACAGGTACAAAATACTGACTCTGAAGGAGTGAGGGAACGAGAGTCTCCTCTCAGGCACACTCAAGCAAGTGCATGCATTGAATGGAGTGGCAACTGGCCCAAACTATCAAAGGTGTTCTTTCCTCTGTTTTTCTTCGGACAGCATACCATTGTGTGTGATGATGTCTTAGACACCTACAATATCAACGAGCTCACCCCGCCACGTAACGCTTTGCACATGGCTGGCCAGCTCTTACTGGTATACATTTCCCACTTTTACAGGGTATCTTGGCTGGGCTGGAGTTGAGGCTAGGATGGGAAGGGTAAGGAGTTGGGTGACATCACCAGATGTCCTTGTGAGCTCTACATAGACAAGGCTTCTAACTTTCACAGAATATTCAAAACTTCCATGAAAGATTCCGGAAAACTTAAACACATCTACAGATTAGCTGAGGCCCAGAAGACCCATGGGCAGTAACTCAAACCCTATCTACAGTTGTGGCTCAGATATTTGCAAATATGCCTCATGGACTTTGTGAGACAACAGGACAGCAGGGAAGGACTCCAAGCACAAGCCACCATGTGTGGGGGGTAGGGGTGTGAGAGGATGGGCAGACTCGGACCAGGTCATAAAAACTGGATGGTGATTCTAGGTGCTATAGGAAGCTCTTAGGATCCTCCTTCTTGTCCTCCCCTCCTCCTTTTCTCTTTCTCCTTTTCATCCTTCTTCATTTTCTTTCCTTCCTTTTCTTTCTGCAGCTGCAACACTACCCTTTGAATTTTCCAAACACACCAAGCTCATTCCTACCCCAGGGTCTTTGTACATGCTCTTCCCCATGACTAGAATGGTCATGCCCACATCTTCATATGGCTTGCCCCTTGTCTTTTAAGTTTCAGCTCAGATTTTATCCCTTTGAAGAGGCTTCTCTGACCACCAATTTATGTTTCCCATTACTTTGGCCTGATTTTATTTTCATCATAGCCCATAATCACTCTCTGAAATTATCTTGTGCATCATCTACCTCCTTAAGCTAGAATATGAGCTTTATGAGAGCAAGGACTGTTTCTTTCTTATTTGCCATTTATTTCTAGCACCCAGAACAGTTTGTGGATGTAACAGGAATTAAATCATTATTCTTGGGGGAAAAAAAATGAAGAATCCTGGTGTGAGATCTCCCTCTAAGAGAGCTAGATGGGAGAAAGAGAAAGCGTTTCTCTCTCAGCCAGAGAAGTGAGACCAGGGTTGGGGACCAACAGCAGGGAGGGACCTCCAGGTGATGGCAGCAGAGAGAAAGGATATCCCTTGCCCTGGGGGCATTGGCTGGGGGGTGAGGGCAGGCAGATGGCTGGGTCCCAGGTGAAGACTGTTGGGAGGAAGGAGATCGGCATGCTGGAAAGTTGGGTCATTGATGGTTCAGAGGTGAAGAGCAGAAGGACAGCAAGCCAAAGAGCAAACGGAAGGGGCTCCCAGCCTCAGACACTGGTTCTGATTGAATGAAGAAGAAGGCAGAGAGAATTGTTGATCCATCAAACCTAGACACCAGTTATTAAGTGAATTTCCCTGGAATCAGCACTTGGCGGGGTCATTTGTGTGGTTTCCAAACCTAGCTATGCATCAGAATCACTTGAAAGTTAAGCAAACAAACAAACAAACCATAGCTTCACTGGACCCACCCCAAACAAAGGGCTGGATTCCAGAAATCTATTATCTGTCCTTTTTTTTTTTTTAAATAGAGAGGGAAACAGAAGTGGGGGCAGAGGGAGAGGGAGAGAGAGAATCCTAAGTAGGCTCCACACCCAGCACAGAACCCAATGTGGGGCTCCATATGGGGCTCGATCTCATAACCCTGAGATCATGACCTGAGCTGAAATCAAGAGTCGGACGCTTACCCAACTGAGCCACCCAGGCGTGCCCCCCCTTTTTCTTTTAAACAAGATGGGGAGACACAAGGAGAAGGTGGCCAAAAGGTGGTCACTTTTCTATAAGCATGCTTCCCCATCACAGCCTCTCCCAGCCCCACCGCAGCCTCCCATGCTCCACATACGTTAGCACTGCTCACACCACTGCCCTATCCTGTTGCAGTGAGACATGAGTAGAGTGGCCAGTAGAATGTCCTCGAAGCTGGAATGATAGCAGCTTTCCCCTGCCTCGGCTGCCGAGTGCTGGGGAGAGAAGAATCGTGAGCTTCCTTTAGGCAACAACACTCTCAAACTGGCAGAGCCTGAGCTGGTTGTACTTTTCTCTTGCCAACATTTCCTTTCCATGCAACTTCCACTCATTGGTCCAGGTTCTGTTCTTTGGAGACGAGTAAATAAGGTCTCCCCTTGACCATATGTCAGCCCTTGGGGTGTTTGTGGAGAAATACCTACTCTGACATCTCTTCTGACAAAATGCCCCCTTTCTTCAGCCTTCTTTCGAGGATGCTGTTTCTTGTCCCCTTGCACTTTGTACTCCAGATGTGCTCTGATAGGGATGGAACACGGGAAAGGATTATCTCCCTTGTCCTGAACGCTGTGTTGGTGTTAGGCTTGCCAGGTCTTGTGTTTGCTCTTTTGGCAGCTATGCTGTACTCTGGGATCATGCTGAGCTCGTAGCCAGCAAAAATTCCTGTGAACTGCTGGGAAGGCTTGCTTCCCTTCTCTCCCTATACTGGTGCGACTGGTTCTTGAACCTAAGAGTCCTCCTGACTTAGTCTTCATCTTCCTCAGACTTAATCTAGCAGGTTTGGGCCCATCCCTATGGCTGTCAACCACTCATGAATCTGGATTCTGTCACTGAGTATGTAGCCACATAATCTAATGTTGGATTATCTACAATTTTGATAAGCAGTCTTAGAAATCTTTATTGAAGCTGGTAAGAATAGTTGAGCAGGTCAGGGCTCCTTTGACATCCCTTGAGTTTTTCCGTCAAGTTGACATCTAGTTAATGGTTTTAAAGTCGATACTTATGTACCAACTGCCACCTTCCTGGTCAGCCATTTCAGTTTAGCCACAAATATGTCTCCCTAGCCTGCTAAGGAATCATATAGTCTAGGCAGAATTATTGTCTTTCTTTGTTTCAAAATTAGTGAAGGCTCTTTCCAGGCAACATGACAGGAACAAAGTCAACCAAAGTAAAGCAAAAAGAGAATTATTGAGTCCCATATTTGGAAAATCTAGGGGTGGGTCTGGCTTCAGGTATAAATGGATCTGGGAACCCAAAAGGGTTCTCTCCTGCCTCTCTCCTTTCCACCCCTTCCTTCTACCTTGCCTGTCTCACTCTTCCCATCCTTTATCTCTTGGCTGTGTTTCTATCTGTTGTCCTCATTTTTCTTACTACAGATAAACTTTCTCCAAATAACAAGGAGGATAGCTGCCAAGAACCGTGAATGAAAAGCCTTTCAGTTAGTTCTGTAACTAAAAGAAAAGCCCTTGTCCCTTTGACTCCAAATGGGAAAATCTCAGAGAAGGATTCTGATTGGTCCATCTTGGGTCATAAACCCAGGTGACTGGGATGTGGAGAGAGACTAAATTTGGGTCAGTCCTTCTGTAACGTTATGTTTCAGGAGGGAGATCATCCAGCCCCAAAGATCGTCCAAGTAGAGGAAGAAGTGAGGCTCCTGGACAGTGTGCAGCCCTTGGTGCTACCTGCCCTCACTCATGTTCCCAGCTACATTCTCTTGGCTGACACATCTCCAAGTCCCCAGGAGCTTTCTTCCCACCCATCCCTCTTCCTGTCCACATAATGGTCAGCTCAGGACTCATTCATCTGGCTCCCAGCTATCCCATGAAGAGGTAGCATGTGGGGGAAAGAATGAGCTTCTATTGAGCTGTTGCAATGTGCTTCGTATACATTTTCTCCTTTAATCCTTACAACAAACCCATGATAGATGATAATGATGATCCCTATTTTATAGAAGAGAATGATTTATTTGTAAGACATCTTATTAGTTTAACATTCATATATACTTACTATTACAAATATTAATTCATTACTTGTCATAATAACAGTATGAGATAAATACTCTTACTGCCATTTTATAGTAGATTAGAGACTGAGAGCATGAGAGGTTAAGTAACTTGCCCAAGGTTACATATAGTAAACGGGGGGGATTTGAACCCAGACTTGTTAGCTACATCCATTATAGAAAAACAGTTTTTGATTTTTAGATATGTGTGCTATTTCATTTGGAATGGGAGGTGTTTCATCTCTGGCTGGGAATGCTGGAGCACTGGCTAAAGAAGACCATCCAGGGGAACAGGGCAAGCCAACCCCACCATACACACTTGCTCACCTTTGGATTTTAAGCCCTGTCTTCCCATCTGTCAACACATCACCAATATCTTTGGCCTAATACTGGCTCAACTGTTGCGCCAGTTTCTAAGTGAACATGTGAGTTGCAGCTTCCTGGTGCTCTGAACGTCACGCAGAGCAGGGAGGGAACCACTGTGGCTTGTGGACTGCTTCAGCACCCCTTGTAAGCCCCCTGTTGCAAGTTAAGGCAGAAGTTAAAGTTCCCCGTAGTTGATGTATGGGACAAGAAGACTGGGGCATCTCAGTAACATTTAGCAGGTGGATGGCAGATGCTGGCCCTGTGATATAGCTGGTTCAAGATCCTTTCACTGAGGTTGGAGCCGGGGAGTCTGAAACCCAAAGGCGGAGTGGGGAGCATGATGGTACTGGATGAGCTCCCGTGAGGGTGATAGGCACAACAGATGAATTGGGTAACAGCTCATCAGAGTTTGTGTTAGATGGTTGATACACTGACATTTGAAGGACCCAGAAAGCTATTTGGGAACTGGGGTTTGCATATGGCCAGTGTACCCAAGGATAGGGAGAACTCAACCTTGTGTAGAGATTTAAGGCCAGACTCCAGTGTGAAACATCGGTCCTCATACAAGCAAGGCAGGCCAGAGAGGCCCTTGCCACTGGTTTTTAGGGAAGGGCTATTATTCAGTAATCATGGAACTTCCAGCCTCATCTTCCTAAAACATAAATCTGAATATGACGTTCCCTAACTCAAACCCCTCAGGACCCCCTCATCACCTCCAGGGTGGTATCCCAAGGCTTTGAAGGCTTTGAAGAAGTTTCTGCCCCGTGTTCACCTTCTTCCCTGGACCTCTTAGCATACTCTCCCTCCCAGCTTGCATTTTATGAAATACAGAATTGCTTCTGGTTTCCAAAGTCAAGACTGGCTCATCATGCCTTTCCCTCTACCTGGAGTGCTGTTAGTCCTCTCGTCTACTGGACAAACTCCTATTCCTCATTCAACTTGGAGTTCAAATGCCACTGCCTCCTTGAAACCTCCTCTGACTCCCACCTTAGACCCAGATGCTCCTTCCTCTAGGATCCCAGAGCACTTTGTTCCTACCTCCAGAACACCCATCGTATGTTATAAAAAATATCTGCAGATGTGTCTTTTCTTCCCAGCCCTTAGATTATATGCTTCCAGAGGGAGAGGCCATGTCTTTTCTCTGTGTCTCCAGGGGCAGAGCACTGGGCTGGCACAGACAAATGCTCAGCAACAAAAGGATGAGGGAGGCTGACATACTGCACGTGGTAACCCAGGGGAACTTTGAAGGAGGGACCAGAGCAGGAGGAAGCAAACTATGCATTGAAGACAAATGAACACTTTTTCATTCATTCATTTAATGAGTCCTTATTGAGCATATACTGTGTGTTAAAAGGCACACTAAATGCTAAAAACACAGTGCAGCTTAAGACAGACTTGGTCCCTGCCTTCATGGAGCTTACAGGTTATTAGGGGAGACCAGTATTTAACATATAACTTACAAATAAGTATGTACTTAAAATTGGGTGAGAGGAATTCTGAAAAAGGGAAGGAGTGTTGAAAGGGTATATGGTGTGTGGGGCTGAGGGGCTGAGGGGACCTCACAGGACACCCTATATTGGGTGTGATGAGCTGTAGGAAGACTTTGTTCATTATAAGTGCTTACCCAGATCTCCCCATAACCTGGACTTTGAGGATCGTCCCCAAATCCTGTGAGGATTACCCCCACTGCAATCCTCTCAGTGAGCCCTCATTAGCGCCCCCTAGAGTTTTTCTTTGGTGGTTCAATGATTGTCCCTGAGGACCCAGCTTTTTGAAAACCATTGTCGGTTAATCAGCCTGCTGAGCATCATGATCTTTATCATCATAATCATCACCTTCGTCATCATCTTCTTCAGCCCCAATGTCACCAGCACTCCCACCAGCGTCCATTACAGGTCTTGAATCCTTTTATGCCAGGCTCTGTGATAAATGTTTATTTAATCCTCTCCACATTCCTACAAGGAAGGCAATATCATTAACTTCTTTTTTAAAAATGAGGGAACAGGGAAGTGAAATAACTTGCCAGTGGTCATATAATTAATAAACGATAGCTCTAGAATGCTCATCCGACATCTTCGCTCTCAACCAGTTCCCTGGATGTGCTCACAGGATGGCTCTGAATGGACCTTTTTTTTGTTTTTGTTTTTAAATCCTTCATAAGCATTTTTTCTTGAATTTCTTGGGTCTCTTAATGGCCTCTCTTGGGAGGCACTTGGGAGGCGTCATTAGAGAGAAGATTCTATTATTTATTGCCGAGCTGTCATCTTCAGTCATTACTGGGACTCAGAACATACTACACTCTTTCAGGAAAGAGTCATATAATGGGGCTCTCTGGAGGGATCGGATCTCCTGTCTTCCTTCAGATTATACTGTGTACTACCATCATCACCAGTGATAATTAGGGATCAAAGCCCCACACTGAGTTCAGCCTCCAGAGCCTCCATCTTGTGGGTTGTATTCAGTGAGGTAGAGTATGCCCTCAGTGTTTTTGAACCGACAGGAATGCAGCACTTTGGGAAGCTGAGTTTATGGTTAGCCCTTTAAGTGCACTACCCAGATGTACAAAAAGGTGAATATTTATCATTCAGAAACATTACTTAATAATATTTTTATCAAAATATAACTTACCAGTGGGAAAGTTCACAAATCACAAAGCTTAGTGAATTATCACATGTTGAATACACTCATGCAACCGGTCCCCAGATTGAGAAACAGAACATGATCAGTATTCCAGAGGCATCCCTTGTGCCCCTCCAGATCACTTCTCACTCCACTTTGCCACATGTGTAACTGCTGTTCTGACCTCTGGCATCATAGATTAGTCTGTTTTTGAACTTTATATAGATCTTGAGTGAAAGAAGACACACAGCTTTTGTATTATTTTGTGTGTCTTCTTTCACTTGATTATGTTTATGAGGTTCATTCCTGTAGTATGTAGTAGTAATTCCTTCATTTTCATGACTACGGTGCATTCAATTATACGAATATGCCATAACTTACATATCCGTCCTACTGATGATGGACATTGAGTGTTTCCATTTGGGTGCCAGTACAATATTACTATGAATCTTCTGACAGGTGTTGTGTGGTACTCATCTGTATGCATCCCTGTTGATTTAGGGTGGCATTACTGGATCATAGGGTATGTATGTGTTCAGCCTCAGTAAATACTGCCGAAGAGTTTTCCATTGAAAATTGCTTGTTTTCGGTTCACCAGTGTGTGAAAGTTCCAGTTAACGTTTGATATTGTTAATCCTTTTACGTTTAGTCAACCTGGTAGAAATGCAGTAATTTTTATCTCCCTGTTCACTAACAAGGTTGAGTGTCTTTTCATATGCTTTTTGGCCATTTGGGCACCTTCTTTTATGAAGTATTAGTTCATGTGTTTTGCCTATTTTTCTCTATCGGGTTGTCTATCTTTTTCTTATTGATCTGAAAGAGTTTTTATATGCTTTGGATTAAAGTCAATTGTGGTTAAATGCATTGCAAATATCTTCTTCCACACTCTGCCGTACTTGTTCCTAATGGTGTCTTTTCTTGAGCAAA
Source organism: Mirounga angustirostris (assembly GCF_029215605.1). Lineage (NCBI taxonomy): Eukaryota > Metazoa > Chordata > Mammalia > Carnivora > Phocidae > Mirounga > Mirounga angustirostris. Next base: position 42,520,836 of record NW_026991721.1, on the reverse strand, counting down.
ATTTTTATATCATCCCACTTATGTATCTTCTCCTTTATTGTCAGTTTTTTTTTTTTAATGTCCTGTTTAAAAGTCTTTCTGACTCCAAGGTCATTCATATTTTATCCTCGGCCAACTTCTGAAAGCTTTGTTGTTTTGTTCTTCACATTTAGCTCTACCATCTGTGTGAAGTTTACTTTGTGTATGATGTGTAAGACCAAGATTCACCTGTTTCTACCTAGTTGACCAGTTGCCCCAGCAGCTCTGTTGAAGATAATTGTCTTTTCCCCCAACTGCTCTGCAGTACATCCTTAATCATACATCAAGTTTCCAGGTACTTATGGAACTTTTTCTGGATCCCAAACTATACAATTGGCCTTTTTTCCTTTCCTTGCTAGAATACACTGGCTGAACTTCTATAGCTGCATAAGTCTTGATACGTGGTAGTACAAGCCCACTAACTTTTCACTTCTAGAGATTGCCTTGGGTATTCTTGACCCTTTGCCTTTTCATATACATTTTAGAATCAACCTGTCATTTCACAAAAAAGCATGATGGCAATTTAATTTAGATTGCACTAAATCTATAAATCAATTTGAGAAGAACTGACATCTTTATAATACTGAGTTCACTAGTCCATGAACACAATTCAGTAAACTTAATTGCACATCAACTCTGTGCTAATCACTGTGCGGAGCCTAGATGTGGTTCTTGCTTTTGAAGGACTTGAACGAATAGGTAAACAAACACTTATCCACAAAATGCAATGTGATAATCTCATCACTGATAATAAGAGCTAATATTTATTAAGTGCCTATTATATTCCAGGCAGGATTTTAAGAACTTTACGTGTATTAATTCATTTATGCTTCACAGATACTTGGAGGTAAGTGCTTTATTATGCCCACCTATAGGGTTTTTTTTTTAATTGAAGTACAGTTGACGTACAATATTATATTAGTTTCAGGTGTACAACATAGTGATTCAACATTTCTATGCATTACAAAGCAATCACCGTGATAAATCTAGCTACTATCTCTTGCCACACAAAGTTTTTACAATATCATTCACTATATTCCCTATGCTGTATGTGGCATCTCCATGTCTTATTTATTGTATAACTGGAAGTTTATACCTTTCAATCTTCTTCCCCTATTTCACCCATCCCCCCATTCCCCTCCCGTCTGACAACCACTGGATTATTCTCTGTAACCATGAGTCTGTTTCTGTTTTCTTTTGTTAGTTCATTTGCCACCCCTACTCTAAGGCTGTCAGTCTGTCCCTCAGAGATCTCAGCTCTTTCTTCTGACATCATACTCATCATTTTCTGCTGGCCACTGTTGAGCACCATACTTTCCTGACTCTATTTTACTGTGCTGTTTCTCTCACCCTTTCTTCCTTGCTAGGAAGATCTAGCTGACCTTTTCTAGACATCAGTAGCCTATCAGAATGCTCTATTACTTTTGTGGGATGAACTGACCAATTAGAGCATGAGATTTGCAATCTTTGTGTCTCAAAGTCCTTCCCTGAGATGTCGTTATGACCACTGCTGCCTTATCTAAGACGGTTGTTTTAGTTTTTAGGGTTTGGGGGTCCTTTATGTTTAGGACTGAAACTAGAAGACTAGAATATCCTTCCCTGACAAGGGGTTGCTTATCAGAATCACATAAATGTTATATGTTAAATGAACTGATTTTTAAAATTTCAAAACTTAACCCTGGTGGAATACCCATACTATGCCAAATATACTCACTATGTACAATTCTGGGTGGAACGTTCAGCTGGGGAGGGAGTCTGGCCCTAAGTCTGCCTCTGGATGGTCTGACTACCTTGGGGTGTCTGTTGACCTCTCTGTGTCTTCTGTGAAAATAGAAGGCTGGAATAGAGGATTCTTGGGATAGGCTTGAGGCTCTAATAGTCTATAATTCCATGTTTAAAGGCCAGAATCTTAGCACTTTGATCCACACAGTAATCTAAATCTCAACTTATGTAAATATCAAGAAACCTGAATTGAGCATTTATTAGATGTCAGGTTCTGTGCTAGGTGCTAGGGATACAAAGAGAATTAAAATGAGTTCCTCTCCAGCATAACTCACAGTCCAGTGGAGAAGGCAGGTAAAAAGAGAATTGCAATGCAGTGCCAAAATTGCAATAAAGGATTTCCATCTCGGGAAATTGGGGATACAAAGGAAGGAATGACCATTATTGCTAAGAAGGCTCTTGAGCTAGATTTCCATGAAAACATAGTTATCTGGGTAGATGTGAGAAGGAAGAGTATAATGTAGATTCATAACTCCAGCTGCTGTAATATAAGTCTTTAAATGTCAGTCCTCACATGCAAAGTACAATATGGATGTTTCTGGTCAGTGGGTGATTCTCTATGTAGTTATTCAGAAACCCAGGTTCCTCCCATCTTGTGGCTCCACCACTTCTCCCAGGACACCAGAGTCTTCTGCTGGATCCCCTGCATTCTGCAGCCATAGGTGGGAAAGGAAGAGTGGAGGATCCTGTGGAAAGTTTGTGTGGGCCAGGCGGGAAGTGGTAAGCATCATGTCTGTCTGTGCTTTCCCTTGGCAGAAAGAGGGTGCAAACAGACCTAACTTCAAGGGAGGCTGGGAATGTGGTCTAGCTGAGAGCCCACAAGAAAAAGGAAGTATGGTTTGGAAAACACACAGCAGTCTCTCCCCGCCAAAGGACTTCCTAAGGGAGTTTCTGCTGTGAGAGGCTAGATTTCTCTTGGACCAGTCTAATGGAAGTGTAACATTAGATAGCTGTCAAGACAGGGGTTGCTGACCAGGGACTATCTTTATCAAATTGTGGATACTAGGACAGAGCTCACCGAACCTTTGCTGGTTCAGGGAGGCCCAACTGAGATCCTAGCTGAGGCATTTCGCAAGCTCTGAAATGTAAGGGGGAGCAGAGTGGAGGGCAACAGTTCACAACTCTCAAAGGGATGGGGCTTTTCCACCGTCCGCAGTCCCTCCGACCCACAGGCCTGGCGTATTGATGGAGAACTCGCAAACATCCGTTTGTCAGATGGAAGCCAGCTAATTCCTGTGCTCTTAATTTGTTTTCCTCTCTCTCCACAGTAACGCTTTCAGCTGCCCCTCCCTCCTACTTCAGAGGATTCACCTTAATTGCCCTCAAAGAGAACAGAGAGGGTGATAAGGAAGAAGACCACGCTGGGACCTTCCAGGTAAGACCCCTCTGGGATCTTCCGTGGCCCTCGTGCCCTCATGGGTGGAAACCAGGTGGAAGGTGGACATACTGAGGAGCTTGAGTGACAGAAGAGACCCAAGTGCCTGAGGTGGCTTCTCGGGTACTTCCCTTGACCATAGGCAGGGTGGGTCAGGTCCATTAGAAAGACGCAAAATGGAGTAGGCAGCAAATGCCTGAAGGCCTTCAGGTCCAGCCAGCAGGCAGGGCTATTCTCTGGGCTCACAGTGCCTGCAGACAGCAGACAGCCCAGCACCGTGGGAGCACTCGGAGCCCTGGCGGGCCCGGCTGTTTTTCCTGAGAGCCGTTTCATGACTGACTGGCCGTTCTCAAGTGTAAATGGAACGAGAGCTTAGAATGGCCAGACTGGAAGGAATACGAAGCATAGGAGAAGGACTATTAAGGGAATGAAGAGATTGATTTATGAGAGGAGATTAAAAGAATTAAACATGCTTTGCTTGGCTAAATGAACAGGGCTGAGTGTGAGAGGTGGTAATGGTCTTTAAATGTCAGTCCTCACAGAACAACCTCCTCCAGGGGAGGCTGCGTTTGACTTTGTACAAAAGGGCACAGCAAGACGAAAGTGGGTCAAGAGAAGAAAGAGAATCACAAAGGCAAGGGCCCTGACAGTGAGTCATATTTCACCGTGGAATATCCTTCCAAGGGAAATGGCGGGAACATCATCCTCTTTCAGAGGTTTAGAAAAAAGGCCGTCCAGTCGTCAGAACATGTCCCAGAAGGACTGGGGCCATCCTAGGAGGAGGCCTGGCCAAATTGGCTGTAACCATTTCTCATCTTAAATTTCCATTGTTCTAGAATCCGTTTTTTATCTGCCATTTGCAAACTGAGAAGAAAAAAAAAAACAACCTCAAAAGTACTTACACCCATAGTTAACTGCCTGGGACTCTGGTGCAATTGTGGGTGCCACCGAGGACCCTGCCCCAAAATATCTTCCCCGTCCAAAGACCTCTTTTAATCTTTTGTAGCCAGGTTGTAATTTTGAATCCCATGTTTTAAAAAATGTCCATTGTTTAGGCTTCTGGGCCTCTAGCCTAGTGTTAATTCCATGCTCATTGTAATGTCCTTCAGTGTACTTAGGTAGCAGGAACTTTCTTGGCATATATCTGAAGACGTTACCCAATTATAATATAATTATAATACTAACGATGCCCAATATTTGTTGGGTTCTGACCATATGCCAGGCATTAGGTTAAGTTCTTTAGCTTATTTTGGTTTATCTTATCTTAATCTAATTAGTATAACTCATCTCACTTTGATTCTTCAAACAACCAAGTAGATAGGAACTAGTATTCCTATTTTATGGATCAGGAAATTGAAACTAGCAAGATTAAATCATTGGCTTTAACAGCTAGTAAATAGTAAGGCCAGGTTCCTCCACCAGGTGTCTGATTCCAGAGACTAAATTGTTCAATCTCTGAATAGTACTGAATAAGCTCCTGGCACGACTGTGTTTGGACAGTGTGTTGGTAAGGTTGTCATCATAACAAAAGGGAGATTCATGCATGAATTCAGCCCACAAAGCACTGAGATATATTCCCCTGGTCCCTGTTGTGCTAATTTACCTGGAGGTGTAGATGATTTTTCAGATTCAGGCAGCTGAGAGATCTGGGTGCCTGAGTGTCTGGAGGGGTAAAGTTCTATGAAGAGAAGAGGTAGAGGGTTGGATGGGGGATGTGTGACCTTAATTTTCACCCAAACAAAATTTATCTGCTCTAAAATGTTGCTTAGAGATATATGCTCAAAAGAGTTGAAATCAGGGTTCAAACAGGTATCTGTACCCCCATGTTCATAGTAGCACTATTCACAGTAGCCAAAAGGTGTAAACAACCCAAGCATCCATTGATGCAGGAATGGATAAACAAACATGGTGTATACATACAGTGCAATATGAATTCTTAAAAAGGAAGGGAATTCTGACACATGCTACAGCATAGATGAACTTTGAAGACACTGTGTGAAGTGAAACAAGCCAGTCACAAGAGGACACATGCTGTATGATTCCACTTACGTGAGGGACCGAGAGTAGTCAAATGCAGAGAAACACAAAGTTCAATGGTAGCTGCCAGGGGATGCATGGGAGGAGGGAATAGGGAATCGTTGATGAACAGGTATAGAGTTTCAGTTTGGAAGATGAAAAAACATTCTGGAGGGGGACAGGAGTGATGACTGCATGAAAATGTGAATGTACTTGATGTCACTGAACTGTGCACTTAAAACATTAGAATGGTCAATTTTATATATATTCTACCACACACACACACACACACACACACAAACGATGCCTGAGTTAGGCTTAATGGGGACATGATGTGGAGTTAGGCATGAGGAGTTATGTGGCTTCTTTCTTTAAAGGCTATTCTGTTTTAATTTGATACATTGATAGTCCTCTCCACCTCACTGTCGTTTCTACTCCCCTAAATCTTGGTCCTTTCAATTGATGGGTGAATACAGGGCCCAGCTCACAGTGGGGAGTGAGCAGATGTTTATTGAATGAATAAATAAACACATTATTCTTTCCACTAGTGTCCATTGCTCAGTCATATTTGGAATTTTCCAGAACTCTTATCTCTTTACACATCTTTCCTTCTTCCTTTTTTTGGAGCTTTGGACATCCTTTCATGTTACATCACGATGGTTCTCCAAGTGTGGTCCCTGGACTAGCAGCCTCAGCACCATCTGGGCACTTGTTAGAAATAAAAAATCTCAAAACCCACCCAGACCGACTGAATGAGAAACTCTGAGGGTGGGGGTCTCCACGACCTGTGCTTTAACAAGCCTCAGGGTGAACCCAGTGTCTGCTGGAGTTTGAGAACCAGTGTTGAAATGAGACCTGGATCCAGCCCATCTGACAAGAACAACATATGTGTCTGCTCCCTCATAGTCTCGCTGCTTCCCCCAGCCCTGGAGGAATCAAAGTGGGAAACAGATACGAAAAACACCGAGCAGACAGTAATAATGCTTCTGTGCCAGATAGTGTTCTAAGTGGTTTCTATGTTTTTTTTAAAGATTTTTATTTATTTGACAGAGAGAGACACAGTGGTCATTTATTAACTGATTTAACCCTCAGAGCAATGCAATGAGATAGGCATCGTTGTCCTGTTTTTCACAGATGAGGGAATTGCGACCCAGAGCAATTAAGCAACTTTCTTAAGACCACTCAGCTCTGAGTGATAAAGCTGAGATTCAGACTCAGCCAGTCGGCTCCAGATCCCTGCTCCCAACCACGATCTACACTGTCTCTCAGTGTGTCCGTGTGAAGTGAAAACGTGAGGGTCTACTATGACTTTTTTATGGCGGAAGTCTCTGTGCCAAGGGCTTTATATGCATTATCCTCCTTAGTTCTCACAGCAACCCTGTGAGGTCAGTGTTGTTACCCCCATTTTCCAGAGGATGGAACAGAGTCTCCAAGGTGCTAAGTAAATTGACCAAAGTATCCAACATCTACATGGGGGAAAGGGGCCAAACCGTGTGCCAGTGATGTCCTCATACTTCCTGTCCCCCCCACCCCCTGCCTCGCCCTTGTGCGTTAAATGCACACTCCACTTTGGTTCCCCTTGTCTCAAGAGGTCAGAGAGGGAGAATCACAGCCCATCCGTCTTCCCTCTCCTGCTTTAGACACCAGGGTCTCTGTACGTGCCCCTCCCACTCTAGCCTACATGTCTTTTCTCTGTCTACCAAAGCTGTCATCTTCGTTTATTCCTGAGCATTTATGGAGCGTCTCCTGCATGCCAGGCCCTGAGGTAGGCCCTGGGGGTAACGGCGGTGAGAAAAGCAGACACAGTCCTGCCCCCCTGCAGCTGACGGTGTCCTCCCTGGAACCGTACCTTACCTTTACCTCCGCCGCCAGCTGGCAGCGAGTCGGCGGCGGGAACACGAGCGGGTGACCAGAAACTACAAACGCCGTGATGATTTTAAAAACATACCCGGAGTGGTTAACAAATCTTTAGATCTACTTCTTCGTTAACATCCTCACTCCAAAGACAACAATTTTGAGGACTTCACAACAGCAACGAAATTGTCCTATTCTTTAAATCTGGTCAAAGATTACATTCTTAGTTCTAAAAAGTGGCTCTGAGAGTGGGTGATTTTGCTTCTACATGAGTGAGCCCTTACACAGGGCGCACAGACCCACCGGGTACAAACAAATGTCAATCTTAATGCCCCTTTAGACTCGGCGGGGTGGGAATGGGGTGGCTGGGTACAGGGTCGCCCTCTCACCAGGTGGCAGAAGGCCCAGGGAGAAGGGGGTGGGCTGCTCCTCTGCTTCCCACAGCGGGTCCAGCATGGCAGCCTGCGCCAGCTAGGGTATCTGTCTCTGGCTGCCAGAAGGGAGAGACATGGGACCCTCTCTTTGATGAGTGAGCTGGGTGTACTTATGGTTAATTGAAAGTGACAAGGAATGCAGGGTATGGACTGTCTGCACAAAAGCAACCCACTAATCCTTAAAATTGTATTGCTAAAACCCATTTGCTCCCTGGAATGCTCACGGCCCAGCCAACTGTCCAGCTCATTCTCCCACTTCCTTCAGGTCTCTGCTCAGATGTCCCTTTCTCAGGGAGGCCATCTGGATCACCCTATTTGAAACTTCCTCCCCGCTCCTCCTTCATTTCCTGGGCTGGACTTCCTAGCCTTCTTCCCCACTTAATTTTTGTCCTGTTGCCTTTTTGGCACATGATGTGCCATTTTACTTGTCAACTTGAGTGTTCTCTGCCCCCTTCCATTAAATTATAAGCTCCATGAGACAGGGATTTTTATTTGTCTTGTTTGCTGCCGTATCCCAACTGTGCCCCACATGGAGTAGGCACTCAAATATTTATTGACAAAATATTAAGCTGCTCATTTATAATACCATCCTTTATTTTTTTTAAGGCCCGTATATGCATCAACCAGCTTAGGTAATAGTCTGCCAATCAAAGGAAAAAAGCCTCATTTATAAAGGGTTGTTTGCCTGAGAAGATCCCTTATCAATACCATACAAACAAGTATCTTTTTAATAACTAATTATTCCATATTCTTAATCACCTGTGTCTAACCTGTTTTCATTTTTTCTTCATTAATAATCTGTATTAGCATCTAGTGGGTCCTGAGCTATGTGAGAAGCTCAAAGAGGTTTAGACACACTTTTCTAAAAATAAAATGCCATTGCAAGCCTGTTCTTAGGAATTTTCTTAGTTTATAGGAAAAATTTCTCTTGTTATAGCCACCTAAGCTTAATCATGCCCCTTAAAAGGTACTAGGATTTTTCAATCTGTGATTCACTGTTATAAATAATGGAGTAAAAACATCTTTTGCATATGGGTTTGGTAATATTTTGCTAGAATAGATTCCCATAACTATAATTGCAAATGCAAAGGATATGGACATTTTAATGTTTTTGATATGTATTGCAAAGGTGATTATAAAATTCCACTCAGCACCCCTTTCAACAACCTGATATGGGCATTTCATCGTGGTAACCACACCCAGTGACGTGAAGAGGACTATATATTCCCATGTCAGGACTAGGATTAGGGAAATCCCCAATCATAGATTTGGCATAGGTCAAGTCGATAGACCAGATCTAGCAAGATGAAAGTTAATGGAGGAACACAGAAAGCCACCTATTTAGATCCAAATAACCAATTGAACGTATACAAAAAGAGATAGTTGAATTTATGGCAGCACATTAAACAAACAACAACAAAATACCTTAGGATTTTTAGTTGCCTTTAAGTTCAGAACGAGTCACCTATGAGATATGAAAAACTAATGAGGTCTTAGGACACCTCATAGAAGCATAAACACAGGAGTTAGATTGTCTTATGGGATTCTTCATCCATCCTGAGAGAGCTTACAATATTCTCTCTATATATAGACTACACCTTCCTAGTGAATGAATACTACAGTGTAAAATATAGTGTTTTCTTTCATTCGTTCATTCAGATAGTTCCTTAGCGTTCATAGCACTCTGTACTTTTCCTTCCGAGTGGTTTTTATAACTTAGAATTATGTATTTGTTTGTAGGATTATTTGTTCAATATTACTCTGCCCCTACCAAATTGTAGGGCAAAACCGTATCTGTTTTGCTCACTAGAATACTAACAATCAGCACCGTACCTGGCACATAGTGGACACTCAGTAAATGCTGTCTCAGATGAATTAGTGAAAGCACTAATTACCAGCGATGTGAAAGGCAACACACTAGGCTCAGAGCATACTGAGATGGATAATTAAGGCCTGGCCCCTGATACCAGGAGGTCGAGATCTACCACAGAACTTCCCAACCCTGGTATGCTATGTACACTGGAGGATCCCAAGTGGGTTATAGGAACACCTAGATAGTTACTTCTTTAGATATTGGGGTAGTCTCCTTTGTTTACCCTAGGGAAGTTCTATCATTTCCTCCCTGTGACATTGCACATGTAGAAGAAGAGAGACTTGGATTTATGGAAGCACATTAAGCAAGCAGATAAGAACTATATAGAAAGAACCATATTGCAACATCCTAGATGCTAGAATTGCTGCATGTGTGCAGATAAGAAAACAGGCATCTTCAGGAAGTGAGGCGTGAGTGCTGATTTGGGAGGAGAGAAAGGACATTTGTAGAGGTGATTACTTTGAGTTGTCTCTTTGGGTGGTTGAAGCTTACAGGCGGACAAAGGGTGAAGATGAAGGGGATGTGTGAAGACTACTCTTTCCTCAGACCTCTATTTTAAAACTTTCCCTATCTAATGTTTCACTATATCGTCTTTGATTAGTACAGAGAACCCAGCAAGGACACAGTAAGTTTTCTTACATGAATGAATGAATTAACAAATGAATGAATGAACCAGGGGATGAAAGACATGCTATGCCAACCTCTTCCCTTCAGGAACTCACTTGGTGTAAAATGCCTCTGTGGAGATGTGATTGTAAAAGAACCATCAAAAGAACACATTTTAAAAGCAATGACAATATCTCTTATTCGACCGTAGCTTGTTTTTTAAAAATTACCATCTAAAATCATTTGTAAGAAGAGTGAGAAGCAGCTTGCCTTGTGAATGCCTGGGGTAGACATTGGGTCCTCAGGCTTCCACAGCCCCAGTCTCTGGTGTCTGCTACCAGGAAGGACGAAAAGCACTTTCCTTCCAAGCAAGCAAGTCCTTAGTCTGAGAACCAGAAGCTCTATGGGGACTGGAGCAACAGAGCACACCCTTGTTTTGTGTTGGAAAATACAGAAAAGGATAAATACAGAGAAGGATAAAGAAGAAATAAAAAATGTCATCTTACAGATAATCATTACTAACATTTGGGTACATTTCCTACCAGATTTTAAATATAGATGCATATATGTAGTTGTTCAACAAATATTGGAACCAAACTATATATAGGGTCTTATATCTTCTTTTATTTTTCATGAACATTATATTATATTTCAATGCAATTAAACATTATTCCACTGCATGAATTTTAATGGCTTTATAATACTCCACTAATCCATTGAATTATAATTTATTCAACCATTCCTCTTGTTGGGCCAGATAGGTAGTTGCAGTTTTCCTTTTTATTTTTTTCTGTTTACTCCTAAAAAAGCCACTGCAATGAACACAACACATAAATCTTTGTTAGTATCTGTGAACATTCCCTTATTATTAATTTCAAGAATTAAATCACAGGGTTAAACCAAAGCCTCTCTTCCTCTCTGCGCACGCACACACACACACACATATGCACACACACGTGTATGTATATATTAGCTCCTTTATTTCTAGAGGTGGTCATTTGGAATTTGACAGTGTTATTATGCTGCTGGGTTATTATGGGTTATTATGACAGAAGAAAGCATTCCTATTTCTAGGCTGATTTTCTTCTTCAAAAAGGACCATGTGTCCCATTATTCTTCCAATTCTAACTTAACTTTTCTATTTACAATATACACTGGGTGTGTAGAAAGAACATGGTTTTGGAGTCAGCAGACCTGGGCTCAAATTCTGCCTCTACCAGCTGGGTGAAGAAGTCACTTAATTTCTTTGAAATCTTAGTTCCTTCATCTATAAAATCGGGATGATAAAGGTTATTTTGAGAAGCGGAGGAGATAATTTATGTAAAATTCCCAACACAGTGCCGGGATGCAGTGGACAATCAATGTCTCTTCCTCCTGAGCCAGCAGCTCGGTGCCCTTTCCACATCTCTGTGGCCAGTGAATCACAAACCCCATCCCTCTGGAGGCGTGAGCAGACATCCCATCTGAGGTATAACCAATGCTCTATCTGTCCAACTGTACCAGTGAGGGGAGATCCCAGCTTGTCTAACTCTATCTTCATTGGCATATGATTCAGAAAGCTCTGAAATAAAATGGAAAAACTTCAGTGTTGCTGGATCCAGGATACCCAGTAAATAAATGCAAAACTCTGGTCGGTGAGGGTGCTAGGTGGCTGGTGGGGCTCCATGACTGGCTTTGTGACCTCCTTGCACACAGCAGCTTCACTGAAAATGGGTTCAAATGATACTTTGACAAAGGCTGCACACGGGGGGAATGAACAGACAGAGGAGACCACAACTATCACCTCCAGGTACGAACTAGTCTAGTTGTTTGTTTAATTCTCTCCCTCTTAGCCGTAAGTTCCATGAGAATAGGACCGTCTGTTTCTTTCAGGCGAGGTAATACTAGAGTGAAATAGACATGTGACAAAGGGCACAGGGCCACAAATGGCCATGGACTGGGATGGAAAAACGTGAGGACAAACTCTGTGCTATTTCATCTGTTCAGCATCTCGTGTAGCTCCGGGAGCAGAAGTGCGGGAAGGGCACACAGAAGTCGACTACTTGTCCTCTAAAAATCCTCTCAGGGTTGTTCCAGAGAGCACACAGGGTTTATCCTCACAGGTCCTTCCCATGCCATCACCCCGACCCCCATGTCCTACTTCCATCCCCTTTGGAGTCTGGGCCCCTTCCCCATCTCTGAGCTCTCACACGCTTGGCACCTCCCTTTATTCCGGTTCTTCACACCCTGTGGCCCTGATGTGTTAAATCCCTGTTCCCCTCCATGAGTCTGCAGACCGAAAGAAATCTGGGCTGTGGCCATCTCTGTATTCCCACGGCCTCCCAAAGACTTGGCACTCTGGCAAGTTGATAAATGTTTTCCAAATTGATGGATGACTTGCTGCTGGAATTTCTGGCCCTTCCCACTTGTTTGTGGGCATTAGTTGGTCTCACGCTTTCTTGCATGGGAACTAGTATTGTTTCCACATCTATCTTTCTAAAGGTCTGGAAATCATTTTTACATACATTGTAGAATTGTTTAGCAGACAATATATAACTGTTACTGCCCCCAAAGAACTTTTATCAGGTATGTATTAAGTACCTTAAAATGCCAGTAAGCACTGTGTAACCTTGCAATCCTCTCATTTTTATTGTTCACTTTTATTATTATTATTTTTAAAGATTTTATTTTGAAGTAATCTCTACACCCAACGTGGGGCTCAGACTCACAACCCTGTGATCAAGAGTCACATGATCTTCTGATGGAGCCAGCCAGGAGCCCCTATTTTCACTTTTACATTTTATTTATTTATTTTTTAATTGGAGTGTAGTTGACACACAATGTTTTATCAGTTTCAGGTGTACAACATAGTGATTTGATAACTCTATACATTATGCTGTGTTCACCACATCTGTCCCCATACAGCACTATTACAATACCATTGACTAAACCCAAGTGTCCATCAATAGATGAATAGCTAAAGAAGATGTGGTATACTTATACAATAGAATATTACTCACCCATAAAAAAGAGTGAGATCTTACCATTTGTGACAACAAGGATGGATGGACCTAGAGGGTATTATGCAAAGTGAAATAAGTCAGACAAAGACAGTACCATATGATTTCACTTATATGTAGAATCTAAAAAATAAAACAAACAGGTGCCTGGCTGGCTCATTCATTAAATGCCTGCCTTCGGCTCAGGTCATGATCCCAGGGTGCGGGGATTGAGCCCCACATCGGGCTCCCTGCTCGGCGGGAAGCCTGCTTCTCCCTCTCCCACTCCCCCTGCTTGTGTTCCCTCTCTCACTGTGTCTCTCTCTGTCAAATAAAATCTTTAAAATAAGTAAATAAATAATAAAAAATAAAACAAACAAAAACCAGAAACAGACCCATAAATACAGAGAACAAACTGATGGTTGCTGGAGGGGAGGGGGGGTAAGAGATTGGGTAAAATGGGTGAAGGGGAGTGGGAGGTACATGCTCCCACAGTTATGGAATGAATAAGTCATGGGGATGAAAGGTACAGTGTGGGGAATATAGTCAATGGTATTGTAGTAGTGTTATATGGTGACAGATGGGAGCTGCACTTGTGGTGAGGACGTCTAGAATTGTCAAATCACTTGGTTGTACACCTGAAACTAATGTAACAGTGTGTGTCAACTATGCTTCAATAAAAAATAATAACTAAAAAAAAAACAATACCATTGACTGTATTCCCTATGCTGCACCTTCCATCCCTGTGACTTATTCATTCCATAATTGGAAGCTTGTATCTACCACTCTACTTCACCCATTTTATCCAACAACCCCGCCCCCCCAGTACTCCCCTCTGGCAACCATCAGTTTGTTCTCTGTATTTATGGGTCTCTTTCTGCTTTTTGTTTATTCATTTGTTTTGTTTTCAGAGTCCACATATAAGGGAAATCATGTGGTATTTGTCTTTCTCTGTCTGACTTGGCATAATATCCTCTAGGTCTATGCATGTTATCACAAATGGCAAGATCTTATCTTTTTTTTTTTTTTTAAGGCTGAGCAATATTCCATTATATAGAGAGATGCCTCATCTTCTTTATCCATTCATATATCGATGGACACTTGGCTTACTTCCATATCTTGGCTATTGTAAATAATGCTGAAATAAATATAAGGGTGCATATATCTTTCCAAATTAGTGGGTTTTGTTTTGTTTTTCTTTTTCTTTTTTTTTAAAGATTTTATTTATTTATTTATTTGACAGAGATAGAGACAGCGAGAGAGGGAACACAAGCAGGGGGTGTGGGAGAGGGAGAGGCAGGCTTCCCGCAGAGCAGGGAGCCCAATGCGGGGCTCTATCCCAGGACCCTGGGATCATGACCTGACGCGAAGGCAGACGCTTCACGAATGAGCCACCCAGGCGCCCCGGTAGGTTTTGTTTTCTTTGGGTAAATACCCAGTAGTGGAATTCTATTTTTAATTTTTTGAGGAACCTCCATACTGTTTTTCCATAGTGGCTGCCCCCATTTTCATTCCTGCCTACAGTGCACAAGGGGTTCCCTTTCTTCACATTCTCGCCAACACTTGTTATTTCTTATCTTTTTTTTTTTTTTAAGATTTTATTTATTTATTTGACAGAGAGAGACACAGCGAGAGAGGGAACACAAGCAGGGGGAGTGGGAGAGGGAGAAGCAGGCTTCCCGGGGAGCAGGGAGCCCAATGCGGGGCTCGATCCCAGGACCCTGGGATCCTGACCTGAGCTGAAGGCAGACGCTTAACGACTGAGCCACCCAGGTGCCCCATTTTCTTATCTTTTTGATTCTAGTCATTCTGACAGGTGCAAGGTAACATCCCATGGTCATTTGGATTTGCATTTCTCTGATGATGAATGATGTTGAATATCTTTCCATCTATATATCTTCTCTGGAAAAATGTCTATTCAGGTCCTCTGCCCATTTTTAATCAGATTATTTGTTTTTTGATGTAGAGTTGTCTAAGTTCCTTATATATTTTGGTTATTAACCTTTAATCAGATATATCATTTACAAATATCTTCTCTCATTCAGTAGGTTGCCTTTTCATTTTGTTGATGGTTTCCTTTGCTGTACAAAGCTTTTTATTTTGATGTAGTCTCAATAGTTCACTTTTGCTTTTGTTTCTCTTGCCTCAGGAGACATATCTAGAAAAATGTTGCTAAGGCCAATGTTAAAGAAATGGCTGCCTGTGATTTCTTCTAGGAATTTTATGGTTTCATGTCTCACATTTAGGTCTTTAATCCATTTTGAGTTTAGTTTTGTGTATGGTGTTAGAACATGGTCTAGTTTCATTCTTTTGTGTGTATCTGTCCAGTTTTACCAACACCATTTACTGAAGAGACTGTCCTTCCCCATTGTATATTCTTGCCTACTTCATCATAGATTAATTGACCATGTAAGTGTGGGTTTATTTCTGGGCTCTCTGTTTTGTTGCATTGATCTACATGTCTATTTTTGTGCCAATACCATACTGTTTTGATTACTACAGCTTAGTAGCATATCTTAAAATCTAGAATTGTGATACCTCCAGTTTTGTTCTTTCTCAAGATTGCCTTGGCTATTCTTTTGTGGTTCCATACAAATTTTAGTATTTATTCTAGTTCTGTGAAAAATGCTGTTGGTATTTTGATAGGGATTGCATTGAATTTGAGGATTGCTTTGGATAGTATGGACATTTTCACAACATAAATTCTTCCAATCCATGAGCATGGAATATCTTTCCATTTGTTCATGTCCTCTTCAAAAGAATTTTTATCACATATGTATTAAGTAGCTTGAAAATGCCAGTAAGTCAGTGTGTGGCCTTGCAATCCCCTCATCTTTAAAATGAGAATAATCATTTTATTCTCCATTCCAGATCTAATTACTTTATGGGACAGATCTTAATTCTGGTGTTACAAACATTTAAACCATCTGTTTGCTTTTTAAAATAGAGTTCAATCCAAAGAGTGAATGGATCATAGTTTACTTAAACAGTAGCCTATTGTAGGAAATTTCGGTAAATTTTTAAAATATTAGAAAATTTTTTTATAAAGAAATCCTTTTTCATTTATTTATTCATTCCACAAATATTTGTTAAGTGTTTATTAAGACTAGTAGGTACAAGGCATGTTCTAGGCTGTGAGAATATAGCTATGATCAAACAGACAAAAATTCCTGCCCTGTGGACATTACTTTTCTATATTTTAGATCATTTCCATGGGATAGAACCACAAGTTTCTGTATCAGATAGTTTTTAAGCTCTTGATGTGTATTATTATATCACTTTCTGTCACGTCTGATCAAGTAGGAATTTGAGTAGGAGTTGATTCAGATCTTACTTTTAGAGAGGATATATAACCTTTGCCAAGTTACTTTGTCTTGGTGAACCCCCTTGGACACAAAGCTATCCCTCCCGTTGCCCCCACTGATACCTGATGTTCCATAGTTCTTTGTTTTGGGGAGACCAGAGTATTGGCTGGAAGGAGTTCCCATCCATTTACCGTCTGGTTACTAAACCACAACTTGCAAATCCCATTCTTGTGCAATTACCTTCTTGAAATAAAGTTCAAGACCTTAGATTTTTGCCCTAATACATTGCTTGTTCAACATGGCTCATCTCTCAGCATTTCAAGATTTTCTAGATTTGGCATCTTTTATCCAACATAGTTCATCACTGTCCTCACAGCTTTACATCATCTGCAGATTGAATGAGCCTTTATTTTCAGCTAAGCCACTGATGCATGCTTCAGGGACTCTTCATTTCCTCTTCCCTCCACCCAGGATGCTCTTCCTCCAGGTATCCAAAAGGCTCTCTCCCTCACTTCTTTCAGGTTTCTGCTCATAGGTCATTTTTGTCAAAGAGTCCATTTCTGACCATATCTTATAAAACAATATCCCCATCACTCAATCCCATTTATCCTGCTTTGGTTCTCTTCTTTTCACTTGTCACCACCTGGCATGTTATAACTTGAGGGCTTATTCGCTATTTCTCCTCACTACAGTGTCTACTCCATGAAAGTAGGGGCACTGCTTTGTTCAGCACTATCACAGTGCCTGGCACATAGTAGGCATTTAATAAATAGCTGTCAGTTTCTTAGGTGTGCCTTTTTTCTTTCTTTCTTTCTTTCTTTCTTTCTTTCTTTCTTTCTTTCTTTCTTTCTTTCTTTCTTTCTTTCTTTTCAGAGAGAGAGCGTGCACATACACGGAGTGGGGGAGGAGTAGAAGAGAGAGAGAGAGAATCCTAAGCAGGTTCCAGGCTCAGCCTGGAGTCTGACATGGGGCTCAATCTCATGACCCTGAGATCATGACCTGAGTGGAATTCAAGAGTCAGACGCTCAACCGACTGAGCCACCCAGGCAGTGCCCCTAGGATGCCTTTTTAAATTCAGCCATAAAACAAGTTGTTCTTTTTGACAATAGAATGACACTGACTTTTTGGTAAAAACAAGGATTCTGGCATCTGCTTTCAACCCCTTTCCTTCCCAAAGTCCGCTGACGTCCTAGGGTTTCTTCATATGTATCTGTATGAGGACACACGTGCTTACACACACCTCCTGGCCTCTTTCCAAAGCAGCCTGCACTTGTGCAGCTGCCTTTCAGGATCCTGAAAGTATAGGACTTGGCCTGAATCCCAATTTCATGTTATCATTTTAGTGGCAACATAGCCGCTCTACCCCTTACTGACTGCATAAGCTTGGGCCACTTAATTTAACCTTGCTAAGCTTCAGTTTCCTTGCCTGTCAGTTTGGAAAAATACTAACTCAGAGAGTTGTAAA
Source organism: Mirounga angustirostris (assembly GCF_029215605.1). NCBI lineage: Eukaryota > Metazoa > Chordata > Mammalia > Carnivora > Phocidae > Mirounga > Mirounga angustirostris. The sequence goes on along the minus strand of NW_026991721.1, from coordinate 42,503,130 downwards.
GATGAGATAAGGATTTCCAGTTTCTGCCTTGACATATAAAGAGCTTGAAAGTCTACTGTTGTCCTTACAAGAAAAAAGCTGAAAAACTGAAAATCAATAACTCTAATTATATCCATCAGTGAATTGAGGACACAAGACAAACTGCTCCTCCTTGCCCCAAAACTGGAGAGACAGGGGTTATTGAGAATCACAGCTTCTCAGGAGCAGAAGCTGCTGGAGACGGTACCTGAAGGGACACTTACGTGGTCACTGACAGATAGCTAGAGGCTGAGTATAGACTAGCTTGAGAGTTAAACTCCTCAGAGCCCAGTATTGGGGGATCTCCACACTTTTGTGACTTCTACCTCCAGAAGCCCCACCATATTCTCATCTGGTAAAGATCAGAGAAAAATTCTCTTCTGCTTCAGGCAGAGGGAGGGGAAAAAATAACCATTCTGAAATATATCCAAAACAGTGTCCACAATAAGATCTGCCCTCAAGTGAAACTACCAGAACCTTATCTGGGCTTTAGGAAGGGCAATTAGCCAACTCTAGCTTCCTATTGCCTTCCTATCTCACATAAGAAGGGTTTAAAAGATTTTATTTTTATTTATTTGACAGAGAGAGACACAGCGAGAGAGGGAACACAAGCAGGGGGAGTGGGAGAGGGAGAAGCAGGCTTCCCGCCAAGCAGAGAGCCCGATGCGGGGCTCAATCCCAGGACCCTGGGATCGTGACCTGAGCCGAAGGCAGATGCTTAACGACTGAGCCACCCAGGTGCCCCATAAGAAGGGTTTAAAAAAAAAAAAAAAAAAGGCTGAGAAATTCTTCTGAAAGTCACAGCCTAGAGACAGGCCCAGTAAAAAACTGAGTTTTAATCATAAGGTTATAGACTGTTTCCCTCTCCCTATACCTTATTGTCCCATCAACAGGGCTCTAGTATGACAGTGGATTATAACCAAGAGAGATTCAAGACACAAACGCTATTTAAGAAGGAGTTTCTAGAGAAAACAAATGATAATAGAGAAGACAGAAATAAGGATACTAGAGGGAATTGAAGCCTCTGACACCTACAGCCACAGCAAACATTAAACACAGCCTAACTTCCAACCAGATAAACAGAAAACCTCACACTAAAGTTTTATCTCAGTTCCTATCATCCTGTAGACTGTGTCTAGCTTTCAACACAGAATTACAAGGCATGCTAAAAGGCAAGAAAAAACACAGTCCGAAGAGACAAAGCAAGCATCAGAACCAGACTTAGAGCAGAGATTTTACAATTATCAGACTGAGAATTTAAAATAATTGTGACTGATATGCTAAGGACTGTAAGGATAAAAGTGGACAACATGCAAGAACAGATGGTAATGTAAGCAAAGATTTTGTATTTCTACAAAAGAATCAAAAGAAAATGCTAGAAGCTAAAAACACTGTAACAGATATGAAGAACACCTTTGTTGGACTCAGACATGGCCAAGGAAAGGATCAATGAGCTTGAAGATATGTCAGTAAAGGTTTTCCAAACTGAAATGCAGAGAGAAAAAAGCAGTAAAAAAAAGAAAAGAAAGTTCAGAATGTCCAAAAACAGTGGGACAATTACAAAAGGAGGGTTTGGATCAAAGGCAACCTTTTAAAGAGGACTTACCCTCCTACTCTTGATCAGGGGTGGGAGGGAATGCTTCTTTATTTGAGGGTTGGGGGGAAGGCAAAGGAAACCGGTGAAAATATATAACAATCTGATGAACAAGAAATGAAGGTGACAGAGTTCCCGTAGGATGCTCTCCATATAATTCAGACTTTAATAGTAATATCTCCCTCACAAGATTATTGAGAAGATCAAATAATATATAACACCGTTTTTCAAATTGTAGCAAGCATCAGCATCTCCTGGGTTCTTGTTTATAATGCATCTCTCTGGGCCCCGACCCAGAGAATTGGATCCTATGCATGTACGAGGGTGAGGACTTGGGGCAGAGGAACCTGCATTTCTTAAGAAACACCCCAGGTAAATCTGATACAGGTGCCCCACAGACCACACTTAAAGAAATATATAAACATTGAGGACAGCTTGGCCAGAAACATGCTCAACAAGTGTTTTCCAAGTAGGTAGAGGCGAGCTCATCTGTAGAGGAGCAAGGACGGGGCTGAGGACTGGGGAGCTGGAAGAGTCTGGGAACAAGGGCAGGAATAAGTATGAAGTCTGCAAGGTGAATGGAAAGACTGCCTAATGACAGAGAGACCCAGTTTAGAAAACACACTCCTAGGAGGAAGCTTCACACTAGATTTGAAATTTTCTCCATCAACCCTCAAGAGCCTGGTTGCAGGAGCCAAGTGAACAGGTGGTGTGATTTTTTCAGGACTGACAAACCCAGGGGTACAATGGATGGGAAGGCACAGGCTTCCAGCCAAGAGGAGAGGGAACCAGGGCACCATTGAGAAAGCTGGTCAGGGGTCCAGGCTGGGGAGGAGGCAGTACGGCCAGTATCTCCTATCATTAAAAACCCCAAAATGTCCTAGGACTGCACATCTCCTCCCACCACGACCTTCCTTTCTCCGCTCCCCCTTCAGAGCCACGTATCTCAAGAGAGTTATGCCTACATATTGTTTTTCGTACATCTTCACCATCCATTCACTTCTTAACCCCATAAGCCTGGATTTAGCCCTATTACTCCACTGATCTGGTTCTTCCAGTTTCTTTGACGGTCTCCATGTTGTCGGTAGACACTTCTTACATATCCTTCAGTGTCAGAGAGGACTAACCACTTTCTGTGTCCTAAAACACTCTCCTCTCATGTCTTCCCAGGATTCTTTATTTTTCTTTCTGGCTATGGTTATGGCTTTATTTGCTTCTCCTCTCTACCTGACCTCTAAATCTGTGCCTCAGACTCAGCACTATTGACATTTGGGATCAGATAATTCTTCGTTGGGGGCAGCTGTCCTGTGCATTGAAGGGTGTTGAACAGTATCCCTAGCCTCTACCCACTGAAGACCAGCAGCACCTTCCCACACACCAGTTTTAATAACCCAAGAAGTTTCCAGACACTGTCAGATGTCCCCTGGGGACAAAATTGCCCTCACCGAGACCCACTGCTCTAAATGTTGCACTCCCCCAGAGTATTCCTTTAATTTGTACCTCTTGCCCTCACTCTTCTAGACTGCAAGCCCCTTGAAGGTAAAGCATGTTTTAATCATCTTGGAATCTCTAGAGTCCAGCACCACAAAATTTAGTTCTTGGTAGTTAATTCATTAATAAGTGCTTGTTGCACAAAAAGGTAGCTATCTTTTATGTTGTGTTTCTTAGTTGTTAAAAATTATATATGTCTGTTTATGTATCCTACCTCATTGGAGAGGTGCTGCCTGTCCCTGCCCAAAATGGTCCCCAGTGACTATGATATTTCTTACATCTTTTCCCTGTGGGTCTGTTTCTAACAGCATCCCCATCCTCCAAACGTAATTTCACACATGTTACTAAATCAGTTTGTTCCAGCCTGAACCTAGGTTCTTGCTTCTCCTTCAGAATAACCTGCAGGCTGGGAATATGGATCCAGGCAGTCCCGAAGGCCCATGCTAACAACTTCTGCTAATTCTTAGGCTGATTATGCAGGTTATTGAGTAGATAGTCCTTTTGCTTCTTGTTCTTTGAACGCACTCTGTGTAGCCTTGTCTGCTTCATTGGTAAGGGCATGGGGGTGGTGCTCAGAGACTGAGAAAACCAAGCCCACTCCACTTCCACTTGGGCAGCTTTTATCCTAGTTTGGGATTTTGGAATTAAAAAAAAAAAATCTGACTCTATTAGTAAAGGAGTGATAGTCATTTTAGAGCTAGTCTCTGAGTAAGACTTGCAAATTAATCCAATTTGGCCATTCTGTTTAAAAAAAAAGGGGGGAGGGGAATTAAGGGGCTTTGTGACAATTGTTTCCCCAAATTCTCTGACCCACCAGTGGTTTTGTGGCCCCACTTGCCCAAAGTCCCATTCACTGTGTTGCCTGGATATTGAGTAGGATCTTCCTGGGGTCTGTGCCACTCAAATGCAGCGTTGGAAGCCGCTTGAGTTCTGTTCACTATATTGCCTCTATTGAATACACTACCTCTTAAGCAACTGGTTTACCCAGCTGGGGGAAATCTAGCTCACCTTATTAAATTTCTAAGTGCATCCCAGAGCACTTATTCTCGAGGAAGGTAGACTATAAGAGACAGTTCTGACATATCTGGACAGGTCAGCAACTTAAAAAATTATTCCTGTTTATAGATTTAGGCTCCATTCGGGTCAAGCACACCCCCTAGAGAATGTGTTAATAGTTTCACTACGTTTATCCGCAGACTACTCTTAGTAATGGCCAGCATGTGTTGAGTGCCTATGGGATACCAGGCTATGCCCTGGGTGCCCCTATCTCCTGTAACTCTAATCTTTACAAGCCGTCTGTAAGAAAGTGTTATAAATATTTTAGAGATGAGGAAACAGACTCCGAGGGATTATTTACTGGCTCAAACTTTGGGGTGTTTTTTCCCTTGGGTTTTTTGTAGACAGGAAAAAGTTAAAGCCTCTTTGCAGTTGCTGTGGTCTTAAGAGAAAGGGGAACACTAAGCATAGTAGAGTGAAAAGGCAGGTTCTTTTGAAGTTTTGTCTATAATTAAATTAGAAACTTATGCTGGGGGAGAGGCTGTGTGTGAGAGACCCCGTCCTGCCCCTGGTCCAGTCCAGGCTGCCTGTTGAATCTGCCAGCTGTTTCCAGATCCTGGCTCTTTCCCCCATTCCAGCCCTGCCCACTGACTTATGTCTGTGCTGTGGCTTCTTAACAGTAAGCTCAGAATCCCATGGGTAGGGCAAGAAAGGAGGGGCTATCACAGACCAGGGTGGGCGATGGCAACTTCCACCGATTCTGAAAGGCCCATTTTAACTTTGTACTGGGAAATCAGAATACATCTCACAATCGATACGCACATGAAATGGAGGATTCCTTCTCCCCAGATAAACTGTTATGGTATCACCGATGCCCCCTACACTCAGCGGCATCTTAGATTTGAGGAGCCAAGGCAGGTTTTGTCTTGTGTGTCGGTTCTGATCAATGGGTGGGGACTATCTAGAGTTTGGGAAGAGAAGAGTCTGGTGTTGTGTTCTGGGGAAGAAGGATAAGCTGGGGCATCCGTGTGCACGGGAGATGGTGTGGAACCCCAGATGCCAGGCATTTGCACCTTTGTGTTGTGTCTTTGGAAGTAAATGGAGGAATACCTACCATATCTTTCATTGTAAACTGAGGGACATAATGCACAGGAGACATTTCCCAGGGACTACGTCAGAAGTCCGCCTCTTCTTACACAGATTTGTGACCTGGTCCTTTGAAATAGCTTTCATACTTTTGAAGTAGTAGTTTAGTTATTAAAAAAAAAAAAAAAAAAAAAAAAGTGTATTCTTATTGTAGAACAAAGGTATGGAGGTATGAAATTTTAAAATTTCATTGTATAGACCATTTGACTATGTGACAATTAATGGATCTTTCATTGCATAGATTGTTTTTACCTCTTTTTCTATTGCAAACCAATATGCATGTTCCTATGGGTATGTGTGCACGCTCACATACTCACTTGGATCTGTATAAATCTTAGAAGCAGAATTCTGGGTAAACATCCTTTTTAATAGGCCCAAAATAGTCCAGTTAACATTTCCTCATTGAGTTGTAGCTTGAGGATTATGTCCTGCTTTTTACTTACATAAATACTCAGGGGGAAAAAAAATCTTTGACCAATAAAGCTTTTCTTATGTTTTAGATTAATTCATGAAAATGGTTTCCCAGAATGAAATTCATCTGTTAAGAGCTATGAACATGATTAAGTTTTTGATAATTTGTGAATTGATGTTCCAAAGACTTGGTTGATTGACACTTGGAGCTATGGATAAATAGAAGCTCAGTAATAAAGACTTTGCGTTCCCACCGAGAAAAGCACATGAAGATATTGGGAATATCTCAATGCTCACCATGTTGGCAGTTTGGCAGTAGCTCTTCCTGGGAGTTAGAGCAAGTCCATGCTGTCCCTGTGCGGTGTGTCAGGGGCTCGGGGTCTTAGGAACACCCCCAGGGAATATGTGGGCTCTGGGGCTCCTCTGGCTTTACCTACCTTAGCCGAATTGCTCATAGCAGGCTGGGGAAATGCCCACGCTGCCAGGACTGTAGGAGAACTCTCTGGAGTGCCAAACCACCGCCTTTCCTTCTTATGGGTCAAGTGCAGGTGGCCACAGAGGCCTGGGCAGATGATGACTTATGCCCTGGGGCCACCTAATCTTGGGACTAATTCTTTTTCTATTCCTTGGCAGGGAAGGGGAAGGCTGAAAAAGGGAGAGAATTTCATAGCGGGTTCAGACACTATTGTTCCTGGATACCCTACTGGTGATGCCTCAGGAATTTTCTTTTCTCTGTGGGTACAGTGCCAGTGTCTACACTTCATGGGCTCACTTGCTAGGTTTAAAGCACTTGTCACACCCTATCTCATTTAATACGATTCATTTGACTGAACCACTGAGCAGATAAGTGGTTCAGGAAACTAGTATGGTGGGTCTACCATCTGTGAACTTTCCACTTGCACTAACCTGTAAAAGGGTTTAACTGGTGAAGCAAACGGATCTGCCAGAACGAGTCCATTGTGCTGTCTCTGTGTTCGGCAAGAAGGCAAAAGTAATGAATCCAGGTGGACGTTTATACCAAAATAATAGCCGACTTATTCATGCATTTATTTGGAAAAGGGCCCACATAACTATAGCATTGGTTATGTTTTTTCTAAATTTAATTAGTAAAGTCAACTGAACATACTGTTCATTTATTGCTAATGGGTGCTTTAAAACAAGTTCTCAGAGTAAGGTTTTTTCCTGTTATATTTTTATACTCGCATTAAAAAAGAAATATAAGCCCAACCTTGTTCAAAAAGAATGGAAGATAGCTCCTATCTGGTTTAATCTAAAGTTAACACTTTCGAAGTAGAATTTTAAAATGATCATCTTAGGAGCGCTTTGGGGACTGGAGTTGGGAAAGTCAGGAAGCTTGGTGTTGACTCACACAATTACTTCAATCTCCGCAGAAGGGAATGTGCCATTGTTTCGTTCCAGTCCAGGCACCACTTGGTGATCACTTAGTAAGTGCCAGGCACCGCCTTTGGCCAGAGTGATCTGCGTGTGGTACTGTGCGCCAGCCGATGGCAGACTGCTTCCAGAGTGGACGCGGGGCATTGCAACTCTGCGGGGCAGCTGTTAGCCCCCCTTTGCAGGTGCCTGCGGACTGCTGGTCCCCAGGGGGACTTCTGTACGGTCTAGTGCTGCTGTCAGGTCTATTTGAACTGGTAGTGGCCCTCCTGGCTTAGAGTTGCGTTTTCCTGTGTTCACATGAGAAATTTAATTTTGCTCTCCAGAAGTACTCATTATTAAGGAAAATATTACGAACCATTTTCCAAGTGGAGACTGAACAAATGGCCAAGTATAACTGAATTCAGGGCCCTGAAATAACAACATTGTTTCTTTAAAGCGTTTTCATTGAGATGAAAGCCAATGAAGTTATAAATAACAACAGTTACACTTATGTTTTAAAATTTTCTCACCCCTTTAGTTAATAGGGAAAACCAAATAATAAACGAAACAAACTGATTTTAAAAATCAGTATCAATGTGGTTTGGTTTTTTTTTTAATTAAGATCCCTGTTTCTAGACTAGGCATTAACTGAAGGATCTTAAAATTCGTTTATCATTATTTTTGTTTAATAATCTGTAAGTGAAGCTTCTCTCCTTTTTTATCTGGCTCGAATAGGGACTGACCCTTACTTATATGCAAAATGTGTCTCACATTTCTAGAGAACTCAACAGTGCTGACATCGCATTCCCATCCATCCTCTCATTTGAGCCCCATGGTAGCCCTGTGGTGGAGACAGAACTGGGTTCTTATCCACATTTTACAGGTGAATTATCAGAGGTCGAGCGACTTGCCTGAGGTCACCAAGCCAAAAAATGGCAGGGTCAACCGTATTTCATGGGGCCATGCTGCCTTTCTAAATATTTACAAAATTAGACCCTCAGATGGAAGATCTTCACCAAAACTCTGCTGCTATTCAGCACTGCAAAAGTTAATTGTTGGGTTCGCTAGGACTAGCTAAATATCCTGAAAAAATATGTACATTCTGATGATGGATGCATCACACCCACTATTTTCAGGCCCCTTGTGTTTTTATACTTGTTAGTCTTTGTAATTTATCAACCGAACACATGAATCATGGACTACTTAGAATGAGAGCTCACTATTATTGAATGCTGTGTTTGGTGTTATATTTTATTGATCGCTTGCCTGATTGATTAACTAACTTATACTTTACATAGTTTTTTGTTGTTTTTTTTTTTAAAGATTTTATTTATTTATTTGAGAGAGAGAATGAGAGACAGAGAGCATGAGAGGGAGGAGGGTCAGAGGGAGAAGCAGACTCCCTGCCGAGCAGGGAGCCCGATGCGGGACTCGATCCTGGGACTCCAGGATCATGACCTGAGCCGAAGGCAGTCGCTCAACCAACTGAGCCACCCAGGCGCCCCACTTTTTTTTTTTAAAGATTTTATTTATTTATTAGAGAGAGAGAGCATGAGAGGGGGGAGGGTCAGAGGGAGAAGCAGACTCCCCGCTGAGCAGGGAGCCTGATGCGGGACTCGATCCCGGGACTCTAGGATCATGACCTGAGCCGAAGGCAGTCGCCTAACCAACTGAGCCACCCAGGCGCCCCACTTTTTTTTTTTAAAGATTTTATTTATTTATTAGAGAGAGAGAGCATGAGAGGGGGGAGGGTCAGAGGGAGAAGCAGACCCCCCGCTGAGCAGGGAGCCCGATGCAGGACTCGATCCCGGGACTCCAGGATCACGACCTGAGCCGAAGGCAGTCGCCTAACCAACTGAGCCACCCAGGCGCCCTACTTTACATAGTTTTAAGAAGTCTTTGCCAGAGCTACTGAGCAATTCTTTACTTCCCTTCGCCTATGAAAGAACCCTGGGGCAAGGTACTGTTCAGAGTCATTGGATCTTGTTGCTAATTTGAAAGAGGTGAACCATGTCACAATGCAGGGATGTATTCAATCTGTAAAGAGGCAGAGGGCCTCTGTTGGAATTTGAAGCATGTTTCAAACAACCAGCTCCACCTCTCAGCTCTGCAGAAAGCCCTCACTAGGTCCCAAATAAAAGAGAGATCTGCTTTGCCAAAGTTATCAAGGCGGAGATTTTTTTTTAGCAGATTTTATTTTTTTTTATTTTTATTTTTTAGAGAGAGAGAGAGCGTGCAAGCCGGCGGTGGGAGGGGTGTGTGGATAGAGAGAGAATCTTAAACAGGTTCCCCACACAGTGCAGAGCCCAAGGCGGGGCTTGATCTCACAACCCTGAGATCATGGCCCTGAGATCATGACCTGAATCAAAATCAAGAGTCAGACGTTTAACCAACTGAACCACCCAAGTGCCCCTCAAGGCTGAGATCTTAAAGCACCCAGGTAGTCGCTTGGGAATGGAGAAGAAAGAATGGATTCAAACATACTAGAGATTGAAGTTTGCTGTGAGGTTTAAAAGAGGACGCGGAAATTCCTAGTTGAACAAAGCCCATAACTGAGTAGGGAACAGAGGAAGGGCAGGGGAAGGGGGGAGGGGGAAGGGAAGGGGCTGAGTTTGAGATACTCTGTTCAATTCCTGAGCAGTTTATAACCTGGTCTGGGAAAGCAGGGTTGACAGGGGGAGGGGAACAGATAAGCAAACCAATGATTAAACTGCAGTAGGATAAGGGCTGCATGGAGATCTGCAGAGCATGCTGGGAGGTCAGTTCAGGAGTGGGGGCAGGAATCGGAAGGCCTCCTCGTGGATGTGACACTGGGGCTAAGTGGTAGAAGAATTAGTTAGGGAGAGTGTAGTACAGAGCACTCACAGCAGAGGAGACAATATAGTATTCAAAGACCCAAAGTAAAAGAATGGCCAGTAGATCAGGCGAGGTCAGTGGGTGGAAGGGTTTTGGATGGTGAAAGACAAGACAGCAGGGGCAGTCCAAGCCATGAAGAGTCTGGTAATAGCAGCCAGCATTTATTAAGCATTTACTGTAAGCCAGGCACCACAGAATAGCTCAGAATATGTTCAGAAGGTAACTGATTGGCTGTGGGCGAGGAGAGAGGCACAAGTCCAAGGACACTCCCAAGTTTCTGCCTTGATCAGGAAGGGGAGTGTGGAGGAGGAGCCTGTTTATAAGGGAGGAGGATGTTGAGCGCCCCGGGGGGCACATTAAAACTGAGGCCCTTTAGCATCCAGGTAGCTGAGAGGCAGTCTGACATTGTATTCAGGCATATGGACTCTGAAACCAGACTGCCCTGGTTTGAATCCTAGCTCAGCGGCTTTGGAGATTTATGGCCACGGGCAAGTTCCTTAATCCCTCTATGCCTCAGTGTCCTCCTTAGTAAAACAGGGATAATAATAGCACTTCAGCATTTCCCTTTTAGAGTAGTAGGGGATGCTCGTGGGAGGAGAGGGGAGGCAAAGAAGGGCCCCTAGAGAAGCCTGGGGAGAGTTTCCGGAGGGTGTGTCTGCGGGGGTCCACGTGGTAGTCCGTGTGGGAGAGCTTTGCGCAGGAAGAGGCTGTAAAGAGCTGTCGGACTGGGCAGTGAGGAGGTAGTTGTGGTCACTGCCAGAGAGATTCAGGGGCGCCAAGGGTTGAGAAGAGCATGGCCATCTCTATCGAATGCAGTTGGTGGGAGTGCAAATTAATTCAACGTTTCTGTCGGTTTGGCAACGTGTATCAAATGTAGAATGCTCATACCCTTTAACTCTGAAATTCCACTTCTACGAATGAAGCCAACAGGCAGAATGAGAGGAGTACAGGCTGATACAAGTACAAGAATGTTGACTGCAGCCTTGTTTATAACCAAAAAAAAAAAGAGGGGTAATTGATCTAAAAGTCCGCCATACAGGATTGATGAAAACAAACGATAGTACATCTTGGCCGTGGAATGCTGGGCACAGTGGCTAAGAGCCGGCGTTCCGGAATCCAACTGCCAGTGTTTGAATCCTGGCTCTGCATTGGCCAGCCGCGTAACCTCAGGTCTCTGGGAAACTTTCTGGGACTCTCCGTTTCCTTAGCTGTAAAATGGGATAATTGTAATACTAACTCACAAAGCTATGTTGGGAATTAAAGAACTTGATACAAATGAAATACAGAGTATAGGCCTGGCACATATTATTATGCAAGCATTTAGAAATGCATGGTAGACATAGATGTATGGAAATAGCTGTTTGCGCGGTATTAAGAGAAAAAACATGAAGTCACGGAACAGCAAGATAATACGATCCAGCAGTTAAACAGTGCTTTTTTCTGGGAAGTGGAAACATGGACACAATTCACTTTCTACTTTGTACATTTCTGTATTTCTTACCTTTAAAACACAGGTGTTTAATGTCTGATTCACCTGGCTGACTATAACCCAGAGCGGGGGCAGGCACCATTTTTTGTTTTGTTCCAGACTGTGTATCACAGTATCTGGCACATTGCAAATAGGTGATAGACATTTGCTGAATGAATGAATGAATGCATGATGAATGAGTGAGAAGTAAGAGGTTGTGTTTCGGAGGAAGCTGCATAGACCAAGATTGCAAAGATGCGGCTGTTCTGTACCTACGAGGCCCAGGGTGCCCTCAGGGAGGAGGTGGAAAGTGGAGCAGAGCTCTGGGCTGAGGGCCATCGTCATCAGCCTGGATGCTGCCATCTCCCAGGCTGGGGACTGCATGAGGAGAAATCAGGCCCCAGAGCCCCGGAATCCAATCCCTAGCTCTGTTCAGCACTGAACAGGACGAATCTGACAGCAGGACCATGTATCGCCCAACTGCAGGGGATTTCTGTACCATAGAGCCATTTCTCACAGGAATACACCAAAGTCCAGGAAGGTTAGGTGAGTTCCCTGACTTCCCCCAGAATGTGCATCTCCCAATCCTGCTCTGGTGCTGGCTCCTTCCTCCAGCGACTTACCAATGTGGATATTTCCGATCTAAATGAAGTTTGTGAGAGGACATTTACTGGATCCCCGAGAACCCATTTCTCGTATGTAGTGTGACTTGCATTACTCAGGTTCACTGATCACCCATGCCCTTTATTTGTAAGGAACAAAGGGACTAGGAGCATAATTAACTCACCCACGTCTCCCATTGTCCTTAAGTCTTTTGTGCAAGCATTAATTGTTGTTTCTATCGTTGAAAGCGGGATTGTTCTCTTGGCAACAGGCATCCAGAAAGAGAGCTCAGCAGGAGGCTCAGCAGGTGACACTGTTGAAATTTGACCTTAAGTTTCCAGAATAAAAGAAAAAGGCAGAAAAGCACCAATTGGGGCGCCTGGGTGGCTCAGTTGGTTAAGCGACTGCCTTCGGCTCAGGTCATGATCCTGGAGTCCCGGGATTGAGTCCCGCATTGGGCTCCCTGCTCGGCAGGGAGTCTGCTTCTCCCTCTGACCCTCCTCCCTCTCATGCTCTCTGTCTCTCATTCTCTCTATCTCAAATAAATAAATAAATCTTTAAAAAAAAAAAAGAAAAGCACCAATTGAGCAGAGGGTCATTTTGAATTGGTTACCAAGCTAACCTATAGAGTGCTTTGGGAGAAAAGACATTTGGTTATTTTCAACTACAGTCAGGAATTCAGAGTATCAGCCAACTGAGCTCTCAAGTACAGGCCCTTAAGGGATCCAATTAAATGAATATTTAAGAACAACTTATTGTTAAGATATTACAATTAGCACAGGTAAATGGAAGCTTCAGATGTGCTCTTGGAAAACGGCCTTTTCTCACTTTATATCTTAATCATTACTTACCCATACATTGTTGTTTACCCCACCCGCAGGGCGGCGGGGTTGGGGGGGCGTGGGGAGGATGGGGGAAGACGTGCTCAGTCAGGGAAGATGGGCAGATGATGGAGAGCCTGAGATTTGCCATCAGGTACAGCTGGATAGACTAGTGGCTCTGTCCATTGGGAAAGCTGCGTGTTTCTCAGGAAATCACTAACTCCCCTGAACACCACTTTCCTCCTCGGGAACAAAGGATCATACTACCTATCTCAGAGGGTTGGTCTGCTGATTCAGCAAAATCATGCTTAAAAGGCCTGGCACATAGCTCAGTAAATTCTAGCTTCTTTCCCCTAAACTTCTGTTCCCCTACCATCTAAAAATATCAAGTTATAAATTCCTGGGCCCTTTCAGTAGGGGTGGAGCAGGCTGTGTATTTGGCTCTTTACCACATTTCACGTAGGCATTGGACTCTATCTGCAGAATGCAAGTTGTATCCTCTCTCTTCCCGCAGCAGAACACACAGAAGCAGAGGGGAGGAGCAAAGCTAAAAGCAGGTTCATGTTGGTTCACCTGGAAAGCCAGCTGCCACGGAAGTCTGGAGTACATCTCAATTTGTTGCTCGCTCTTTTTCCTTCCTAATTCTTTAAGATCTCTGGGTAGGATCACGTAAGATGGAGACAAGCCAAGGGAACCACCAAAGGCTCCGGAGTGGAGCGTGTTTAAGAGGCGAGCACGGTGGGCTGACTCGAGAGTGGCAGGAGATGATGTGCGGGGAGTCGCAGGCTGGTAGCCCTGAGTTTGGATTGTCAGTGCAGTGGAAAGCCGTTGGAAGTCTTTCAACAGGGAAGTGACATGATTTGATTTATGATTTTCAATGTGCTCTCTGGCTTCTGCAGGGAGATTGGATCGTGCGGGTTAAGTATGGAAGCAGAGAGAGAAAGGAGGAGGTTGCCACTGTATTTGCAGAGTGTGGGTGCTCTGTGGGTGCTGGAGAGGGATTCGGTAGCGGTACCACTGGCAGGCAGTCAAGGTGAAGCTTGAATAAGACAACACAGTGAAGATGCGAGCATGTAGTACACATTTCACAAACGTGAGTTCCCGTCTTCCCTGGTCGGTGCTATAACTACATCAACAGAGCGGTGCTTTTAATTGGATTTCAGGGGATGTTACACTAATAACTACATTTTCTGAGCTATGGATTTGCTCTTTGGAGCAAGGGCCGATCAAGAGATGAAGGCTAGCTCCTGCTGACCACAGCCTGCCTCCTGGGAAAACTCGCCGAGGGAGGGAGAAAGTAAAGAGAGCCAGGAAGCAGGGAAGGAGGGGAGAAAAGTACAGAAAAAAGCCTGGAAGGAGCGATCCAGGGGCCTCCTGATGAATAGGAAGATGCTGTGTGCAGAAGGTGCTGGCCTCAGAGCTGGACCTTCATCCTTCAAAGTGATGGAATAGGTAGACGGGGCAGTCGGCTGTGATTCGAACTGGAAGGAATCCTCGAGGCCATCTCGCCCAATGTCCTCATTTTAGGAAACTGAGATCCAGAGAGAAGTGATTTGTGCAAAGCTACATAGATAATGGCAGAGACAGGGCTGATAGCAAGATAGAGTGGAAAGAGATTGATTTGTAAAGAGAGACTGGGGGCATCCTTCATTCAGTAAGCCTGTACTGAGCTCCTGTTCTGTCTGAGACCCAGCTCTAAGCACTGGAAACAGATAATGCAGTCGGACAGACAGGGAGCTCACCCCCAGGCCCTCCTCTTATGGCAACTCTGCCACCATGTGCCAGTGATTCTTGCCTCCATGGTTCAGTTTCCTCCTCTCTGAAAAAGGAGTGGTAATACTTCTTTAACTTTAATTAATTCATTTATTCATTCTGCAAAGATGGAGTAAGTGTATAGGATGTGCCTGGCACAGGGCTGGGGGCAGGTGACACCAAAGGTAAGTGAGTAAGCCAGCCCCAGCTTTTGGATACGATGGACTAGACTCAAGACGGTTTTCATCCCAAGCATCCATCAAAATCACCCAGGGTCTTTGAAAGAAGCACTGCTACCCTGGTCCCACTCCCAGAGCTTCTGATTCAGTGGGTCTGGGGTGAGACTCAGGCTTCACTAGTTTCATAGAGCGCGCAGGTGGTTCAGGTTTGGATTCAGGCTATGAAGGAGCGCTGGAGACACGAGGATCCAGGTGATGAGGGTGGTAGTGGGTACAGAGTGCAGCACAGTTGGCTCAGGCCTGGAAGGCTTCCCAGAGGAAGCGGCATGTAAAGGGAGACCATAAGTAGAAGCCAGTCTAGCAACAAGGAGAAACAGTGTCTGGGGAGGGCTACAGGCCCTCTGGGAATTGCTGTGAGAGTCGGAGGGGTAACAGATAGACACACTTAACACAGTCCGTGGCCAGAGAAGAGCACTCCATGTATTGTTCCTTTGCCTCTTTCTCTCTCTCCCTCCCTTTGTTCTCCCTGGCCCCACACCCTTCCCATTAAAGTTCTTACTCCAACAATACACTGTGTTGACAAGACAACAGCTGATTCTCAGGCTTCTAGTAATGCTCTTGGAGAACTTCTTCGTGTCATCCATGAGCTGGTGAACTGCCCTCATATTGGCTCCCTCCCCACTGCCCCCAGGTCAGGGTGCCCTCACCCTAGCAGAGGGGAATGCCTCAGCTCTTGTCTGCACGATTGGATCAGTGTTTTCACCCCAAGCCTCTACCTTTAGGCACACAGAGACAAAATGCATTCTCCCCGGATATTTGATTTGTTTTGCAAGTGCTCAGCATTCACAGACTGGTGACCACGTTGGATATGTTTGACAAATAACTGAGAGTTATCATAAATCTACTTCCTTAAGAGAGATCCTTCCTTACTGTTAAAATCTAGCTAGATTGAAGTTTGGCATTCCCCCAGGGGTGGAGAAGTTCACAGACATATACCATATTCAGTAAGATATAATAAATCCATGCACAATGTTTGCTGTTTTCATGCTAAAAAAAAAAAAAAAAAACTGAGAGGGAAACCTGACATGCTTTTGTATCCTGGAGAATGAAGGCATCTGATGACCTGTTTAAACCTCTTGTGAAATAACCCTCAGTGGTACCTTACCTCATCCTCAAGGTGAGGGGTTAGGGGCGAAGGGAGCAGAGTTTAGATCTGTGCTGATATCTGCTGACTTAAGCAGAGTACGACCAAGCATCAGAGGTAAGGAGGAGGCTGGGGTTTGGGGGAGAAAAATCACTTTTCTGCTGGAAATGTCATTGTCCAATGCTAGGGTAGGGAAGAGTCAGAGAGTCTCACTTTTCTATTTATAATCTTCTAAATGCAATGTGAAAAAAAAAAATTTATATTCTTTTTCCTGCCTGTAAGGTAGCCCCATCCTTTCCCTCCTACCCCCTCCCCACTTTTCCTCATTTTGGGTCATGTTGGCATATGGGTGAGACCAGAAACAAAGGTTGCTGGCTCATCCCAGCAGCCATCTGTCCACACTTGCCAGTGAACTAAATTTGCCAAGAACTCCGACTCCATAGGCTCTTGGGAGAGGCAGGCTGATAAGCTTGTGTCTCCAATAAACCCACGGCTTTGGATGATCTGGGCAGGGTGGGGAGGCTGAATCCGTGGGGGAACTGGGGCCCCCATGGAGACAGGGCTGGGTGCCCTCTGTGCCTGGAGGTACTGACACTGTAAGAATGATGGAAATGAGGCTGGGATGGGGGATCAACTCAAATGTTTAAAGAGCCAGAGCGGCAATAAAATCTGGCTGGGATTAGTTTTTTTCTGCATCTGACCTTACCAGAATCCTCTTTCCAAAAATCTAAGCCTTCTCTGGGCACACAGGGTGTTTCTGGAGGCTGGTGATAAAGTGGAAGAGCCAGGGGTTCAGAGCCAGACTGCTAGGTATGAGTTCACTATAAGCCTGGTGAATCGGACTCAGTGACACCATTGCTCTGAGCCTCAGTTTCTTCTGTGAGATGGAAAACTGAGTCCCCTCGCAGGACTGTTTTGGACTTTAAATGAGCCAACATGGTTAATGAAATAAACTCCAGCACAGTGCCTGGGACACAGAGGGTCCTCAGCAAACTGAAATTTCACTCCTAACTTTGTCCTTTGCCAAATGAAGTCAAACCATTGAAAGTCCTCTCCATGTACAAGAGACATCCATTTGTTCATCCCAGAAGGTGCCAGCACAATAGAAAAAGGCTTCCTGAACAGCCACGGGCAGAGCAGGATAGAGATGTACACTTTGCTGAGCTGATCATAATCTAAATGAAATAATTATGTGAAGTATTCAAGTATTCAAGCAATTCAATGAGGAGCTGCCTCATCTGCCTTGATGGACTTTTCAATTACTCATTTTTAGTACTGCATTATACCATTCTCTGGCAATAATTATTAAACATTTCAACTGTATTGCAGTATAAAACTTAAAAGGCTGATTTATTGCCTAGGCACTAGACTACCTAGTATAATGTTCCCCAATTAGATGGTTCTCTTTCTTTAAACCTATTTATCAGAGTGATTTTCCAGCATTGAGTCAAAACTGACACAAGTTCCCAAGTGGGAGATGAGGGGACAACGAGTTAGATTCAGTGGATACAAGCACTAGCTTTGGGGTCTTGGGGGATGTGAGCCCAGGCTCCCCACTTCCTAGTCCCAGCTTCTGAATTCACAGGATTACTGGGATGATTATGTGAAGTGGTAGATATCAAGTGTTAGCAACAACACAGAGGATGGACTCAATAAATGTAGGTATTATTGCTATGACTGTGCATTCTGGGATGCCCTGGATTTCCCGGGTTATTCACACATGTGTATCAATCACCCCCTAGGCTCTGGGCACTAAGGGTGCTGGCAGAGCCCATTCTCTGATTGTCTCAAAGGGAAGTCACAGTTATTGGGCACCTAACCCTTCCAGGCCCCTTGGATTTCTTCCTTTATCAACACGATACAGCCTTTTACAGATAAGGACACTGAGGCACAGAGAGGTTAGTTACTTTTTTCGAGGTCATTCAGTTACTAAGACTGGTTCAAAAGCCCAAACATCATACTCTCTCTACCACCCCATACTGTCTCTCAGGACCCTAGGAGGCATATTTCACTTGGTTCGAAGGAGAAGTCTTCTTTCTCTTCCTGGTTCTTCTAAAGGAGATCCCTCTTCTCTTGCTGAGAATTACCTACCCTTAGTAAATTACCAGTTCCCCCCAAGTCCATTTCTGCCTGTCTTAGCATCTCCCAAGTGGAAGATGAGGTTCTTTTTTTTACCCAAGGGCTATACTGTAGATAGAGTGATCAGACAATGACCCCCGCCCCCTCCCACACACACACACACCAGCTCCCCTGGAGCTTGTCCACCGTACTTGACGCTCCCAGGCCAAGCTAGATTTAGGTGCAGGCCAGCTGGGTTGGTGCCAGGATAACAGTCTATAACAATCACGAAAACATCACTGGAAATGTAATGAGATGGGAAAAAATGAGCTTTACCAGAATTATGGAGAGTAAGCATGATATAAGAATAATGGTAGTAATGGTGTTTATTATTATACACAATACACCATGATTATAATACATACAGCAATAGCTTCATGCCAGGAACGTCTCGAACTATTTTATATATATATATATATATATATAAATTCATTTAAACCCTCCCAGCCCATTGAGCTCAGTACTATTATTATCTCCCACTTTACAGATAAGACTCCTTCCAGAAAGGTTAAGGAATTTGCCAGAGTCACACCACTAGTAAACAGGCTGTTGGGCTCTCCCAGGCCCTTCACCATTGCCTCCTGGTAGGAGGCAAACCCCTAAGAGTGCTTAAGTGACCAGAGATGGTGTCTAGGCTGCCTTCTAGGCTTCTTTGTTGCTGGGTGAGGTGTGCAAGTTCAGGGCCAGGAACTGAACTGAGCAGGGCAATAAAGAGGGAGCGATTGCTGAGCCAGCAGTCTTCCCTGCCTCCTCCTACACAGCACTCAGATTCTCCTCCTAATAAATGTTGGGCAAATATTTAGAGAATATCCTTTTGAAAGGAGGCCAGATTACTAGCCTGCTCAGGGCACCCACGTGTCCTGGTCCAGCCCTGCTCCCAAACCTGGCCTGCTGTGTTTGCTCTCAATATGTAAAACAGCCCACATAGTATGGAGGATTAATCTGCTCTTCAGTGGGGAACACAATCCATTAGCTCTCAGGACTCAACCTCTATGGATCAGAGGCCATGTGCCCAGGACAAGGTGAGAGAGGGGCTACCTACAGTGATCATGGTCACCTCTCCGCTGCTCCTCCCCCAGGTCCTCACATACTTCTCAGGTCTGGGAGGTGGAGTGCACGCCCTGGCAAAGAGAAGATAGAGCAGAAAGGGTAAAGGAGATGAATAAAATGAAAACAAGAACCTGTTGGAAGAGATGCTGGTGCAGAAAAGGATGCTGATAACTGGTGAGAGTATTTAGCTAGGCACTGGGAGGTGAGGGTCTCTGTAGGGAAAGAGGGCAAGATTTGGACCTAAATCTTCACAGCCTGCAAGAGGGACCATCCAAAGCTACACTGCACAATGCAGCCAGCGCAGATGGCTGATGTGTTTAGAAAAACTTGCAAAAATGTGGGGGCTTCTAGGACAAATAGAAAAAACAAGACGCAACATTATACACACAATACAAACACAACTATCTGCACATCTCAAAATATAAATAGAGGAAAGTCTAGAAGGAAACAGACCAAAATGGCTGAAACAGTGGGGGAGCTTTTCTCCCCTTTACTTTTCTGTCTTTGTCAACTTTTCTAAAATGAATTTATGCCTTAGAGCAATAAAGGCAAAAATCCTTATTTAATTTTTTAAAATCTGTATTGAAAGCTCTTTCATAAAAGACAAAGCAGCTGTCTTTCCTTCCATGACTTTTCGCACTAAAAAAAATACACATGGGAAACTAGAAAGAGGTGATTTAATGACCAGGATTATTTTCTTTGGATTCTCACTCAGATTCCCTTCCTGGAAGGATCCAGCAATAATAATCTATATTAATTTCACTCCCCGAAAAATTAAAAATGTGAAATTTAGCCATAAGGGATGATCATAATAGCCTAAAAATTTTAAGCAACAAAATGTTCAACACTCAGGTTTTTTTTTAAATGTGGAATATCCTTACTATGGACTGCTATGCAGTCATAGAAAATTTTATTGAGAGATATACTGAGTAGAAAAGAAAGTTGTTCATGATGTGCTATTGAGTGAAAAAGCAGGTCACAAGAGAGTAACTACCATATTTTCTAGAATCCCATATATGTATGTGTATATAGGTATAATCTGAAAAGCTACACTTCAAAAGGTTAATAATAATTCTCTTGGGGGTAGTAGAATTTTAAGTAATACTTGTTTTATAATGTTTACCTCTCTATGTGTTCTGATTTTCCTTCTTTGAACAAATATCTCTTATGTAGTCATAGTAAAAATTTATACCTGTTTCTCCTCTTCAGGATGTCCTCCTCCTGTGTTAATACGATTAGCTAGCATAAGGTGTTGGGGGAACACTTCCCTCCAGCTACAATATACTGAGGGCTTGTTATGGGTATTGAATGCTTTGTAAATACAACCTCATTTATTCCTTATGTCAACCAAGCAAGATAGGTTTCTTTAACCTCATTTTTCAGATGGGAAAACAGACTCATAGACTTGGCCAAAGTCATCCAACTAGAAAGTGGCAGAGCCAAGATTTAATCCAAATCTACCTGACTCAAACATTCATGCACTTTCCATCTACCGTACTACTTTGCACAAATGTCCAGAGAAAACATATTTATGAGATGATGCCAAAGGACATATTTTCCTTCACTCACCCTAACCCACCCTATGTGTTACTGTTGCCTGCACACTCTGATGCAACAATCCATATTTATTTTTTATTTCTTTTAAGATTTTATTTATTTATTCATGAGAGACAGAGAGAGAGAGAGAGGCAGAGGGTTCTCCGTTTCTGCAGGCTCCCCAAGGAGCAGGGAGCCCGATGCGGGACTTGATCCCAGGACTCTGGGATCATGACCTGAGCTGAAGGCAGACGCTCAACCATCTGAGCCACCTGGGTGCCCAACAATCCATATTTAGATATACTACTGCCCTCTCCCTCAGACTCAGCTCACCCACTACCAAGATAAATAAGGACTTGAGGACAGCATGCTTAAGCAACCACTCTTCCCAGTTGAGGGTTATCACATCACTATCCCTGAGAGGCATCCTTGGTCATGGTGTCCTGCATTGACTACTGGGCTCCTAAGTTGTTCTCCTACTCCCATCTCACATTCCCCCAGCAGAAGTCCCTTCTTAAACTAAGGCCCAGGTTTCCAAACCTACCCTCTCCTGCCAGCTCTGCCCCAAGACCATGCTCATGGGACCAGTTTCTTGTTGTGGGTGCCATTCCAAGTTCTCGTTCCAATTATCTGACTTATCCTTGGTTCTCATGTGGGAACTGGAGCCCTGATCCTGACCACCAACCCTCACCTCTATGTCTGAGGCTCTGCTTCCTGATGTCTAAGATGCCACCTACATGAACTTCTGGACAGTATTCTCCCAGAGGTCCCACTGCCATGGTCCACCCACTTGTTAGAATGTTTGAGACTCCATCTGGGGCCTTGACACTGTTTAGGTTAATCTCTTGAGACTTATGTCTGTCAGACCAGAAAGGGTAAGACAACATATCAGGAGAGGATCCAGATCAGAGTTGAGGAGGAAGATCAAGAGTAGATTTAAGAAAGAAGTATTGTGTATTTGAGCCTGAAAACATAGTGAGGCCACAAATAGGATGAGGCAAGAGTAGATACTCTAAGGGTAAAGGCAGGTCCTGATACAGCTTTCAAAATGGGTATGGCATGTGATTCAGGACTAAGAGTGTGATCAATGAAAGGTTTTAGAAACTTTTACAGTCATGCTGATGAGGTAGCTTAGAAAGCCCCTAGCATTGAAAAGGTCTGTTCATGACCAGATGCCCAACCAGTTGCCTTAACTATAGGTTGCCAAGCATTCTGGAAATTAAACCTTGTCCCCCTGTTTGAACCTGGGTTTGCCTTACCTGGCTATCTCCACTTGGCTGGATGGGGACCAGCCACAGGTCCCTTGAGCTCTCTCTTGAAGTGAGTCAAGCAGCCCACTTTACCAGCAAATGTCTCCCAAGTGACTTTAAACTTAAACTTAGCCTCAAAAGGTTTATTTTAACCTATATTTTTTTAAAAAGAACAACAACTGGGGTGCCTGGGTGGCTTAGTTGATTAAGCTTCCGACTCTTGATTTTGGCTCCAGGTCATGATCTCAGGGTTGTGAGATTGAGCCCCACATTGGGTTCTGTGCTCAGTATGGAGTCTGCTTGGGATTCTCTCTCTCCCTCTGCCCCTCTCGCCCCCTCCCACCCCTGCTCATGCATGCATGCGTGTGCACTCTCTCTCTCAAATAAATAAATTTTAAAAATAATTTAAAAATTTTTTAAAAAGAACAACAACAAAGAACAGAAGTGTTAGCCATGGAATGTTGTAATGAGGTCCTTAAAAAATATTAGAAACTTCTTCATTTAAAATAATACATCATCATTGTAGAAAATTTAGACAATATAAAAAACATAGAAAGGAAATAAAAATCACCCATAATACTACTACTAGACCCAACCGCCCATTGTAATATGTCTTAATTTTCTGGTCTGAGTTACTCAGAAAAGAAATCACAGACTGAAATGAGTGGTGAAGGCTTTATTTAGTCATATTAGTTGATGGCTAACATGGTGGCTCTACTCAGACCACAAGAAGGGTGGAGATTTGGGGAGATGGGGAAAGGTACAAGAGCAGGTTTTGATAGACCCAAGGCTTATTGGAAGAAACTAATATTTTCTGAAAAGCAAACAATTTGGGGGGCATTCTCTGAATTGGAGGAAACAACTCCTTCTGTTCAATGCCTAATTACCATCTGGCAACTGAGGTTGTGGATAAACAATCATATTTACCTGAGGTGGCTTCTATGTCTTGGAAAACATTCTTCTTTGTTTCAGTACTGGACCAAGGGTCTTAGTCTTACCCCCAGACTGGGATCTTTGCCAGAGGCAACTGGAAAGAGCACAGGCTTTAGCTTCAGACAGTGCTAGGTCAGAATGGATCACCCTGAGCTTCATTTCCTCATCTGTAAAATGGAAATAATTATTCCCATGAAGGATTCAATGATGTGACCACGCTAAGTACCTGACACATAGAAAACGTTAATTAAATATTAATTACTTTTCGCTTTTCTGATATAGTCACCTAGAACCCTCCCAAAGATTGTAAATATTTAAGGTTAAAAGTTCTGTGACTCCCAGTAAAGGGGGTTCTCATGGGAAGCCAAGTGCACAGGTCTAAAAAAAATCACATTGTTTGGAAATCCACTCTCACACCAATAAAACTGCATAAGGGAAACTAAGTACCCTCTAAGAAAATCTCAAGCAAAGTACTATTTACAATTACCAAGTACTTATGTTTGTGTTGGAGTGGGGTATTTAGGTGTGGGCTGGTCCAATGTATGTGGTTCCATGGGACTAAGCTTGACTAGAGAAACTTCTAACATAAGGGAATGACACTATTAGGAGGGCCTGTGGCATAGGAAAAGAGCACAGGCATTAGAGCCAGGTAGGGTTCAAACCCTGGCTCCGCCCCTGTGGGACTTGGACAGGTTATTTAACCCATCTACCTCACAGTCATTTCTTCAAGGATAGGCTTGTCAGTTTCGGGAGGAAATGGAAACAATATATGTAAAGTCCTTGGCCAATATAGTACTCATAAATGGTAACTATTGTTATTATAATTAAGGCTATTAATTACCATCTAGAAAAACAAAGTCCAAAGTCAGAAGGAAGTCCAGGGAATTGTCTAAGGGAGCTAAGGCAGATATTACAGCCCAGACAGAGCTGGGAATCTCACAACCAAAGGGAGGAGGCGAATAGACCGAGTTCTTCAGCATGCAACTATTATGTATCAGGCTGTGTGCTACGTACTGGGGAAACAATGAAAAAAAAACTAAGAGACATGGTGCCTGCTCTCATGTAGCTTACAGATTATTAAAGTAGTAAACATTAATCAAGGAATCAAACAAAGTATGTAAAATTAAAAAATAAAGTGCCTGAAAGGAGAGAGATGTATCATATGAGAACATATAAGAGAGGAAATTGCCATAGTGAAAGAAAACAGGGAAGGCTTTTCAATGAAAAAGATGAGTGAGCTGAGATGAAGTAAAGGAAAGAGGGGAAGGAGAAGAGGAGAGAGGGAGGGAAGGTAGGAGGGGGGAAGAAGGAGGAAGGGAAAAGATGGGAGGGAAAAATGAAATAGGAATTGTCAGTCTTTGGCAAGAGAAAACACAAGTCCAAAGTAGCCAAGTGCAGAAAACAAGGAGGGAGATGGCACAGTATGAGGCTAGAAAGGTAGGAAGGCAGAGATTCAACTCTGTTAAGGATTTCAGTCTTGATTCTAGAAGCAGTGAAAATCTGTAAATTGTTCTAAGGAGGGAGATACTAGAACTAAATTTGTGTTTTTAAAAGATCACTTTGGCTTGCCATGTAGAGAATTAGAGAAAGGCAAGAGAGAATGTACAAAGGTTAGTTAGAATAACTTTATTTTAGTTCAGATTTAAAATGATGTAGCGGGCGCCTGGGTGGCTCAGATGGTTAAGCGTCTGCCTTCGGCTCAGGTCGTGATCCCGGGGTCCTGGGATCGAGTCCTGCATCGGGCTCCCTGCTCCTTGGGGAGCCTGCTTCTCCCTCTGCCTCTCTCTCTCTCTCTTTCTGTCTCTCATGAATAAATAAATAAAATCTTAAAAAAATAAAAATAAAAATGATGTAGCTTAGTCTGGGTAGTAGTAGGGATGGTAGTAGGAATTCAAGAGATATTTGGAAGGTAAAATGGACAGCATTTGGATATGAAGGGGAGAAGGAGGGAAGAGCCAAGAAGGACATCCAGTGTTTCTGATTTATACAACTGAAGTAAGGCCAGGCTAGAGGGAAGATAGTTAAGTCAGTTGCTGATGGGGTAGATTTGAGGTAGTTTTGATCCAAGAGGAAATGCAAATAGAACATAGAAGTTCAGAGATGCATGTCAGAGGAGTGACCAAGACTGAAAATACAAACTTGTGAATCATCCACACACATAGGTAGTAATTAAAGCCATGAGTTGAATGAGATCACCTGCAGAGACAGAATAAAATCAGAACTGGAGAGGGTTTAGGGCTAGCCTTGAGCAATTACAGATTCAAAGGCCAGTAGAGGATGAGCAGCCAAAGAAAATGGAGAAAGAGTAGATAAGAAAGTGGAGGCAAGGAGGAGGGCAGGAAGGAGCTATGGCACTAAAGCCAAGCAGGGAGAGAGTGCTTTAAGAAGAAAGACTACAGAGAATTTACTGGATTAAGCATTGCAGAAGGCACTGATGGTCTTAGCTAGAGCTGTCTGGGTACCATGATGTTCCCAAAACTCCTGGAATTGAGCTGAGAATGAGTGGGACGTGAAGTGAAGACAGTAAGCATAGCCAACTCCTTCAAGTAATTTGATTGCAATGGAGAGGAGAGAGAGAACACCGTAACTGGGGAGGGATGAAGGGATAACTCAGAGTCACTTAATTTTTAAATGGGAGAGACTCAAATATGCTTAACAGGCTAACCGGAATGAGTCCACTGGGGCAAAAGTTGAATCTGGAGGGGATAAAATTCATTCTTAGAGTCAGGAAGAAGTGATGGGAGCAAAGCAGAAATGTAAGAAAAGTAAGGTTCCTCTGTTATAACAGCAAGAAGGAGGACAGGGTGGATGCAAATGAGAAAATGAAGGATTCTACATCTGATGACTTCTGATTTTTTCTGTAAAGACACAAGGTAAAACAATAAGTAAAGAGGAGAGATAAAAGTTGGAGGTTTGGGGAGAGTCAAGAAGATTTGAAATCATCATTGTCAAGAATGGGAAAGTAAAATAACAAATGGGAAGTATTTGACCAGAGTCTAACCTGCTAAGGTTTTATCAGATACACACAGCTGGGTAGCAGGGCAGACTCAAGGCTAGAAGTCAGTTAATATAGAAGACAACTGGCCTTATCATGGGGTGAACAGTTTATCTAAGGTTGGGATTTCATCACATCAGGAAGATAAAATGACAGAGAAGTAAGGGAGTTTTTAGAGTTTGTATACTATATATGTAAAAATAAAGACCTACAAATAGATAACACCATGTTGATAAAGAAGAGTAAGGAAAGGAGACTTGCTCTTCTAGATGTTAAAATATAGTACCATGGGTAGGGGGTGGGCAGGAGACTAAAACAGAAAGCCCAGAAACAATATGAGTGTTTGGGGACCTGGTACATGATTAGGTTGAATATATGCCCCATTTATTGGGAAAGTCTCAGTTTTGCCTGTTATCCCAGAACAATGATTAATAACAGCCTTTTCATCCTTGTTTGGTCAATAACTTATGTTGTCATTCTATATATGACAGAGGTGGCATCACAAAAAGTGGGGCAAAGATGAATTAAGTAGCATAAAAGTAACTCACAGTGTGGACTTCTGATGTCCCAACCCACATGTAAGAAGTGGCAGTCAACACTGCATCCTAATAGCAAGTAAAAAGCTAAGCAAACTGAAAAATCAACAGCCCTTAGATCCATCAGAGAAGTTAGTTCACAGGGCAAACCACTGCCCCCAATACTGGGGAGACAGGACGATACAGAGGATCACAACTTACCAGAGCAGAAATCTCCCCATGCCAGCATAGGAAAACCTAAACTATAATTGCTAGATTGTTAGAGGCTCAGTGTGGACAATTCTGAGAGATAAAAACTCCAGAGGCACCCAATCATTGGGGTGGGGATGAGGGACAAAATTTTTGAATTTTACTTCCAGGAACTCAAATTCTGTTTGAATTTTGTTTTCACCTCACATATTTTGATACTCTCTTGTTAGGTGCATACACACTAAGGATTAGTATGTCTTCTTAGAATATTGACCCCTTGGGCGCCTGGGTGGCTCAGTTGGTTAAGCGACTGCCTTCGGCTCAGGTCATGATCCTGGAGTCCCTGGATCGAGTCCTGCATCGGGCTCCCTGCTCGGCAGGAGCCTGCTTCTCCCTCTGACCTTCCCCCCTCTCATGTGCTCTCTGTCTCTCTCATTCTCTCTGTCTCAGATAAATAAATAAAATCTTTAAAAAAAAAAAAGAATATTGACCCCTTTATCATTTTGTAATGCTCCTCTTATGCTTGATAACATTCCTTGCTCTGATGTCTGCTTTGTCTGATATTAATATAGTTACTCTTGATTTCTTACAATTAGTGTTAGCATTGTGTATTTTTCTCTGTCATTCTGCTTTTAATTACATGTGTCTTTATATTTATAGTGGGTTTCTTGTGGACAACATATCAAGGTCTTGATTTTGATTCACTCTGACAATCTTTTAGTTGGTATATTTAGACTATTGATATTTAAGGTGATTATTGATATAGTTGGATTAATATTTGCCATACTTGTTTTCTGTTTACCTTTTTGTTTGTTTTTATTTTTGTCTTTCACACTTCTGTCATTTTTGTCTTTGACCATTTTTATATGATTCTATTTTCTCTCTTTTCTTAGCAAATCAATTATACTTCCTTTTTTTATTTGCTTTTTTAGTGGTTGTCCCAGAGTTCACAGCACTGGAGAACACTTCCCCTCCCCAACACCTTACCACCACATTACTAAAGGCCTATTTACTTCAATTCTTTTTACCCAGAACGACATATCCACCTTTCAACAAAAAATTAAAAGGCCTACTAAAAGGCAAAAAAAAACACAATTTGGAAAGACAGAGAAAGCATAAGAAGCAGACTTGGATATAAATCCAAGATGTTGGAATTATAAGACTGGGATATACCACATTCTGGACCATAAAATACACCTTAACGAATTTAAAAGAACAGAAATCATACAATGTCTGCTCTCAGACCACAATGAAATTAAACTAGAAATCAATAACAGAAAGATAGCTGGAAAATCCCCATAAACAACACATTTCTAACCAACACATGGATCAAGGAAGAAATTTCAAAAGAACTTTAAAAATATTTTAAACGAAATGAAAATGGAAATACAACTTATCAAAATTTGTGGAATGCAGCAAAAGCAATGCTTAAGGGACATTTGTAGCACTGAATGTATATATTAGAAAAGAAAAAGATATAAGAGCAATAATCTCAGCTTCCTCCCTAGAAAAAGAAAAGAAAATTACATCCAAAGTAAGCAGAGGAAAAGAAGTAATGAAAATGAGAGCAGAAATCAATGAAATTGAAAACAAGAAATCAATAGAGAAAACCAACAAAACCAAGATTGGCTCTTTGAAAAGATCAAAAAAAGTGATAAGCCCCCAGCCAAGCTAACTAAAAAAAAAAGAGAGAGAAGACAAAAATCACTAATATCAGAAATGAAAGAAGGAGCATTATTATAGATCCAATGGACACTAAAGGAATAATAAAGAGCTATTGTGAACAACTCTGTGCCCACAAATTTGATAACCTACATGAAACAGACCCAATTCCTTGAGAGACACAATCTGTCAAAACTTAAACAAGAAGAAATAGACAATCTAAATAGGTCTATATCTATTAAAGAATTGAATCAATAATTAGTAATCTCCCCAAAACAGAAAGTACCAGACCTGGATGGGTTCACTGATAAATTCTACCAATTCATTTAACTTATTAATTTAATTAATTCATTAAACATTTAATGAAGAAATTATACCAAAACTCTACTTTCTAACTCATTCTATGATGCCTGTGTCACCCTAACACCAAAACCAAAGACTTTGCAAAAAAAAGAAAACTCTAGACTTCTATTTCTCATGAATATAGATGCAAAATTCCTCAACACAATGTTAGCAAATCAAATCCAACAATGTACAGGAAGAATATATACCATAACCAAGTGGAATTTATCCCAGGTAATGCAAGGCTGGTTCAACATTTAAATATCAATTAACATAATCCATCACTTCAGCAGACTAAAGAAGAAAAATGTGATCATTATCAATAGATGTGGAAAAAGCATTTGACAAAACCCAACATCCACTCATGATAAAAACCCTCAGCAAACTAGGAATAGAGAGGAATATCTCAACTTGATAAAGCACATCTACAAACAAAACCTATTCCTAATAGCATAGTTACTGGTAAGAAACTTGAAGTTTTCTCAATAAGATCAAGAACAAGGCAAGCATATCCCCTCTCACCACTACTTTTCAACATTACACTGGAAATTCTAGATAATGCAATAAGACAAGAAAAGGAAATAAAATGTATACAGATTGGGAAGGAAGAATTAAAACTCTTTTCTCAGATGACATGATTGTCTACATAGGAAAGTCTGAAAGAATCAACAAAAAACCTCCTGGAACTAATAAGCAATTATAACAAAAGATTACTGGTTGTCAGGGGTTGGAGGGAGGGAAGGATGAATAGGCAGAGCACCAAGGATTTTTAAGGCAGTGACACTATTCAATACAATACTATGAAACCTCAGTGGTGAATGCATGTCATTATACATTTGTCAAAACCCATAGAATAAACAGCACCAGGAGTGAACCCTCATGTAAACTCTGGACTCTGGGTGATGATGATATGTTGATGTAGGTTCATCAGCTGTAACAAATGTACCAGTCTGGGGCTGGATGTTGATAATAGGGAAGGTTGTTCATGTGTGGGGACAGGGGGTCTATGGAAACCCTCTGCATTTTCTGCTCAATTTTGCTATAAACCTAAACTCTTAAAAATTAAGTTTATTACTTTTTAAAGTAGCTCACCGTGTGGAGAAAATGGAGTTGGAGCCCTACTCCATTTTATTAAAAAATAAACTCTAAATGCATAGAAGACCTAAATGTGAAAGGTAAAATTATAAAGCTAATGGGGAAAAAAATACTGGAAAATATCTTAGTGGTCTGTTTTTTAAGGCAAGACCACAAAAGTGCAAGCCATAGGGAGAAATTGACGAATTTGACTAGATGAAAATTATTTCTGTTGAATGAAGAATTCCAAAAGTAAGACGAACCTCTGGGTGAACCTCCCACTACATGGTTTATATTGCTGAGAAGCTCTCATGTGGGTTCACAAGTAGAGCAGCATGAAGAGCTTCATTGCAGCAGTGTTTGTGGAGGTAAAGATCTGGAAGTCAGCTGACTGTGCCTCACGGGGAGAATGGATAAGTCAAATGTGGTCTATGCATGCAGTGGAATACTAGGCTGCAGTCAGAAGCAATGAATTACATTCACATATAGTAATTTTGACATACAGGTATCCCCACTTTTATGAAAGTTCATGTTATGCCACTTTGCTTTTACGGAAGACCTACACTAGTACCTGTTTCCACAACTGAAAGAAATCCAAAAAGGATTTTCACTTTTATGAAAAAGGCAAAAAGTGAAAATAGCACTCAGCATTTATTTTGCAGTGAGCTGTTTAAAGGCAGCGCACACCTGAGCAGCAAGAGAAATAATGCTATACTACACTCAGCATCTCAGCATTAAGCCCCATATAGCTTTGAACTGTGTCTGTGAACATCTGGGTTTTATCTTGATTTATTTTATGCATCTGTTTGC
This sequence comes from Mirounga angustirostris, assembly GCF_029215605.1. Lineage (NCBI taxonomy): Eukaryota > Metazoa > Chordata > Mammalia > Carnivora > Phocidae > Mirounga > Mirounga angustirostris. Next base: position 42,472,782 of record NW_026991721.1, on the reverse strand, counting down.
AAGATGTGTCCTAAGGTATCAGAAAAGCCTAAGAGAGGTTATTTTTGGGGTCTGGGAACACTCAAAAAATTTTCCATATGAATTCATGGTAACTGCTTCTTCAGTTTATACCATTCCAGCTTACAAAAGATTTCATAGGTATGCTCTACTTTCAGATAGTGGGGGAAACCTGTATCTTAAAAGCATAAGATTAAGTGAAAGAAACATTAAAACACAAAACAATTCTATGTAACTTCAAGTGAGTTACATATATATGTGTATATATATATACATAATATATATATACATAATATATATACACACATATTTTATATATACATTATGTATTATATAAACATATGTATGTTTATATACACACACACTCAGGAGGACATATATAAGTGGGAGTAGGATAAAGAATATAGATTAAATAAAATATAATAGAAGATTGCTTTTGCTTTGTCCGGGGATAAAAATATATGATGAACTAAGGAGTTTGAGTGACTTCATTTTTTCTTACCTGCTGTCCTAAAAGGAATATGAATTTTTAAAAGTAAAATAAATACAATATGGATATTATCTTATTAAATTGTATTTGAAGACTAAATGAGTAATTCAGATAAAGCACTTAGCTTAGTGTCTAGCACATACTAAACACTCAATAAATGTTATCCGTTATTGTTATTAGCACTACTCATGACACAGCTACTTCCAATCAATTGGAGTTGGCGCTTAAGACCTATTGGATTTAGATGATTTCCCCCAAGGGATCCTTCCAGGTCTAACAGTCTGTAATAGCACTAGAGGGATAAGCAAATTCTGGCAGCAGACCCAGAAGCAAATGGAGAAATGCTGAACCAGTCTTGGGGAATGGGAATGGCTACCAGTTTTTTTGCAATGTCCAAGGAAACCTTGATGGTTAACTTGGGAGAACACCAACACAATGCACAAACTCAGGAGGTAGAGACTGCCAAGTAAACAGTGCCATGAAGCTGGGATGGAGTTTATGTACTTTGGAGGACTTCCTCCAAAGGGGTGTTTTCTTTTAGCATTTCGATTTCAAGTTCTAAAACTGTAGCTGAATTACAGATTTTAGCTATTTAGAGAGTGTTGGCTTTGGATTATGCCCTCCCCCTCCTCTTCCTCCTCCTCCTCCTCCTCTTCCTCCTCCCCTGAAGTGGGACCCGGTTATGAGAGTGAAATAAGCAAGATCATCACCTAGTGGCCTGTTCCTCAAAGTGTTGACACTAGATCCTGGTCCCAGAGAGCAGAGCACATGTGCCAAATCCTTGCCCTCATGTTAATTCAACAAGCATCGACTGGAACTCTATACCAGGCACTATTCTGGTGTCTGGGGATATAGAGCTGCTAACACACAACGACAGGTTTAAAAATAAAATTAAGGAAGTGTCAGCTCGGAAACTTAAGAAAGAGCCTTCCCAAAGTGACATTGCATTTTAATGTGTTTACTTTCCATAGATCATAGATGAAGAAGAAACACAGTTTATGAGTAACTGCCCCGTCGCGGTCACTGAAAGCACCCCACGGAGGAGGACACGGATCCAGGTGTTCTGGATAGCGCCACCCACAGGAACAGGCTGTGTGATTCTCAAGTAAGTGAGTAAGGGGTCATTAGAATACTTCACTCTCCCTCCCTGCAGTCTGTCATAGACTTCATGGTGGGGTTACAGAAAGAAGAGTGGCTTTGTTGGGGCATCAGATGAGTGGCATCAGCCCTCTGCCCTTAGTTATCTCAACTCTGAAATGGGGTCAAGGGCCATCACTGATGAAACGCTATAAAAGGAACCATTCGCCCAAATCTCTAATACGGAGATTGCAGTGATTCTCGAATTCAGTGATTCTCCTGGCCACGCTCTAGCTTCTAGAGATATTGATACTCGCGCTGGCTAAGAAAAATTACAAATCAGGTAAGGATAATCTCTGACTTCCTCCATCTGGAAGGAATTGCGCTAGGCTGACCTGAAACCTAACTGTAACCTCTTTAGTCTCTGGCCCTCCTTTATGATCTTATTTTCTTCCTCTTATCCTCAAAACTGCCCTCATGTGCCACTTCCTATCTGGTCTCCTGATCCTCCCTTTGTTAAGTTACAATGCATGATAAGAGGTGCTAACTTGGGGGCACCTGGGTGGCTCAGTTGGTTAAGTGTCTGACTCTTGGTTTCGGCTCACGTCATGATCTCGGGGACATGAGATCAAGTCCTGCATTGGGCTCAGCTCTCAGCACAGAGTCTGCTTGAGATTCTCTGCCTCTCCCTCTCCATCTGCCCCTCTGCCCACTTGTGTGCATACTCCTGTGCACGTGCTCTCTCTCTCAAATAAATAAAATATTTGTTTAAAAAAAGAGGTGTTAACCAGCTAATAGTTTTCCTGTGAAAGTAGCATTATCTCAAACCTGTGTCTCCAAAATGGTATGCCGTGGGATGATGTTCAGAGAGATGTAAATAGGTGGGCAGGAAACCAATTTCTACAGTTAAGTAAGTTTGGAAAATGCTGTAGACTATATCCCCTTCTTACAGATTCACAACATATATTAGCAGATTCAAGGTTTTGCAAAGTCCTACTCAAATGAAATGTGTTTAACTTGGTTTCACCAGCATTTCCCAAACTTATTTGACTCCCTTTTTTCCTGAGACATATATTAACATTCACCAGTTTGGGAAATGCCGCCATACATAACCTATTTTAAATAGATTTAAAGACCATGTAGAGGGATACTGGGAATTTTAGGATTTCAGACAGGCAAATTGTCATAGGTAGATGGACAAGGCTCCAGTCCCAGCATCCAAGAAGCCATTTTCCCATGAAAATTCCCAACCATCTTCCTCTTATTTGAGTCCTCTGGGGCCTTATTTATATATTTGGTTCATCTGTCTACACCTCTGGCAGGTGGACATTTCTACGGTCTTAGAACTGTGGTTAAATTCAGCCCACCTCTGAGGGGCTACTAAGGAGGCATTCCAACCAGGCAGTCCAGTCCCTGCAGCTTCTGGACTCAGCTGTGCCTGGCTTATGAAAAAAAAAAAAAAAAAAAAAAAAAAGCCCAATGAGGTCTCTGGAAGCCTCTGTCCATTGTCCAGCCCCAGCCCGGGCTTTGTCTAGCCTCCCTTTGCTGCCACCTATCCATATATCACTTGTTTCTTAGTTTGATGCAAGCTGAACGTGCTTACTCAGATTCCTTGAGAAGTTTGTCTCTTGGCATCAATCTGTATTGGTGGAAAAAAAAAAAGGGATTAGCAGTAGAACTTTTAAATATGAAACCTTATATATAAACCCCAGTATAGGGGCGCCTGGGTGGCTCAGTCGTTAAGCGTCTGCCTTCGGCTCAGGTCACAATCCTGGGGTCCTGGGATGGAGCCCCGCATCGGGCTCCCTGCTCGGTGGGAAGCCTGCTTCTCCCTCTCCCACTCCCCCTGCTTGTGTTCCTTCTCTCGCTGTCTCTCTCTCTGTCAAATAAATAAAATCTTTAAAAAAAATAAAAATAAAAATAAACCCCAGTATATAACATGTATCTAGTATCTAGCTGAAATGTGGGAGAAAGCCTATGGAAATGAAGGCCACTGAAATGAGAACCAACAGGGGCTCCTTACAGAGGGCTGGCTACACAGCAATGGATTCAGCTGCCATCAGTAGCATTTGGCGAGGACTCCAAGACTGGCCAAGGGGTGGGAAATCTTTGTAGGGGAATAGAAGGGCAGACTGCGGGTATGTTCTGATTGGAGGGTAGGTTATTAGCACGGGGAAGCTGGAAGCGGGATAACCGAGAGTAGAGCATCTTATGTAACTGGTTTGGAGAGCAGAGTTGGCTTTCTCTTGTTGGTCCTGAGTTGGAAATAGGGGAGGCAATGGGGGCAAAAATTAGATGAGCTGGTAGTGAGTGACAAGTCCTAAATGTTCTGGCTGACACTGTAGGCATTGTGGTTCCCAGGCTGGTTGCTGCTGAGTTTGGGGGTCAGAGTTCTATTGTTGTGGTCCTATGTGGCCTGCCTATTGTCCGCTGGTGTTTGCGGGGTCTCAGCCTGGAGACCAGGTTCCCGGCGTGGCTTTCTGGTACGCACACTCTTGCCCCTGGCTGTCTGGTCACTCCGCAGAGCCTGGGGCTCTGAAGAAGAAAGCTGGAAAACGTTAGATTTATGTGGTGAGTCGTCCTGCTCTGAAAATCCCGATCTTTCTGGCTCAGATCTCTGGTTTTCTTTGACTTACTGTTCTCACAAACCAGAAGTGTTTGATCTTCCTGGCAGAAGCCAGAAAGGCCTCTCTTGTTTACCCGTTAGCAATGAACATATGTGAACATATGTTTATCCATGAACAATGAACAAGTGTGGCTTGTTCGGTCCCTCGTTCTTTCAACAAATGTAACTGAGCTTCTATTCGCACAGGCATGCAGGATATATAGACAACTGACGTATGTGCTTGGCCCTCAAGGTTCCACGGGCCAGATGGAGGAGAGAGAAAAGGTCAACCGATACTTTCTATGTACCAGTAATTCAGCAGGCACATCTAGCGGGTTTTATCAGATTTCATCTTCCTAACAAACTACTTCCATTTTACAGAGGAGATCCCAGGGAAATTAGGCGAGTTTCTTGAGTCACATATCCATTTAACTCCAAAGCCCCATGTTCTTCCTTTCTTTTGTTGGTTCTTTCTTTCTTTTTTTTTTTTAAGAAGGTATCTGGAGGAACAAACCAAAGATATCTGGCACAGATGGGAAATCAATATCTACTTCTGTTTCTCAAAATGGCTATTGGTTGTCCCACATCCATTTATTGAAGAGTTTGTCCTTTCTCCGATTGCTTGAAACGCTACTTCATCAAATATAAAATCTTGACACAGGTCCAGTTCTGTTCTGCTGGTCTTTTTATCTATTCCTGCACAAAACCCACACCATCTTATAGCATAATTTTATTTTATGTTTTGGTAGCAAGTCATCGCCCATTAATCTTCTAGTTCAAAATGTTCACGGCCATTCAGGCAGATTCATATTTCCAAACGAATCGTAGAACAAGTAAATTGTAGTTCAATAAAACTTATATTGGAATTTTGAGTGGGGTTGCATTGAATTAATAGTTTAGTGTGGGAAATGTCAGCATCCCTACAATATGTTTCCCCAGTCAGAAATATGGAATATCCCCTATTTATTTAGGTCTTTTATATCCTTCAGTAAAGTACTGTGATTTTTCTTCACTGAAATTGCACATTCTTGCGTGGCTTTTTCCTCATAGGTATTTTATAGTTTCAGTGCTTTTGTGAATGGGCTCCTTTTTTGTTCCTATTATACTTTCTAATCATTGATTGCTTGTGTTTAGGAAAACCATTGATTCTTGTACTCTGAGTTTGAATCTGGACACTGTTGAGTTCTCTTGATCTAATGGCTCATTCGTTCATTCTTTGCAGAAATTATGAATAAGTATACCTTGTGTTTCCTTTTCATGTCTTAGTTTATTATCTGTCACCTCTAGTACACCCATTAAATGGTGGTGTTCATGCTTATTCCTGATTTTAATGGGGATTCTATGATCTTTTACTCTTTACGTATAACATGAAGTACAGGCTTCAAATTGATGCTTTAATCAAGTTGAGAAGGACTCTCTCTCTCTCTTTTTTTTTAGAGAGGGAGGGAGAGAGAACGGGGTCAGGGAGAGGGAGACAGAAATTCTTAAGCAGGCTCCATGCCCAGCGTGGGAACCCTGAGATCATGACCTGAGCCAAAATAGAGAGTTGGACACTTAACTGACTGAGCCACCCAAGTAAGTGCCCCGAGAAGGACTCTTGATCTAGCTGAGAAAGTTTCCTTCTTTTCACATAGAAGGCAGCATTTGGGGAACTGGCCAACCAGTATTCCCTGTATACCTGCCATGTGCCCAGAGCATGGGAAAGGCTCAGGGTATAAACAACGATCCTGACTTCCAAGGTATTTTCAGTCTGGTTGTGGTATAAATAAAAATATGCATGCAAAGGTTAGCAAGCCCAAGGCAAGCATGAACTGGGGACAAATTAAATGTGGTTAATCAGAAAGGAGATGAGTGAGGAATGGAATAATGGGAGCACCAGAGTGTCTTGGAAAGTTAGTGTATATCTTGAAGGCTGTAGTAGGGTTTGGATAAATGGACAGAAGGATGAGGTTATTCCAGGTGACGGGGGTGGACCTAGTGAAACTGAGGTGAGAATAAGAATGGCAGCCCTGGGAGACAGACACTGTGAGATTAGAAGGTCTTTGGGGGCCAAAATCCATTGCTAAGTCATGGAGGTCTTTTAGTGTCAAGATGAAGAGATTGAATTTGAGTCAAGAGGAACGAGGGAGCCATTAGTGGTTATTAAATAGTGGACTGACATGCTGGGAGGAAAGTTCACTAAAAAGTTAGTAAGGACACTTAAATCTGGCAGCAAAGCTCAAAACAGATGAAAGGAGAGATGCCGACTTTCTTGCAGAACCCGCGCTTGCAAAAAGGAGCATTTGTGTTGCAGCGTTTGGTTAATCGTCCTGGTAGGATAAGCTGCAGAGTCTGCTAAATTCCTGTAGATGACAGCTCTGAAGCCTGCTTGGTTAGTTGTGTTCCTTAGTCCAGGAGGGCAGGAAGGGAAGCACATAGCAATTATGCCTTTGCTTTTGGGGCAAACCTGACACCATTTCCATTTTCCATTCGGATGCAAAGATTTGAACATTTCTAAATTACAGGCTTTCCAGGCAGACCTCCTTCGAGCCTTCTCCCTTCACATGAATGACCCAGCACTTAACGTTGCCCCGGCATGCCACATTGCTGCCAGAAGGCTGTAAACGGGATAGCAAGGTAGCAACTGAGGGAAAGAGCCCCTGTGAATAGAATGCTTGTGTACAGACCCCACCAGAGGGAAATCGCGTCTCCTTAAATCTGACAGCTTTTGTCCCCTGAAGTGACCCGCTCCTTTCATACATTTATTACCTTTATGACCTACGTTTTATTACTGGGTTTCTGACACCCATTCGTAACTTTCCGGGAGGGTCTGAGATGTGGGTCCTCCTGCTCCTGAGGAGATAGTCACTGGTGAACCATTTGGGGAATTCCACCTCATGAAACAGGGGTTGGATACAGGGTCCCGGGAGTACTAATAGCCAAGAGCCACGCCCTGTTCTAGGGGCATTACAAATACTTAGGTAATCCTCGCAGCCACTCTCTGAAACTGATACGATAGAGGGCACTGAGGCACAGGAGAGAGTAAGTAACTTGCCCAAGGTCGCCAGGTACATGACAGAGCTGCGATGTAAACAGACGTTCGGGGCTCCGGAGTCTGCGATCTGTACTCTACCATCGCAGATAGGTGCTCCTGGGTCAGGTTCAACTCTGACTTCACTCTCTCCCCCCAACACCATTAGCTGCCAGATCTGTCTCTTCTGTCTCCCACTTGCTTCGTATTCATGGCCTCATCCACAGACACTTCTTGCCCCAGTATTACGAGAACCACCTCATTGCTCACGCCGGTTCCTTGCCCTCTGCTCCTGCCTCTGGGGTAAGACTTGCTGTGCTCATGCGCAGCTGAGTCACACCACTTACCTACCAAAGCTGAATGGTGCTGTCCGTCACCTTCAAGATAAAGTCCAGAATTTTAATCAGAGCATTTAAGTCTCCCCATGTCCTTTACCAGAGTCCCTGATCAGCCTCTTCTTGCCCTGAATCCCTCCATGAACCCTGCGCTCCAGCCATTTCTGTGTGCCCATTCTCTTGGTAACATTTATTGAGAGCCTCCTGGGTGTAGGCACTGAGGACTCAGAGGCTGTCTGAGGATGTCACATACGAAACAGATCAGGTTCACGGTCTTTCATCGGCAATTTGGAAATCCAAGAAACTCTAAAATCCAAAAGATTTTTTTTTTTTTAACTCATTGAGGGCCCGAACCTGCCCGGAACTGACTTGAAGTTGTTCATGGTCTTTTAGTGTAAATATTCATGAGCTGGATGCTGCCCCAGACCCTGATAGGAAATGGTACAAAATATATGGAGTTTGCATGGTATTGTCTTTCTGAAATCCAAAAATATTCTGAATTCTGAACCACACCTGGCCCAGGGGGTATCAGATAAGGGAGCTTTGCCCTGTTGATACAATCCCTGGTGGGAAGTTTGGCAATGACAAGTATCACTCCAAGAGTACAAAGGATGTGGCCCCATGGCAGGACTGGATTGTACATAAATGTTAAAAAGAAGCAACTCATTTCTTGCCCAGTTTCATCACCTATCCCCAGCTGCAGCTGCTACAAGATCGGAGAACTTATTCAGTGTCACCCATTGCCAAAAAATACAGTTAGCATGGTGTCCAAGGCCCTTCCTGACGTGTTTTAGTCACCTCGACAGCCTCATTTCTAGATGCTGAGACTGAGCCTCATGGAGGGGATCAACTTTATTCCTCTTGGTGGCCCTGGTGCAGGGATTGGCAAATCACAGCATGTCGGCCAAATCCAGCCCACTGCCTGTTTTCGTGAATAAAGATTTATTGGAATACAGCCACATTCATTCATTTAGGTATTGTTTAGGGCTGCTTTCATGCTATAGCAACAGAATTGAGACGTTGCAACAGTAAAATATTTTTTCTCTGGCACTTTCTAGAAAATGCTCTAATGCATACCCCAGTGCTAACAACTTAGTCACTGCTGATTCCTGTCCCAGGCCCTCTGAAAAGCCCAGCTGAGACAAAGGCTTGTATTCAGGTGGTTTATTTGGGAAGTGATCCCAAGGAGCAGGGGATGGGGGTGGTAGGCAGGGCATGATTCAGTCAAGTGTTATTAACTTGGCCATCACTGTAGGCAACTGGTGCTTGATCCCACCAGGACCTTTTGAGAGGCCTTATGACACATGTCTCAGAACAGTGTGCCCAGGGATAGAGGGGGAGGCCATTATCCATTGGCTTCCAGCCTCCAGTGATCAAGGTTGGACCCACAACGTGAACTCCCCATGCACTTCTGGGTTGTACACAGGTGAGCGGTCACCAGATTCTGAACCCAGACTGTAGCATCAGCGAAGCTCAGGGACAGGAAGCAAGAGCGCCCCATGAGGACAAAGTGTGCATCATGCAATTGCAGTAGGGCAGAGCTGGTCCCTGCTGTCCCAGTGAGTGGGGTCAGAGCTGGGATGGGAGGATGTGAGGAGGCCGGCGTACAGAGGTGCCCGATGCATCGATAGTGTGCCTGACAACGTGGGCAGCTTATATTCCTCACCAAGCACTGGGCTAGGTGCGCCGCATGCCTTATCTCACTTAATTCCCATAAAAGCCTCTAGGGTCTTCTCTGTTTTCCCTGTAGGATTTTCCCATTTTGTCAATGAGAAAACCAAGGTTTAGAGAGTTCATATTCAGGGTAATAAAGCAGCTAGGTGATAAAGCTGGGACTTAAACCCACTTCCACCTGATGCCAAAGCCTTTGTTGTTAACGAAACACCACTGAACTACCCTGACTGAGCTTGACCAACCCCCACCTGCCCACCGCCTTCTGCCTCTGTTGATCTCTGAGGTCTGTGAGCTCAGAGCCCCTCCTGTAAACCAGGAGGTAGGAGACTGTCTGTTGGGGGCATGGAGGTGGGGAGAGAATGTTGTTTCCTAAGGGAGGAAACTAACTGCCATTTGGAAAGTGAAAACAAACCCTGCACCTGGCAAAAGAAAGACTTATCCCTGGGAAGAGAGGCTGGGTATTAAGGAGGAATTAGGGAACACTCATAATACTTTGTAACTTCATAGAGCTCACCGACCCTTTTTATCTTAGAAGGAAATAACAGAGGAGGCTCACATGAGATGACTGTGTATGATTTGGAGGAAGCTGGCAGCGTTAGGAGGATCTGGGGTGCAGCTTCCCCCACAATTTTTCTGGCATGAGGTATTGAGAAGAACCACCGCATCCTTGTTGTAAGTCAGGGGGGCTCTTGACATCAGCAGGACCGACCAGGGGAGGAAACCGGGAGTGGCCAGAAAGGAGCTGGGGACCCCTGAGCCTGTTGAAGTGGCTGGTTCTGGGACAGCACTCAGAAAGTTGGAGGCGATGGCTAAAAGGGCAACATGTGCTCGGTTTAGGAAGATTTCGATGCCTGAAGACCTATCATCTAACGGGTAGAATCCAGATGCCAGGAGTTCCTGCGAGGCCAGCAGTGGCACGACTGCAGGAGAGCGGTCCAATGGCAGCAGTGTGATTCAGCAGCTGGAGTCCCAGGGGCAGGACCCAGCCCCCCTCCCCGGGGCGGGGCGGGGGGCGGGGGGGGACTGGCAAGCGTTAAACAGGAAGTGCGTTAAACAGAGCTCCAGGCGCTGCAGCAGACCGCCGCGCAGGTGCAACCCTGAAGCCCGGCTCCCCCGACCGCGCCAACCTTGTGAGGGGCCGGGGGCGAGAGTACGCGGCCCGTCCCCATTGTGCACCAGGGCCCCGCGCCCCACAGCAAGATAGCTTCCAGTCCTCCCCCACTGATGGAGCAGGAGCTGCTAGTACCTTCCCTGCCCCGGTCAGGGTGGGATAAACGCATGAGATTTTGACCCTGGGGACATTTTTTAAAAGTTAAGATTCAGTTCACATAACGTGAAATTAACCATTTTAAAGGCATCAGTTCCGTGGCACTTAGTACATTCGCGGTGTTGTGCAACTGCCCCCTCCGTCTCGTTCCAGAACATTGCCACCGCTCCAGGAGTAAAACCCCTCCCCCGGTAAGCAGTCTCTCCCCATTCTCCTGCCTACAACCCCTGGCAACCATCAATCTGCATTCTGTCTCTATGGATTTACCGATCGATCTTTCAGATAAATGGAATCGTACAATAGGTGGCCTTTTGCATCTGGCTTTTTTCACGGAGCATAGTGTTTTTGAGGTTGATCCATGTTATAACAAAGTATTGGTACTCATTCCTTTATATATCTGAGTAATGTTCCATTATCTGTATATTCCACAATTTGTTTACCACCCCTCCCCCCGTGGGCATTTTTGACATGGAATAATCAAAGTATCAAACTAGAAACGTTTGGGCAACAGTGAAAAAGTACCCAATGGTGTCACACCTACATATATTTAGTCTCTCTATTTTTTTAAACCGGGCAATACACACAAGAGATGTGTTGTTCCACTCCTGAGCCACACCCCATCCCTGAGAAGGACAGTGATGACTCGGGGACAAGGGTAGAAAAGGACAAAGAATTGGTTCCACGTCTACTTTGTCTTTCAGGGTCATGAAGTAAGTGTGAAACAAGTTAGCATCTTCTACCCTGTCACCAAAATGGCTTGATTAGATCCTTTGCACCCAGTATGGGACTGCAGTAGAACCAAGTCATATAAACTTGGGCATTCGTTACTGCCGCTGGAAGGGGCAAGGGCAGAAGCCCTCCAGAGAAGCAGATGATGCTGATCATCCTCTGCAGAGGCCCACAGCTCCATCACCACTCATTTTCAACTACTAATCAGAGACTTGTCCCTGAATTGTGAGCCTCCCTGCAAGCCTGCTTGCCACAGACAACACTCAACATAACGCCAATGAAGAAATGAAATGACATAAAAGGAAAGAACGTTCCCCACTCCTTCCATGATTGATTAGTACAGGCTGATGGCAGTTCCATTTGTCCCTGGGCATTTCCTGAAGATTTTACATCAGACTGCCCCTGGAAGCCAGGAAAATAGGAGAAAAAGCTCTCTTATATCTTAGTTCTCTGCTATTCATAAATGAAAATCTTGTTAATTTAGAGTTTGACAGCTGTGGTGCATTTGGAAGGCCAAGACAGCTGTCATGAGCACTCCGGCTTATTTTTCAAACAGATGTTTAATTTGACTTTAGTGCTATTGCCAATTTTTTAGGAGAAAAAGAGGGGGAAGCAGAAACAGAAATAATCATTATATTCATCATTTGGTTTCCTTTCAAAACCTAAGTCGGCATGATGAACGATGACCTCAGACTTGCTCTAATTGCAGTTTTGGGCACAGGAGTGGTTAGCTATCATCTACTACATGGTCCAAGGTCCATCCTTCCTTTTTTTTTTTTTTTTCCGTAAAGTCAGAGGCTGTTTTGTGATAATTACACCCAGACACTGAACAAAGTCCCAGCTACCCAGAAAAGCCTTCCAGAGTACAGAAAAAATGGGGGAGTGGTGAGCATTGGGTGACTGGGCCACAACGCCAGATGAAAGCCACACGGCTGAGTCTCGTCTTGCGGCTATGGAATCAGGAAACCAGCAAGAGCAAACAGACAGAGCCCTTGGAATGGCAGCCAGGGTCTCCCACTCACTCTCTTCCTATCTCCCATGCTTCTGTGGCTCAGGCAGCTGGGTTCATGCATGCTCACAGTGTGCAAATCGGTCTCAATGTATAAAATTAAACACATCTGTGGCTCCACGTAGAAATCTGATGAGTCAGAATGTGCTTGAACAGGCCCCGCTGTTCCAGTCCACGTTGCTTGGAGGACTCTTCCTTCACACCAGCTGTGTCGCTAGGTAAACCTACTTCCCGGATCTGATTTCTCTACCTTTGCTTTTTTGTGTTTGGCTTTCAGTGGTCTCACTTGGCTCCCACTTTGTACCACCATCCACAGCCTTCTTTGACAATCCCTCCTTAATGGGGACAATATATGCAATAACACACTCCCTGCATATCTCTGTACCCGTCTCTTTGTACACTGTGATGGAAGACATCTTGCCACCTTCCTTAGTCAACAACTGTGACATGTGCTATGCTAAAGAAGAATCCATCCCAAGGAAAAATTTGGCAGATGTCCTGGATCCCAGCTCTGAAGTCATGGTTTGAAGGAAGAATGGTCTACAGCTTCATCCAACTAGTGCTAGAAATAACAGGACACTCTAAACAGAACCAAGGTGGGCTCCCAGGGCCAGTCTGACTCCTCAAAGAGGGGGCCCCACATCTTTTTAAATAGAAAGTATTCTTTGAAGATTATTAATCAGAAACTAATTCTTCCTTAACATACAGATACACCAGGCTTCTGCCATGGTGACCACCGAAGAATTACGGGGAATCTTTAGGGAATTATTACATGTATCAAAACCTCCTGGCTGTTGCTTGCCACCCCACCATTTACCTAGGACTAGACTATGGGTCCATTCCTCAGGCAATTTCTCCCCATTTTTGCTCCATACTTGGAGCTCTGTCGCTTAATACTCCACATCACACCTAAGGCCAAGCCACAAAGGTTAATAAAACGTTGTTGAAAGCCTGGGGAGTGCCAGGACGAAATTGTAGCACAGAGAAACTATAATCGGCTTCTAGATTTTGGCTGCTCCTAGGGCCCAGAAGCCCAAGCTCATCCTTGGGGCGGGGGGGAGGGGGGGCGGGCGTGGAGGGGGGTGGGGGGAATCCCCTGCTCCTCATGCTTGGTGAGCATCTGGCTCTCTGCCTACCCTCGGTGGCCGGTTTACTTCCCCCCGAAAGAATGCCTTTACACAAATCCCAGTTGCCCCAAATTCCAGACCCAACTCCCCTCTGGACTAGTTCGTTCAGCATTACAGATACAAAGGTGGAGTCACAAGTCAGGTGACCTGAGATTGAATTCTGGCTCCACCACTTAACTAATGACATTAGGCAAGTCATTTTAAATTCCCAGTGCCTCACGTGTTGTGATGAGCACTGGGTGTTATACGCAACTAACGATCATTGAACAGTACATCAAAAACTAATGATGTACTGTATGGTGGCTAACTGAACATAATAAAAAAATTTTTTAAAAATTTAAAAATTTCCAGTGCCTCAGATGCCTCCCCTGTAAAATGGGGATAATAATAGTACCTGCCTCATAGGATTGATGTGAGGATGAAAGTGTTTAGAACAGCATCCGGTATAGAATAATAAGCTCTATAAATGGCTACAAGACTCTTGTTGTTTTTGTGATTATTGCTTTACATTTGCAATAAAATGAAGAACTCACATACATGTTTCTTTTTTTTTTTTTTTAAGGTTTTTTATTTATCTATCTGAGAGAGAGAATGGGAGACAGAGAGCATGAGAGGGGGAGGATCAGAGGGAGAAGCAGACTCCCCGCTGAGCAGGGAGCCCGATGTGGGACTTGATCCCGGGACTCCAGGATCATGACCTGAGCCGAAGGCAGTCGCTTAACCAACTGAGCCACCCAGGCGCTCCCACATACATGTTTCTAAGACAAAAGTAGAGGCTCATCCCTGGAAGTGAATTCCAGTTTCTGACCCTTAGGACAAAACCGGTACATTCTGAAACCTGGTGTAAAGCTTTAAGCCCTATTAGGTTTTAGTCTCACTGTGTCTGCTTTCCATTTGCTTGTTTGCTCCTTGCCAGTTCCCATACACAATATGAAGTGCTGTTAAGAACCACATAAAACACAATAGTCATGTTGAATTTCAGACCTCGAGACCAGGGAAAATAAAAACCAAAATCTAACATCAAGAGGAAGACCAAGTACAAATAGACATGGGCTGTACATTCCCGCAGATTTGTAAGAGTAACATAATGGATTGCAGCCTATTCAATAAAATGGAGAGCTGGGGGCTGTCTGATATAAATAAGTACATGTGCCACTTCAGTGAATGAACAAATAAACCAACAAAGACATTTGGAAAGGTTGATAAGGAACAGGATGTTTATATCATCGCAAAGTCTCTGCCCTCAAGGTGCTTAATAACGGCAAAGAGCCAAACAGGAATGTCTGGCAGACACCAGTGATAGGACAAATCTAAATTTAAATCACGAGCCCCCTGATAGGATGCAGTGAGAAGAACGCAGCATCACTTCTATGATATTCCCACTAAAGACGCATAACCTGAGTCTAATCCTGAGGAAGCATCAGACAAGCTCAGTCATTTTATAGAATTACCTGACATGTAATCTTCAAAGAGTTTCAAAGTCATAAAAGTCGAGGAAAGACTGAGGAACCATCCTAGACATAAAATCTAAGTGCATTCTGTGATTCCAAACTAGGTCTTTTGGCAATAAAGAGACAATTTAAGTCAAAACTGGAATAGGGTTTGAGGGTTGGATGTATTAATGTTAATTTCCTGTGTCTGGTGGCTGTGTGTGGTTACACAGGAGAAGGTCCTTGTTTGTAGGAAATACACAAGAAAGTACTTAAGGCAACTGGACATCATTCAACCACCTGCTTGTAGATGCTTCAGGGGAAAACAAGTTCTTTGTACTGTTCTTGTAAGTTTTCTTTAAGGTCGAAATGGTTTTGAATTAAACAGGCCCAGCGCAAAGGCAGGGGCTGGTGGGGTAGAAAGGAAAAAGGGAAAAGCTGCATTTGTATCTTCCCTTCTAGATTTTTCCCTTTTCTTCCTGGTTTCCTCCTCTCAGAAGGTTGGGCTAAGATGTGGATGAGAGTGTCCTGGGTTCAATCAAGAATATAGGCAAGGACTCTTGCCAGGCCTGATCTCCAGGCTAAGTTCATCTGTTCCTTGATTCCTTCCCGTGGCACCATAGATCTGTACCGGGCACCATGCCCAACAGCAGGGATGCAGAGATGAGCAGGACACAGCCTCTTGGGAACTCGCAGTGGCAGGAATAGGATTATATGGTGTAAAGGAGCCACACTGGGAAGAGTGCAGGGCTGGGGTGGGTGGGCACCCAGCCGAGTCTGGGGTGGTGCAGAAGGTCCAGAGAGCACAGTTCGTAACCTGACAAATAAGGCAATAGGGGAGAGAGAGGGAGGAGACAGAGTATGGCATTGTCCCTAGCCCAGAGAAAGCAAGGAATGTTTGAGAACCTGCATGTGGAGCCAGATGGTAGAGCAAGAAAGAGTGCAGTTGTGGGGCGGCGGGGGGGGGGGGGGGGAGGCGCAGAGGTGGTGCTCTATCCTTTCCTTCACCAAAACATCCCTTCTTGGAGCATTCAGCTGGGTATTGCTCTAATTTTTTAATAACAAATAATAATAAATAAAATATGTGCTGACATACCTTCTTATGATGAAAGTAGTATTGTCCCATTTTACAGAGAGGAAACTGAGGCACATCAAGTCCAACATCGAAAGCAGTAGAGCTGCGATTTGAACCCCAGACAGCCCAACTCCACAGCCCAAGCTTTTGCTCTGCCACTCTACTGTATGAGTAGATCGTTGACGAGGATGAGTTCTCACGAGGATTACTGGTCTTTTATAAAGAGGGTTGTCTTTTATATCTAGTTCTCTAACGGTAGGGGCGAATGGGGGAGATGCTTGGGAATTGCGGTGGTTGGTACATCTTACCCACTCGAGTCACTCCGCTCTCGCCTGCTTGCAGCCTCCCCTGCCCGCACTGTCAGCAGTCGTGTGAGACCAACTGTGGGCCCAGGTAAGCCCGGAGCCAGGGCAGCTCATGATGGAGGAAGGAAACAAAGAGTCAAATCACAGAAGAAAGACTGAGGGTCAGGTCCAAAGGGCCCTCGGTGGGAAAGGCAGTCACAAGGGGGCGAAACAGGGCACCAAGCTGGATCAGGGTGAGCAGTTCAGGATGGAAACTGTAAATAAGGCAAAGGTGTACGAGGCCCCTTGGTATGTGGTGCTGTAGGTGGCCCTTGGCCTCAGTGGGAAGAGAAGGCAATGTGTCTTTCTCCACCCTCTAGCTCTCCTCCACAGGACTCAGTTATTCATCCTGACAAACATTTAGTGAGCATTTACTATGTGCTGGGCTTGTGCTAGCTATGGGGAGGGAAGAAGAGAGAACAAGGCTGAGGGACTGGCACGAATATTGATCTGAGAACCTGAAATGCCAGGTTCTCTCTTAAACAAGCCTGCATTTCCATTTTCACTTTAGCCCCTGGAACAAAGCCAGGAATGTGGGAGGGAAGAGCCAGCCCTCCCCCTCCCCCCCCCACCCCTGCCCCCCACCAGCAGCCTCTATCATGGCCATTTCTAAAACAGCTTTTTACAGAAAGTCTAATCTCTCTGGCCATCACTACAGATTCTATTCCTAATCACATTTTGCAAGATGGTTCTTGACAGATTGCAGCATTGCACTAGAGAGTTTGCCCCTTGCAGATGGGCTCTGGAGTCGGTCAGGTCAAGGGTCAAGTCCTGGCTTTACCAAGTCTGAGTGGGTTTTCCTCCCTATAAAATCGAGATGAGGAGCTAAGGCATAGTGCCCCTTTGCATTTTTTAAATAGTCTACGCTTTACAGACCACCTTCCCAATACTCTTGCAAACTTGACGTCATAGTCATCATGGGAAATTAAGGCTCAGAGAGGTACTGTGATTTGAACTGGGTCTTCCAGACCCTGAGTGTACAAGTCAAGATAGAAACCTGGTCTACACTTTTAAAACAGAAAGGATTTGCTGTGCTTTTGCTCCTTTTCTTTTATGATGATCAAAGTCACTGTAGAACGCTGGGGACACCTACATAGACTCTCTTTGACAGTAGTTTTAGCTCGGAATTTCCTTATTGCATGGGAGTCATGAGAGTCCAGTGAAGAAAGCTGTGGTTTGTGGAGTCAGCCTCATTGGGTTCCTAATCCTGCCTCACTGATTAAGAGTTACGTAAACTTGGTCAAGATACCTGGTCCCTCCGTACCTAGGCTTTTTTCATCTGTTACAATAGTACCTACCTCATTGACGGGAGAATTAAACAAGACCATCTATGCCAGCGATTTTCAACCTTGGCTGCACATTAGAATCACCTGAGCAGTTTTTTAAATTCACCAGTGTTCTGGTCCCCGCTCTGGAAATTCTGATCTCCTTAGTCTAGGGTGAAATCGGGGTGTCAACACTTTTTAGAAACTCCTCCAAATGATTTTAATGAGTAGCCAGGGCTGATGTTAAAAAGAAAAACCACAGACCCAAAATGGTGTCACTTAGGTTAAGGCTTCAAGTCAGTAAACCAAGACTTAATACCTAACCTAACTGCAGTTACACCCCCCATGGAATATAACTTTATTATTTTTTTAGGGGGCTAGGGGCAGAGGGAGAGGAAGACAGAGAATCTTAAGCAGGCTCCACACCCAGCACAGAGCCTGACACGGGTCTCGACCCCATGACTCTGAGGTCATGATCCAAGCCAAAATCAAGAGTCGGACACTCAACCAACTGACCACCCAGCTGCCCCCAAAGAATATAACTTTTAACAAGCCCCTCAGGAATTTTCTGGTCAGCACTAATAAGGTAATCAGTTCCATGAGCCCTTTTTATCTGACAAAGGAAGATAAAGTAATTCATCTACTAGAATCCTTTTATCCCCAAATGAAGGTGACCTCACCTGAAACAATCCTTTTTTTTCTGTTTTTTGACTTCCTTGTCCTGCCCTTAAAAATCTTTGTCTTTCTGTAGCCCTTTGGAGCTCTTCTCTACTTGGTAGTTGGGATTCTGCCTGTTTCATGAATTTATTAATAAAGTCAATTAGATCTTTAAAATTTATTGACTTTTTGTTATTTAACACTGAGAACCCTTGAAGTATATAAAATCCTTACTACAGAGTACCTGGCACATAGTAAGGACTCAGTAGATGTTAATTGTTATACAAGCTGATGATAAGGTCAAGGCCTGTGGACTAATGCTGGTGAATAGGTATGAGCATCCAGTGGGCCCAAGCTACTGGGGGTAGGTACCAAGATGAGCAAGAGAAAGTCCCTACTTCATAAGGGCTTAATTAACTCTTCAACTGGGTAGGAAACACATAAATACATGATAAGTTAAATAGCAACATGAGGTTTAAAGTTGAAAGAAGAAAGGAAGATTCGGCATAGATGCTTTTCATATTGGTTTAGTTCATTACTGCTCACAAGAGTGGACATGAGCCCAAATCTGTAGAGCAGAAAACTGAGACATAAGCTGTAAATCATCTACTACCCCCTGAAGAGGTAGGTCCAGGATCAAACCTGACTGGAAAGGTGGTTCTCTTATACCATATCTTTATCATTCTGAATTCATAGTGATTATAAAGAAAAAGTAATGAACTAGTTGGGATTAGAATTGAGAAGGTTTAAAAACAGTCCTTCTGTATGTATGTATATACCTGTTAATCTGTTTATCATTCTTTCCATTTATCTTTCCTTACTTCCATCCATCCATCCAATTCTGTTACCCAACATGGCCATAAAATAAGATTTTTAGGGAGCCTGGATAGTTCAGTCTGTTAAGCGTCTGACTCTCGATCTCAGCTCAGGTCTTGGTCTCAGGGTCGTGAGTTCAAGCCCTGCCTTGGGCTCCATGCTGGCTGTGGAGCCTACTTAAGAAAGAAGAAGAAGAATATATTTAGTTTAATCAAATATTTTGGCTAATATGCCAAACTTTGGGGTATATTTGGGGTATATTTTAAGTGAAGTTTAAGTGAAGTTAAAAAAATTATCATTAAACTTCACTTCCAGTAAATCACAGAGGAATAGTATAGCTGAGGATATGCTTTAAAGATGCTAATGGAATCAGAGTATTTAGTGCAGATTAACTACCCCTCCTAAACAGTAATACAAATAGAGGAAAACAAAATTAACATGATTAAATACATTCAGAGACTATTTATTCTGTTAATTGTTAAAATTTAGGCAATAAACTGCAAGAGACTTGCAGCTGCAGCTCCAAAATAGCTGGTCCTCCCCTCAGCTGCTGCTAATTAATGCGGTTTTCCTAATAACAGTTTTCTGATAGCAGAGAAACAGGGGTAAGTCAAAACAACTTCATTTTTATGCTGATAAGCCCTGACGACAACAACCAAAAGAGCCCAACGGGATCCACATGGAAATGCTGCTCACTGCTCCAGAAAGGAGCAGAAAAGTGCTCTGAACAATTGTCCATTGCCTGTGTAAGTGACCTATCTTCTCTTAATTTGTCTGACACTTTTTTACTCCCGAAAGACAATTCCACGAGGCCAGTTTGCACCATTCAGTATGCAGAACTCCCACTGGGCAGAGTTAGCAGGAAAACAGCTCAGAAGTTGCCAGTTTCTCTCGAGTCCAACCCATCTATGGTTGCCTTTGATCCATGTATTGATCCCCAGTCAGTTGCAGTTAATTGGTTTTCCCAAAATATGTTACACAAATCATAGCACTTTATTAATCAAAGAACTGTCTTGGCCTTCCTAAAGAGGGTACAAGACACATAGAAAGCCAGGATCTATTTATTAGCTTTTCCTTCTGACGGTCCAGCACAATATCTTCCCAAACTGGGCCAGTCAGTGGCATTAGACCTCTGGCCGTGAGGGACTGCTGGTCCTCTCTGGGACAGCTTGAACAGACAAGAATCCAAGTCAGCGGGCGCCTGGGTGGCTCAGTTGGTTAAGCGACTGCCTTCGGCTCAGGTCATGATCCTGGAGTCCCGGGATCGAGTCCCACATCGGGCTCCCTGCTCGGTGGGGAGTCTGCTTCTCCCTCTGCCCTTCCCCCCTCTCATGCTCTCTCTCTCTAATAAATAAATAAATAAATAAATCTTAAAAAAAAAGAATCCAAGTCAGCAGGAAGTTGAATTCTAGATTTTCAGGATCAACTATGTCAGTCCAAAGGGACACTATGCATGTCGATGCATTTGGATGCGGGGATTAAATAGAGTACAAAGTGTCATTCACTGGAAGATCATTACCAAATATCCTTCTAGGATAAGGATTCTGCTAGTTCATTTTCTTGAAATGTATCTTACTTTGTATCAGAAACATCATTGACATGGAGCCATCCAGAAAAATAGGGAAATGTAGATCCCAATCCGATGGCATGAACTCAACCACTTGTGAACACAAAACAAAGTAGTGCCCAGGGAAAAGTTCGATCTGTGGGTTCACCACACTGTGGGGGTCCAGCTTCAAGGACGTCTGTTGTGCTGCCCTCTGGAGGTGGCGACCCTCTGGTTTTATTCTTGTTCTCTTACAGAGATGGGGAAATTGAAGCCTTCCGCTCCCTCACTGTTTCTCTCCATCTCCACTGTGACTTCTGTCCCTACTCTGTGAAGGTTCTAAGCATTTCCCAGGGACACATGCTCTTGAGCTAAACATCCTCATCTCTCCAAGATACACAACATGTAAATGTGGTTACACCTTCACCTTTGCGAGAGATATTTTTATTGATTTGTTGGGTTTTAATTTATTCCTTGCCTACTTGAGGGAAAAAAGATTTGCAGTACCTTATTTAACATGGATAAGGGGCTCACTCTTAACTCCCCCATGTCAAGAGTTAGTGAAAGTTTTTTTAATTTAGCATATATTTTTCAGAAAGAACGTGTCGCTTGCATTCTTCTCTGCATTAAAATGAGGTCCCATTACTTCTCTTCCACATTATTTTTCAGAAAAAGAAAGTTCTTGGCTCACTTGCTTTCTCTTTCTTTCTCTCTTTCCTTCTCCCCTTCCTTCCTCCCTACCTCCCTCCCTTCCTTTCTTAACTTCTCTCTGAAAGTATTCTCTATGAGAAAGGGTAGAAAACAGGACAGATCATACCCAGATTTTGTGGCCTACATGTGTTCGCATGTTGTTGCTCTAGAGCTCTGTGGGGGTCCAGTGTGACCATGGCATAACGCTAATCAGCTCATATGACATAAGAATGAGGTCAGATGCTACGAGAGGGCCACAGATGTTGGAAAGAAGAAACCTGGGACAAATCTGGAGTGAGTCAAAAATGTAAGGCCTGTGAGTGTCTTTTGCAAAGAGTCAAAGGATGAGCAAAGTGGAATGCATAGTGCAATCAGCAATGGTTTTTTCCATAAAGGAACTCTGTCCCTGGTTTAACTTCCTCCTGGCAGACATACCGTCATCCTGCTGATTCCCAACATTGTGAAGGGATTTTGAATTCAACCCGAACGGTTCCTTTTGAGAACAATGGCTGCCATTGGCCAAACTGCCTGGCTGGAACAAAGCGAAGCAGACTTAACTGGTCTTTATGCAGTGGGAAATGTTTTGTGACTCAGACCAGTCCCTGTTTGCTGTTTACCCCGCACTCTGGGCAGCACTGCTAACACAAAGGACCTTATGCTTCTTGCCAGATCGTGGACATATGGTAGACACTCAACACGATGTGTTGAATATAAAAGAGTTGACTTTCGGGTAAAGTCAGTAATATGAAAACATATCACATCGACACACCTTCAGCGCTTTTTGCAGGGAAGGCACTATGCTCAGTGCTAGAGGGGCGAGCAAGTACAAAAAGGGCCCTTCCTTGAAAAACCTCAGAATTCAGTCAGAAGTACAAAACATAAACACACAGTAAGTTAAATTGTAGTACAAGACATTGCAGTTTAAGCAAACCTCGAGTGTCCCGTGCCCGAATGCCAAATGAACAGGAAAGATCAGTGGCGTTCTAGAAACCCAAAGGAGGTTGCTTCTGATGGTCCTGGTCAATGAGACTCTGAGGCAGCGGTGAGGTGAAATGGCGACAGATGGGGGAGGCAGGCGGGGAGTCCATCCTTGGCTTATCAAGTAGCAGGGGCAGAAGCCAGGAGGGGCTGTATGCCACACATTCTGCACCCAGGGAAATGGCAGGGCTGAGTTCAGGTCGTTGGGAAGAGTCAGGCGGACCATGGGGGTGGGGTGTGTGTGGGGCTCAGACCATGATGGCAGCTTGCATCCTGGTGTTCAGGAGTATGGACGTTTAGCCCAGAGTTTAGACCGTGATCTCTAAGTGAGAGAGGCACCTTTGCGTAGAGACCCAGTGCTGGGGTCGAGTGGGGCAGGGTGGAGGTGGGAGGTGACATAATAGGACCATGGCACCACTCTGCCTAATAGTCGGTGAGAGGAAGTGGTAATGTGCTGGAGGTGACAGTTAATCCCCTGGCAGAGTGTAGGTGAATCGAATGGGTCGGCAAGGAGAAGAGACGTCTTACGAGGTTACTGCAGTAATCGTCCAGGGAGCCCTTCATTGACTCCTCCGTGCGTGTCCTTCCTCGGGCAGGGAGGTAGGTGGGGGCCTCGGGTGGGGACTAATAGGCGTGAAAAGCATGACTCCAAAATTTAAAGCAGTGCTTCTTGTAGAATCTGTCCCCAAAACAATGCTCATACTTAAATTTTGCAGACCGCTTTTTCGGGGACTCAGGAATCTTCTGAAACCCATTCACGGGCCATGAATCCCTATCTAAGAACCATCACCACCACCCCCACCACCACCCCCACAGTCCCCAGCCCAGCCGAGAGGATGGAGACTCTCCCAACACCCAGATCTGCTGCTCTACCGGAAGCTCCCATTTCCACAGCGGAAAGCCCGGGGTGACTGGGAGGCTCTGGGAGGAACAGAAAGGATGTCAGGTGGCCAAGGCGTAAGGACCTTGCTCTGTCGCCTGCACTGCTTCCTTCCATTTGAGAGAACGGTGCTGCCAGTCGTGGCTTGTGGGAGCCCACAGAAAGGAGGCAGTGGAGGCCACGGCAGAGCGGGACCGAGTGGGGAAGGGGATGACTTGTATGAGCCAGCCAGGAGTGCCTTTATGATATGGAAGCATTTCCTCGGGCCGAGAGGCTGGGATGGTTATGTGATGACAGCCGTGCCCTGCCCAGAGCAGCAAGGCCCGCAAGGCACACCGGGAAGCCCAGGAGCGATGCTGCTCTTCTGTTTCTTGTCCAGTCGAAACAGGTTCTATTTTGGATCAGAGCATAGTCTGGAGAGAGAGAGAGCAGTTGAAGCCTTGGATGCTTGGAATAAAAATTTAAACTTTATCTTTAGAAAAAAAAAAAAGAGCATATATCTTAGTTGGAGATTTTATTAAACAGAATGACAGTCATGCGATTTCACATATCTGCTATCCTTCATTTCAGACCAAACACTGGTTCTGAAGCTTTTCAAGGTCAGGGACCCCCTTGGAGAAACAGAGGAACACCGTGGACTCTCTACCAGACATATGCACTTGTGCACATCACACAAAATTTCATCATCCTGAGACCTGTCTGTGGACCCCCAGATTAAGAACCCCAGGTTCAAAGAGCCTTGGTTAGATCCTCTGCTAGTTTCCAGGCCGGCAGTGATGAAGGTCCCAGGGGTGGAGGGGCTCACAGTCCGCTGAGGGTTTATAGATGTGAAGACGTTGGAGGGAAAAGTGAGGCAGGTGCTGACCAGCATCTTGACTGGATAAGCCATTATCCAGCAGAATCATGGGTTCAGCCATGTCAGAGAAACAGCAAACCCACCTGTCAGCTGTCCCCACTGGGAACACCCCAAGTACTGGTAATCGTGTTATGAAATGCTGAGTAGCATGCTAAGGCTGATTGGGAGGCGGGGGAAGGGAATTTTCAGGAACATCAAACCCCAGGCTATTGTAATCTTAAGAGAAAGAGATTTTTGGCCTAAAGATGTATCGTGAGATAGTACCTTCACCCCAGGCCCAACAATTAGATGTATTTCTCTTTGCAAGGTGAAAAAATGCCATGGATCAGTTAAGCCAGAGAGAGGAATCTATGAAGGGTCAAAAGATGCTGAAAAAATACTGACAGTTTGGTTTAAAATAATTCTAGAAAATAAGAAATGGTCGTGTTCACTACCCAGAATTGCCTACCTGTCAGAGCTCCCACAACTGGGAATACATCCTGCAGTCTATTTATTTTGTCCATGTGAGTTTATTTAAGATTTTTCCAACAGATGACAAATTTCCAACCAGTGATCTAACAGATTCCCCTAAGGGTTCCCACTGTTTCCTCGGCCACAGCTTACAGGCATATAAAAGCCTCCTCCAGAGGGAAAAAAAAAAAAGGATATTTCACTCTCCTGTGTGTTCCTGTCAAACTCCCACCCACCCCGCTTCCTTTCCGGCATGTCACTCTTCACACTGGTTCTTACCTGCAGGCCTGCCTGCTCTCTTCCGAGTCAATGTGAACAGGTGCCTGTCCCTGGCGTCCCATCAAAAGTCCCAGCAAAGGGCAGAATGACCTCCCACCCACCAAATACAGAGCATCTTTCTCCAAGACTCTTCTGATCAAAGCACCCCTACCCCACCAGCATCCTCCAGTGGCTCCCCAGTGCCATCTCCTGGCCCAGTATCTAGGGTCAGCAGAACGGGCTCTACCTCACCTTTTGAACCACGCTCCCTTGTGCTCCCACAATGGTTTGTTCATACAAACCTCTTTCTATCAGTTTGAGAGCAGTGCTCATAAGAAACTTGACTAATGATAACGTCAACAAATAGAGGGATTTGTTTGTTTGTTTTTGATAAAACATTAAAAGGCCAGACGTAGGTGACTGCTTGGATTGTTTCTGTAGCTAAACAGTGTCGGGGCCAGGGTCTCTGCTTTTTTTCTCTGCCTTTTCCTCATGGTCACAGAATGGCTGCTTTGTTTCCCACATTGTGTTTGTAGTCAAGGCTAGAAGAAAACAGGGACAGGCAAGGTAGGTCATTAATTTTTTTCAGCTGGAAAGCAAAGCTTTCTCACATGGTCTCTCCTCCATCCTGCACACCTCCCCTTCTGATAGTGAGGCCACATGTGGGGCACATGCACCCACTCCCCAGCTGCAAGGAAGGCTGGGGCAGTGAGACAGGGCTATTGTGACTGGCTTACCTGGTATCACCCCCCAAAGATCAGGGTTATGAAATCATGAAAGACGGAAGGCATGGATACTGAGTAGATGCCAGCACTCATTATGCAGGATTCTGAGTCAGCAGATTATGTATCTCTCTCTCTCTCTCTCTTTCTTTCCCTCCCTCTCTCTCTCTCATCAGGCTGTTGACTATTGGATGTCACACTAGGCCTTATTCATCCTTGTACCTCCACTCCCTCACACAGCTAGCTCTGTGGCACCTACTCTGGTAAACAAAACACGAGTAAATGAATGCCTGTCTGGTTTGAATGCCTCTCATATCTAAATTAGCTCTTTTAAAACATAATCCAGTTTTATTCTTTTCTTTTCACATCTCTCTTATGAAAATCAATTCCTCATTGTTAATTTCCCATTGGATTTTGGGAAGGTAAGTGTTGGAGTAATAGTATTGACAAGCTATATGATAAAGATTAGGTCTGAAATTGGACAATAATAAGAGAAAAATGGAACCATAATAAGCTCATTATCCCCAGGGTCATGGGGTCATTCTGAGAAGAAATAAACTGTGTTTAAAAATACTTCTTCTCCAGTTTTTGTTCAAATTAAAACCGGGGCTTTGTAGATGTAACTATGTTCAATGATGTGACTCAAGAGCTTGAGAAATCCAATGATCATCATACAAGGTTGGGAATGGAATGTAGTCTTGTTAAGAACCGAACAGACCTCCCAGCCAGATTCTGGTCATAACATAAGCTGTGTGTGTATGTGCAGCACTGTGGAGTGCTGGTAGCCCAGGTTAGGTATAGAAAGACTATGGATGGGGTGCCTGGGTGGCTCAGTCAGTTGAGCATCTGCCTTCAGCTCAGGTCGTGATCTGAGGGTCCTGGGATCAAGTCCTGCATCGGGCTCCCTGCTCAGTAGAGAGTCTGCTTCTCTCTCTCTCTCTCTCTCTCCCCCTCTGCCCCTCCCCACTGCTCATTCTCTCTCTCTCAAATAAATAAATAAAATCTTAAAAAAAAAAAAAAAAAAGGAAAGACCATGGGTGGTGGACCTGCCTAGGGACTCTTTCTGGCGTACAGCTCTAACTGCTACAAAGTGCCCGTCCCTGGTTACAGACTCAGTTTCTGTGGCATCTTTCCAAGAAGTTATTGTGATGGACCTCATTCCTACCACCTCTACCCCCACCTCATCCCAGCCAGAAATGGCCTGCTACCCCTGAGTCACCATAGCACTTGTAGATGATTCTCCACTTGGGGTTCCAACATACCATGTATTCTGAGAGTCATTTGAGAATGTTCTTTCTTAGAGTGTGGCAGCTTGTCATAGGCACACTTTCTTTAGGATGGCATCATCTGGCCCTCATCTAACCCTATTACACGATTTTATTACCAGACTCCAGCCTGGTGGATGGTACCAATGTCAATGTCCTCACCATAACATTATACAGACTGAACTTTTACAAAATGTTACCATTGGGGAAAATTGGACAGTGTACGATTTCTCTGTATTATTTCTTAAATCTGCATGTGGATCTGCAATTATCTCAATACAAATTCCAAAAATTAAAAAAAAAAAAATTCCTCCTTGCGCCTTCTGTCTTTTGTTTCAGTGGTTGGCATCACCATCCCTCCCTCTAGTCACTGGGGCTGTCACTTAACCTACCTCCCTCTGATAGCTGTCTCATCTGTAAGACAGGTATAATGGTAGCGCCTACTTCATGGGATTGTTGGGAGCATTAAATAAGTTAATATTTGTGAAGGACTTGAGTGTTTCATTGTTAAAGAAACAAAAAACAAATAAATTATCTTGTACTCCACCGCCTCTTTCTGCCCAGGTCCTGTAAGTTACCCAGGCCTGATAAATTTTCCTACAACGTGTGTCTCAGATTCTCTATTTCCACTGCCCCAATCTTAATTCAAACCTTCAGGGTTTCCAGTTGCAGCCTTGCAAAGGCCAAGTTAGTCACTGCTCTTCTGCCTCCCGTGGCTCCTCCATCATCTCACTCAACATTGATTTCCTGTTTCCTTTATTTGTCTCGCTCTTCTCCCACTAGGCTAGGATCTCCTTACTGGAAGGCACTGTCTCTTATTCATCTTTGAATTTTCAGCTCCTATCAGGTGTCTGACACAAAATAAGTCCTCAGTAAGTGTTTTATGAATGACTGATAATTAAGCAGGAATAATCTCATGGCAGTTACTAGCATTGCTTCTTTGCAGTAATTGTAGATGACTATACCAGTCTCTGAGTCTATAGCTTTGTGACCCCAAATGTAGATTCTGACTTTACTGTTGGGCAGCCAGGCCAACTTTACTGTTGGCCATGAGCTGAGATGCTTCCCCAAATCCAACTCATGGGTGTTGTAGATGGAGCCCTGCAGATAAGCTTTCACTTTTCTTCTCCCATGGGCACATTATGACGGGATGCCAGGGTGCCTGTCTACTCCTGGACATAGCTTCATGTCCTGACATCCACCTAAAGCCATATAAAAAACTGGGAAGAGTTTGGATCATGGAATGCACCCAGTCTCTGTAAATATTTGTTGTTTAACATGAGACCATGATCAGTTTAGTACTTGGCATCCTCGTGAAGTAAAATAAGGCACATAGCCTCAGCCCCTGATGATATTACCATCACCATGACTCTAATATTTTATTTCTGGGTGCTCCCACAGAGTTGTTCTTTAGATGTCACTGGTTATAAGCTGGACCACTTCCATGAAAAAACATCCCTGAGATTGTAGGCAAAGTTTTTAAAGCACCCCAAGAAATGTTCAGTAGCAGGGATTTTACTGGACTTGGGAAGAGCGTTGGCAACCTTAGTCTGGAGACCACAAACCTGAGCTTCATTTTGGCCATTCAGTATCTCTGCCTGAAGCAGCTGACCAAGGTAGCACCCTTACTCCTCTCTCCACAAGCCAAGGAGACAGACCGGATGTTAATCATAATAATAGCTACTGTTTATTAAATACTTTCATGTGCCAAGCACTTGCTAGGAGATGGTGATTTAACAACAGTAAGGATAATGGCTACTACATAGTGAATATCTACTTCACACAACAGCCATGTATTAAGGACCTTACATGAATTATCTCTCTACAGCAGTGACCCAGGCACTGAGGATCCATGTGAATTTTTAAGTCATTTCCTGGCCTGATTTCTCCCAAGTCCTTCAGTTTCTAATATCTCCGTATCCCTTTTTGGTGAGAGCAGGGGTCCAGGCCTAGCCTGAGACAGCATACCCACAACTTAGCAAACTCTAACTTTATCCCAACAGGAAAATTCCCCAAGGAAAAATAACAGCAAATGAATAAACCCTGCAGACAGAAAAGGGTCAAGTATCTAAGAGATCCAGAAATGCTCCACCACCTTAGGTTTAAAATAAAACTTTTGAAATGTAAGTTATTTAGAACCTCAATATTGCAAAGTTTGAGAAGTAAACATACTGAGAAATGTAATTTAGATTTCCTTGACACGCTCTCTCATGATAAGAGAGCATTCAGTGTATCAGTGCATAAATGCTATGCAAGAGGACTGCCAAATTGCAACACAGAATGGGAGAAATTTGTCATTTTGAAATGCTAAGGGAATTCTTACCAGCAGTTTTCTCATCTTGTAAAGCTATTATTTTTCTGAACTATAATATGATTTATAAATCTCAGCCGAGTTTTATACTTTTGATGGGAACATCTCAAAATGAAATGCATTTCTCAGAATATAAACTTTCTCAGGAGTTGACCAGATGAGGAATAAAAAGAAACATCTTCTGCAATCAAGCGTACCAAATCTTGGTCTCTGCCGGCATATCCGCAAGTGAATGTTGGTCTTCCCCAGAGTTCTGGGTTCAACCTGACTCTCTTCTCACTCTGCACACTTGCCCTGGGTGACATCAGCCGCCTCAGAAACTTCCGCTCCAGTGACTCACATGCCCCTGCTCCCCACCCCCCACATCCCTCCTGAGTTACAGGTCCCTGTGTCCAAGGTCACTAGATCAGCCACCATCATGCCCTACAGACCACTTAACCTTAAATCCTCTCCTTATCCCCAAACTCTGTTCCTTCTCCTTGAATCCGAGTGCTACAACACTGCTCACATCAATAGAAGTAAGTAAGATACAGTTCCTGCTCTCGAGAAGCTTATATACTAGTACAGAGATAGAAAAGTAAATAGGCTGTTAGAGCGCAGGTTATTAAGTGCTGCAGTGGAAGAAATCCAAGAGGCTGTGGCTCATAGGAAGAGCACTTAACCAAGCAGCCAGTCAAGAAACCAAGCTTAGTGGGTACGAGTTCTGGGTAACTGAAGTAAGTGTGTGTGTGTGTGTGTGTGCGTGTGTGTGTGTGTGTTTTATGCTCATATGCGTGTTGAGGAGTCACAGAAAAGGATAGAAGGGGTCCCATGGACAGAGGCCCAGGGGCAGAGATTACAAAGGCAAATATAGTGTATGGCTTGGACAGAGTGCTCAGGAGGGATTAGATAAAGATAAAGTCAGATCAGAACAAGCCTTGTATCCCACGTTTGATCTGCACAGAGTTTGAAATCCAAAGGGTATAATCCAGAGGTTTGGCCAAGCATGGGCATGGAGATGTATGCTCAGTCTTCGTGGAGAGCTCAGGTGATCATGACCCAGGCTCCAGGGAAACCCACCAAAGTCTCAGCTTTTCACGGTATGTTCCATGCGATGCTAAAATGGAGCCAAGGAAAGTCAATTTGCAGTTACATTTCATAATAACACTTACCTCACAAGCCAATTATACTTTTTATATGTGATCATCTTTAATCCCTTACAACCATGCTGGACGTAGGACAGGTCATGAGCTTTGGAGATAGACAGGGGAAACCTCAAAACCTTCAGCATGTTTGTTACCCCCCTGCATCTCGGTCATCATCACCGGTAAAGGGGAAATTAGCTCCAAACTTTCATCTTAATCCTTCTAAAACTAAGAGCATTTTAACAAGTTTGCTTGTTAAAGTTGACCTAAACTGACAGGAAACTAAGGTTTTTATTTACTGTCTTATTATGAATATTCTTACATTTTGCTACAGAATATTGATGGGTTTGATTATGGGGATGTTAATAGTATGTTATCATCTTAACTTCCTAATATCTGTAAAATTCTGAATTCAAAAATGCATCTAACCTAACGGTTTTGGATGAGGAAGGAATTTGAGGAGTTGTAATATATGTAAAACATAAGATATATAAGGTAATGTACATAAATTTAGGGCCTCCCTAGCACAGTGACTGGCACATAGGAAGGGCTCAGAAATTAGAACTATTATCAAAAAGAGAGAGTAAGCCATCACAGACTTCATAAAACAAGGCATGAAGGAAATGAAAACATCTTATAGGAAACACATGTTTTCTATCTCTGGCCACCCACATTTTTACAATTATACTTTTGAAAATTTGGGGTGATTTAATTTTTCTAAATGTGATCATAGGCTTTGCCATTATTCTCTTATTCACAGCAGGAGGAAGAAAATTCAGAGTATCTGTTACAGATGCTAACAAAGGCAGATTTGGGGAGATTCTGGGAGAGGAAACAGCACCAGCAAGGGCCCAGTAGAGTGGAAGAGGTGTTCAGATAAGAGGAAGTTTATTCCCCTTCTCAAACTCTGGAACCCAAGGAGCATGGCACAAAATGGGGACAAATGAAGTTTGGGAGAAATTTTATGAAAAGCCTTGAATACAGTGGTAATTTTGTATTTTATCCTATAGATCAGCGGTTTTCAAGCCACGTTAGCAAGAGAATTTTGTTTTGTTTTGTTTTGTTTTGTTTTAAGTAGATTCCATGCTGAATCCAATGCAAGGTTTGAGCTCAAGATCCTGAGATCAAGACCTGTGCTGAGATCAAGAGTCTGACACCCAACTGACTGAGCCAGCCAGGCATCCCAAGTGAATTTTGTTGAAGTAGAATTTAATTTGCCTGGGAACTCTACACTGCAACCACCCACCAACTCATTTTTACTCTATGGCCCAAGTGCTCTTTTTATTTATTTTATTTTATTTTTTATTTTTATTTTTATTTTTTTAGAGAGGGGAAGAGGTGGGGAAGGGCAAGGGAGAGGGAGAAAGAGAATCTTAAGCAGGCTCCATGCCCAGCATGGAGTTCAATCTTATAACCCTGAGATCATGACCTGAGCCAAAATCAAGAGTCAGATACTTAACAGACTAAGCCACCTGGGCACCCCCAAGTGCTCTTTTTATTTTTTTTTTTTAAGATTGTATTTACTTATTTGAGAGAGAACACAAGCAGGGGAAGGGTCATAGGGAGAAGCAGACTCCCCACTGAGCAGGGAGCCCATTGTGGGGCTCGATTCCAGAACCCTGGGATCAGGACTTGAGCTGAAGACAGATGCTTAACTGACTGAGCCACCTAGGCATCCCTCAAGTGCTCTTTTTAAAAGAGCAAATCTGATTATCTCATTTCTTAGGATGCACTTGTCAAAGAGATCTTACCAAGCTTGGTGTAAAATGCCATCTCCCTGCAGACTCGGGGTGATGTAGCCCTGTGCACCTCCCCAGCTCATCTTACACCATCTCCCTGGCTTAACCACTGGTCAGTTCTGCAGTGAGCCATGACCCTCCCACATCAAGGATCTTTAAAGGATGTCCTCTCCTTTGTTTCTCTCTCCCACTTGCCCTAGTGAGCTCCTACTCTTTCCAATCTAAGCCTTCTTTTCTGAGGGGAGTCTTTCCTGGCTTGGTCAGGACCCCCTGTGTTATACTCTCCCACATCCTGGGGACTTCTCTGTTCAGCACTTAATCACGGTCATGTTAAATGATTAGCTGTGGATTTAGCTGTCTGGTGCTTTCTCCCCACTATGCTGTCAACTTTGAGAATGGGAAGTGGCCCCATCTGACTTGCCCCTGGCCAGTGTCTGGCTACTAAGCAGGGGGAAGACAAATGGGGGAGGAGGCCACTTTGGTAGGAAAGAAGATGAAGCGTTTAATTGAAGCAAGAATGCCAAACCTGGGCTACTTCCCACAAGTCCTTCTCCTCACCATCCACAGGGTTCTCTGAGGCTCTTCTTGGTGGGGAACACTCTGAAGTGGTAGATAATGGGATGCTCTGACTACCAAAAGGCTTTGTAATTTGGCTTTGGAATGCGTGTTCTCAAGAGAGTTCTCTTGGCCTGAGGAAACTTTCTGCTTGATGGTCAACAGAATGGATCAATGATCAAAGTAGTTTTGCAGAAACAAAAAGCATATTTCATTCATTTATTTCAACATCTCATCTCTCTTGGGAAAGGAAAGACTATAAAAGACATCTGTAGGCTGGTCTGAATTTTATTCTTTTGTGCAAGACTGGGTTTAGAGTAGATGTTTCTTTGGAAAGTAATCTTGGCCTAGGCCCACACCATCGAGAAAACTGCCTCCATATTCTGTAGAGGCATGCACACATTGACCCCTGCCTGGGTCTGCAGTCATGGGACACAGGGCAGATCATGTGACCCTAACACTCCTTTGGTGTGCTTAGCTGTATGGAACCAAGGGATCCCTTTCTCTGTGAAATAGGGCCAATCAAAGTAAAAATTACCTTTTGATTGAGTAGCGTTGCTGAAGAAAATCAATAGAAAGGGCTTGAAATCCACTGGTACCATTTCATTGCTAAGTGTTGTAGACTTCACATTACAGGAACGCTGGGTTTCAGGGTTCAATGTCTGTGAGGCCAGCTGAAAATACACAGCAGAGTGGGTTAAAGGAGACGGAGTCTGTCTGTGCAGCCCTAGATTAAAGGGAAAATGTGTGCTGGCCAGAAGTAATTTTTCAACCTCCAAATATTCTTTCCAGATTCTAAGATCCTGTGTTTGACATGTTTAAGAGAGAGATATAACAGCTGAAATTGTCTTTGTTCAGAATGTAGGAGACAGTTTCGTCTAGACTTTCAGGAAAGATAGAGAATGACATTTTCAGAGCAAATCAAAATACATTTTCAAATTCTTTTTTTCCCCTTCAGGAAGAGGACTTGACATGCTTTTCTGATTTGAATTTGGTGGGTCTATAAATGACTTCAGTCGTTTGATACAAAACTATAATAAAATGAGCCATTGAGAAAAGTTACTGAAAATGCCATTAGTTCACTTTCTTACCTTAACAATAATATTAGCACCGCAGACAGCACAACAACTAATATTTATTGAGTGGTTTCTAAGTATTGACGTACACGTTTTTTTATTTAGTTCTCAGAGCAATCCCATGAGGTATGCATTATTATGAATGCCAGTTTTCCAATGAACAAACTGAGGCACAGAGAGTGAGGGGTGACTCCCCCGAAGCCACACAGCCTTAGGCAGCCAGGCCAGGATCCGACGTCCCTCGAACCTTCTCTCCTCACCACTGCACTTGTGTCTTCTTTCCCAACAGGGCCAGCATCGTACAGAAACGCATCATTTATTTCCAAGATGAGGGCTCTCTGACCAAGAAACTTTGTGAACAAGGTAAGGACTGCAGGTGGAGGAGGAGCCAGAGAAATGGAAGGGGGCTCATTCAGTCCAGCCACCCAGTGGCAGGACTTCGGTGATTGGGCTTTCTGAGCTTCTCCAGGTTCTGCTCCCTCACGTAGCACTGATTTTTAATCTGGCTGTGTGTAGTGGATAATTGGATCCGCATTAAGCTCTAATTACTCAGCTTTGATTCCCTGGGTAGGAGATAATGTACCTTATATTGGTGTCATCTTCTTATTTTTGTGAAACAGTGATTATTCTAAAGAGGTTCCTTGGAATAATTCACAGAACTTAATTAAGAAATGCACAATTGTGTACCTTTAAGATGTCTTTAATCGTTCTCTGGAATAATCACCAGCAGAACTTGTGAGGCACCTGGGCAACATGGGGGGATTTTCTCCAAGAAAGACAAGCGGGAGGTGGGATTGCCGAGGGAGCATTGACTTTATGAGTTTGCCACATTCAAGGACGTGGCCCTTAGGTTTGCAGGCTTATTGATGCCCTCTCCTTGGGTTGAAGGCACTCTAACAAAGCTCATGGAGATCAAGTAGACTGGCAGATCAGAGAAGAGGCTGGGATTCAGATCCAGCCTGGGTTTGAATCCTCACTCTGCCCTTCCCAGCCCTGTGACTTAATATATATTTAAAATAGTACAGCGCCTCCTTGGCACATAGTAAATGCTATATATATATATGTGTGTGTGTGTGTGTGTGTTAGCTATTGTTATCTGTATGCAAAAGCTTGTTTATTAATCCATCATAAAAAATTAGGACTTTTAACATCTGAATGTGTTTACAAGTCATTAAAGAACTAAATAAAAATAGAAAATGTTCTACAATTATATATCTTAACTGTCTAATGTCTATTCATTTTTGCAGAATTTTTATTTGCATTTAGAGCAGTTAGCATTTTGAGAGAAATAATCTCCAATTCTAGTAAATCATAAGCTGCTGAGAGAAAGAAAGTTTCATATGGGTCTTCTGGGAAAATAATAATAATAGCTAATATTTTTCAAGTGCTTTGCTATATGCCAGGCACTATTCTAAGCACTTCACGTGCCTTGCTCATGCGCTCTGCATAACAGCCCTATATGGTAAAGACTGTCAGATCATCCCTATTTTATAGGTGAAATGTCTGAGACATGGAAAGTTTTTAAAATCTCACTTAGCATCATACAGCTCGTGGTCGAGAACAGGGTTTGGACCTAGGAGCCAGTGTTCTTAGCCACTGCCTTTCTGTTGAAGGGACTACATTTCAGTGCGTTGTACCAAAGCATAGCTCCCTCTGGACGAGTGAGAGCAGAAACTAGGTTCTATGTGGAAGATGGCTTGGAAAGCATGAAAAGAGCAGAGGGAGAGAATTGGACACCTGCATTAGAGTTATACCCATCGTAGGGACCAGAGAGCTAGAACCTGGGGGCCAGGTGCCTAGTCAGCTTCCAGGTGGACATGACCACACACGGCTTTGGGGGCCTTCCTTTTTATATTTAATTACTCAGCCTTTTTGCTAGCACAGAACATCTTGACTATTGAGGCTCTTTGTTCCTAAAGTACGGTCCCCTTCCTGCCCTCTCTCCATGAGATGACATGCAGGTCCATGAGGTAGAGTCAGAGTGTTCTGGATCACACATTTATAAGCCACCTCTAGATCTACACCCATAGATGGCTAATCACAGCCACTGTGGTCTGGTTTTGTTAGCTTGACATTCAGAGGACAGTCTTATTTCCCAGATTTGAGGGTTCTTAGGAAACACTTTGCTGTCACCCCCGCATACGGACAGCAATCATTAACTAAAGTGCACTTGCCAGAGCCTCAGCCCTGATGTTGTGTGAAGCTAGACAAATATGCTAAATTCTGCAGATTCGGTGTCAAATGGCATGCAAGTCTGTATTGGTTATCACTTCTGAAGCGGAGATCCTATCAAAATGACTAAACATGCCTATGTATAAGAAGATTGTTTTCCAACAGCAACTTTGTGGGCAAAAAAAGGTCCTGCAGGCCCTGGGCTGAAGGATCATTACGTGCAGTTTTAGACCATCCCCAGAGACAGCAGACCCATGAGGAAATCCCACAATTAGAAAAGCAGATCACCTTAAGAAAGTCTTTAATTTGTAAGCAGAGAGCAAAAGGATTTCTCTTAAATGTGTATGCCTACTTAATTATCTCTAGCTCTTCCATTAAGGTCTTTACGTTCTCAGCTTCCTTGGTGAGTCAGATCAAATCTGTCAAGGAAGGGGAGAAAGAAACTAGTATCGAGTATTTTTTCTCAGTTGAAGCTGTGCATCCATAGGGGAAAAATTAACAACTGCAAAGATAAAAGGCAATGGCAATCATTATTTTTTTTAAAGAAACATTAAATATTAAGTTCCTTACAATTAGGAACAGAGAGACATAAAATATTCAAAAAGGTGACCTATATGAAACACATACATGCCCATGTTTACTTGAATACCACGTCACAAACGATGAAGTGAGAGAGATAGAGAAGGAACGCAGAGAAGGAAGGAAAATGTGGGAAAGAAGGAATAAGGAGCAAAGGAAGACTAAGGGGAGAGCTGAAAAGGAAGAAGCTAATGGATGGAGAGTAGAAATGAGAGAGGGGGCAGCTAGGGGATCAGCACGGCTGGAAGTCCCCCATATTGGGCAGGCCCTGCTGCGGTTAGCAGAAGAGGGGTGAGTTACCTCTGGTCATCATCACCCTTTAAAAACCTGGTTCCTTTTCAATAGGCTTTTCCTCAAAGGGAACAGTAGGTCTGTTTTTAGTTTCAAACTTAGAGCCTTATTTTTTTAAATGGAAGCTAATTTTCCTTTGGAATTCCAAAAGGTTTATTGTAAGTGTATTCCCCTGAACTCCTGAATATATCTTTAAGTTTACTACCCATATCTGAAAGCCCTTTTGAGAAGGTAAAGCTACCAATTTGCCTTATTTTGGTTTTTTGAGAGATTGCTCTGTCATCAAATGGCACCTGGGAGCTACAATTGAAACCTCTCCATGTATCTCTCAGCTTGGAATCCCTTTTTCAAAACTAATTTAGTTCTTTTATAACATAGTTGATCATAATAATAATAATGGAAATGTAAAAGGAAAAAAATCTTTAAGAGTTCCTAATTTACGCTACCTTTCCTGAAATATATTCAATAGGGCTTGTCCTTTAACTATCAAAGTGGCTTACACAGGAATGGTACCTGGGTTTCATGTGCATTAAGCAACGGAGAGCCTGCTCCTAAGCACAGACAATGCGCGGGCCTCTTCCAAGTGTAGAAAAAAAAAATAGCCAAACAATGATTTCTATTTTGGGTGGTTTCAGACCTCTTCTTTGGTGCTGTTTAGAAACCCTGGAGCTATATAGGGAGGCCATATTTTAGATGCACCAGCCTTCACTTGAAAAAGCATAGAGAAATACACACACAAAAATTACTCTCATTGGTGTTTATGCAGACCTATCCAGCAGAAGGTCCTTCCTGGAGTGATACAGCACAAAGATTAAGAACCTGGACTCTGGACTCAAAAAGGCCTGAGTTCCAGTTCTGCCTGCAAACCTACTAACCCTGTGACCTTGCACTGGTTACCTAATTGCCTCAGTTTACTGATCTGCAAAATGGTATTAACTAAAGTACTTACCTCCTACGGTTGCTAGGATTAAATGAGACTGTGCATGGAAAGAGATCAGCACCTACAAGGACTCTATACAATGTTGTTATTATTACCATCTTTCATACTTTTGCTCCATCCTAGAGTGCAGAATTCACTTCTTCTATCCATCACTGATTTTGCATGTTCAGACCAAAGGTACCCAGTGAATTCCACAAGGAAGACTTTTAAATGCTCTTCCTGACACTCAAAAAGATTTTTATACTGTCACTGCTCTTTATATAATATTTAAGAATAAATGTCCAACTTGCCAAAAAAAAAAAAAAAGAACCTTTATGTTAATACCACTGGAGAAACCAAAGAAAAAGTAGCTGAAGCAAGTTGCATCTGTAAGCCTCTGTTTGGTCTTGCAGGAAGCAGAACAGACTGAAAGCAACAATGCAGTTAGGGATGTGAGCTTGACAATCGGAAATACTGAATTTATTCATGTAATCTCTCTTTCCTCACTTATCAGCTATTCACAGATAAAAATGGGGACAGAGAAGGAATCTTGTTAAGTTTTTCCTGGCTGCTGCTGTGCTCAGAAGTAAACCTGAACTTACCAACATCGTCCTAAACCCTCACCCCTCCCAAGTCTCTGAAAGCTTGATAAGAAGGGATGTGACTATATATGCATTTTTTACAATAGTTTTCAGCAGTCCTTCATGTCTGTCTACTTGTTCTCACTGCTCCTCTGCAAAGCTGTTCCTTCTGGTCCTGGCAATTCAGCCCCAGAGAACATTTCTTAGAGAAAACACACACATGCATATTCCTCTTAAAATTTAGTGGGAAAGTCCTATTGTGGGAAAAAAGGATAACAGGAAATTTTATCCCTGGTTTCCTAAATATTCAGCCTTATTGGTCTCACAGGTCTCCTCACATTGTTAGAGCAAAAAGTTCTGAGTCTTTTTTATTTGCAGAATATAATTACCATACTTAGAGTTATATAAAAATCCTTTATAGCCCGAGTACTGACCTGGTTCTGGGTGTTGTTAGTCGATGAAAACTGCACGTCATCTTCTTTTCCCAAGCCTTAAGGACAGGATAAGACCAAGAGGGTGCTGCCTTATAAGTGACCCACATTTGTTTCCTAACTTAGTGATTTCCCTGACTGTTTCAGATTCCATGTTTGACGGGGTAACTGACAAACCAATCTTAGACTGCTGTGCCTGTGGAACTGCCAAGTACAGACTCACATTTTATGGGAATTGGTCCGAGAAGACGCACCCAAAGGATTACCCTCGTGAGTAGAGTAGACACCTCGTGGATTGGGGGAAGGCGTGCAGTGAAGTTGTCTGGTTGTGGGGTAAACCAGCCGAAGTATGTCGGGTCTATTGGCTTTTACCAGCTGACTCATGAAATACACATTCCCAGAAAGTGAATTCATCAAGATTAGCAGATATAATACTGGTATGCTTTGAGCTTTCATTGCATAGCATTGTTCTAATCTGTGATTTAAAAAAATATTTCGAAGGTCATGCTGCTTATCTTCGGGTCAAGCATTTGGTAACCTCAGTCCCCCTAAAGAGGCTCTATCCATGAATTACACAATAGATCTATCTGTGCTGGAAATAGCTGGCAAGAAGGACCTGCTCTTGACTCCACAGATTAAGGTCAACAAACATTCAACATCCTCAATCATAATGCTGGTAATCTATCTGCACACACTTTCCCTACGGATTCCAGATACCACCTTACAATCCTTCATGACACCATGCTCCAGACAGCCAATACCAATCCATAGGAGTTATTAAGAGGCCCCAAACTTGCTATTTTGGAGAAGATCCTTAATCAGGACCCTACCAACTCCCTTTTAGCATATGATCATCTCAACAAATACCTAGCATGTGCCAGGCACCATGCTAAGCTCTAGCGATATAATAGTGAACAAAAAAAGACACAACCCATATTCTCATACAACTCAGAGATTTGTGGGGAGACAGGCACTTACTGAATAATCACACACAAAAATGTGAAAATTCTAATGATGAGTAGTGGACCTACCATGTGCCAAGCATTTGTACATATGTTATGTCATTTAATCCTCAGAATAACCTGTGTTTGTGGATGAGCTCACTGAATATCAGAGAGATGTCATGATTTGCCCCTAGTCAGATGTAAGTTAATAGTGGATCCAAGATTTGAAAAGGGATTTGTCAGGCTCCTTGGACTGCCTTTAAGACCCAGTGACGCTCATTCTCTCTAACTGTGGGTGGCAGGCTGTTGGTGTGGGGCACTGAGCACGATTTTTCTGTTCGTTGTCTGTTTTATTCTTATACATTTCACTTTTGAGTTGCCACAGCTGGGAAAGACAAGTGGAACTGGGAGAAAGAGATTAAAAAGAGGGATTTGGGTCAACCCCTAAAAAGGGGGAGCAAAGGGTACGCAGTTGGGACTTAAGAAGACCTGGTCCAGACCAGAGCCTCCATAGTCCCCAGGCAGCCCACCCAGCAGGGACTTGGCAGATCAAGATTATTTAATTTTACCCACATGTAATCAAGACTTGGGATCTTAGAAGCTTCTTCCTAGTTCATTCTTCTCACTCTGGGATTCAGCTTGATCTGCTTCAGCTGGTGTGGGAGACCTGTGTGAACAAAGTTGGACTCTCTTCCTGGGGAGGAAGAAACCACTTGGAACAAGGATGATGGAAAAAAATTTCCTCCAGTGCCTCCAGTCCACTAACCCAGAGGAAATAAAATGTTAGGGGCCCATTACTCATCTTTCGTAATCCTAAGGAGCTTCTTGTGCTGTTCTGTTGTGACACTGTTATTCCCCAGAATTTGGGGGAAAAAAAAAAAAGTACAGACCATTGTTTCTGGGTCTTTGGGCCAAATCAAGTACAAATCTATTCAGAATTTCTGTGGAGTTGTTGGGAGTTTCTTAATAAAACAGACATGTGCTCTAGCTCCCCCAGGATTGTTCCTTTGTCAGATGTCAGTGTATCTTATTTTGGGGTTGGAAAAATCTGGTCACTATGTACAGAGGAGCGTTTATCACATCGGACTGTAATTATTTCTTAAGGAGTCTTTCTTCTCTATCAGGCAGAGCAGTCCTCTAGAACAAAAGCCATGACACACTCATCTTTCATTCTTAGTGCCTTGGAAGTGCTTGGTGCCTTCCCAAGTATTAGGTACTGATTGTTGAATTCAGAGTAGTATTCGCTGAGACCTGGGAAGCAGATTTCTAGCTCGCATCTAGTCACCATGGCCAATACTGATGAGGAATTGTAGGCCAGACCTTCCTTAGAGGGAGAGGGGTCAGAGGATTGGAGCCAATGGGAAGGACACAGAGAGGGTCTAAGAAGGACTTTGAAAATTCGATGCTGGCAGAAGTGATTTCTACTAATCTTAAGTAATAGATGACTTTCCTTTCGCTGCTCCAGGGATGATCTTGTCTTGATAACCAACCATTGCCATGAAGCCCAATTAAGTCATGATGCTTCCCAACCATAGTGCAAACTGATAAATGTCAGGTCCCTCTCGCCTTTATTATTGCTCATCCCAAATACCACTTTGTCCACAAGGAGCTCAGAGCAGCAATTCTCAAGCTTTTTAATTTCAAGATGCTTAAAAATTATTGAGAACTGAAACATC
Source organism: Mirounga angustirostris (assembly GCF_029215605.1). NCBI lineage: Eukaryota > Metazoa > Chordata > Mammalia > Carnivora > Phocidae > Mirounga > Mirounga angustirostris. Next base: position 42,431,832 of record NW_026991721.1, on the reverse strand, counting down.
CTTTTGCTTATATGAGTTGTGTCTATCAAAATTCAACATATCAAAAATTAAAACAGAAGTTTTAAAATATTACTTATTAATTAATTTAAAAAGTAACATATAATGAATTAGCAATAATAAACCCATTACATGTTAACATATTTTATGAAAATAATTATATTGTCTAAAACAAAAGAAATTTAGTGAAAGAGCATCATTGTTTTACATTTTTGCAAATCTCTTTAATATCTGACTTAATTAGAAGACACCTAGATTTTCCTATTTGCCTCTGCATTCAACCTGTTGTGGTATGTTTTTTTGGTTGAAGTATATAAAGAAATTCTATCTCACACAGATATGTAACTGGAAAAAGGAAGAATATTTTAGTAACTTTTTCATTAATTACAGATAATCTTCTTTGATACTATACCAAAACTCTACAAAGGGTAGTTTCTTTTTTTTTTTAAGATTTTATTTATTTATTTGAGAGAGAGAGAGAGCAGAGAGCACAAACAGACAGAGGGAGAGGGAGAAGCAGGCTCCCCACTGGGCAGGGAACTGATGCGGGGCTCCATCCCAGGACCCTGGGATCATGACCTGAGCCGAAGGCAGCCGCTTAACTGACCGAGCCACCAAGGCATCCCCAAAGGGTGGTTCCTTAAAGGATAATTACAGTGTAGAACATGAAACCGTAGCATTAAACGTGTACTCTGTTACATTAAAATGCATTGCTTTACTTTGCACTTTGAATGAATCTTTTACAAATAAATGATTTTGTGACATCATACATTGGTCATTTGGAACATACTGGTTTACCAAGTTATGCAGATGGTCCAGATGTTGAGACATCAAAAATCACATTCATTGGGGCGCCTGGGTGGCTCAGTTGGTTAAGCGACTGCCTTCAGCTCAGGTCATGATCCTGGAGTCCCGGGATCGAGTCCCGCATCGGGCTCCCTGCTCGGCAGAGTCTGCTTCTCCCTCTGACCCTCCTCCCTCTCATGCTCTGTCTCTCATTTTCTCTCTCGCAAATAAATGAATAAAATCTTAAAAAAAAAAAAATCACATTCATTAATATTGCTTCCATTCTCATTAGAAACATGTTTAAGCATTAGAAAGCTACCAGATTCATAGTGACAGATTCAAGTTTTCCAAAATTCTAAGTTTTGCTTGAAAGTTTGAATTTCGTCATTGGCAACGCATCCTGTCTTGTTGTTTTCCTTGAAATGACAAGCTCACTTCATTTTTGAGAAAACGTCTACCACATTCTCCAGTCGGAATAGCCATAATTTGTCTGTCATTGGTTCTTTCAAGTAAAAATGATGTTTATGAAAATAAAAGTGTCCAGTCCAGCTTGTAAGAGCATTTACTCAAGACAATCATCATATCTGAGTATATACAGAAGTGTTTCATGCATGTTCCCCAGTTAGTCACACAGAATGGGAGAAAAATGTGTACTCAGACGTGCAGAGACTAATACAAAACATTAATAATTTTTATTGTTTCATCAAAAACATTCTAAAGTGAAGCTGACTCTTTGCATTGTTTCCTGCGGCTCCTGGCAGTGACTGCTGACAACCTTCGAGGCCACTGCTTGGATGGGCGCTAAGTGACAGCGGGTTCACGCTTTAGCACCATCAGGGTGAAGGCCAACATGTGGCAAATGTCTCAGTATTATTGTGAAAATAGTTTTCACCTCACAGACCCCCTGCAAGGGCCTCAGGGTCTCCAGAGGTCTGTAGACCGCACTTGGAGAACTTCTGCCGTAGGATAGGATAGCACCCTAAGGTGTCTGTCCTTCAGTTCTCTTTGGGTGACTTGCCCTGGAGAATTTGTATTGGGCTCTACAAGAGGATTGGGCAACGCCCTTGTGCCTTCAGTCCTTGCTTGTGGGGGCCACATCGACAGGTGGCTCTTCTCAACCACTGTACAAGACGGTTGGTCCCAAATGCTGTTTCTGGGGTTCCCTTTCTTAGAGAACAGAGGACTCTGCATCCACGACAGCCCCCTCCCTGGGAGAGGCTAGGTGTGGTGAAATCAGGAAGACGAGGTGATGGCCCAGGCTGACATCCCCTCGCCATTGTAATGCCATAAACCTCTGCTGCCCATCTGGAAGTAGTGAAATCCTTTTAAAACACCCCCAACTGGGTAGTTTCGAAATCCATTTTAAGGCTGGGTCTTGCAAGTTTTACCTCCTAATTTTATAAGTGAAAAAAACCTGAAGCACAAAGTTAAGGGCTCAGATCATATAGCCAGAGAGTTTCAGAAACAAAATCAAAGCTCAGATCTCTTGATTCCCTTTTGCCTTCTTCTGGGTGCTGTCACAAGGCTGTCTTCTCTCCTCTGCAGTGAAATTCAATGTCTCATACACAAAGCATCTTTTAAGCATCTGCTGTACCCATGTGGACTCAGCCGATACTAAATTCTGAACAGCTTTGCCCCACTGTACAAAGACCTCCCCTCTAGAGATCCTAACTTAGAAGTCAGAAAGAGAAAGTCTGGATTCACTGAGCCTGAACAGAGTTCCAGAACCCTGAAGTGTTAGGAGAAGTGCAAGCAAGCCCCCCAGTGTCTGTCCTCTGCAGTCTTCAGCGTCCAGAAGCCATCCAGGAGCTTGTGTCCTTTACAGGACATGGTGGCCAGGCATGTCTCCCAGGGTTTGGAGACAGGCTCTGTCTTTGCCAGGGGATTGGGAGTTGCCTAACATGCTGAGTCACTTTGCTCACTTGCTCTGAACACAGTTCCTAGGTTTGTGTGTTTGTTTAAGATTTTATTTATTCATTTGAGAGAGAGAGCGAGCACGAGGCAGGGGGAGCAGGGGCAGAGGGAGAGGGAGAAGCAGACTCCCCGCTGAGCAGGGATCGCAGGACCTGGAGATCATGACCTGAACCGAAGGCAAACACTTAACCATCTGAGTCACCCAGGCGCCCCAGGCTCCTAGGTTTTTGACAAATGCCTCCACCCTGTAGAGATTCTGTAATGTCCCTTGACGATGTAAACTGCACAACACTCCCCATTTTTGATATGGTATCAGTTTTAACACTGTTTAACAAATACGTATTGATGAAAAGAACATTTTTTCCAGGAGCCCATTATTTTTGTTTCATCTGATGACGCATTGCCTAAAATATAAACATGGCCACTGGGAAATACACTCTGTAGAATCAAAGTTACTTTTACAATGAAACTCAGCCATCTTTTCCATTGGGTCATGTTATTTAAAAATTATTAGTTATTAAATCTAATCACATAAAAGACCACCACTCTAACCCTTGGCAACAACTCTCATTTCTTCATATGTTCATCCACTTAGAGAGTTGCACATTTGGAAACATTGCATTCTACATCGTGCCTTTGGTTTTGTTTCCATAGTCGTAATTTGTTACATCACCTTGCTCTAAAACGCTTATCAAAAAAATAAAAAATAAAAAAAAATAAAACGCTTATCTAACTGTTCTTTTATTGAACATCTAAGTGATGTCAGGTCTTTTGCTAACATAGAAAAGCACTACAACAAAAAAGCTTTTTTTTTTTTAAAGATTTGTTTATTTGAGAGAGAGAGCAGGGGGAGGGGGAGAGAGAATCCTCAAGCAGACTCCCCACTGAGCATGGAGCCTGACAAAGGGGCTTGATCCCAGGACCCTGACATCATGACCTGAGCCAAAATCAAGAGTTGGCCACTTAACCGACTGAGCCACCTGGGCACCCCACAATAAAAAAACTTTACAGTAAAGTCTTCTTCCATCTTTTGTCCTTCCTTTGAATCATTTCCTTGAAATAATTTCCCAAGAGCAAGACAGCCCGATCAAAGGATACGCACTTTTTATGGGCTCTTAAGACATTTTGCCAGATTCTTCTCCAAAATATTTGTATCAATTTACCATGTGACCAATAATGAATACATAGATCTCTTTCTCCCAGCCTCCTCAGCATTTAACTTAACATTTTCTGTTTGAGTTTTGCCAATTAACGGTTATAAAAAATTAACTCATTATTTTAAATTGTCATTGATTTAATGACTAACATATTTGAATCTTTTTTTTGTGCTTATTGTGTTTGCCTTTAAAACCCCTATGGCATTGACAAGAATCAAGTCTGATTTTGCTCATTATCTCCTCAGGGTCTAGCTCATTGTCTGGCCCACTGAAAGCCTGTAAATAAATAGTGTGGAATGAATGAATGAGAAGCAGTTACAAAATGAGCAAGGAAAAGGGTGGAGGGAGATGAACAATGGGAAGCCACTGAAGAGGTTGGGGCAGGAGAAAGAGGACCTTATATGGCTGCTAAGTGGGGAGCAGATTGGATGGTGCTTGCAGTTAATTGGGAAGGTAGGTGAGGAGGATATTACGGTGATGGTGCTAGCTCAGACTAAGGCAATAATGTGGTGATGGGGTGAATGGATGGACTGGAGATATCTTTCAGAGGTAGATTCTGTCTTGGATTGGATGCAGAGGAGTTACAGAGAAAAGCATGAGCTGACAAGTACTCTTGCTTCTTAAAATATTCCTCAATATTATTGTCTCTCTATTTTTGCAAGTGATCATGAAATCATTTTATCAAATTCTGTAAAGGATCCTGTCAGAATTTTAAATGGGATTGCATTAAATCCCTAAATTACTTTTGGAAGATTTGTTAGCTGTATAATATTTAGCTTGCTCACTTTCTTCCCATTTGTGATAAGAAAATATGTGGGTTTCCGCAGCCCAGTGCCTAGAACAGTCATGAGTCACAGGTGGACTATAGGCCTCTTCTCTCCATCTAACTTCAGAAACAAAGTGAAACATTCAATAAACAATAATCCCACTCCTTCCCACCATCACAGGGCAATCCCTCTCCAGGCTGAGTAATTGTGCCCATCAGCGCCCCCCAGTGGTGCCACCGCCAGGCTGTGTATGAATAGAGATGTCACCGGGAATTAGAGTTTGGTACCAAGTACATGCGTCACAATACACAGTTTTAGTGAAAGACGGATTAAAAGAAAAAGGATTTCCCCCTTTTTCTCCTCTCTTCTCTCCATTTCTCTGGGAAGTCTTGCGGCAACAACTCTCTGTGTTATGCACCGGGATGGGGAAGGAGAGTCAGTTAATCTGGTCTTCCAGTTCAACATGGCAGGTTGAATGCAAACATTAATTTCTGATCTTTCCTCCAACCGCATAAAGACAGCACTAGATGAATAAAAAATAAACTCACAAAGACAAGAAAAAAGGAAAGAAGACCACACCCTACCAGAGATATTGGCAAAATCTGGGGAGCTGGAGAGGTGGCAACTCTCAGCAGAGCAAAGAAGGAAGAATCCTCCGTACCTGTAGAGAGGGGGAGTGCATAACAGCCAAGCCAACTGCTTGCACAGATCACAGGAATAGCCTCAGGAACCAGGCGTTCAGCACAATGGATGAAAAAAGCCTACCATCGTGAAACTTTAGAGTAATGGGGATCGGGGGACAACCCAAAAAGCATCCAGAAAAACAGGCAACAAAGAATCAGACCTTTTTAGAACAACACAAGAGCTACACCACAGTGGAGCAATGTCAAATTTCAAACTCGGGGTTCTAAATTCTGAGGGGGGACCCGTTTTGCTCAGCCTGGAGACCAGACAAAGACAGAGCAGTTCTGTTTTGTCTCCATGTGCTAGTTGGGCTTCTTTGTAGATGGCTTTTTCATGGAAGTTTCTTTATTTTGTTTTGGTGAAGAGAGTATGTAATAGAACATTTCTGCTTTTGTGTATTTACAGAATTTGCTTTGTTTGGTTTTTCATGACCTCCTATCTGTTTACTCGAGAAAGCCTTTTCCCTTATTCCACGCAGGTGCTGAGGGATATGTTATTTACTTTATGGCACACGAGCATCCTTGGTCCATTCGGGGCCCCTCTGGCTTTATTTGCTTTTTGTTACATTCCATGTACCCCACATAGGACGACTGTCATATTCTAATCTTTCTGCCATCTTATTTTATATTTGCTGATTGTAATTTCTTTTTGTTTTTTTTTTTTTTTAACCACTTCTATTCTTTCCATTGCCTGCATTAAGTTTTCTTCTGCTGGTTTAGACATTATTTGATTCATGTTGTTGTTCTTGTGGTGGTTGCCTCTAATTTAAAACACACACTTAGGTTGATTTATCTGTATTGATTTCATAAACATTTCAGTATTGGTCTTCCTCTGAACAAAACAAGAACGTTAGCGTGTTCTCAGATTCCTTTGTTGTCTACCACCCCTCGACCCAAATACACACTCATGTTGGTTATTTTCGAGGAGAGTCTTTGATCTCCCGTGTATTTCCGTGTCTCTGGTAGTTCCATGGGTCTGTGTTTCTGAAGTCTCCGGGGTTGAACTCAGAGGAGTGAGGCGTGAGTGCTAATTCACGATCTCATCAGGAACCAACAATAAACTTGCAGGGTTTTTTATTTATGGTGTTCAATCCATTTAATTCTTGGCAGTATCTATACTTACTGCTATATGATGGTAAGTTTAATTATGTTTATTCAGGCTCTATTACTTGATCATTTCTTCTTGATTTTTCATGTTCTGATAATGGGGTACTAACACCTTGATCTAAAACTGTGTACTTATCATTTCTCCTTGAGCTTTAACAGATTGTTTTCCATTTGTCACTATGTCTTTGGAACCTATAGCATCATATCATTATATCATCGTGATTAACTCTGACTTTCAACATCGCATAATTAACATAATTAGCTGGTTTTAATAACTTTTGCCTTAAATTCAATCGTGTCTGAAAACTCACCTGCTTTTTCTTCCCTTTAATTAATTTCCCTTTTAAGTGTTTTTTTAAATTTATTTTTTCTTATTTTTAGACTGTCTATGCCTTTTAAAGATTTTCCAATAAACTATTGCATTCATCCAATTGGAAGGGCTTTTGTGTTTTTCTTTCTTTTTTTTTTTTGTTTCAGTTTTTTTATTTGTTCTGTTTTGTTTTGTTTCTCAACGTGATTATTTAAACTTACACTTACTTTAACCTCAGTCCTATGCAGTTTATGTTCTGCCATTCTACTTTTTACCTCTCTGTTGTTATTGTTAATTTGTTTTCTTGTTTCTAGATTTTCTTTGGTATTACATAGGCAACGAGCATGTATTTGGTTTTGGTTTTGCTTATTTTTATTTCGTTTGGCAACAATCTTCTTTTAAGTCAATTAGCTATCAATTTAAAACATACAACAAGGTTTTACTTCTATTTTATCAGTATACTCCTATATTATTAGCATAGCATCTTTTGATTCACTCTTATGAGAAACCTTTGCTGGTTTTTGTTTTTCTCAACCCTTTTCTTACTTCCATTCTCCATTGACTTCACTTACTACTCAGTTCATTTCTTTTTATCTACTTTTAACAATTCTCCTCATTCCCAACTCCCATCAATTCTTCTCTGTTATTGTTCTTATTTACTTACCTCCTCAATAAAGATGTACTGATTCAGGATTTTTTACTATTTTTAACAACATCATTTTTTTTTTCAGGTCTTTTTAAGATCAGATTTCTTTTTGAAATAAACTTGGAATCCAACACTTGCCCATTAGTGGGTGATTGAACTTCTTAAGACTGAAATTCTGTGTGAGTCTTTGCATTTGGCTAGCAACTCAACTGGGTAAAAGCCCAAATTATACAGTTTTTTACTCTGACTATGGTTTATCCATGGTTTTCCATTATAGTGAAAAAAAAAAAAAAAACCTAGTCCTTATTCACTTATGATTTATATTCCTTTACATGAAATCTATAACCTACCTCCGCACAGAGTGCTTTCTTCTTCTCCTGCAGTTAAAATATTTGATGACACCCGCTATTCTAAATGAGATCTTAAAAAGGGCTTTATGTATACCTTCAGCTATTTTATTAGTGGTGACATTATTCTTCGAGGTCATTTTTTTTTCCTAATCTTTGATTTGTTGTTGTTGTTCTTTATTGTTTGTCCAGTCATTCCATAGATCTATTCAGAGCATCTCCGGTGTGCCGGCAGCGTGTCAGTTCATTCCTGTTTATTCCTTCTGTTTCCTCAGGAACTCCGTGCTCGGTCAGGATGCTCCGTTCCCCAGACCCATCTTCTTTCACATCTTTTCCTATCTCTCTCTGTGCTCTGCATGTTTTCCCCTAGTTCATTTCTCTTTCTCTGGTAAGTTTCCTATAGCATCCGGTCCCACATTGGACTCATGTTCTCATTGTTGGCGCCTACCCACTCCTTCCTCCCATAATGAGTTCTCCTGAAATAGGTATATTTTAAAAATACATTGCGACTCTTCTCTAACTTCTGTTTTTATTTTTGTTTCATTCCATGGCTTATTGCTTCCCCCTCACACCTCATCCTGCACCCAGCTTCTTAATTCAGAGTTCTTCTCTCATTCTGCCGAACATTTTTAATAGTTCAAAATCTTTTCTCCCCCTTTTACTCGTTTTTTCCTCATGTGATGATTATGACTGCTATCTCTGAAACCTTTGCCTCAGGGGTGCCTGGGTGGCTCAGTCGTTAAGCGTTTGCCTTCGGCTCAGGTCATGATCCCAGGGTCCTGGGATCAAGCCCCGCATCGGGCTCCCTGCTCAGCAGGAAGCCTTCTTCTCCCTCTCCTGCTCCCCCTGCTTGTGTTCCCTCTCTTGCTGTGTCTCTCTCTGCCAAATAAATAAATAAAATCTTAAAAAAAAAAAAATGAAACCTTTGCCTCAGACGATTTTATTGGCATTTAAATGGGACTTGAAATTGGAAGGTTCCAGCCTCTCGTGCTGCCTCCCTCCTGGAGGTCCACAAACTAGTTCTCAAGCATACCCTTTCTTAAATAAGATACGCCTTCGCTGGACTGACCATTTAGTATGATATATAAAGTATTACTGTCCTTGTATCTATCAAGGTAAAGTCTCATTACCACCAATAGGGGTAAATTAATTTATTGATGACTTATTTGCCATTTACTCCTGCCGGCTGGCAGTTCAAAGAGCACATGGTTAGTGCCTCTCATTCATGCAGCTTAAACGGCCACCTGTTTGGAACTGATTTGAGGAGGAAGAAGTATTGGATTCATTGGCAAGTCATGGATTAGTTATTATGTAAGTTCTAATGCTACCAGTTCCCCTGGCAAAATGGATGTGATTCACATTTAAGTATGACACCAACCCATGCATTTTTCCTGCAGTATTTCCTTCAGACTTGTTTGCCAGAACCTGCGCAGCGACTCCAAGAAACGCATACTTTAATAATAAAGACTTGATTTTCCCTTTGCATGAGAATATCCTAAACTCCAAAAAGTCTTTATGAAACTGAAGAGGAGGGACTGTATAAAGTCCATTAAACCACAGCATTATGTATGGTTACCCAGGAATTTGCACACAATACTCAGCTATAGCTAATGGCATTTATGCACTTAAGTTTTCCAAACAACGAGTTGAAAGATCTACCCTCAAGAATTGTTTCTGCTGAGAAAGGGCAACTATTTATAATCATGAGTGGAGTTTCTGCAAAGGTCTGTGCCAGGCACTACAGTCCTGGCAGACGGCCCTCCCCAGTTTGCAAGAACTCTCCTGTTTGGGGCTGGAAGTGAAGCATGAGTACAAAGAAATACTTGCAGCATTTTCCTAGCCTCAGTTAAATTTCAGAGTGAAAGAACAAACACATAACAGGACAAAGGATATAGGAAATCACAGCACAAGCAGCCCTGCCTTATTTTTAGTAAAAAGGATTAGTAAGGGCGACCCTGCAGTAAAGCGGATTGCCTGGGATCAGGGAGTAGGATGGTTGTAATCTCTTTACTAGAACACTGAGTTGATTGATTAAATTAAAAGTTATGAGTCAAATGCCCCCCAGAACATCTTGGAACCTTTCAGTCTCTGCGTATTCATGTGATCCTAATGACCTTCCACTGGAAGGGAAAAGAGTGTGCTACCTGTAGGGAACCCATGAAGAAAGGCTAGGGAGCAAGATAAACCTTTTCACAACTGCCAGCAAGAGTTTAATTAAACTCTCTCTAACATAATCAGCTTGGTTCAATTTAAGAGCAATGCGTGCCATGTTTTCCCTGCACATGGAGCGTCCCAGGGTCCTGCAGCTCAAGTGGAAAGAACAATGAAAAGCAGAAGGCTTTCTCTTCACATCTGGCTCATCGGAATGGGGCTAAGAGGCTTTCTGGAGGCTTTTGCTGACTGGGACAGTTAGTGTTTACAGATGTGAGTGGCTTTCAGTCATTGAATGCAAATTGCGTTTGCTTTGTTGTGCACACCCTGGGAAAACCAAGAGGAAGAAGAGGAATAATGTTCCTTTATCCGCCCACCCACATTGAGATTCAGGGCACAGTCTTTTCAGGTTTATCGGGTCCCTAAGCAACCTTTGAAGAGAGCTGTCCATCTGTCCGGCTGTCCCTCCTGCAGCAGACATGGATTCATTTGGCTTTGCTTTTCAAGTCTCTGGTTCCATCTTGGGTCCATTGACTGAATTTTTAGGTAAACATTTCTGGCCTGCAGACCTGAGTGGTTCCCCAGCTCCTGGGCTAATTCTGCCTCCCTCTTAAACTTTGATCTGTATTCTGAAGGCGAGCTCGTCAGAAAAGAAAGTGAAAGAGGGCTTGCTTTTAATGTGAAGACTAAAAGCCAGAAAAATAAGCTAAAGCAGGAGGTGGGAGAGAGCAGTTTCTTGCGGGAATAGTGAACCTCAGCACCAAATATCAGAACAATGTGAGAGCCTTTTGAAAGAGCATTTCTGTGGTGAGAGAAACTGTAAGTCCGGTTTCCCTTGCCCCCAAAATTGGCCAGTGGTGAGTGCTCTGCTAAAAATCAATGTAAACCACATAGAGTCTGAACCATCGTGGACTTGGAAGTCAGATCCCACTTGGAGTCTTGCATCTGACACTCATTTACAGAGCCTTATGAAAATTGCTGTACCTCTCTGTGCCTCAGTTGGCTTGTTTGTAAAGCAGGGATAATCAAAACACCTACCTCATGAAACTATTTCGAAAATGGGCCAGAGCTCAAATCTAAGCTCCTCTGTTCACTGGCTGTAGGACCTTGGAAAATACACCAGCTGACCTTTTGAGCTCTGATTTTATGTAGTAAGACCAAAATCTACATCACTGGATTATTCTAGGGGTAGGTGAGTTAATATTCTTACAACTCTTAAAATAGGCTTGGTATATAGTGGAAGTTCACAAAGTGTCAGTCATTTTCAGTTTTGAATGAGGTAACTCCTAAGTGGTTTTTTTTTGTTTTTTGTTGTTGTTGTTTGGGTTTTCTGTGGGTTTTTTGTTTTGTTTTGGTTTGGTTTGCTTAATACCAGATACACAGCAAGTTCTGTCTTAACTGTGGCTATAATGTGCTTATTTCTAACCTTGTCATTATTCCCACCCACATTCTCAGCCTTTAAATAAGGATTTAGCTCTGATCTCATGTTGAAATCTTGGACAGACCTTCTCATCTGATTGGCTTTCATCAGCTGGTGAGAATTTCCTAAAGTATCCACCTGGCTCCTAAATTTTCTCCATGCCCCAGTGGAGACAGGGCTGAGTTCCAGGTACACTTTATCATCCCTAACCTTACGAATACCCGATAAGATGAAGATGAGTAGCCCCAAATTTAAAATGCAAAGATACTTTACAAAAGATCTCATACTGTGGATAGTCCAACCAGCAGTGAGGAAATAGAGTTTGCATTTGTGACAGTTTTCCCAACTCGGAAAGGAATTTAGTAACAAATACAACATACATTTCACAATCAGCCAGGCAAACACATGGAACTAGTCAGCTAATCTTGATTACAAGTTAGTATTTACTGACTTGTATTTTTGTAAATAAGCTAAAGGAAGTAAACAGAGTTTGAGATTTATATGTTCTGTGATTTCTGTTGAGCAAAATTGGTTTTACTTGGTTTCTCTCCCCTCTCCCCACCTCCCCCTATAAGCACATAAAAAATTCTTAGGTGGGATTTGCCTCTAAGTATACAGGGACCTGAGCAGCACCCAACTAGAGAACAAGCAAAGCTGGGATAAGATAAGAAAACCACTTAGCTGTTGAGCACAAAGGCTCCTGGGGTCTGCACCATCCCCTGTAATGACATCAAGGAAATGTCACATCGGACAGAATCTAGACCCTCTCTAAAAATCTACCCTAGTTAAGTGCATCTACTTCCTTTAATCCATAAGATCTGGAAAAATCTCTCATATCCTCCTCAACCTTGGGGCAGGCAATTATAATTAGCGTCTTCATGGTACTATGTATATTAGAGATAACATTGGACAAACTTCCTATATGATCCTTTTCCTTACCTTCTATCTCCTGTGTCCTCTTTGCTTTTTCCCCACCTTCTATAATGGTTTTATGCTAGACCCCTGGAGGAAAGCATTGGAGTTGGTTGGGACCATCACCGTGTCCCCAGCTCCAACACAGTGTCTGATCTAGAGTTAGTGCTCAATACATGTTATTCAGTGGGCTTACTGCAAAAGTCTTCTTCATTAAAAATATATATTTAGGGACACCTGGGTGGCTCAGATGGTTAAGCGTCTGCCTTCGGCTCAGGTCATGATCCCAGGGTCTGGGATCGAGCCCCGCATCGGGCTCCCTGCTCAGTGGGGAGCCTGCTTCTTCCTCTCCCTCTGCCTGCCTCTCCCCCTGCTTGTGCTCTCTCTCTATCTCTCTGACAAATAAATAAATAAAATCTTTTAAAAATAAATAAATAAAATAAAAAATGTATTTAACTACTTAAGACAATCATAGGAAGGGAGAATGTATATGTTCTAAAAATCTTAATAAGGTTACTCAGAATCATATGCACAGAACTCTATTGAAGCTAACAGCGTTTATGTGCTTAAAGTTTTCCAAACAATGAGTTGAAAATATACCCCGAAGAATTGTTTATGCCAAATAAGGCTGAGTATTCATGGTCATGACTGAAATTGCTGCATGTTTTCTGCCAGCCACTGCATTCCTGCCAAACATCCTCCCAATTTGCAAGGATTCTTGGGTTTCACGTTGGAAGTAAAGCAGTAAAATGCCTCTTCAACCCAACTGACATGGGTCTTATTCTTCATTAGTACTTGCTTAGACTACCCTGAGTAGAGCAACCTCCTAACTCTCTGAAATGCTTATTTAGGTTGACAAAGTGATATGGATTTTCAACCGAAGAGCATGGAAACAAGTTAATAGAATTGTGATGTCAATTTGGATTGTGAACACACACTTGGAAAGTGGCTCTTGCTACTTCCATGCCAGAGGCACCAACTGAGAGGTTGTCAGTCAGAGACTTACATCAGCCAAAGGGAGAAATCAGCTCCCCATCCTGGTAGCTGATGCACCCAAACTTGCAAGGGATAGGGGGAGGGGAGGTGGGGAGGAAAAAAGCAAAAAACTGGCAGACCGAAGTCTTAGATTTGCTAATCACAGCTACTAGGGGGTATATGCTTGAAGAATAACTCACAACAAAGAGCAGTTACAGGCAAAAGCTCCTAGAAAGTGAGCCTGCTGAAGACCCTCAGCCCTGTTTTCAGATTCAGTGCAGCCCCCCAGCATTCCGGCACCAGTGAATTTCCAAAATTCCCAAGAATTTTGCAGGAGTTAAGCAACCCATCATTGTCCCAATTCTAACAAGTCTGTCACACCTAAAGGTAAAAAGTGTAGTCTCTGGAACCAGACTAAATCCTGCCTCCACCACTTACTGTCCATGAGATGGTAGGCACACCCCTTCATTAACCTCTCTGTGCCTCAGTTTTCTTATCCATAAAGTAGGAATGGTAACAATACTAACTTCACAGGACTCTTGTGAGCATGAAATGGATTAATGTATGTAAAGAGCTTAGAAGAGCCTGGCATATATTAAGTGTTATATAATTGTTAGCTACTATTATAATTCATTTTGTGTGATCCACTTCTTGCCTTGAACTCCAGTTCTCATAATTGGATCTCCGTCTTTAGGCATTCATTGATTCCATAGATATTTAGGAACTGCCTACCATCTGGCTGACCTTGCCCTTAAGGTTGCCTTGTTCCCTAGTGAGACCTATGTAGGCAATGAGGATGAAGTCCTTCCCTTGCTCCTGGAATTCTGCCTCTTAGAGCAGCCATACCGGCCTGATGCCCAGGGTCCCTGGTCTCTTCGAAATATCGGGAGCTCCCACCACCAGTCTCTGTCTCCTCTCTAAACTCACTGCCTGGTCTGGCCTTGATTCTGGCAGCACCCTTGAAATTTGTTCAAGCAATGAATAAATTATTCAACCCTTTATTTCCCTCCAAGGAAGAACTAGGAAGCCAGACCTTATCAAGTCAGAGGAATTCCTGCTGCCCCTTTATTGCAATAATTTAATCTCTAAGAAGTTAAAAAAAAACACCTAAGGAAATAGCCCTCTAATCATAAACGATCCCTCTTCATCAAGAGAAAACAGACTTGGGGCGCCTGGGTGGCTTAGTCGTTAAGCGTCTGCCTTCGACTCAGGTCATGATCCGAGGGTCCTGGGATCGAGCCCCGCATCGGGCTCCCTGCTCCGCGGGAGGCCTGCTTCTCCCTCCCCCACTTCCCCTGCTTGTGTTCCCTCTCTCGCTGTGTCTCTCTCTGTCAAATAAATAAAATCTTTAAAAAAAAAAAAAAAAGAGAAAACAGACTTTTCCTGCTTAGAATTGCACAAGCAGAACTCTTCCATTTCACCAGAGCTCCAGGGAATAATAGGCCACCAGCTGCCACCTTGGGCTGCAGGTTTCAAGAACTTGGAAAGGGAATTTTCCATCCTGATTATTGCCTTTGCAGTGTTCTCAGCTGCCAGAACATGGTGGTGGGCGTGGGTATGAGCCAACTTTTGTGTTCCTAAATAATAAGGCTGAGATGCTGTCCTCCTTTGCTACAGAACCCTGGACACACAGGAAGCAGTCAACCCTGGGCACCCATCTATCAACCAACTTTCCTATATTACCTACTATGTGCAGGCCTTTGAAAAATAAGTCACCTCTTTATGTATTTTTAAAAGCATCAGAAGGAAAGCTAATACTCAAGGCAAAACTAAGAAAGTTCTGATACTACCAAAGCAGAAGAGACTTGACCAAGGTCACGTGCCCCAGGAGGGGGAGATCCAGGATTTCATTACGTGAGCCTGAGTTAAAAGGCTAATTCTTAGGCAGTGTTGAATTTACTGAGACCTGACCAGCCTAATCTCTTGCCCCTCTGTAACTTGTTGTTGTTGTTGTTGTTGTTGTTGTTGTTTTGGCTCCACACCCATCTTATCTTCTCAGATGGCACACTGCTTATTGTGACCTCTGGGCCTTTGCACTGGACGTTTTGTGTGTTTGCAACATTCCGTCCAGCCCCCACACCCTTCTTTTGTTCTGAGCTTAAACCCCACTGCCTTGGAAAGACTTCCAATTCCCCAGGCTGGATTAGCAGCCCTCCTCTTTTCTGCTCCAGCCTCGTGGTTATCCTATCTTGACACCTTCCATGCTGTGTTGCAATTGCCTGTTCACATGTCTGATCCCCCTAATGTCCTAAGACAGGGCAGGGCCATAGTCTGGTTTGGCTCAGAATCCCCAGGACCCATAACACATGACCAGTAAGTATTTGTTGAATTAAGAGGAACCAAGCTCTCTCTCTACCAAGCTGCCTCCCTGACAGATCAAATCCCAAAATAAAGATACCAGCTTTGCAATTCCTGGCTAATGGCTCCATGCAGGCTGAGCTCCTGCCCAGAGCACCTGACCTCTGATCCTTAAAATGTTCTGAGGTAAGCTTTGAGCTCCCACCTCTACCTCTTACAAGCTCACAGCTCATCCCTGTCATTTCCCTGTCACCATCCCCATTACATGAGAATTAAATTTTTCATTCCAATACAATGCAGCTCAAGCCTAGGGTAGACCAGAGTGAGCCTTGAGAGACAAGGAAAGAAAGCTAACACTGCTTCTACCTTCACATTTTCCTTTTTAAAAGCAAACTTTTAATAGAAGCATGCATACATACGTACATACATACAGAAAAGTGGGTACATCCTAAGTGTACAGCTCACCTTTTCCCATTCATTTGAACACATGCATATTAGCAACTCCAGAAGCCTCCTTTTGTCCCTTCCAGTCAGTGCTCCCCAACAAAGGGCAGCCACCATCATGACTTCCATCATAGATCAAGTTTGCCTGTTTTTAAACTTTTTATAAGTGGAATTTTATAGCATGTACTCTTTTGTATTTGGCTTCTTTTGTTCAGCTTTATAGTTTGTGAGATTCATCCATGTGACTGTGCATAATTTTGGTTTGTTCTTTCCCATAACTGTATAATATTTCACTGCATGAATATACCACATTTAATTCTTCCATCCTATAATGGATGAACATTTGGGTAGTTTCCAACATGGGGTTATTATGAATAGTGCTGTATAAACATTCACGTGCATGTGTTCTGGTAAATATATGTACACATTTCTGTTCTTTATATACTAGGAGTGGAATTGCTGGGTCATAAGATATGTAGCCCAGCTTTAGTAAACTGATTGTTAAACGGTTTTCCACAGCTAGAGAAATCTGGTAATCTACATCCTTGCCAACACTTGACATTGTTGGTCTTTTCATTTTACCTACCTAGTATGTGTGCAGTGATATCACATTGTGATTTTAATTTGAATTTCTTTGGTTTTGACTACTAAGTTGTTCTTGGCCATTTGCATAAATCTAAAGTGACTGTTCAGTCTTTTGACCATTTTTTCTATGGAGTTGTCTGCCTTTTCCTTGTAGCAGTTCTTTTTATATTCTAGTTATGAGTCCTTAGTCAATTACATGTATTCCAAATATCTTCTCCTGTTCTGTGGTCTACCTTTTCAGTCTTCTGATGAACAGAAGGTTTTAGCTTTAACATAATCCAAATGATCTTTTTTTCTTCATGGTTAGCACTTTTTGTATCTCACTTAAGAAATCTTTGCTTCCCCCACAGTTATAAAGACTTAGTTATATATTATCTTCTAAAAGTTTTATTGCTTCTACCCTCCATATCTAGGTGCTGAATTGATCTGTAATTGAAATTGTGTATGGTGTGAGGTAGGGATCAAGATACTTTCTTTTTTTTTTTTTTGCTAGAATCATTTATCAGGATGCCCATCCTTTCCCTTCTACATTAGTGTTTCATTTGTCATGTATTAAGTGACTATATATCTGTGGGTCTATTTCTGGACTCTGTATTCTGTCATTCTGTTTCATTAGTTTATTTGTCTATCCTTTACATCTGGGAACATTAGTTCTCTATTCTTCTTCAAGATTATTTTGACTATTCTTAGTCCTTTATATTTCTGCATAAATTTTAAGATCATGATCTCAATTTTCATTTAAAAAAAACCCACTAGTATTTTTATTGAAATTATGTTGAACTTATGAACAAAATAGGGGAGATTTGACAACTTTACATTATTGACTCTTCTAATCAACAAATATATTCTATCACTCCATTTATTTAGGTTTACTCACACTTCACTCAATAATGCTTTATGGATTTCTATGGAGAAGAGGTCTTATTAATTTTTCACTGGATTTATTCTTAGATACTATATATTTTATACTTAGCAAGTAATAGCTTTTTAAAATTTCATTTTTTTTAATCACTGGTATGTAGAAATGACATTGATTCTTACATATTGACTTAGTATTCAGAGACCTTGCTAAATGTACTTATTAATTCTATTAGTTTATATATGAATTATTTTGTTTCTTGTTTTTAAAAATTTATTTATTTGAGAGAGAGAGCAAGCACAAGTGGGGTGAGGGGCAGAGGGAGAAGCAGGCTCCCCGCTAAGCAGAGAGCCTGATGCGAGGCTTGATCACAGGACTCTGGGATCATGACCCGAGCCGAAGGCAGATGTTTAACCAACTGAGCCACCCAGGGCTAATACCCCTATATATAAATTATTTTGGAATTTTTACATACACCATTATATCTTCTACCAACAATTCCCTTCCAGTCCTTATGCCTTCTATTTCTCTTTACTGCCTTATTTCACTGGCTAAAAGCTGGTAATAGTGGGCATTCTTGCCTTCTTCCCAATCTTATGGGGAAAGCTTTTAATATCTCACTTTAAGTATGATTTTTGCTATGGCTTTTTTGTAGATTTTTTAATCAGGTAAGGAAAGCTCCATTCTATTCTTAGTTTGTTGAGTGTCTTTTTTTTTAATCATGAATGGGTATTGAATGCAATCAAAACTTGTTCTGTATCTATGAAGAGATACATATAATTTTTCTTTTTTTCTGTTCATGTGATGAATTTCATTGATTGAATTTTGATTGTTAAACCACCCTTGTATTCTTGGAATAAACTCTACATGGTTGTGTATGGCTTAACTGGATATAGGGTTTGTTAATACTTTGTTTGAGATTTCTGCATCTACAGTCACCAAAAAGGCTGGGGTTCTGTCTTCACTTTTCCCTTAAATTTTGAGGTGGAATTTTTTACCCCAGCCTGACTCCCCTTTTATCTTATATATAGACTTGTTTCAATAGGCTTTGCTTCTATTATTAGCTTAACAAACTTTCCCCCAGGACCTCTATCTTCTCTCTCACTGGCAGTGCAAAAAACTCCCCAAAGACAAAGCAATCACAAGCCAAATGCTGGTTCAATCACTCACTGACAGCGTGTCCATGGACAAGTTACAGATTTTCTCAGAGCCTGTTTCCTTATCAATGAAATTGGATTGAAAAGTAGATTGGATAATAGCACACAAAAGCACCTGGTACAAGTATATGCTCAGTAATTCCTATTTCTCACTACCTCTTCTATCTACTGCATAAAAACTTTCAAACACAGAAGAGCATTGACTTACTTATTTACAGAGTTTAGCCAACAGTTAAGATTCAAACCTACAAATGAACTAATGGGGATGGGAGAAGTCCATTCTTTTTGTTGAACTCTAAAACACAAAGCAGTTATTTACTGCTCCTGCTAAGTTTTTAAATATGAGCTCCTAAATTTTTTTAAATTAGATGAACATTGCTAGAATTTATCATCCAAAGTACTACAGTTCCTTCCCTGAGGCTTCAAACTCAGGTATTAATGGTGTATTAAACATTTGGAAGTTGTCCAGAAATATAGCCTCTCTCCCACATATAACAATATTTATGTAGAAAAGTCAGCTTAGAAGGACACTTTTAAATAAAGTCCCTCTTTCTAAAAATATAACTGCAGTGCTATTTGTCAGTACACAATAAACCTGTAACCAGCCTCTAGAGTAGCAACAGGGATGGGAGTTTGGTGGTGCTCTGAGATTATGTTTTTTGTCTCTGAGATGAGAATCAGATAACTGGCTAGGTTTTAGAGATATCCAAATAAATCAGGAGTCAGAAGTTCAGAAAAATTGGACTGGGAAGACTGAGTTCAAAAAAGGCAGAAATTTATGAACATCAAGAGCCACTACTTTCATTGTTGTCTGGGGCATTGGACAGGTACCACCTACTTATCCCCTGGTATCCCCACCCCAAGAGCTGATTCTGGTGACAGCCATGCATGACATCAGAATGACCTCCTAACTAAATCTGGACTTGACTTAGGCTTTCTACTCCATTGGAGTAGAAGGGACATGGCCTAAGTTTGACAGACCTGATCAGAATTTCAGCTCTATCACTTACTTGCAGCTCAGTTACCTCATCCGTAACATGGGGATGGTAACTGACCCACCTAGCAGGACCACTGTGAGAATGGAAGGATGTTACCTAATGCCTATGAAGTGCCTGTTGCAGGGTATGTGCTCAATAAATGGTAGTGATTATAATAATGATGATATCTACAGTGATAACAATGGCAACAATTATGATGACAATAACAACAGATCAACACCCATAGCTTTGGGTGGAGGGGCACTGAAGGATCATTTGTATTCTATAAGACTACTCTGCTTCCAGAAACAGGGAGAATAGCCCCAGCTGGCTCTTGTCTAATCTCCCAACTATGATTTTATGGGTCTTTGGGGCCATACACATGACCTTGGTTGAATGAGCCATGTTGAATTTCCCCAAAAGCAGAGCCTGAGGAAAGGCCTTTGGTGCAGGTGGTTTATGTAGAAGGTGGTCCAGGAAGCAGGAGTGAAGGGACTGGGGCAGAATGACAAGAGAAAAGGAAGAATCGACTTAAGAGTGTATTTTGAGGTCATTGGCATCAGTATACCTCTGAAAAGTGTACAGAATGTCTTCCAGAATTGTCCACTAGCACCCACCCCTCCATAGGCTAAGATTGTCTCCAGGAACACTATCTTACCTGCACTCCAGGTGCTTGCTTGCTGGCCAAGGGGGCTTTCAGAGCTTCAGAGAAGGCCTTGAGTCAGTAAATGGAAAGAAGCACAGTACACTTGAGGTGGACACTCACAGAAGTTCTGGGAACTTCTGTCTGTTCACCTGACTCATTCTGCTGCTATTTTCCCACCACTAGCTCCACCCACCCAATGGGTTTCTACACCCACCCCCCCACCCAATGCTGACTGCTACTGGAACCACCACTACACTAACCATACTACTTAGAAAATCTAGCTGTCCTCTAAGACCTTGCTTTACCCTAATGGACAGACTCTGTGCATGTTCCAGTTTTCTCCTGATCTCTACCTTCCCTAGAGAAATGGAATATCAATATTAAAAGTAACCATTTATTGAATGTTTATTATGTACCAGGAGCTGTACTATTTTTATATGGATTTCCTTCGTGACACCCATAACAACCCTAGAAGGTAGGTACTGTTGTTACCGTTGCACAGAAAAGAAAACTGAGTCTTAAAAAACTTAGGTAGCTTATTCAAGGTCACACAGCTAGTAATGGTGGAAAAAGGAGGGTAAGAATGACCTTAAACCAGTAGGAGATCTCCTTTTTCTTTTAAGACATTTGAAGTAAGGATAAACTGATATATATAACAGCATGGATGAATCTCAAATGTATTATGCTAAGTTAAAGAAGCCAGACTCAAAGGGCTACCTACTGTATGAGTTATTTATACTATATTCTAGAACAGGCAAAACTATAGGGACCAAAAACAAACCAGAGGTTGCCAAGGGCTGGGGATGGAGGAATGGGATTGACTACAAAGAGGCACAAAGCAATTTTTTTTAGATAGTAGAACTATTTTATATCTTGATTGTGATTGGTTATATGATTGCATGCATTTGTCAAAACTCACTAAATGATACATTTGAAAGGATGACTTTTAGGGCGCCTGGGTGGCTCAGTTGGTTAAGCAACTGCCTTCGGCTCAGGTCATGATCCTGGAGTCCCGGGATCGAGTCCCACATCGGGCTCCCTGCTCAGCAAGGAGCCTGCTTCTCCCTCTGACCCTCCCCCCTCTCATGTACTCTCTCTCATTCTCGCTCTCTCAAATAAATAAATAAATCTTAAAAAAAAAAAAAAGGATGACTTTTATTGAATTTAAAATATGCTTTTATTTTTAAAAGGGAAATAAAGCAGACAGTAATTTTCTTTTGATTGCCCCTGCAATTGTTCAACTGTGGGAATAGAGGGGAGCAAAAGTCAAAGGTTCAAAGACTGGGTGGCGTAAATGAGCTCAGGTGGGGAGTTCAGTATCAGGTTGAAAGGATCTGAGAAAATAATTCAGGGAGAGGAAACAGTGAGCTTAACTTTCCCAAAAAGGCTGAAGGTGTAGGAAAGACAAAAAATAGTCTTTGTGGGAAGAGAGCATTGACAGGAAAATTTTTTTCATTCAGCATTAGGAAATTTGAACCTCTTTACTTTAAGGGTGAAGGTCCTTAGTGAAAAAGAGATGAAAGTTGGAGTGTATGCATGTGTTTACCATCTCTAACACTTTTTTTTCCTTTATGGAGATCTGAGTTTATATCTGTTTTCATTTCCCTTCAGCCAGAGTCCTTTAATATTTCATATATAGCAGGTGTGCTGGTAATAATGTCACTCAGCTTGCCTTTATCAAAAAACTGTTTTAGTTCACCCTTATTTTTGAAGGATATTTTTGCAGGATATAGAATTCAAGGTTGACAGTTTTTTTCATTTCTTTCAGAACTTCAGCGGTGTCATTTTTTTGACATGTTTTTGAAGCCGGCAGTCATTCTTATTTTTGTTTTTCTGATTGTAATGTGTCTTTTGAGCTCTGGTTGCTTCTAAGACTCATCATTAATTAATTTTGATGTGGCATAAGTATAATTTTCTTTGTTTTTATCCTGTCTGCAGTTTATTGGGCTTCTTAGAGCCATAGGTTGATATTCTTCATCAGGTTTTGGGCAATTTCAGTGTTATTTCTTTAAATATTTTTATAACTCAATCTCTCTATCCTCTCCTTCCAGGATTCCATAACCCTTATGTTAAACAACTTATTGTTGTTCCAAAGGTCACTGAGACTCCCATTCATTTTTTTTTTTAATCGTTTTTCTGTGTGCTTCATTTTGAATTTCTATTACCCTGTCTTTCCATTTATAGACCTTTTTCTTTGCCATATCCTAATACAGATATTATATTTTTGAGTTCTAGATTTTCCATTTTGGGGGTTTTTAAAACAGTTTCTTTCTTGGGATACCTGGGTGGCTCGGTGGGTTAAGCATCCAACCCTTGATTTCAGCTCAGGTCATGATCTCAGGGTCATGAGAGTAAGCTCCACATCTGGCTCCACTCTGGGCATGGAGCCTGCTTGAAGTTCTCTCTCTCCCTCTCCCTCTGCCCCTCCCCCACATCTCATGCATGCTCTCTCTATCAAAAAAAAAAAAAAGTTTCTTTCTCTGATGAGAGTCCTCATCTGTTCACCCCATCATGGCCATCTCTTCCTTTAAGTCCTTGAACTTAATAGTAGTGTTTTAAAGTCCTTACATGGTAATCCCAACCTACCCATCATTTCAGGAACTCTTTCTTTTGACTGTTTTTTTTCCTCATGGTTATAGATCATATTTTCCTGCTTCTGCACTTGTTAGTAATTTTTGATTGTATGATGGACATTGGTGAGTAACTGAATTTATTATCTTCTTTTAAAGAGTATGGAGTTTTAGGGCGCCTGGGTGGCTCAGTTGGTTAAAGAGTATGGAGTTTTGACCTGACAGATGTTTAATTTACTGGTATATCCACTTGTTTTACTTTCAAGGCTTGTTTTCTAAGCTTTGTCAGGGTAAGTCTAGACTAGCCCTTACTCTAGTGCAAAAGTTTTTTACTCCTAAAGTGTGACTTTTCCAGGGTCTCAGTTGAATGCTCAGGACGGTCAGCAAGGTCTCTCGAATGTGGATGGTTGGAAGTCGTACATCTTCAGCATTGTGTGACTTCTGCAATCTCCATTCAGCTCTTAGCTCCCAAGTAGCTGTATTTCCCAAGGCTGTGGAGTTTTGTCCTGCACGTGTGCAGCTTAGTCTTCAGTCAAAGACTTAGAGGGACCCCTATGCATGTTTCTGAAGTTCCTTCTCTGTGCAGCATCCTCCTCTCTGATATTTTTGCCAGTAAATCCTATCTACCTCAGTAGCTTCAAAGTCCTATCTTTACCTCCTCAGCTCAGCCAGATTGTCATGCTCTGTTGTGTTCCACCTTCCTGTACCACAAACCAGAAAATGTCCAGGACAAACATGGGGCTCAGCTCTTCTGTTACCCTTCTCTCAGGGGTCATAGTGTTTTGCTATCTATTTTCTGAAATTTGGTGCTTCATACATTTTACCCAATTTTATCATCCCTTATGTTGAGAGGGCTAGTCCAGTGCCATTTGGACCATCAGAGTGAGAAGCAGAAGTTGTGTGAGCGTATATAAATTTGGAGGTTGTCTGTAGACAAAACAATCATATTTTCTTCTCTACTTCATACTGCCTTCAAGATAAAATAAAAACTTTTTATTAAGACATTCATATCCTTTCTGATCTGCCTGGCTGACTGGCTTCATCATTGATCATTCTTTCTTTACAAATACACTCTCTCTCTCTCTCTCTCTTTCTCCCTCTACCTTGACCTACCTTATGGTTTTCCATGTACCTCTGGCTTCCTCTCATGCTCTGCTTTTGCACATACTGGTCCTTCTACAAAAAATACCTTCCTCCTTCCCCCTAATTGCCTTGTTATCTCCTACTTATCCTTCAGAAGGTAGCTAGCTGTCCTGTCCTCCAGGAAGCTCTCTCTGGTACAGTCTGGGCTGAATAGCCCCCATTTGTGTTTTTATGTCACTCTGTGTTGCCTTCATGAAAACTGTATCATATACATGCCATTGTAATTACCTGTTGTGACCTGTCCTCCATATGCTTCACCCCACCTTCCAAACTGAACATCTCAAGGACCAGGACCAAGTCTGAGTCTGCTCAGAGTCTCCAGAGCACAGACTGTCAAACTTTCTCTCTAAAGGACCAGATAGTAAATATTTTAGGGTTTGCAGGCCAGGCAGTCTCTCTCATAACTACTCAACTCTGCTTGTGTAGCAGGAAAGCAGCCATAAATAATACATAAATAACATGTGAAATATAAAACTTTATTGGAAAAAAAAACAAGCAGTGGGCTGTGGCTTGTTGATTTCTAACCTAGCACATAGTATGCCTAGTAAACATTTATTTAGTGAATGAATTAACAGAATATTATTATTAGAAACCTCAGAGAAAATGCAAAAGAATATGATCAATTCTGTAAGTGCAAAGGTTTTCCCTGGAAAGGAAAAGTGACATTTTTCTGAAGACCTGAAGGAAGGGAAAAAGGCTAGCTGAGTGAAGAAGGCAGAAAGAAAGTTGAAGATTTTCTGGCCAACCTGACAGATCTCCCCATGCAGGGTTTTTTCCAGGAGGCCATCCCGGGACGGGATCCTGAAAACCTGAATAGCTTGGTCAGAGTGAGCTCCTGAAGCAGCCAAGGGCAGGAAGAGCCAGAGGGCAAGTGCAAGCTGTGTCCTGTGCAGCACCCAGGGGCAAACCCAGAGGAGCCAAGTTCTGTAGCCAAATCCAAAGCATCAAAACCCAGGCAGATCCTGGAAGTGAGCCTAGGGTGAGAACGGCAAGGGCAAGAGCGAAGTGAGATCCAAGACAGCTTTTATGAATAGGGCTGGCAGGCCCACGGCATTTTTCTGCTGGTCACTGGCCACACGGTGCCTGGAAAAGTCTGGGGATGGGTTGACCTGGGTCTTCCCGGAAGAGTTCAGTGACAAGATTATCCACTTAGACATAAAAGGAGGACAGGCAGCAGGACTTAAGGACTGGAGAAGCTTCAGTGCAGTGACCATAGCAGATCCATAAGGACCCAACCAGTGCCAAAAACCAAGATTTGCTGAGATACAGTAGGTGAGGCTGAGATTGGATAACGGGAGGTTGTAGCAATCTAGACACCAAGGCTGTAGGACGTTCTCCAGGGAAACGCTATGAATGTTATGTCAAGGAAATGCGTGGGTGACTTTCCACAGGACTGAGATTGGCAGGGGAATGCAGCCACTGACAAAGCAGGCCAGCAAAGTTGGGCTGTTGCTGAATACCTGCCAAAGGCAGAAAACTTCAGAGAATCCATCTATGTGCAGCACGAGACAAAAAGCCGGACACGGTTCTTCTTTCATCAGCGATGGCCTTTTCAGCATCATTGTGAATTTAGGCATCACTGGTAACTTAGCACCAGCAATGACAGCAGAAAAGGTGTCAGAAGTGAGCTTACTACACTTACATTCAGGACATCTCCCTGGAAGGGCTTTTCAGACAAATGCACGTGGTTGCCCATCAGTATCTCAAACTCATGTGTCTAATTATTTCTTCCTCCCAGCTTCCCACCTGCCTCTGTCCCATCTATGCCTCAGATGCTTGGGAATAAACATTGGGAATAAACATCTAGACCCTGGTATGTGGAGGCCACAGAACACTGCTGGAACCAGAGAGAGGCATGCTAAACCAAAGAGCTTTGGCCTTACCTGAGAGCCAAAGAGGTTGGCGATAGTCTTGTTTCTCTGCCCCTGACCCTGACCCCAAAGCTGAAGCCCGAGTGTTCCACCAAGGACCTCAGTTGTAGCCCCCTTGAGCATCCCTTTAAGCCACAGCATGAACCTTGTCTCCTTCTCCCCAGGCCCCCCGATACCTGTGGCTTCTCCCTCTCCTTCCTCCCTTATTTCCTAGAGGATGCTGGGGCCCAGTGCTGCACTTCTCCATGTCCCAGCTAACTGGGTCTGCTGAGCCACCTCATTCTCAGGCCCCAGACCACTGAGTCCCATTTAGAGGATTCCCTCCTGGTTTTTCTTTCAGCTTCAGGTCCTTGCATCTGATATTCTGTCCTCTCTACCCACCAATTCTAAACCAAACTGCCTTCCAATCACCTACTCAGATATTTTTTGTTTCCCATGCCTTCCAGAAACTTGTCTGGATTTGCCCCATCCATCCTCTTCATATTTAATTTGACTGGCTAAGATTTATTAGACCCACTTTGTGTTCCAGCCACCAGTCATGACTTCATGGACTTTAGCTTTAGAACAACACCAAGAGACTGGTCATGTCAATATCCAGATGAAGAAGCTGAGTTTGAGAGTGATTACTGACTTGTCCAATCTAGAACTGAGCTTCAGAACTGAGCCTAGAATACACGATGGTCTGATTCAAACACCAGAGCTTTAACTACTACCCCAAACTGCCTCCTGAAGTCTGTCCAATCTTCTCTCTTATTGGCTCATACCTCTGATCCTGTTTCTGCTTTCCCTCTCCGCTGCCCTAAGTCAAACCCTACACAACTCACACAGGGAGTGTTGATGGGTCTCCTCACCCTGGGCCTTCTCCCTTCCCATCACTGGGCGTGGCCTGATGCAGTGTGGTCGAGAGCACAGCTCTGGCCCCAGACAGATTTGACCTTGAATCCCAGTGTCCTCACTCATCGACTCTGTGATCTTGGGTTAACTCACTTGACCTCTCTGAGCCTGGGTTTCCTCATGTGAAAAATGGGAATTCTGATAGCCTCTGTGTCAGAGGAGGTTCTTTTTCTGAGTGTTTAATGTGATAATGTAGGTCAGTCCTTGGCACAGTGCCTGGCACTTACTAAAGGCTCAATGCATGTTAACTATCATCGTATGGTTCTTCCCAGAAGGAAATTTCCATCCTATATCCCCCCTCTCATGGTGGGCACTCAGCACTCTCCTCAACCCAGTCCTGACTTTCTTTTCCATCTTCTCTTTTTGCCTTCTATCCCTCCAGTCCATCAAACAGTCTCCTCTCCTTCTTGACCTCTCAGTGCAATGTAGGGAAAAGAGCATGTGCTCTGGGGTCAGGCAGACCTGGGTTTGAACCCTAGTTTTGACCCTTGCTAGCTCTGTGAGCTTTGGCAGCTTCCTTCACATCTCTGGGTCTCAGTTTTCTTATCTATAAAATGAGAATGAGGGTGTAGAGAGGGTTACCCCTCAGAAAGCATTATACCTGACACCTAATAGGTGTTTAATCCTCTTATATATGTCATCACTGGAATTCCTGCTTCTCCTGTCCTGCCAGTCTTCTCATGGGAGCCTCCTTCCACTGGGAAAGTTTCCTTGCTCCTCCATCATATTTGGATTCCTCTTGTGGATTCTCATTATGCTTTCCATCCATAATAATACTGAGAATTTCGCATTGTACAGTTCTTTATAGTTTTCATAGTTCTTTCCAAAACTAGCCCAATTAATTTGCACAACTCTGAGCAATAGTCCGACTAGTAATTATTACCCCTATTTTTAAAAGGTAAACTGAGGCTCTGATTCATGGTCATGCAGGGAGGCCTGGAGTCCAGTTCTTTTGGCTCTTGGTCACCAATGCCTCTACTCCCTGTACCATTCTGCCCCCGAGTGACTGCCACTCACCTGAAGTCATCACCCTTTGTAATGTTGCAGATTGTTTTCCATGGTTTCCTGCCTCGTCCCCCCAGGGAGGATAGAGTCTGGTCCTTCCCCTAGCCTAGTACCTGTCAGATATCTATTATGTGGTTGATGTCATTCAGTGGGTTGAAATTTGAATTAATGTGGTAATTTGCAAGACCGGTATAGGAAATTAACAACTAAACTGATCAGAAAGTTGGACTGGTACAATGACATTGTATTCAAATGTAAGAAACCATAAAGACAGATCCCATTCTTTTTTTTCTTTTTTTTTAAAGATTTTATTTATTTATCTGAGAGAGAGAATGGGAGACAGAGAGCATGAGAGGGGAAGGGTCAGAGGGGGAAGCAGACCCCCTGCCGAGCAGGGAGCCCGATGTGGGACTCGATCCCGGGACTCCAGAATCATGACCTGAGCCGAAGGCAGTCACTTAACCAACTGAGCCACCCAGGCGCCCCTGACAGATCCCATTCTTGAGGCACCTGTTTCTCTGCACTCATGCCTTTGGACTTGGATTCTTTGGATTTGGGGACTTTGCAGTTAGCTGCTCCATCCCCTCTGCTCTGTGTTCTTGTTTCTATAATATCCCTGCCCATGCTGGATTGTAAGTAATCTGCTGAGCCATCTGTCCCCCCCCCCCCCCCCCCCAGACCATGAGTCCCTCCAGGACAAGCACCTATCCAATTCCCGTCAGTGGCCAGGACCTGCCACTGCGCTTGGAACAGTAAATGGAAGCCGAATGAATAAATCAGAAAGATCCATCTGGGTCCATCCCCTCATCTCCCTATGATTGTGCTCGTTCCTAGTCTCTTCTCTTATCCCACAGTACATAGATTTCTTATCTCCTATACTGAATAAAAGGCAAGTTTCATGTTTTACTCATTTTTGTAGCCTCCCTAACAACCAGGAAAGGAGGAAATTGTAATTATTGAGTGTCTATTGTGTGGCAGTAGTGATTTCCCATATATTATCTCATCTTTTAAAAATGGAATTTAATTCTTATAATAGGCAGTAAGATAGGCATTATCATCCTTGAATTACAGAGGTGGGAGCTGAGACTCAGGGAAATGAAATAATTAGAATTTGACCAAGTTGACCTAGCTAGAAAGTGGCAGTGCTAGCATTTGAATCCTTGTCTGCAGGCTGTAAGACCAATGCCTTTCTTTGGTGGTGGTGGTGGTGGTGTTTGTTTTTAACAGCATGCAGGTGAGCTGAGTGTGTTAGCCCAGTAGGTGTCAGGAACTCTGCTGACCTGAGACTTGAATTTAATCACATTAAATCAAATCTGTGCAAGCCTGCTCCCAAATGCTTCAAGCACGTATACTACCTACCTTCCCTTTTGATTGTTTGGATGAAATCCTTTTGAAAACATGCACTGACCACTCACAGTGCATCAGACACAGTGCTGGGCACTGGGGACACAGTGCTGAAGACAGGTCTCCTCAGGGACGTGACAGTCTGGTGGGGAAACAGACCTGTCGCGGTGATCATACGTGTTATCTGTGCTGTGGGGAGACAGGAGACAAGACTTAGGTCAGTCTAGGGGGACCTTGGGGGACTTCTGGGTAAATCATGAAGGAGGGATGAGAGTTGGCCAAGCCAAGCAGGAAGAGAGCCAAGGGGAACAGCATGTGCTAAGCCCCAGAGGTACAGAATTGTAGGTAGGATGGGTCTGGGAAAAGGGGCCATTTCGGTGGAACAAGGCAGAGGGAACAGGAAATGCTGAAGCTGGTCTCCCTGGGTTCACAGCATGAACCAAAGGTCACGAGTGGCTCCCAGCCCTTGCCCCTCCACAAGCAGTGCTCCTGGCTTGGATGACAGCTAGGACAGTCTGGCCACATATCTATCTGTCTTCTCTAGGGAACTGATGGGTGAACACAGTGTTTGCATTTCCCCGGTGTGGAGGAAATAATGAGCAAGCAATTGGGCAGGCGGACCTAGTGATGTCATCTGCCTGCGTGGGGCGGGGGCGGGGAGGCATGGCTGCCCTCAGCAGTCCGGGAGCGGGGCTTGGCACCTGAGTTCTCGATGTGCCCCTGCAGCAGAGGGCTCCAGGGTAGCAGGGAGCTGATGCAAACAGGATCAGGCCCCGTTCAGAATGGTCTTCTTACGTGGTGGGTGGAGTGGAGTTCTGTCACCCCAGGTCACATGTGTCCCTTGTGTCCACCCAGTTCCACTTTTCCTCTTCACTATGCCTGAAAACGTTCTTTAACTCAGGGCATTATTAGCCAACCAAGAATGGCTGAGAGCTGAACTGGCCTTATGATGAACTGTATGTTACTTAACCAGTAATTAATATATATACATGTGTATATATATGCTATATATGTATATTTTATGTATATATTACATGTGCGTATATACATGTGTATATATTATATGTATATTATATGTGTATGTATATATTTATAATATATGTATTATATGTGTGTGTATGTGTGTATGTGAGTATGTGCGTGCGTCAACACTCATCACATGCAGAAACAAACCCAGTGCAGTGCTGATGTTGACTCTCCGTCCCTCTCCTTCCTCCCCCTGGCACTTTGAAAACCCCTCAGTCAGTTTTGTCTTGGTCCTGTCCAGATCTTGTTCTGTTCTCCCACACGTCACCCAGTGGTTCCCTCCTGCACCCCGATGGGCCCCCTCCCCCATGATCCTCAGTGGACCACTGTGGACCAGTGCCTTCCACATATCCAGACTGCCTGCCCCATCCTCTCGCAGGGCTAGCTCACCTGCCCCTCATCCTGGAAGGCACAGAAAAGCCAGCTCAAAGTCAACCCTGCTCATTTCTGAGAATTGCCCAAGCCTACTCCCCACTCACTCCCTTTACCCTTGGCTCCCTGCTCATGCTCTCCCACCACAGCTCTACACTCCCATTTTGCTCCCTCTAATGCATTCTTCACACTGCTGCCTGGATGGTTTATCTAAAATTCAAATGTGATCATGCCGTTGCCCTGCTCAGGACCCTTCAGTGGTTTCAGACCCTTTCAAATGACATGCGAACTCCTGAAGCATTGAAAGCAGAGCCATCCATGAGCAGGCTCCTTCCTACCTCTCTGGCATTGCTTCCTACCTCTCCCCTGACAGTTGGTGACACAGCAATACTGAATTATTTATGGCCCCCCAAACACACGATGTTATTTAATGCTTCTGAGTCTGCCAGAAATAGCCTCTCCTCTCCATTCTGTCTTACAAATCCGATCAGCCTTTCAAAGCCTCAAAGTTGTCCCCCTCTCTGAAACCCTCCCAGACAGAAGT
The DNA here is from genome assembly GCF_029215605.1 of Mirounga angustirostris. NCBI lineage: Eukaryota > Metazoa > Chordata > Mammalia > Carnivora > Phocidae > Mirounga > Mirounga angustirostris. The sequence continues at coordinate 42,400,925 of NW_026991721.1, read as the reverse complement.
CATCATTCTGGGCTGCCTCTGTGTCTCGCTCAGGATCTGTTGTTGTCCTGTCTGCATATCCCCAAGACCTTCTTGCTTCCACAGATGGTCTTATTCATCTCTGAAGAGCACAGGGCCTAACACAGAGTAGGTGCTTACCCGCACAGTTGAATGATTGTCGAATTACACTTTCCTCCCAGCATTTAAGGGGCTCACGTTTTCGCCATAGCTGCACTGATCCCTGCATCCTGATTGGCTTTCCCAGGTCGGGCCAATCACTGGTCTGCAATCATTGGTGGATCCCACTCCAAGAATTACGTGCTGTGGGAGTACGGAGGCTATGCGAGCGAAGGTGTCAAACAAGTGGCAGAATTGGGCTCACCCGTGAAAATGGAGGAAGAAATTCGGCAACAGGTAAGAAAAACAATCACAGAATGACCAAACACCAGGAACAGAGTCAAAGCATCCCTTAGATTTCTTTTCTGGGGCCTTGAAGTTTATAGTACGATGTGCTGGAAGATCGGTGCCCTAGGAAGCAAAATCTATTTGCTGAGTTTGCGGGGGGGGGGGGGGGGGGGGTTAAGTCAAGTTGAGGACAGAGACACACAGGTCCCTCTTGTCTCAGATTTTCCCTGACCGGATTTGCGTTTTCTCCAGTTTTTGCTAAAGGCCGCTGCTGTGGCCTCCTGGGTGGGATGCCGTGTCTCTGGTCTCCTGAGAGTCGATGCAGTGGCTTTCAGTTTTCTTGCTATGATCCTTGAGAGAGGGTCAGGGGAGTGACACTGAAGTCATCCAAACCGAAATCACCATTTCAGAATCACCATGAAAATAAACTGTTTATCAGCACTTGCTTTTTGTGACCGTGCCTTGAGGCGTTTGACAAACTCGTTGGTCATTAGTCATAATAGTTACAGACTGAAGCATCTTCTACGCACCACGTACGTACCGTGTTACGTGGGCCCAGGAGCTGTGCCACCATCTAGGTCCCACTCATCCCATGGAGAGATGAGGACGAAATCGCCCGTCGTTCTTTCTGACTTGTTTGACTGACAGTGCTCTATTGTCCCTCATCCAAAGCACTAGAAAGAGGCCAACGAGGGATCTGGGAAGAAGAGTTGCAGCTTTTCTGTGGCCATCCACTGCTGCACTGTGGAGAGGTGACAGGCCAGCTTTGGCCATCGTCACCCACGGAAGCCCTTCAGGCCTGAGAGAGCTCAGTGGGCAGTTGGGGCTCACTGCCCCCAAGTGCTCAGGAGGGAGTTAGGAAGGAGCAAACCACGCTTGGGCTGTGGTCATTTCACACCACAGGTCACTGCGAGGCTGTCCCACATCTGAGACTACAGGAGGCCCACGTGTCATGATGTGTATGTGCCCAGAAGCCTGAGCAGCATGGGAGGGCAAGCACAGCTGAGGCCCCCAGTGCTTCCCTTTGAAGTCTCCCATCGGGACTCCGGGCTGCCCACAAATCTTAAACTGAAGGCAACAAAAGTCACCCTGACGCCTCCTATAATCCCCTGAGGAATCCTTTTGGACCAGAGTCCAAAAATGCTTATGTTTCTAATTAATTTGATTTAAAGCCTTTTCTACATTCTTGGGGGGGAAATGTTTAAACAGATGTGTTTTTTTGTTTTGTTTTTTTTTAAGATTTTATTTATTTATTTGACAGAGAGAGACACAGTGAGAGAGGGAACACAAGCAGGGGGAGTGGGAGAGGGAGAAGCAGGCTTCCTGCCGAGCAGGGAACCCGATGTGGGGCTCGATCCCAGGATCCTGGGATCATGACCTGAGCTGAAGGCAGGCGCTTAACGACTGAGCCACCCAGCCGCCCCTAACCAGATGTTTTAAGATTGCACGCTATTCATCACAAGGGTATCCAACCAACTAGTCAGTGTTTCTCGGACCCCACCGCCATGCCTCATGGCTGGCATCACGCATTCAGGCTAGAGCACAGTGCAACATCTGCCAAGCCATGGAAGGCTCCAGCTTGGTCCTGGTCTGTCCAGCCTGTCATGGGGGGGGGTGGGATCCTTTGTTTGGGACCACGAGGGTCCACGTTCCTCGGTGGTACACTGGCTTATCGAGTCCCGTTGTGTGGTGTGGTAAAAAAAATTAAAAAACAACATTTGTTACAAATAATAGTTGAACTACTAAAGTTTGCAAATGCATTAGATCAAGGTCAAGGGCATCTTCATAATAATGCCAGTCTCCTTCATTGTCTTTCTTGAGAGATTTCTGGGGAGAAGAAAAACATGTATATGAGTCATGAGAAACTGGGACCGGTTATGCCAAAAAACATTATTTATCATGTGTTATAGCAGCACAAAGGTTGGAAGCTGATGGATGGGACCCCCAGCCTTAGAGTGTCCCCCTTAGGGAAACATTCTTTGCTTGGCGTGTTCCTAACCAGGACACATGGGATTAGCTTCTGTGCCACAGTCTGCCTATCCCAGCTGGCTAGTATTCCCAACATTAAGTCATAATAATAAGTTTAATGATGAGGCCTGCACATGGGAGTTAAAATTCCAGTGAGCATATCTGAGGGTGTGTCACCACCTTGCAGGCCCCCTGGTGCTGGATATCTACTTTTAGCTCTCACGTCTAGTCTGAGAAGACAATAGCATCAGCCCTGTTTTACAGATAAGGAAGCTGAGGCACGGTCAATAGCTAGAGAATACTAGAACTGGAACCCAAATCTGCCTCGCTCCAACGCTTGTACACAGTCCCACATATATCATTTGCAGGGCCTCGTGCAAAGTGGGGTCCTTATTCAAGACTTAAGAATTCTAAGGTGGTGATGCTGTGAATTTCACAGCATGGGGCCCTGGGAGGCTGCTGGGCACACACCCTTGAAACCAGCCCTGGCGTCCACTTCCCTGCCCCCCACAGCTGCCCCACAGAGAAACTCCTTTCACCCTGTTTCCAGGGCTCCACTATGAGTGCAGCAAGCCCCCAGCCCCTTGGAAAGTCAGTCGGATAGCGTGATTTCCAGATCCCTTCTTTTCCAAACATTTCAGAGTTTTCAATATTGTTCCCTGCACACACATAATTTATTATGTTTTTCTGTCAGGTAAGGAGCAACATAAAAAGCAGCAAGAATATGAATCCTCCTAGAATATAAAAGTGTCCTCTGAATAACTGGGAACTTGTTTGAATACATCTACAAACTAACCCAGTGTTCTCAGCCTTTAATGCCTTATATCCTACCAATCTCTCTATCAAAGAACCTGAGTCCAACCAGGATGAAAAAAAAAAAAAAAAAAAGCCCTCTTTTCCCAAGAAAGACATTTATATGCTTACTAGCATTGTCTTATTATAGACTTATCGCTCACTTGCAAGTTTCAAGGGCATTAAAAATCACAGTAGATATTGTTGGCGGTAAATCTTATGCTAATGGCTTTCAAACACAAATGAACAAAAATAATAATCCCATTAGTAGAGGAAAATTGTAATAATATTATTGAGTATAAATTTTACTGTTACGATAACTACAAAACAACCAAGAAAATTAATGAAAAATCACAGTAGCATTATTGCCAAAACTCTGGTGGTCAGAGAGAGTGGGGGAAAGGCGCAATGCACACTTCTTAGCAGAGAAACAGAGTGTCCTATTGGTGAGTAGGGACTGTGGATTAGAACTACTGAGCTCAGGCTAGACTGACAAGTCACAAATAGGCAACCCAAGGCAGGTGGAGGCAGTAGGGAACGTTAGGTCACACTTGTAGGTAGAGCCAGGAACTGACAGTGAGCGGACATATACTCTGTTATGAAGACGTTGCGCTGAGTCCATTTCCACGTTATCAAGCACACACTTATGATGTGTGTACTAGGTGTCTGGTTCTCTGCCAGACATGGCCCCAAGATGGCGCCCCATTCACCATGTTGGTCATGCTAGAAACCTACTCATCATCCTTTATTCTCTCCCCTGCCCCAACTCTGGCCATCTGTCCTAAATTCATCCAGTTCACTCCCTCATCACCACTGCTCCATCTAAGACATCCTCATGTCCTGCACTAGTTTTCTGATCTCCCTGACTCCAATCCTCTTCCTCTTATCCACACTGCTCCAGGGCCATTTCAATAAAACACCAATGAGATTATGCCATTCCCTCTGACTAAGATGTCCTCACTGACCCTAAGATCAAGTTCAAACTCCTTATCATAGCTTGAAACCCCTCCATGATCCAGCCTTGTCTCGCTTCTCCTGTCTTATTTCTTGCTGCAGCTCTAAGTTTTGCCCATCAAGAACCGTGTTCAGTCTTCCCAAAGAGCCATGCCCCTCTTGCATCTGGGTCTTCCCTCAGCCTGGAACATCTTCCAGCTCCCCTTCACCTGGTGAACTCCTAAGTATCCTTCCAGGCTCAACTTAAATGTTGCTTCTTCCTGGAAGCCTTCTCTAATTTTGTACAAAGTGGGTGCCCTTGCCAGGCGCTCGCACAGTGCTCAGTACCTCCCCTGTCGTCACCACCATCACCATCACATTTACTGTAAGTCCTTGTCGGATGTGTCTCCCTCACTAAACTGCAAAGTTCCAATCTGTGCTTCCATCATCGTATCCTCTGAGCTGGGTAGTGTTATCTGCTTCATGAATGTTTCTTGAGTGTATTCATTTAGGCACTCAACTTTACTGAACACCCACCAAATGCCAGGCATTACAGATACAGAAGTGAGCAGATGATTCCCTGCCTGTATGGAGTCTACGTTCTAGCAGGGGAGACAAGGAGAAAACTAAATAATTAGAAAGTAAGTAAAAAGAAACCAATAAGAGGTGACAAAGAAAGCAGTGTTAGGGAGGGACCTTGGAATTAGGGTGTCCAGGAAAGGTCTCCCCGAGGAGTGACCATCAAGCTGAGACCCAAAAGAAAAGCATAAGGAAAAGGTCATTCCAGATGGTGACAATGGCGTGTGCAAAGGCCCTGGGATGGAAAAGAGCTTGTCATGCTTTAAGAACCCAGAGAAGACTGGTATGGCAAGAGGAGAGGGAGGGAGGGTAAGTGTGGCCCAGCATGAGACCGAGTTGAATGGAGGGCCCTTCATCTCCTCGCTGGAGAAATTCACAGGTGAGGTGAGAGAGGCAGGTCCATGAACACCTATTCCCATATAAAGTACTTGGACTTCAGGGGACTCTCTGCACCAGCTGGGAGAATGCAGGTATTAGACTGTGGCAGTCCTTGATATGCCATTTTCTGAACCAGCCCGGGCTTTCATGGCCCCTGTCCCCATGGCCAGAGACACATGTTAGTTTCCATGTCACTTGGGGAAGCTGGGTCCAGAGCCCTTTCCCTCAGCTTCCTTCTCTCCCCATGCCGACCCTCTCCTAAACTGGATCGTCCCTGCCATTTCCTTCTCTGTCTCCCAGGTAGGCGGTGTGTCCCTTGAAGGCAGGTGCTGGAGTCTCCTTTTCAAACCCACCTCTGCTTCTGTTCATACCTACTCTGTCACTTTATTATGGTTTATTTTATCTCTTCAATTTTAAACATGTCTAATTGTCTCTTTCAGGTTACTCTATTATCTCCAAGTCTTAGGGACTAATCTTCCTTTGAATTGAACTTGATGTCTCTCCCAGTCACTAGTTTCTTCCTTTGCTTTTGGGTTGTTCGCTCACCTCCAGCAGATGCTTTTCTTTTTTTTCCGGTGGGCATCCTATGTGCTCGAGGTGTGGTGCTTGCTTGGGGGGACAGCGTATTTCCATCTTGTCAACCCACATTTTTATGTCCTTTCTCAGCTTGGAGATCCCCCCTGAACACCCAGTGTGAATACGGACTCTGCTCTTACATATGAGAAAGCCCAGGGCTTCCAATCCCTGAACGAGAATTTTTACTCAGGGGCCCGGATAGAGCGCAAGCTTCCTTGTGATTTGTGGAAGGTTTCCCCATCCCCTGTTCATCAACAGGGCAGCCCTTCAAAGCGTCTAGCTTGATGCCGCTGGGGGTCTTCCCACATCTCATCGCACGCCAGCTCAAGACTTCCCCTTCTCCCCTCATGTGGCTTTGAAACCTCCACCCCTGCCCCTGGGGCCCACATCCCAGTCCGTGGCCCCCACAGGCCACCAGCAGGCCAGGCTGCTCACTACTCTGGGTTAGGCTTTCCTCCCCAGTGCTGGCATTCAGGAAATTTTTCTAAATGTTTCTAAGTTTTCAGTTATGTATTTTTAAAAATGTGCCCGTTGTATTTTGTCTGACATGTTTGTGTGTGAGGGAGGAGGGAGAAAGCTGGGCTTTTGCATCAGTTCAGTGTTTCGTGTCTCCAGATGGCCACCTAATATCTCCAGCACCTAACACGGTGTCTCATGCATAGTAGGTGCTCAACAGATATCTGAACTGACTCATTGACAAGCAAGCCATGAATGGTTTTTTTTGGGTTTTTTTGTTGTTGTTTTTTTTAAAGATTTTATTTATTTATTTGAGAGAGAGAGAATGAGAGAGCACATGAGAGGGGGGAGGGTCAGAGGGAGAAGCAGGCTCCCCACCGAGCAGGGAGCCCGATGCGGGACTCGATCCAGTGACTCCAGGATCATGACCTGAGCCGAAGGCAGTCGCTTAACCAACTGAGCCACCCAGGCGCCCGCCATGAATGTTTTTTGCATAAAACCATGAGGGTTGAATGGCCACTCACTCATGGGACATGCTCCAGAAAAAAAACACTCCAGCTTTTATATAACATGTAACTCTGGACATATAAGTTATGTATGTATAACTTATATAACATGTAAGTCTGGATTCATAACTTACCTGACCATAAGAGGTCAGATAATGGTGGGCCCTAAAATAGGCATCGATTATTTCATTTCAGGAGGCCTTGCTTTGGCAGATTGCTTAAGCCAGCCAGCAGGATTGTCACACCACCTGTGGCATGAGAATCAATAAACAAGCAGGTGTTCTTTTTCTTTAAAGCTTAAATAGTGTATAGGGCTCTGGGAACTTGCAGAAAGGATTTGAGAATTTTCTTTTCTCGTCTCCTTTAAAGCACTTAAATCATATGTCTACCGAGCATTTGTTTTTCCTGATTTTTGAGTTTCTAAGACGTGATCACTTTCCTCTAATTAAAACCCTAGCCTTATTTCTCATGTTTTCCATGGATCATGACATGCTGCCTCATTTGGTTGAGGAAGTCACTCACACCCACACACGCACACACTCATTACCAGCTTTTATTTATAACAATAAAGCTCCCATGATCTTCAGTACTTGTGAGAAGTAGAACTGTATAATAACTAAAAGCATTGGCTCTGAATCAATATTTCCTGTGTTCAATCCTGGCTCCATCACTTACTGTGTGACCTTGGCAAGCTACTTAACCCCTCGGTGCCTCAGTTTCCTCTTCTATGAAATGAGGGTGGTAATAGGACCAACTTCAGAGGGTTACCATGGGGACTAAGTGTACTGATATGTGTAAAGTGCTTGGAGCAAAGCCTTCCCTGTAGAAAGCACTCACTGAATGCTACTTGTCATTGCCATGGTTTCATTGCTGGGTCTTCATTTCCTCCTCAGTAAAATCAGGGGTTGTCCTCAGATGGAAAAACCTCTGCAGGCGCTAGAAAAGCTAGTGACTCTAATTGTTCAAGTTCATCATGTCATTGCTCAGCCTGAGAACACCCACAGAATGCAGATACAACTCCTTTGCCATTCCCCAGGCTCTGCCTCTTCCTGCCCTTCCTCGCCCTGCTGAACAATGCCATCTCCCCATATGCCCTAGCCCTCTGTCCCAAAGTTGACCCTAAACAATTTGAGGATAATAACTACACCCTCATATCAAAAAGGAGCCACAACAAAACTCCATACCCATACCAACCCTATTCTTGTCATCGGACTTTTCCCCTTCCTTGGAACAGCCTTATCTGGATGTCCGCAGAAGCTGGTTCAGTGCCACCTCCAGAACAAGGTCTAGAGGGAATTAAAACCAGGAGATCTTCCCATATGCAATGGGACACAGCCAACAGTTGGAAATGCAGACAAGGCTCCCAACCTAAGGAAGCAGGTGGTCTAATGAAGCTTCTTGATGATAAGTAACAGAAACCTACTCAAACTAACTCAAGAACAAAGGAAACTTTATTGTAGGGACAAAATAGAATTTAAGAGAACACAAGTTAATACTGAGAGAAAAAGCCTCATGAAAGCCATAACTGGAAGGCATCAGGCTGAGACAAATTATCACTCTTCCCCCTCTCCTAACCCCACCCCACCCCCAGAATCACATAGTCTTTTCTGTGTTCTCCTATGTGAATCTCTTCCCCCATCCTTTCTCAATAGACCTGCTGTCCCTGCTTGCTTATGTTGTACATGGCCCCAAATGTTGGCTGTAGAACTTTCTTCCTTGGCTTCCCATAGCCAAATGAGCTGTTTTGGTGGATCTTAGCTGAAACACTAGAAAAACAGATTGATCATTAGACAGCACACAGGCACCCCTGTATCAGATATCTACCCCCTAGTCCAATCAGTGGTTATCTCCATGTAAAGAACCACCCCACCTGTTAGTCCATATAGGAACTATGGGTTGGGCAGTTTATACTAAAAAAGGAATAGAAAATAGAAATAAAAAAGGAATAGAAAATAGAAAGTAGAAGGTAAATTGATTGACATTTCAAGGCAGCGGTGGATTGGCAAGAATTAGAACAGGTCACTGAACCATAGCCAAAGGACCTGAATTCAGGGTATCATGTCAGTCCTGCAGGAGAGAAGGAGAGCACTAAAGAAAACAGAGACAGCATGAAGGAGAGGAGAGGTTAACAGAACCCCAGGATGCAGAGCTTAGCCAACTGGGCAAGAAAATGTTTGGTCTAGAGATTGTTTCAGCCATTGAAGTGGGACCAGGGGGGCATCACTAGACCCAAGCATGAGGATTTGGAAAAAGAGAGAGCAGAGAAAGGATATGGGCATGGAGAGCACTGTCAAGACCACAAGGTGCCCTTGCCACCTGCTGCCTTATGCTTTAATGTGGCTTCCTAAGGCTTTGACCTTGAGTAGGTCACCTAACCTTCACTGAGCCTTAAGAGTCTTCATTTGCAAAATGGTGATAATGAGAATACGAACTACATATGTTGGTTATGAAGTAATATGTGGAATCATATACATATAGTGACTGTCAAAGTATAAGCCCATTATTATTACTCTTATTATTGGGACAAAAAATTAAATTTGAAGGATTTATCATCCTCTTTTCCTCCCATCTTCTAAGATGCTTTGGTTTTACTGGGTGGGAATGTGACTGGAAGAGGTAAAGTATGCCACACAGAAGCTGCCTGAGAGTGAAGACTAGGAAAGAGAAGTGAGGGAAGAAGGAAGGCCAGGAAGCTGAGACAGTATTAGAATTTTAAGGAACAAGAAGAGACATATTTGAGCAGCTGCCATTTGGAGTGGAAATCAGGGAGAGAAGGAAAGGCCCAAAGAAGACTTTTTTTTTTTTTTAAGATTTTATTTATTTATTTGAGAGAGAGAATGAGATAGAGAGAGAGAGCATGAGAGGGGGGAGGGTCAGAGAGAGAGGCAGACTCCCTGATGAGCAGGGAGCCCGATGTGGGACTCGATCCCGGGACTCCAGAATCATGACCTGAGCCAAAGGCAGTCACTTAACCAACTGAGCCACCCAGGCGCCCCCAAAGAAGACTTTTTGTGCATTGAATTTCTACAAGAAGAGCCATCGAAAGGTAATATTTAGCAGTCCACTTTGCAAAACACTGTGTGAGGTAATTTACCCTCTGCTGCCTCCTCAAGAAGGCATTCAGTAAAGACCTGTGGTGCTTTTCAAGCTTCTTGGAGTCAGACTAGGTAGATTCCTTTAGGTATGTCACCCATCCGCCCAAGGTCCCCAGCGGGGCCCAGTTTTATTTGGCTCACATTAATATCACTACCCATACCTGCTTTGTCCTTCCCATCTCATTCAAGGCTTAACTCCATGGAGTGTGTCCAAGTGGGCATGCAGTTGAGAGAAATATGGTGATTCTAAGGGTGGGGACCGGGAAAGGAGTTAAGTAAAGATTCTCAGTCACAGACACTTGTTACGGAAATTAGAACATCCTTGGAAAGGTGTGATTTCAGTCATATGAAACCTTTTGTTTGCTTTCAGTTGAGTCTTCAAACAAATCCAAATCACAGTAGGACAGGCAGCCAAAGTGATTCAGCAATGCCTGTTCTTCAATAAAATTGGCGCGGGCTGCCTTTGCTGGAAGGAAGCAGAGCCTGCCTCTTAGCAGCAATTCCCAACCTCCGCAGTTTTCCAGCAGAGCCTCGCTGATCCCTGGAATTTTTCCAGAAAACCTCTCTTTGAGAGAAATGGGGGACAATTTTACTCAAAACTTATAGATTATTTAACTCACTAAAAAAATCTATTTTTACAACTGAGCCAAAACATGGCAAACAGAAGGCAAATTTAAATGGGGTATAATTAATAAGTTGCCTTAATATTTAAAGGGCAGCTTGGCAATATCTGTCAAAATTGAACATTTTCTTTTTTCTTCCTGTGGCAAGAAATACATAACATAATATTTACCACCTCAACCATTTTTAAGTGTTCCGTTCAGTAGTGTTGAGTATATTCACGTTGTTGTGTGTATATTTTCTTTATAACTCAACATAGTAATTCTGTATCTAGGAGTTAGTCTTTAAGAAATACTCTCACACAAAGGTATATGAGGAAGGACATTCATTACAGCATTGTTTATAAAAATAAGAGAAAGAAGCAATCTTTATCAATAGGGAGCCTACTAAAAATTCTGGCTGCTTTTATACAGTTCAATACCATGCAGCTATTAAAAAGAATAAGGCATGTGTGTATGTACTGATATAAAATGTTCCCCAGTATATATTGTTAGGAAGGGAAAAGCAGGACAGTGTCTCTAGCTTGCTGCCATCTGGGAAAAAAGGCAGCTGGGTCAGAGCCAAATGATTACCTGCACATATAGCATTTTACATGCATAGAATATCTCTATGAACATACACCAGAAACTCATTGTCTCTAAAGCAAACTGGGAGTGTAGGGGCCAGAACTGAAAGGGGTATATGATAAAATGATACCATTTTATCATATACCCCTTTGCACTATTTATACGTATATATGTTACCTTTTTAAATGAATGTTATTTAAATAAAGAAAGAAAACTTTGATACGAAACTGAATATTGTAAAAAGACCAATACTCCAAATTAACCCATAAATTTAATATGCTCCCCCCAAAAATCAAACAGGTTTTTAACTTATACAGGCTGATTCTATGGAAATGAAAACTTAACTTGTCAAGAATAGCCAGAAAATGTCAGGAAGATAGTAATGATTGAAGGGAAGTGGGGAGAGAAAGACTAGCCAAATCAAATATTTGCAAATGATATATCCAATAAAAGGTTAATATCCTAAATATATAAAGAACTTACACAACTTAACACAAAAAAAGCAAATAATCTGGCTTTAAAAATGGGCAGAGGACCTGAATAGACATTTTTCCAAAGAAGACATACAGAGGGCCACAGACACATGAAAAGATGCTCAACATCACTCATCATCAGGGAAATGCAAATCAAAACCACAATGAGATACAACTACCAGTCAGAGTGGCTGGTATCAAAAGTATAAAAAATAACAAATGTTGGTGAGGATGTGGAGCAAAAACAACCCTTGTACAGTATTGGTGGAAATGTAAATTGATAGTCACTGTGGAAAACAATATGGAAGTTCCTCAAAAAATCAAAAATAGAAATAACACATGATCCAGTAATTCCACTACTGGGTATTTACCAAAAGAAAACAAAATACTAATTCAAAAAGATATAAGCACTGCTATGTTTATTACAACATTATTTGCAATAGTCAAGATATGGAAGCCACCCAAGTGTCCACTGATAGATGAATGGATAAAGAAGATATGATCTCTCTCTTATATCTCTCTCTATATAGAGAGAGAGAGATCTGTTTCTCCCTGACCCTCCCCCCTGCTCATGCTCTCGTGCTCTCTCTCTGATGAATAAATAAAAAATCTTTTAAAAAATAAAATAAAATCTTTAAAAATAAATAAATAATAAAGTAAAATAAAAATAAAAAATGAAGATAAAAAGCATTAGAAGAAGACATGAGAGAGTCATTTTTAGACTCTAAAGCAAAGTCCTTTCTAAGCATGCCACAAAACACAGAGGTCATAAAAGAAAAGACTGATTAAGGAAACTAAAAACAACTTTTTAATTCTAGAAAATACTTGAAAATTTTAAAGGTAAAGGACAAAGTGGGGGAAATATTTGTAGCCCATACAATAAACAGAAGGCTAATTTCTTTAATACATAAGGAGTTCTTATGGGTTGCTTTCTAAAAGATCAATAAAGCAATAGAAAAAATTCTCAAAACACGTGGCAATTAGATGGCTTTTAGATATTTTAAAAGATGTTCAACCTCATTCACAATTATGAAAATGCAGATTCATTCCGCAGAGCTGCAATTTTTGATCTATTAGGCTTTTTTTTTTTTAAGATTTTTATTTGACAGAGAAAGAGCACACAAGCAGGGGGAGCGGCAGAAGGAGAGAGAGAAGCAGGCTCCCCTGCTGAGCAGGGAGCCCAATGCGGGACTCGATCCCAGGACCCTGGGATCATGACCTGAGCTGAAGGCAGCCGCTTAACCGACTGAGCCACCCAGGCACCTGATCTATTAGGCTTTTGATAACCGTGTGTTGACAGAGGTATAGGAAGGCAGACACTTTCCCAGCTGATTGTAGCAGTACCGACTGGTACAACTTTGCAGGGGGTACATTTCTCTGACTCAGTAGTTAATATCCAGGAATTTATATATGCAGAAAGACTCACACATAGGAATGTGCTATTTACCGAACACTGCAACAGAAAAAGTGAAAAAATTTAAATATCCATTAATAGAGGACCAGTTAAATAAAAATGAGAATTTGAAATTAAACATTGTCAAGACAAATCGTTTAGCTAAAAAAGAAAGCGCAGCAGAGTATTTATAGAGTGCCCCATTTGCGTTATCTTTTTCTAGACGTATGCCGACATCTCCTGAAGGGTGTATAAGAACATGAATAGCGGTTGCCTTGGGGGTGGGGAACTAAGAGATTATGGGATAGGAATGGGAGGGGGACCTCCCGTCGTATTCCCAAGGTGCCTTTTGAATATTGTACCATGTTTTTGCAATATCTATTCGAAAAAGTGATTTTTTTTTTTTTGAGATTTAATTTATCTGATAGAGAGAGAAAGAGCACAAGCAGGGGGAGCGGCAGGCAGAGGGAGAGGGAGAAGCACGCTCCCCACTGAGCAGGGAGGCTGATGCAGGACTCCATCCCAAGGTCCTGGCATCATGACCTGACCCGAAGGCAGATGCTCAACTGCTCAACCAACTGAGCCACAGGAGCTCCCTAGCTTAGGAATCTCTAAAAGATACCATATAAGAAAGCATATTGTGTGGTCTTGGTAGATTGTTCTATCCTAGTCATCAACAGAGCGTGTCTAGACTCGCCAGTGTGGTGCCAGTGTGCCCTGAAAATCCCCACTAGTTTCCTGGAGACTGGACTGGTCAGAGGTATGGATTTATAATCCAGGTGGCCAGAAGCAGTTTACTCAGAGAAAGAGTACAAATCATAGCCAAGGAGGAAAGATCCAAGTCAGTGCCTGGCCTTAGGTCTGAGGGATGAGGCCACCAACAGGAAGTCCGTGGAAGCCCAGATGGCATAGAAAAGGCTGTGATGTGCCCAAAGCCTCTTCTGGTGTGTTGGCAGCCACATGGCTTAGGATGGCCTGACATCTTAAAGGGTCAGAGGGGACCAGCCAGAACTTTCTCAAGGCTCCAGAAGTGATCGCAGCTACCCCTTTTCACCTTTGTGGCCACCAGGTGGTAAGTCTATGTGCTATAAGTGTTTGCTACTCTGCAGAAGAGAGAACCTTGTCAGTGGAGCGTCCCACATTCAGGGGTCCTGCTGGGGCCTGTGTGAGACTCACGAGAGTGTGAGCTAAGTCAGCATTACGCAAAGTGTGGTCTGTGGAGTGGTGCCTGTCTGCAGGCCATTTGCTACCAGCCCATGATGCGCTAAGTCCATAAGTTAAGAAGAAGCATTTAGAAATCGCACTTTAAAAATGTCTCAAGAATCTAATAATAAAAAAATTAGAACTTGGGTTTTGTACACTTTTATTTACGTCTTTTACTGTTACATTTTAATTTTACCAAAATACAGTCTGCAACAGATTACATCATTTAAAAACAACAGCAACAAGCTGGTCTTTCACTACAGAGTGGAGAAGCATTGTTCTAGAGGCAAGGACTCTATCTGAGCCATTTCTTTACACCCCAGTACCTGAGTCAGGGTCTGGGATAGCGCAGATGCTCACACGTGTTGACCACAGTCCACAGGTTTTTTTGAAATGAGAAAACCAAGGACTGGAAAATATATGTGACTCGCCCAAATGCGAATGGCAGCACAGATCCATACCCCAGAACTCCTGACTTCCGTTCTGGTGCTTTCTCTTCTCTCTGCTAAAAGACAGGAAGCTTAGGCAGCCCTGAAAATCTCAGGTTGTTGGATGGTACTCATCCAGTTTCCTGAAAAACAGTGTTCACCAGACTCTTTCTGAGACAGTTTACAGCTAGACTTTCCAAAGAATATTTGCCATCTGGTGGTAAAAATGGTGTATGCGCTTCGCATAGACATTCATTCATTCATGTGTCAAGCACCATATTTTCGAAAACACATGGCCTTAAGAGGCTCATGGTCTCTTGAGAAAGACTGACATGGAAATCGGTGGTGACAACACAGCGTGACTTGGGCGGGGGAAGTCAGTCCAGGTCATACTGGGAGCACAAGCAGGACCTTCCCTGCTTCGGGAAATGGCGGTACCATGAGCAGCCTTAAATTCAATAGTTTCATGCTCAAAAAAAATTAGCTCTGTCCTTGTCTTGTTCTTCCTGGACCATTAGGATAGCAGTTTTTGTTGTCACCTTCTCTGTGTGAGGATGAGCTCATGAACTGAGCGTGTTACAAATGCAGCCAGTATATGCCCTTTTGGCTGAATGGCATAGCTGTCCCAAGGGCTGTATCCCTCGCCACCACTGCATCTGGTCTTCAGGTCTGCTCAAGAATGCAGTGTTCGTTTCCCACCTCTGACCAGAGTGTCTGCAAAGGTCCCTCCTGGCCATGCAGTTCTTTGGCTCTCTCATCCTGAAGCTCTCCTGTAGCTAAGCCCGGCATTCCCCTAGCCAACAAGTTCATCAGCCCGTAGAACCAAGAGCCATGCACTCAGTAGTCCAGCTTGCCCGCGGTGAGGGATGCATGGCATAACGGGGTAGAGGACAGGCCTGTAAACAGCTTTATCTGAAGTCAGAGGTTAGAATAATCTCATGAATGAACTTGAATACCAGGCTGTGGAGATTAGATGTAGGCTAGTAGGAATAGGGCAGCCACTGAGGGTTTCTGGGAAGAGAAGTAACAGAGACCAGGGCATTCATTCATTCAACCTAATTATTGACATCTATTGTATGCAAAGCACTGAGCGGGCCCCTGTGCTAGGCCCTGAAAGCACAGAGATGAGTAAGACCTCATGTGGGAGACACATCACACCATCCCCCTGGGTTATAATGCACTCTTTACCCCATGCAACAATTTAAAATCCTTGTCTCGGGAAGGAAAGAAATTAAATTGTCTGAGAAACTTCCTACCATATGAAATTAGCTATAGAAATTATAAAGCCATAAGTCAGACTTCCAATTGTTCTGTAACTATGTAAACATAGCAATTTTTCCTTAAGATAGAAATATATAAGCAAACAAACAAAAGAGGACACAGGAGCCCCATCTCATGGAGAGATGTTCTGCTGCCTCCTCAGGTTCTGTCCTTGAATAAGAACACGTCTCATTGACACCATGTAGCCAATGAGGCTTGTAAGACCTGGCATGGAGGGCTGAGGGAGCAAAGGGAAAAGCAAGCAACCACAAGCTGATGAGCTGGGTGTTATGGTAGAGTTTTGTGGAAGGTTACATGGGGGCACGAAGGAGAAAGTGTCGGTCCTGTCCAATTCTGTTTTGAATGAAGGACTGCACGAAACCATGAGCTGAATTTTGAAGGATGAAGAGAGTTTGCTGGTAGACGAAAGGGGAGAGCACACCAGGCTGCGTGGAGGTGTAAGATTCCTTCATGAAACCCTAAGAACTGCACGGCCAGGAGGGACCTTTGCAGACACTCTGGTCAGAGGTGGGAAACGAACACTGCATTCTTGAGCAGACCTGAAGACCAGATGCAGTGGTGGCGAGGGATACAGCCCTTGGGACAGCTACCCCATTCAGCCAAAAGGGCATATACTGGCTGCATTTGTAACACGTTCAGTTCATGAGCTCATCCTCACCTCACCCTGTGTTGTCATGAAACCCTACGGTGTAAGATTCCTTCATGAAACCCTCCTGAGAGCGGTAGGAGACAGAATAGGCAGGACACATTCATTCACTCATTCTTTCCACAAAGGTTTCCATTCATTCACTTACTCTCTCTCACAAAGGTGCACCTATGGTGGGCCCTGCCATCGGGTAAGCAGGAAGGCAATCACAAATGCACAGACACAGATTTTACCTTGAGAGAGCTCAAGTACTCAGAGTTCAGATAGGCAGAAAACCCAAAAAGCTGTACACCGCCTTTGCCTCAGGAAGGCAAAAGGAAGGCAGGCTAACAATTCTCTCCAAGTCTTCCTAGTCAAGGAACAGGCTTATAGCATGCCATTTATGGTGTCTACACCATACCAGACACTCTGATAGACTCCTTACAGACTTACCTATCTGAATGAATCTTCACAGCAAGCCTGGAAGGTGGTTATCATTCATGTCACTTTCCAGATGAGGAAACCAAAACCCAGGAGAGTTAGGTAAATTTTCTAACCCCAGGTCACACAGCTAATAATCAGTAACACCTGAATCTGAGTTCCTTCCTATTGGCTGGCTCTTTACTTTTCCTCATGCTGCCTCTCCATCCCTAGAAGGGCTTTCATTCCGCATCAGGATCAGAATTCCACCCAGCCTCCTATATCCTACCCTGTCATGATGCCTTTCCTGGTCCGTTCAAATGCATGTTGCTGCCACCTCCTCAGATCTTCCAGAGCATCTTGAATCCTAATTTGGCCCATTTCCTGTGGGTGTCTGTGTCTGCCTCTGGAAGAAAGAACATAACGTAGGGGTCCATCTGAGAGGGGCTGTGGCCCCAGACCCACCCCTTCCCTCCCCATTGGTGCTTTACATGTGACTAGCTCATAACACATTTGTAAGTGTCTGTGGAATTCAGTGGAACCCTTTAGCCCTGGGTTTGCTGACAGGAAGACTGCTTTAGCAAAGGCAGCCATTCGACTAACTTTGTCTCCATAGCTACCACCAGTTCTCCAAACGATACCCTAGCTCCCAGTAGGTTCCAGTCACAGTAATTCTTAATTTATCTTTCTATTTGGAAGCAAAATTACTGCTTCATTAATCAATGGGTATAGAAAATCAAAAGTCTATTAACTGGCAAGCCAATGCTGTTCCAAAGGGCATTGATCCATGTATGTTATGGGCAGCCTGTTCATTGGAAACTACAGCTCCTGAGAGCAACTCTCTGGGGCAGTGTTGGGGCGTCTGGAATGTTTTTATCCTTTAATGCACAGGCACATATCAGATTCTTATGGTATTTTGTGTGTGTGTGTGTGGTAGGAAAGGGGAGACTATTGGCTTGTCAGTAATATGGTGCATGATAGGATTTCATAGATGCATATATTTAACCAATAAGCACCGACAGATATATTATGTGTTTCCTGGAGCAAACTAACTTATTCTTTAAAGTAAAATGAATTCCCTGCAGAATATATTCAAGAATAGCAATAAATGCAAACATAATGGGTATGCTCGCCTGGCTAATGATCTGGGATCAGCACTGCAAATATGGTTGGGTCTTCCGAGATGAGGATTTCCTCTATACCAATGCCCAAAGGGTTATCTTTTTCAAATGGACTTGCTAATTATTTAAAAGTCACCCCTTTGAATGATCTACATGCAGAGTGGTGACTCAAACTTCAGCAAATACATATATTTCAAAAACATATAATGTACAAACCTAGCCACAAAGAAGTTGGTCTGAGATGAACTCCAGAGCCCTCCAAATTGGAGCCTAAGATGGTATTTGTTGCAGAGTAGGTTTCTCGTCTGGGTTAGGGCTTTATTTTATTATTCCAGCTTCCACAGTGGTTTTGCATTCTTTTATAAGATACATTGTTGACTCACTAGAGTCTAATATATTAGCATGGAATATACTTTTGCTTCTTCTGGGACAATGCAAGGACCTTGGGACATTTTAATTCCCTGCACCCCACTGCTGCCTTAATAATGCCAAATAATGAAATTTTATATATATTTAGCTCTACGAGATGTTATTCATATTATTTCTTACTGTCAGGATTCATTTGGCATTACCCCTATATTTACCCCTTCTGTTGTTCTTCCTTCCTTTCTGCATTTCCATTTACCTTCCAGGATTATTTCCTTCTACCTGCAGAACACCTGTACCATTGTCTTTAGTGAGAATTTGAAGGTAAAACTTTCATTTCTTGTCTGAAAATATCTTTATTCTGCCTTCATTTTTGAAGGTTATTTTTTAATAGGTAAGTTGGCAAATATTTTCTTTCAGTATTTTAAAGATGTGATTCCTCTGCCTTTGGCTTCCATCATTTTGTTGTGAAGTCACCTGTCAGTCTGACTGTTGCTCTTTTGAAGACAACATGCCTTTTTCTCCAGCTGCTTTTAAACTTTTGTCTTAAAAAAGCTTAGGTGTGGTTTTGTTTGGATTGATCCTTCAGCGGGTGGCTGTAACGCTTCTCAAATCCATGGCTTCCTATCTTATGTCAGTTTGGGGAAATTCTGGCTATTGTTTCTTCAAAGATTGGTTCTCTTCCAATTTTCTCTCTCCTTCTGGGACTCCAGCGACACCTATGTTAAATTTTGCTATCATTTCCCATATGTTTCATATGGGTTTTTTTTTTCAATATTCTCCATCATTTTTCCCCTCCATACTTTAGTCTGGATATTTCCTAACCCCATCTTCTTCTGGTCTAAACTGTTAAACCTGTGAGTTCTTAGTTCCAGTTATTGTATTTATCAGTTCTAGAATTTCCGTTTGATTCTTTTTTACAAACTCCAATGTTGCTAAAATCTTCCATTTTGATTTCTATTTCTTTGAACATGTTAATCACAATTTTTGTTTAAATCCAGGTTTGGTAACTACAATATCTGGATCATCTATGGGTCTCTTTCCATTGTCTTTTTCCCTTGGTCCAGTATCCTGGTATGTCTAATGATTTTTTACTGAATGCCAGACATTGTACGTGAAAAACTGTAGAGGCTCTGGATGACATTATCTTCCTTCACAGAAGATTTATTTCCACTTCTAGCAGGCAATTAGCGTAGGGTAGATCACTTTAATCAAATCTTGGATTGGGCTGTTTTGAAGCTGAATTTCAGTCTTTGTGAGAGCTGTTTTAATGTAGGGTTCACCCTTACTCCAAGGGTGTACTCCTACACTTTCTAAGGGAAAGTCTGGGGTGCTTACCAGTGTCTCTCTTCCTTCTGGGTTCTGACTTACAATTTTAATCTTCTTGAAACATGAGGCTGCTGAAAACTCTGTTCAGTCTCTTAGCTACTAATTTCTACTCAGATTTGCAAACTTTCTCTCCTGTGACTCTTACAAATCAGCAACTGCCTCAAAGGAAAAGCAGTGCCAAATGTTGGGCTTGCTTCTCTGTCCTTCCTTTCTCTTCAGGATCTTGGCTCAAATCATATTCTCTCCACAGTCCTGCCAAAAGCTACGCTCAGCTTCTCAGCCTCTTAGCCTCATATGGCTGATGGAAAAGCCAGTGCTTAAAGGGGAAAAGCAGCTCGGAACATGTGACTCACTTCTATGCATCTACCTTCTCTCCAGGATCTTGGCCTTCAAGTCCTGGCTGTGTTGAGAGCTCTCTAGTGCTTTAAACCAAGTTGTTTTGTTTTGTTTCATCCATATTTTCTAGTTCTTGGCAGGTTGTTGGTCTGATATAAGCTAGTTCACCATTATTGGAGGTAAAACTAGAATCTCTTCTCTTTTTTCTGGTTTATTATTTGTTTTAAAGATTTATTTATTTATTTTAGAGAGAGAGAGCAGGGGGAAGGGCAGAGGGAGAGACAGAATCCTCAAGCAGACTCCCCACTGAGCGTGGAGCCCAATGCAGGGCTCAATCTCACGACCCTGAGATCATGACCTGAGCCGAAATCAAGAGTCAGCCACTCAACTGACTGAGCCACCCAGGTGCTCCTTTCTGGTTTATTATTATTATTCAATTTATTTAAATTTAAAAAACAAAAAACAATTCATCCATTTTCCCCACTCCCTATGCCCCACTTCTGGCAACCACCAATCTGTTCTCTATATCTATGAGCTTGGTGTTTTTGTTCGTTTGTTTTTAGATTATTTTACATATAGAAGAGATCATATGATATTTGTCTTTCTCTGACTTATTTTACTTAGCATGTACCCTCTAGGTCCATCCATGTTATCACAAATGGTAGGATTTTTTTCATTTTTTAAGGTTGAATAATATTCCATTGTGTATATATACCACAATTTCTTTATCCATTCATCTATGATGGACATTTAGGTTATTTCCATATCTTGGCTATTGCAAATAATGCTGCAGTGAATAAGAGGGCCCATATTTTTGAATAAGCATTTTTGTTTTCTTCAGGTAATTGGTGCAGCCACTGTAGGAAATAGTATGGAGGCTCCTGAAAAAATTAAAAATGGAATTACAATATGATCTAACAGTTCCACCTCTGGGTATTTACCTGAAGAAAACAAAGATGCTAATTCAAAAAGATAGATTCTCTTCTTTAAGCATGTGGGTTCTGTCTCTCCAACATACAGCTGGGTCTCTGACATCATTCTGATCCTTTGTCTTCCACCCAATCCCACTTTCTGGTTTTAGTACTAATGTGCTAAGTGCGGAGAACTCTAGAGCTTTTTGACTATAACTCTTCAAAGCTCCCCCTTAAGTTACATTTGTTGTCTAAGTTATATTTGCTATTTGTTTTCATTCCTAATTGATAGTGGAAAATATAGTATTACACCAGGTGGGACTTCTCTCAATGTGAGTGACTTGGCAAAATTCTGCAAGGGGGAAGGGCTTATGATGTTCTGGTACTTTGATCCATAGGCTTTCCTCTGCATTGAAATCTCTCTCCTACTGGCCAAAACATTATTTTTCTGTGTCCAGCTTCCACTCACATAACCCCAGTGTGAAGGAACCACCTGCCCCTGAATTTGAACTCAAATTACCTGTCTTGGAGCTTTGCTTTCTGTCTTACTGATTTCCATTGCCTACGAGTGACAGACTTGCTAAATATGTCATCATAAGTGCTAAGAAAATTGGATTTTGACTTTTCCAGATATTCAAACTGTTAATAAAAAAACTTTTTTAAACTTCTGTGGATTTAAAATAAGTAATATTTTACAGTAGTCAACTAGTAGGACTCTGATTCTTCTAAGATGTTTATAAAATTAATGCCACATTTTCTCAATGGTTGAGTCATTAGATGAGAATTAGGCATTATCAAAGACTTCCTTGGTACCTTTGAAAAGGAATTATATCAAAATAATGCAGACTTTGCTGAAAATATAAAATAGACTGTGTTGGCTATATATTGAGCACCAATCAGTGCATACATAGGAATGTCTAGTTTGGTAGATGCCCTCCAATCCAGCTCAGTTGTGAGCAGTAGTTAACTACTGTAATCTAAAAAACGAATGTGCTAAAGCAGGGAATTATAAAAACTAGTACATGAATGTATCAAATATTTTAACTTATGTAAGTATACTTTCAGTCACAAATCACTCAAAAAACTCATCACTTCCGATTTCCAGCTTAGGCTTCTTGAAAGCGGACCTAGGACTTAAAGATATTTGTAAAGCAATCTGAGTGCGGAACGCCCGATATTTACTTTTCCCAGTCTTTGACAGTTATCTCCTTCTCACCTAATCATACAATATTTTTAGTAACTTGCCTTTATTGAGTCCTTCTAAAGCAGTCATAAAATGACACCTTCCTTTTCTCACTCATTTCTCATCAATTTCAAAAATTAACTAAATTATGTAAATACAGTATAAGAATAACTGGCAGAAGGAGATTTGGGGACATACACAACTTGGTAAACATGCGGGTCCGTTGAGGGAGTGTAAGCATGCTGCTGTCGCAAAGGACGGCACACAGCCAAAGCGTTCAGCATGCAGTGGACTCTGTCAGGATTTACGGCAGACGGAATGACAAGCATTGGTTAGTCCTGCGAGGAGGTGAAGTGGCATTTGTCAAGAAAGCTTCTACGGTGCTTGTAATGGGTACAGTTCATTTTGCTCGGCTTGGGTTGAATCTTGTCGATTTGAAGTCACCTTCCTCGCCAGCCCCCCTTCCTCTCCACCCCCACACCTCCTCATATTCATTCGCTGGTGTGATTTCAGAATGATTGGAATTAGCTCCTTCACCAATTTGTAATGTTGCCTAAATTGAATAATGATAACAGTGAATGTGCAGTCTGGCACTTGATCACACACAAAACATGCACCATCTCACTGAATCTTCATACCCCTTTTAGGCAATACTATTACTATCCTCATTTTATACCTGAGGACAACTGAGACTCAGAGGACTGAAATGATTTGCCCAAGGCTTAGCTGTTAATGGTAAATGCAGAATTCAAATCCAGGCCATCAGAGTCCAGAACACACGTTTTTACCCCACACGACCCTGCATCCCTTGTTGCAGAACTTGGGAGTTGGTGATGGGTCCTCTCTGTGGTAGCTCACTGTCTGCTTCTCAGGCTGGGGCCGGCTCCCCATGCTGCCATTTTCCACTTTTTTGCTCCAGTCAGCACCTGTAAACTCAGCCCATTTTCCTTCCCTTCAGGAGCTGATAACCTCCCACTCTCTCATCCTCCTCTCCCAAACCTGGCAAAGTACAGAGTTCCGGCGTCTGATGCTCCCTTTTCCTTCATTGATTCTGAAGACATCTTTGTGAGCTCTTTGTGATTTAAGGACTTTACTGTCATCACTATGGAGACACAGAGTAAGAGAAAAACATGTGCAAAAAAACGACAGTTTCCAGAAACTTACAGCATATTTGAATTCTGGTTCCTGAGCTCCCATTCTTCATCGCCCATGCTGTAATGGGAACCAAATGCACCACTGGGTTGTTGTCCTCCGTATTTAGTCCTGAGAAAGGGGCTCCCCAATTCCCGACCTCCCTTTGGCAACAGCCCTTTTACCTCCACACCCAGAAAGGCTCTTTATCCCAGCACAGATGCCCCTCTTATTGACAGGGGGGCTTGTACTCTAAAGCACTTCAGACTGGAAGGTACCGATTTTCTAGGAATTCTGCCCGACACACGCAATAGCAGTAATGATTTCTCTAAGCATTACCTAATGCTCACTGTTTAGTCACTAAGTATCGTGATTTCTGGAAAAACTCATAAAATGTCTGTATTTTATCTGGCGCTCATCAGGTTGAGTAGGCAGGGCAGGAGAGCCCCAATTTCAGCCAACCTTAACCATTAGCTCTGGAAACAGATTTCTTCCTCCAAATAACTGTCACTCAGTAAAGATGTACTGGCTGCACCAAAATGGCAGGAACTCAGAGAAAGCCCACAGTTTCCTGGTTTAAGCTGCCACTCTCAAGTAACCTAATGTGTAGCTCAGTGTCTATTCCCCGATACCGTTTAGTCTCAGAATACCAATTGTTAACTGGATACATGGCCACCCAGAATAAAGACTACATTTCCCAGCTTCCCTTGAGTTAGCCTTGGCCATGACCCTAAGTTTCTGACCCATGAGATGTAAGAAAAATAATGCATGCTGTTTCCTGGAAGAGTACGTAAAAGGAGTGTATATGCCCATCTTTGTCCCCTGGATTGTCCATCTACAGAACTTTTACATAAGAGACAAATTTTTATTCTTTTTTTAAAATTTTTTATTGTTATGTTAATCACAATACATTACATCATTAGTTTTTGATGTAGTGTTCCATGATTCATTGTTTGCGTATAACACCCAGTGCTCCATGCAGAACGTGCCCTCTTTGATACCCATCACCGGGCTAACCCATCCTCCCACCCCCTTCCCTCTAGAACCCTCAATTTGTTTTTCAGAGTCCATCGTCTCTCATGGTTCGTCTCCCCCTCCAATTCCCCCCCTTCATTACAATCTTCTTCTTCTTCTTCTTCTTTTTTAACATATATTGTATTATTTGTTTCAGAGGTACAGATCTGTGATTCAACAGTCTTGCACAATTCACAGTGCTCACCATAGCACATACCCTCCTCAATGTCTATCACCCAGCCACCCCATCCCTCCCACCCCCCACCACTCCAGCAACCCTCAGTTTGTTTCCTGAGATTAAGAATTCCTCATATCAGTGAGGTCATATGATACATGTCTTTCTCTGATTGACTTAGACAAATTTTTATTCTTGTTTTCAGTTATCATATTTGAGTTTCTAAGTTTTACACAGTCAAATCTATTCCTTATCAGCATAGGTTAGAATTCCAAAAGATTGAGATAATTTTTTCTCATTCCTTTTCAAAGCAGTTGTCCTGTGAAGTATATTTAGATCGAGGATTCTCTAACTTGCTTTTTCTTCACTACACTGTCCTAAACACACATATATACTTTGGTCTCAAGTGACTAGCAAAGAGGCATTTGTTCTCATTGGTAACTATAGTCTACGTGAAATTCTTCAATTAAATGAAGGTTTAGAAGTCAGAAACAATGGGCGCCTGGGTGGCTCAGATGGTTAAGCATCTGCCTTCGGCTCAGGTCATGATCCCAGGGTCCTGCAGATTTTGCTGAGCAGGGAGCTTCTCCCTCTGCCTCTCTCTGTCTCTTGTGAATAAATAAAATCTTTAAAAAAAAAAAAAAAAAGAAGTCAGAAACAACACAAAATCCTACACAAACGTGGTCTCATCTTATGATCAATTCCCACCGCCACTCTTTTGTTCCTCCAACTGTTACATACCTTGCAAGGAAATGAGAATAGCTATTTCCAAGGACTGACCCATCCTACACATGAAATCGGTGATAAATACAATAAATGCCTAAATAAACTGTGGCTAGAGTTAGTAATTTCTTACCATCAGATGGCTCCTGTAAAAAAGCACTAAAGCAGGGCGCCTGGGTGGCTCAGTTGGTTAAGCGACTGCCTTCGGCTCAGGTCATGATCCTGGCGTCCCGGGATCGAGTCCCGCATCGGGCTCCCTACTCAGCAGGGGGTCTGCTTCTCCCTCTGACCCTCCCCCCTCTCATGCTCTCTCTCTCTAATAAATAAATAAAATCTTTAAAAAAAAAAAAGTGGGGCGCCTGGGTGGCTCAGTTGGTTAGGTGACTGCCTTCGGCTCAGGTCATGATCCTAGAGTCCCGGGATCGAGTCCCGCATCAGGCTCCCTGCTCAGCAGGGAGTCTGCTTCTCCCTCTGACCCTTCCCCCTCTCATGCTCTCTCTCTCTAATAAATAAATAAAATCTTTAAAAAAAAAAAAAAGCACTCAAGTGTCAATGTACAGGAAGCCCCCGGTCCCCTTTCAAGTTATCTGTTAATTACATGTCCCTCAATACCCAGTGTCTTTGCTAGTGTGGCGAGCATCTGGTTCGTTTTATCCCGTCGCTCAATAGGTTTTAATTGCAGCTGCTGCAGCAGAAACCTCGAGATGCATTTCCGATAGAGACCGTGGCAGTCTGTAGCCTGGCCCAGTGATGATTAATTTCAGTGACTTGAGTCTCGGAGGAAGAGGGAAGCGCTTCCATTTTAATTACATCTACGAGAGTGTAGCACTTTCACCCCTGCTCAGTGTCCTCAAACAAAAGCCTTCCTGAAAGGAACATAAAATCCAGGGTGCCGTAGTCTCTACCGACACAGATCTCCTTTCTTCATTGCGCCACAATTCAGCCAGCGCTGTATTGGGAAATACTGGCAAGCCACTGAGATTTGCAAGCAGATTGGAAGCCATGAAGAAAGAAGCATTCAGTTTATTTTTGTTTATTTTACTTGGGCAATTAAAATGCATTGAGTGGGTCAAGATATGAGACAGCATCTTGCCATCATTGCAGATGTTCTGCATAAAAGGGTCAAGAATAATTAACCCTGACATGCATATGTATTTATTCATTGTTTCACTGAGACAGAGTCAGAGACATTCTTGGGGTTTTCCAGAACACTCCATACTCATTCATGCCCTTGGGTCCTGGCACATGCTGTTCCCTTTTCTCTCCTTTTCCATTTGGATAAATAGCATCTTCCAGCACAGCACAGCTCAACTGCCACTTCCTCTGTCTTTCAGGGGGGGCGGGGGCGGGTTGTAGGGGTGGGAATAGGAAGCGCAGAAGACCTTAAATGAGACGTATCTGACTGGGAATGCCAGTGCTGGGTGAACTTGGGCAAGTTACTTAGGCTCTCTGAGCCCCAGTTTCCTCATCTATACACTAGAGGAGAATTAACATTCTCCTAGTTCATAGTTGTTATGCATATTAAATGAGATACTTTATAAATGAAGCAGTCAGGATAATGATTGGTCACAGAAGGGGCATGATAGGTATAATTTACTTTCCTCTTCCACACCTCCAACAGTATAAAATCTCCTCTACGATGCTAATTGATTAGTAAGTCAGAAAACAGGGGTTCAGATTTGACTCTGTCCTTTCCTCCTACCCCTACCCAAGGAAAAGGTGATTAAATTCAGTTGTCTCTCATTTCAAGTCCATTCCCTCCTCTGGGATGTCGCTGATAACTGCCTTGATTCACGCATGCTTTCTTCATTCATGCAGCAGCCTCTTTAGATCTGCGTGCCTCTCATCTTACCCCCTCCTTGGCGTGTCGGTGAGGCTTCCACAGTAACCTCTCCTGTCCCTCCCCTCTCAGGTGATCAACCATCCCAGTTTGCCCAGGACTGAAGGGGTTCCCAGGATGCGGAGCTTTGAGTTTTAAAATCAGTAGTGCTGGGCAAAGCAGGATGAGTTGGTCACCCTGCATCCCCTCCTTAAAATCTCTCATTGGTTCCGCAAGCTTTGCAAGATGAACTTACATTAGTCAGTGTAGCACACAGAACAAAACCCTTTGTCATCTGGCCCTGCCTTCCTCCGGACCTTCATCTTCACCACGCCCTCCGTAGTTGCTACACAAACACGCACACCTTTGCTTCGGCGATATGGGGCTTCCACAGATGTTTCGTGCTCTTTCCCGGCCCTGTTTTTGTCCTTGCCCTTGCCGTGCCTTCTACTGGCAATGCCCACTCCCCTACTCATTTCACCTGGCTGACTCCTTCAGATCCTAACACCTCACCTCTTCTAAGAAGTCTTCCCTCCACCCCTGCACTAGGTGCTCCTCCATTGTGCTCCCGTAGCACCTGGTTTCGCCTCTGACCTGACATCTCCTGCCCTCTTCTGTGATTCTGGGCTGTCTCTCCAAACAGACGGAGAGGTCCTTGGGGACAGGGACTGTGTCTTATCTATCTTTGTAACTCCAGGAGCTGACACAAGTCAGCACTCACTATTGAAAGAATGAACAACTGAGGTATACACATTTGCTTCCCACTCCCACAACTCCATGAACTTCTCAAACACAGAAAGGACACCTATCTTGATTTTCTTTGATTTCTTGGTTTTCTCCTCTAGTACCTGGTACAAGCAGGGCTCAATTAATATTTTGAATGGATGAATAGATGAATGAATGAATGAATGAATGAATGAATGAATGAATGAATATATCTTTAGATAGGAGCCAGATGATGAATTTTCATGGTGAAATAAACTTGCCTTCAGTTTATCTCCTACCCTAGCCATGGGCCCCCGGACAAGGTACCAGTTGTTGGAACCAAACATGGCCCCATGCTGTCCCTAGGGAGCTACCAGCTAAAAATTACTGGGGTTATGCCCCCCTCCTAGAGACACAAACTCCCGAAGAAAAATGGTTTCTGTCCAAAGGCTGATTTCAGATAGAAGAAAATACCTAGATTTCCTACACAGTTGAGTATAAAGACCACTAGCACATGGAGAAGAACGCTATGCCAGATGGCTTTCCCACTACAAAGAGATGAAATATGGGTCATTTCCACTTCCAAAGTGGTTGAGTCTTTCTGGAGCTCAGCATTACAGCTGGCAGCCCTTTTGACAATGCAGATCCCGCTGCCTGATGGCAGGAAGTCAGGCAGGGTCCATCCATTTCCTCCAACCACCTTTCCAGCCAGTAAGCTGTAACTTTCTCCCCTATAAATGTTTTATGGCAAGTTGAGTAGAAAACGTAGGAGGGATTAAGACCTCAAGGGGTTTGGCAGGATGGAGAAAATGAGAGCAGATTGGAACATGAGTGATTGTTTCTGGAAATAAGTGTAGAATGGAAAAAGGTCCAAGGGCCTTGTGGTCACACAGATCTGGGATCAAAACCTAGCTCTTCCATGTAGAAGCTGTGTGACCCCACTTAACTGGGCCTCAGTTTTCTAATCTCTACAGTGAGGAGATTTACAAAGCCTACTTGGCACAGGGTATGTCCTATACATGTTAACTTTCTCCCCTCTCCTGACTCCTGTTGTATTTGCTAAAATGATACTTCTTGTCTGGCAAAGGATTTTCCCCCTCATTTGTAGATTTCTTTATAATAACTCCCATAAAGATTATTTTAAATGGAACCAAATTTAGATTTATGCATTTTTTAAAACTTGCTTTCGAATAGAAAGACAATAGTATGTTGAACAGGATCAAAGTAGAACTATCCAGGGGTGTCTGGGAAATGTGGTGTTTCTATCCAGGAGCAAACCATGAAAGCAAAAAAAAAATGGTGGTTTATTTAAAAAAAAAAAAAAGGTGTCTGTGAGTCTCTGGGAAGGTCTAGAAACACCTGTGTTCTGCTTTGACTCCCATACTTGCGCTCCTAAGTTTTAGAAATGGAGAAATGGAGAGGGGTCTCTAACACCTTAAACTCTCTTATATACCTCTTGCTGTTTGTCCCTTAGACCCCTTGTTTCCATATCCTATTGTTTCTGATAGTTATTCATTCACCTCCCAAGTTCACTCATCTTTTAAAATCACAGTTGAATAGGCATGTGTGAGGGAAGCTTACTCACTTTCAAGTGAAAATCTTCCCATAGGGAGGAGCTGTAGAAGACAACCCAGCAAGACTAAATGAGACAGGCTTTCAGAATCAGAAGCCCAAGTTCTAATCCTGGTTTCTTCATCCTTACGTGGGATCAACGCTCATGTTTATCAGCCGTTACGTAAATCTCTAAACATCCATCACCCAGCTCAAGTTCTCAGGCAATACTAGAAACCACTCCATCGCATTCCTAGCAGGTTATCACCCTACCAGACCTCCAATGACAGGGAGCTCACTTTTCTGAACTACCATACGTGTTTGCGTACTTTGGCATCCAGCTAAAGGACTCAAATAGGAGCTGGAATCCCGTCTCCTTTCTGTTTGTCAAGCTGAGTGCCCCCAACTTGAAGGAATCCTTTTTCTAATCTGACCATCTCCAGGGGGCTCCTTTTTCTACCTGTCACAAAGGCATCATATAGACTAGTAGTGACCCTTGCAGGTCAACACACTCCAGAGCACTTAGAAGGGATACTGGTCCCCCAAAAGTAGAAGGGACTCCAGTTTCCCTCGTGAAGGTGTCATTCCAGATGCCAAGTGGCAAAAGTTTGTGTCCTTTGGCTCTTCTTGGCAAGAGCCGAGTCCCCAAATGAGTCCAGATGTGGAGAGACCAGCCATTAGTCAGCATCCAAGCTAATGCTTCTGCAATGGGAGAATATACCAAATAAACAAGGACTTATGGCAGCAAGCTATGCTTGATCATTTATCAAATTGCAAAATCTTACCCATGACTGTGAAATGGCTTTATGGTTAGGAAAATGTACTAATAATTTTATTAGGCAGCAATTAAACTTAAATTCCTTTTAACTGTATTTGATGTCATTCTTTTTCTGGACCCATTAGAGTAACATTAAGGTGTTTGTGCAGATAGCTCAGTCATTTCAAATTACTTTCCTGTCTAATGTAGGAGCCTTTAATAGCATACTCTTAGGTTGAATTCAATTTTGGAGACACCAGGCATGCTAATTAGATTGTCTCAGTGTTCCTTGCAAAAGAAACTGAAGAGGAGCTATTTTCCCCCCTCTTTTGCTTAGCAGTGTTCATGAAACACAACTTTCTGTGCAGTTAGAGGTATAGATAGACCCTTTACTGCACAAAATCCCACTTGAACCATTAAGTATTGTTAGCAGACACAACGTCTGGTTAATATGACACCATTGTTGAAATGTTTTTAAGATCTAATTAGAGCCTGTAAGTTTTCTCTCCTATTCTTCTGAATATCACAGTTAGTGTTTGTTCTGTCTCAGCCTCTAACATTAGAATTGAAAGAAGGGTAGAGGGAAGGAAGGAACATTTATTAGGCACCATCTGCTAAGTTCTGGGTAGGATGCTTAATGCCTATAACAGCCATATGAGTTTGCCTTATTATCTCCACTTACAGATGGGAAAACTTTGGCTCAGAGAGGGTAAGTAAAGTGCCCAAGGTCACACAGCTGGCAAATTGTGCAGTTGGGATTTAAATTGTCAGCCTCTCTTTGCCACTCACTGGTTCTGGGAACTTGGAAAGTCACTTTAACACTCTGATCACTGGGGTCCTCATCTATAAAACGGGGATAATAATAATACTCACCCCCTCACAGTTCGTTGTATGGATCAAAGGTAATAAATGTAATGGCCCTTGCAGATGAAGTGCTATACAGAAGTGATAGGTAATGTCTCCTGAGGTCTTGGGCGACATCTGCCTTCCTTCTGCGAGGTTGCAACCACATATTCAATGCCACAAGAAGGTCAGAGAGAGCACAAGTTAAACCTTGTCCTTGGGACTCAAGGTAAATGAGATCTAAAGGGAAAAGAAGATGACACCATGAGAAGGAGTTGAGTTGTTCATGGGTCCAAAGGTGATTTAATGGATCTGCAAGTCCCTTGGTGACTCAGTTTCCCCATCTGTAAACAGGGGGTGTGCAGGCTGATCTGTGGATCGAATGAGATGGTGTCATATAAAGCATCCAGCACATTGCCCAGAATTGAAACACTCAACAAAATCATTCCATTTCACAATTATTTCGCCAGGCTTAGTCTCTGGCAATCTTCCATCTCTGTGATCCCCACTCGCTTACAGATTCCCTCTTCCAAGTCTCTTTCCTCACTGATCTATTAACATAAATTCTTTCTCCAAATCGTCATTGTACTTGGCATCGATCTACTAACTTACAGCTCTTACAGCCATGATTGCAATTACCATTGGTCCAGGCTCCTTGCAAGGCCATCCTCATTTCCTCCCGGTTACCATGATAAATGTTACTAATAACTCCTGCCTCAGATCCCTTGTGGAATGAGGCAAGAGATTAATTTATTAATTGATGGATTGATGGCTCATAACTGTTACAATCATCATTAATTGCTATTACCTTTGAAGCATCAAATGGTCACGGCAGTTCAGCGCGAGGCTAAAAGAATGCTTCTTCCTCTCCTGCGAAAGGTGAGAGCGGTCACCCGCCAGGTAGGGAAAGTGAACGTCACCTTGGGAGTGCAGCAGTCCCCCCTTATCTGCAGGGCATACTTTCCAAGACCCCCAGTGGATGCCTGAATGCGGATAATCCCAAACTCTACATGTACTATGGTTTTCCCTCTACATACAGATCTGTGATAGAGTTTGATTTGTAAAATAGGCACAGTAGGAGATTCACAGTAACTAATAATAAGTTAGACCAATTATAACAAAATACCGTAATAGAAGTTCTGTGGATGTGGCCTTGGTCTGTCTCAAAACATCTTATTGTCCTGCACCCACCCTTCCTCTTCTTCGTGGCCTGACGTGAGATGATAAAATGCCTGCGTGATGAGATGCAGTGAGGTGAATGACGTGGGCACCATGACGTAGTGTTAGGCCACCACTGACCTTCTGAGGACACAGCAGGAGGAGGGTCAGCGCTTCTGGCCCCCAGCTGACCGCTGGCAACCGAAATGGCAGAGAAGGGGGACGACTGTTCAAGCGTGTGAAGGCGGGCATGGCACAAACCATGGGGGCGCTGGCCCATTCCCCTGTGCTCCCCAACTCTGCCCGGGTGCTCCCCATAACTCCTGTGATTCTCTTACTGCTGCACACCAGCAGCCCGGCACTGCGGCCCTTCCCTCATGGTGCCAAGACCCTTCTCCACCCAGGAGTTCCTGAGAGCCAGTCGGGCAAAGTAAGAGGACAGAGGGACTGTTTGTCCTGCCAGCCTCCGGTCCCTGCAAGCTCTCTGGTCAGTGCAGCGTGGAGCTGTAGTCTTGTCACGCCAGCTTTGAGGGGGCCCTCGTCCTCCAGCACCCGGAGCCCATGGAAGACAAGCATTCCCTATGCTCAAGTCAGGCAGGACGCCAGGACGAGCCCAGAGGCTTCCATCAGCCCACTCTGCCCCACCCCCCTTCACAACCAGCTCTCACAGATGACCAAGGGAACGCTGGAAGACTCCCACCGATCTCTCGGGCAGTTCTCTCAGCCCTGAGGCATTTCCACTTTGATTCAAGAGTAATGCCCGTGCAAGGCACAAGCTTTTGCGGAATTCCTCCCACCCAGCAAACATGGTATCGCACATTCTGCTTATCACAGGCTCTATCTGTAATTTGCCCTCAGTCAGCAAAGCCAATCATTTTCTCTTAAACAGTATGGCCAGTGTTCCTTGCCGGTGGCTGCAGTTTAGTTGGCACTTTTGCCCATGACATATACCCCCTCTTTTACTCTCCAAGATCTATAGGAACTATTTTCCCTCCCTTTAACATCAGCCCTGACTTGTTCACTGTGCTTCCCACCCCTTTTTCCTACAGAGAGGGACTTTCCCAGTCAGACTTAGCTGAACTCATAACTCATCTATGGAATCTTGTAACCATTTTCCTGAAAGAATCATGGGAACAGACCAGGGGCTTGGTTCTGAGTTCAGCTTGGGATATGAATCTAGCATTCCACTGCTTTTAATTTAACTCTCTGTAGCATTTAGCGCTTTGGGTTTTTAGGAAGTCCATTCATTCTTCCTTGCTTGTATTGTCATTGGAGATGGTGGTGGCAGGGCAGTCAAGCTGGGGGGTACTGCCTTCCTAGAACAGCATCTATGGAAACGTGTGCGTGTGTGTGTGTGTGTGTGTGTTTCAGTGGTGGGCCCCATAAACAGGAGAATGCTCTGTACAGATTAATCAGTAAAATGTATTTTGTGCCTGCCCATCCCAGACAGCAGGGTGCTGACCAACCAGTGAGGGGGTTGACGCTCCTTATCAACAGCTGGAGAGATTCCTTACAACACAAAGGGTAGCAACAGCAGGTGAAACCTGAACCCACATGGCAGGATGAATTATATGCGGTTTACCAAAGAGCTGTAAATGTATACACAGCCCCCACAGTAGAGCATACAGACCGCACTATGGAGTGGAGGTGGATTAAATCTATATCCCTCCAAACAGGGCATGGGGCAAGCCCTTGGCTTAGGCCAGCTGAGTAGATCCATCCTGGACCTCCTCGGTCCACCTGTCTTCGGGGTGGTTCTGCGGTTTCTGACGCTCCACAGCTGGCTGCAGGCTGATCAACCCGCTTTCTTATCAGACTGACCACTTCCTTACATCAGAGCCAGCGTTCACACTGCAAAGAGTTCTTATTCTTTCCATTAGTCCAACTGATCTGACATGACTGGGGGGCCTTTCAGTGCCAGCTTTTGCATCTGATCTTATAGTCAATAAAGATTATGGAGCTGGGGAGTAAATCTGAATAATAATATGCACCTCCCCAGGTTGTATGAGTATCAAATGAAATAATACATGCAAAATGAGTTTGAAAAGCATATGGGCCTTGTTGTCATTATTATTTTTTTCTGAAAGGAACTCTCCCCTGATTGCTGGCTTGTCCTTTGGACTTCCCTTCAGAAGGGCAAGCCAGATACATGTGACAAGTTAAACAGGCATAGAAGATATTCTTATCTGTTTAAGTCAACAACAGTAAATGCATCACAAGACAGTATGTGATTAATTGCCAAGTGAATTGTGAGAAGAATAATTGCTAGAAGAATATGAACAAGAGAAGGCTTAGCTCTAGTTGGTGGGGGAGGGATAGAAGGAGGCTCCAGAGAGCCTGGATAGAATAATAGAGATTTGTTCTGGGTCTTGTAGGACAGAGGGGATTTCGGTTAATGAGCGGAAGGCATTCCAGGTAAATAAGATAAGTTATATGGAGATGGGTGGACAGAGGGGCAATGGTATGTTCAGGGGGAAAGTTGCAGGGGGCGGGGCATGGGGTTTGACAGTAGGCAGAGTAGAGAGCATGGATATAGTGGGAAATTGTGAATGATGTTTGCTCTGACTTTACACCTACAAATAAGCCCAACACACCTATGTCACGTGCTCTAACCAAGTGAAAAATAAGCTCCACACTCTCCACGCCTGGCTGTGTCTTTTATCTAACACCCTGTCCTTCTTGTTCCCTACCCACGCTTTGCTGTCCCAGCTCAGCTAGACCCCTCGCCTTGCCTACATTTCCCATTTACACCCCTGCTCAGGCCCTGAAAACCCAATTCTAATGTTTGACCTCGGAGATTTACTTCTTAATTCGACTCAAATCTAGAATTAAAACAAACACTTACCTAGGCCCTTGTGTGCAAAACACTTCAAATATCCTACCACCTTTAATTCTCAACCCGGTGAGATAGTACCACTCCTACCCCCATTATGCAAATAAGGAAATTGATGTTTGAGATGTCAAGGTCTAAGGTCACATCACCTATAAATGGTAGAGTCGGGATTTGATCCCCAAGCTGTTGACGCCATGACATGATTCCCAATCACTAGTAGGTAGCACTCTTTTATTGCCTAAACACACCCCATTGGTTCTTTCCTCTTTTGTGACCCTTGATAGGATGTCTTAGTCTAGTCAATCTTTGGAAACCTAGACCTCATGCTGCCATCCTGCTGCAAATCCCTGAGTACCAAGGACATGGCACAGACAGGAATTCTCAATGGAATTGTTGGTTTAGGGCCCTAGAAGACTCTCAATACCAACACTTATATTTGATCCTAATGACAATTCCCAGCCAGCGAAGATTTCAGGATCATGATAATCATAGGAAATAATATGGTCAAAACCCATGTTTTCAGAAGATGAATCCTGGGACCCATTTCAGGACTGTCCTGCCTGTCCCGTTCTAGACTATGGAGAGGTTGCAGGAAGAGACAACACTTCGCAGCCTATCTTGTGGGCCAAGGCAAGGTGATAAGGGTCTGAATTAAGGTAATGGTGGTGGAAATAGAATACGATAATAGTCAACCCATTTCACTGTGAAATAAAATGTATTTCTCCTGAAATAAATGTTCTCACCACCAGCGTGGGGTTATCTGTAAAGAATCAGCTTCTAGCTTCATAACTCTTTGGGACTCAGAATGTGTCTCAGGTGTATCAGGGTGTCTTGGAGGGCCATGGGAGGCCACACAATCGGGAGGGAAGCTTCAGGCACTGAGCTTCTGGCCAGTGCCCAGGCAGGTGTGGGTTCGGAGTGGCTCAGCCGCTCAACTAACCACATGACCTTGGGAAACTATTTAATCCCTCTAAGCTTGTGTCCTCATCTGTCAAATGGGGATAATACTGTCTGCCTCACAGGGTTGTTGCGAGGATTAAATAAGACAGTGGATAGAAAGGCTATGATTAGCACAGAATAAACGTCAGTTTTTATACTATCATTTCTTAGCCAAACATCTCATTAAAAGCCCTGCATAATCACCCATAAAATCTTGTTTGAAATAAAAGTGATTGGGTTCAACCAACCCTTTGGAAAGCAATTTGGCTTTCCAAATGCTTCCCACTGTGTATTAAGACACATAAAAATGCTCATATCCTTTGACCCAGTTGTTCCACTCCTCGGAATCTATTCTTAGGAAATTGTCCTCGATACAGGAAGAACATCATGCACAAAGAGTTTCACTGCACGAATGGCTTACTATAGTGAAAAATTTGACGCAACCTGAGCGTCCAGGGACAGATGCTTCTGCATTCTGCTGATGCTTTAAAGATGCTTTAAATCAGTATTAAATACAGCGCTCATAGCCATGTTTTAGGCTAGGGAAGGTCAATCAATCAAGGATTAAACATCATCCTTTCTTCGGTTTATTAACCAACCCCTCTTTTCTGCGGGGTTTTCCTGCATGGCCCACAGGCCGGGGAGTCTAGCCCCTTTTCCGCCAGAGTCCTGCCATCTGGGCCCTGCCCCAGGGGCTTCCTCCCAGAGCCCACCATGCAAGCTTAGGTGTCTTACCCAGCTGCCTCCACCCCTCTATGGCTTCAAACCTTAGTTCCTTCTCCTGCAGACACAGAGCTTCCCTCCAAGACCGACTGACCAGGGTCCTCTGGCTTGGCTCTCTCTGTGTCCCAGGGCTACCTTGCAAATGCATCTTCCTTGGCCCTGGCCCTTCTCCACCTCTCATCCGGGCTCTCTGCCCACTTGCAACCTCTTTTCTATTGTTTCTTTTTTTTTTTAAAGATTTTATTTATTTATTTGAGAGAGAGAGAGAGAACACATGAGGGGGGGGGAGGGTCAGAGGGAGAAGCAGACTCCCCGCTGAGCAGGGAGCCCGATGCGGGACTCGATCCCGGGACTCCAGGATCATGACCTGAGCCGAAGGCAGTCGCTTAACCAACTGAGCCACCCAGGTGCCCTCTTTTCTATTGTTTCCAACACAGCTTGTGTGTCCTTCTAAGTTAGAGAACATATTTTCTCGGGTGTCCAAAATTTGTTCATCCAAATACACTTAGTGAAAGGGGGAAAAGATTAACTTCGATGTTGAAGATTACTCAGAAGCCCGTTTACACTTAGACTCTGAGTCTTAAAGCCTTTGTGAAATACTTTGTAAAATCCCTCAAGACAGGACTGAAACATTATTCAACCACATCGTTTCAAAGTTGGCATCCATGAGGTTAAAAACACAGGCATTTCACTGGTAGAAAAGAAAGTACAGGAAAAATCACTTGGTCTACCTTTATCTTGTAAGCTGGAACTTCTTTTGATCACATCTAGGGGGAAGAGCATGTAGTTTCTCTTGAGTTTGTGTAATTGTGTACATTTTGCAATTTCTTAGCTTTGGCATGCCCTGGATAGCATTTGGCTTCAGCGCTATCAGCTCTAAGGGCAATTCATCACTGGGCTTTTCCTGACAGCTCCAGCATCTGGACCTTGAGTGGCCCGAGTCCACCATGTGGTGGAACCTTCTGTGAACCTCCTCAGCGGAGCATAGAACAAGCTGCCCAGGGCCCCGTTCTTCCCTCACTCCCAGAAGCCTAGTGCACCAGCCTCGTACAATTGCTACACAGGTTATGGGATGTTTGTAAAAGTAAACAGAGTAATTATCTTTTCTTAATGTTGTCTTACTGGTTGAGTAATAATCAATCAATATTTTAGCTCCACATTTACTCAGCATCTACTGCATACCAGGAGTCCTGTAGTGAGCGCCATGGATATGCAGGTAGCTCATGCTGGCCCATTCTGGCCCATCCTCCTCTCTTCCTTCCAACTTCCTTCCTTCCTCCTTATTTCCGTCCTTCCTTTCTTTTTCCTTCCTCCTTTCATCCTTCCTTTTTTCCTTTCTTATTCACATAATGCTGGGAAACAAAGAGAAAAAAAGCACTTACAATCCCACTACTTAGTGTATAAAGAAAATACTGAACGTCTTTCCTTTCCTATCCCACCTTCTAAGCCCCAGAGGTGGTAACTCTCCTCAACAGACAGACTGGTGTGTGTCCTTCCCAACTTTTCCTTAAATTTATCTAAACGAAGCTATCTATCTCTCTGTATCACCAGACATTTCTTGGCGAAATAGAATGATGCCATACTTATTAGTCCCACGATTTTGAACATTGGCTAGGCAGCCAGCCCTGCACTGGACTTCTAACATGCATCGTTGTGAATCCGAAAACCCCGAGATGAGCTAGGTACTGTATCGTGTCCATTTGACAGATGAGAAACCCCTGAGGCTCAGAGCAGCTCAGCAACTCACTTGTCCAGAGTCAGAGTCCAAGCAGCACAGCTGGGATTTGAACACAGGTCTACTGGCTCAAAAGCTTTTGTAGTCAAATGCTCTACCACTGAGCTATACCTCCGCTCCAAAGCTTTTGTTCATTCCACTATTCCAGGCCACCTCTCACAAATCAATCCTCCTATGTGCTCTACCAAGCTTCTGAGGCTTAGCTTTCTTCTATAGATGATTCTGTTCATCCCCAATCTGCCTCAAATGGTCCACAGTAACCCTGGGCTGGGAATCCAATTCCTGTACCAAGTGGGCCCTGAGGACACAGAACTTGGACAAATAAGAACCAGTCTCTGCTAGGAAGAGCATGTAGATTAAGTTTATTGACAGTGTTGATCTCCTCCTTAATTTATAACCTTATGCCTGAGCATCCCTCCCCTTCCCCCAGATCTTCCCACTCCCACGTCCTCAAGTAGGACTCCTTTAATGTAGAGACAGTCATTTCTCTCTTCCTTCCCCATACATTTTAAAACAGTCGGGCACATTTTGTTCTTCATGAACTTTCGGGACTGGGCACACATTGTGAAATAATAAAAGGAAGGGAAGGAAGAGCAAGGGCTGCTTGACTTTCTGGCTCCAGAAATTTTCTTCCAGGGTAAGCTAGCATCCAGTTCACTCTCACAAACAGTCCGGAGCCAAAAGATTCCAAATCAAAGCAAAAATCTCTCCAGAGAACTCTGATTTAAAACTTAAGAAAAGAGCCCATACATATTTTTAGAACAATTTAGAAAAGAGGACATCTGTGACTTGAAACAGCTGGAAATAGACTTTTTGCCAAAATGATGCCGATTGCGAAAGTCATAATGGTCAGACAAGAGGCATTCGAGACCCAAGTGGTCCTGTAGTTTTTGTACATTCGAGTTTCAAATAACCCTCACTATTGTGCGTTAAATGCGTATGACCTCTCAACTGCCTTTGGACGCCAAATGCCAGCCAGCTACGCAGTTTGTACAGCAGTGTTCATGTAATTATTTGAGGATTTTATTGTAGTTTGCCTTTACTGACTTAGTAAAGCAAAAGAACAAGTCAGAAGAAGCAGAGGTCTTAAAAGCTCATAATATGCTTGAGAAAATAAAAGAAATTATGAGGTGTGTTGAACACAGAAGAGCGTTAGCCTCAGAGAGTCGTTGGGCTTAAGCCAGTCAACCATGCGTTCCGTTCCAAAGGAAAACAACAACATGTGTTGAAAATGTTGGTAGCAAATTGTGGGTGAAAGACCAGGTGTCATTGGGGAGCTATACATTTCTTGTAGTTTACTGAAAATGAAGCCTTCTCCTAGTTGGGACCCTGGTAGGTAGCAATGTGGAGAAAATGTTGGTAGCAAATTGAAGGTAAAAGGGAAGGTATCACTAAGGAGTTGGATTTGTTGGTCTTTGTTTGCTGAAAATGGAAACTTCTCTTACCTGGGACCCTGCTAGATCCTTCCCTTACTCACTATTATGTCCCAGCATCTTCTTTGCACCTAATAGGTGGACTAAATATTTGTTGAATAAATAAACAGCATAAGTCATTTGTTGAATAAATGAATAATGTAAGTCAGGTTCAATGTTTTAGGGATTTCACTGTGCATAAAAGTAGAGGTACATTTTGCCATCCCTAAATAAAGAAGGGGAAGCACGAAAGAATGGATTCCAGCCTGCTCTGTTACTGTGCCTTATGATGGACCCAGCATCTTATGGGGGCAAAGAGTGGACTTGAGCGGGTGATCATGAAGGCCTTTTGTCAGACAGTTGTGCAAATACACTACACCCCTCGTCCACATCACACACACAAACCCGACTGAGGTCAAACAGACCTGGTCAGGCTATGTGTTCCAAGGACAAAGAGTAAGGTATCTCTCATCAGAGGATGCAGTGTTTCAAGAGCAGATAGAACAGGAAGGTCGGCCCAGAAGGAAAGCCAGCATCAAGATCAAGGTCATTATGAGGGCATAATGAGGGCATTATGCTAAGTAGAGTAAGTCAGACAGAGAAAGACAAATACCATACAATCTCACTTATATGTGGAATCTAAATCTAAAAACAAAACAACAACAAAAAACAAGCTCATAGACACAGAGAACAGATTGGTGATTGCCAGAGGTTGGGAAAAGGGGGATCAAGAGGGAATGGGTGAAGAGGGTAAAAAGGTACAAACTTACAGTTACAAAATAAATAAGTCATGGGTGTATAATGCACAGTATGGTGACTATAGTTAATAATACTGTATTGCATATCTGAAAGTTGCTAAGAGAATAGATCTTAAAAGTTCTTAGCACAAGAAAAAAAAATCCTTTTTTATCTATTTATGGAGACTAGACTATTTTTTAAAGTGTTTTTTATTTTTTATTTTTTTAAAGATTTTATTTATTCATTTGAGACAGAGAGAGAGAGAGACCATGAGCAGGGAGGAGAGGTAGAGGGAGAGGGAGAAGCAGGCTCCCTGCTGAGCAGGGAGCTCAATGTGGGGCTCGATCCCAGGACCTTGGGATCATGACCTGAGCCGAAGGCAGAAGTTTAACGAACTGAGCCACCCAGGCGCCCCTGGAGACTAGACTATTAACTAGACTTATTGTGTGATCATTTCACAATGTATACAAATATCGGGTCATTAAGTTGTACACCTGTAACTAATGTTTTATGTCATTTACAGCTCAATTAAAAAAAGAGAGAGATTAAGGCCAATAATCCAAGCCAAGGAATAAAATGAAAATTCATAGCCAAGGCAAAGAATCAAACCAGAGATGCTAGTGAGTGAGGAGTATTCAAAGAGACAAGTCTGGAGGAATTCTCAGTAAAGTGAAGCTGTCCAAACTGGTGTTTCCCACCAACTTGCTGTGTGCATTTGAAGAGACTAGAGCAGAATGCATGCAGCTACTGGACAGAAAATGGATAAATGACCATATGAAAAAAGAAAGTCTAAACTGGTGCCCCAGCAGTGCAAGTCTTCGGAGTCTTAGCTCCAAAAATAAATAATGAAGCCACGAATTAGATACAGTTGAGCTCAGCCACTGGAGAAATCGTTTTATTGTACCAATGCCACGAGCCCAGAGGTAAAGCAGTGTCCACAGCAGGTGAGCCCAAGAACAAGGTCAGAGCAGGGTCAGTCTGAGATTCCAAGATCAGAGCCTAGAAGGGTTTGGCAGGAAGGCCAAGGCGGGGATCAGGATGGCCCTGCACGGACAGGGCCTCCTTGGAAGGGAGGACAGGGCCTCACCTCCATTGCCACACCACCCCAGTCTCGAAGGCATCATACCCTGAACTTCCTCATTGATAGCCTGTGAACATGGGCAAGACTCAGAAGGCATTGTGGTAAAAATACATACGTGCATACCTATCATCCTGCTCCAGGGCTTCTGAGGATGATGAGCCCTGCTTGACCCAAAGATAAAGGGGGTGGAAATTCATTTCATTTTAAGTGACCTTAAAGTTTATTTTAAGTGAACTTGCATTCAGTGTGTCTTGCCTTCAAAAGGTTGCTCTGTGAGTTGCAGGGGCAGGAGGGTCTTCATTCTCCGCCTTCCACTCTTTGTTCTTCCCCAGACAAGTGGGGCTGGGACACTGTCTCCAAAGCATGGGTGTTGCCCCGGAGCCCCAAGGGCATGCTGGCTAGGGATTCCCGCCAGCTAATCCCACTACTCTGCTCTCAGAGTACAAATTTTGTCCTAAGA
This sequence comes from Mirounga angustirostris, assembly GCF_029215605.1. Taxonomy (NCBI): domain Eukaryota; kingdom Metazoa; phylum Chordata; class Mammalia; order Carnivora; family Phocidae; genus Mirounga; species Mirounga angustirostris. The sequence goes on along the minus strand of NW_026991721.1, from coordinate 42,359,205 downwards.
TAAGCCATGTGTTACCCCGAACCTTAGAAAAGGAAAGCACTACGATACGAGATGGGGGTTTGGTTGGTGTCCGTGGGAAGGAGGTGAGTAGGAGGGATGCGTGTTCAGAATCTCACTGCCTCTCTGGTAAGGCCCTTCCAGTGGGAAACTTAAGCCAGGTCTGAATTCAAGATCTGTCCTGACCCTGGGCCCCACCTGGGTCTCCAAGTGCACCTGTATCCTGCTGTACTTCTCTCTTGCCCGGGAGGAGATACTAAAAGACACTGTCAGTCTGTGCTCTCCCCTCTGATAGCCAGGGATGCCCACTCTGAGGCCTCGCCCATCACAGGATGCTTGCAGAAGACTTGCACAAAGTCTTCCACAGGAGTGGCCATCGGTGGCTCTCAGGATTTCCTGCGGGCCTGCTCTTCAGCAGCTGCAGGACCCCAGCAGTGCTTCTAAAAGGTGGCAGTTTCGGGGTGGCTCACTCGGTTGAGCAGTTGACTCTTGGTTTTGGCTCAAGTCATGATCTCAGGGTCCTGGGACTGAGCCCCCACCCCCCACGTCGGGCTCCACGCTCACTGGGGAGTCTGCTTGGGATTCTCTCTCTCTCCCCAACCCCTCCCCCTGCTCAAGCACATTCTCTTTCTCTAAAAAAAAAAAAATTAAAAAAATAAAAGGTGGCAGTTTACAAAAGGACCCCCGTTGAGCCCTAGGGAGCCCCATTGCTGGCAGCTTGCCCCAGGAACATCTTTCTCTAGAAACCTCTTCAGCCTCATTGAGACCGATGGTGGGAAATGAGCCTGCCCTGGTAGCTGCCAGCTGAGGCCAAGTGTTCCAGCCCTTGGCATTAAGGATGAATTTCACCTCCCCCAGGTTTTTGTCTTCCTGCCCCCGCCCCCACCGGTGAGGCAGAATATACCTATTAAACCTTCCCATCCACGTGTAAGATTTAGTCTCCAGGGTGTGCTCTAGATTCCTCCTCACATGGGTCCTATGGAAGCACTTGTCACTAAGTCACCTGAGTGACTTAAGTACCCTTCAGCTCTTTTGGCAAGAAATGCGAATTAAATTTCCTTAGTGACTCTAACTTGAATGGCAAATGTCAGCTATAGGGCCAGCTTAAAGCTTAGGGACGGATTTCGACGGGAAAATGCCCACAGCAGACGCTCAAGAGGGAGAATGCTAAAAAGCAGTGGGACAGACGGAAGAGGATCCAGGCCCCCTGCACCCGCGTAGGGCCTGCCGCGGCGGGCACTTACTCACCCAGCTTGTTACAGAGGACCAATCACAAAGATATTTGTTTTGTCTTCTCTCCTGCTCTGGTGAGCTAATCACAGAGTCATTAAATTAGCTACAGAATAAATTAGTTGTTATCAATGTGAAAGTCAAGACACTCTTCTGAAAATTCGTTAGGATAGAACACTGGCTTGAACGATTATTCTAGATGGAGAAATACCTTGCTGATTTCTCTTACGAATGTATTTATTATTCCAAGAGGAAATCCTAGATTTAAAGGTACACCTAAAAGAAATCCTTACTCTCTTTTTAATAAATGGCAAAAAAAAAAAAGGAAAGCGTGTTCGAATCCTTGAAAACGCTAGAGATGGCCATCTACGTGGAATGTTTACGTGTCACTGAGACACTGAAATGTCTTCAGGGGTGGAAATTAGTGCTGCTTGCTGTACGTGTTGATATAGCTGTCTCACCAGGTCCTGCCAACAAAGCAGCGAGAAGTCGTGCCTTTTTCAAAAGTGTGTACTCAGGGGCGCCCCAGGGGCTCAGTCAGTTAAGTGTCCAACTCTTGGTTTCAGCTCAGCTAATGATCTCAGGCTGAAGTGAGGTCAGGCTCTGTGCTCAGCACAGAGTCTGCTTGGAATTCTTTCCCTCTTCCTCTCCCTCCCTCACTGCCCCTCCCCCCTCTCTAAAATAAATAAATAAATAAAATCTTTTTTTTTAAGTGTGTACTCTGCCCTTTTAAAATTATGAAAATAAAGAGATTCATACTCAAATTCTAAATTACACTTCTGTTAGACGTTGGACTGTGGCAAAAAGTGGCTGCCTCTGATGAGCTGGTTTGGCCAAGCCCTAAATGAAGTCATTTCCATTCGATCACAGCGAGGTGGAGACACCTTGCGATCAAAGTGTCCGGCTTTCCTCTCTCTGACATGACGAAAGTTACTTATGAACTGGAAGAGTGTGGCTATTAATGGTGAAGACAACAATGACTACAAAAAGCCCAGAGTCTGAGGACAAAAGCCGGCATTGTTAAAGATAATACAGCAAAATCCCACAGTCAGAAACCCTGGGATCCCATGGATTTCTTCATAGTGCAGGTCAAATCAAATCCCAGGAGCTGCATTCTGGGCAGGGTAGAATGTCAGGCCCCACACTCGGGCCCGAAACAACAGCACAATTACAAGATCAGAGAATAGTATTGGGCAGAAAAAGAACTTGTGGGTTTTAGTGGGCGATGAGGCCAGAGTCGTGGCAGACGGCCAGCTGGGGAAAGGCTGGTGTGAGCGTGGACAACATGAGAGAATAGGATCTAGAATAAGGATTCGTAACTGGGGCTTCCTGTGTGGGGTTTAGAGGTCATACCCTTCTCTTCTGTCGGACACTTTCCACCATCTCTAGTAGATCCATCAACATTGTCATGGTCATCCTTGTCGGTACATCTTTGCAAACATCCTTGATGAATGCCTAAGGATAATCCTAAACATGGGATCTCTAGGGCTAAGGACTGGTTGGAAATCAAGGAACGGGGATATTTGATCTCCTTCCTTCTGTTCTTCCTTCTTTCCACAAATGTTTACCGAGCAACTACTTTTTTTTTAAATTGCAGCTTTACAGACATATATTTTACATACTATCCAATGTACCTATTTAAAGTGTACAGCTCGAAATTTTCTAGTATATTCACAGGGTCGTGTGCCCACCACCACATCAATGTAAAACATTTTCTACTTTCTGGTCTATAGATTTGCCTGTCCTGGACATTTCTGAGCACCTGTCATGCAGCAGGCCTATGGCCAGGAACAGGTGGCTAGAGACAACAGTATTTCTCCCTTCCACCCCCAAGCTCTACTATCAGCTCTGAGGACACATCACCTATGCTCCCTGGGCTTCCCTTTTATTTTTCCTCCTAAAAATGAAAGGGATGGAGCCTCTTGCATTTTAAAACATTCTACTTTAAAACCCAGTCCTAGAGAAAAAGGCACGGGGGAAGTCGTTACTAGGTGGGGAAATGAACACTTTCTTCCACCCCTCCTCCACCAAATTATCAACTTCCAATGCTTCAAGACACAGCTGAAGAACCCCCACCTCCAGAAAACTTTCTATGCTCTATCCACATCCCTATGTCCTGCCCCGAAGCTCATTTATGGCCCCATGCTTATCTCTAATTAGTAGCTTGTCCCGGGCACTAGAGTACAAGCTACTTGAGACTAGCGAGTTTGAATTACTAATTTTTAAGACCTCAGGGCCTTGCCTAGGGCTTTGTATCCTAGGTATTTGCTAGTATTTGATATTTGTGGAAGAAGAAAGAGAAGGTGGAAAATCAGAGCTGTCTTCAGTTCCTTTCCATCAAATCCATGGAGAAGAAAGTATGTTTAACATCCATGTAATTAACTTTACTATAAAGTTTTATTGTTGACACCATAATTTTTTAGTCTTTATGTAATAGACCTTTTGGCTTATTTCCTTATTCTCACTTTTGGTGACTTATTTTAAAGTTAGACAAAGGATACATAGGAACACGTCGTGCTCCCAGATTCCAGAAGAGGGTCCTCCATAGGATGGTGGCTGAGAAGGTGAGCTCTGAAGTAAAGCCCCCGTTTGAATCCCTCTTGGCCACTTGCCATCTCTGCGGCTTTGGCAAACTGCCTGTCTTCCCTAAGCCTCAGTTTCGTCATCTGTAAGATGGGGATAATGAAACAAACAACTTCCTAACATTCGGTTGAAATTTAAATGAGAAAATGCAACCAAGTAAATACACATAGCTGTTCAAAAAATGATTATTATGGATGAAACCTAATATATCCAGTCTTAGGTTACAGCTTCATTAGTAGGTCATAGTAAAGTAGCAGATTCTAATAAAGGAGAAACAGAACATTCACTGGGAACGGAGAGATAATGAGGTGATGGAGAAACCATTTTTATTCTAATATGTTTAGCTCATTTTCTTATAATTAAGCTACAAGATTATTCTTTCACCTACAAAATGGACAAATTCTTCATGATATTAACTTGTTTGAAAAGATATCCTAGTTTAAGTGGAATGAATTTCCATTTAATATGATTTCCTAGCAAGACTAGATTCTAATATGGATTAATATCCTAAATAGAGAGCTCTAATGGACCACTGTGGGAGTGAAACATGAATCATAGACATGGCCCCTTTATAAATATCAGTCTCTGAGGAGACATCCATCAGTGTGTCGGAGGGATCTGATGGCATCGAGCACAAGAGTAATCATAACTGACATTGACTGAATGCTTGCTGGGTGTCGGGCAGCCCAAGTCAGGCTACCCAACCTCGCTGAAGCCTCATGCCTTCGCCAGAGGCTGACTTTCAACACTCCCCTCTGCTCGCCCACCCAGAGCATCCTTTTCCTTAGACTCCAAACACCTGCACAGCAGCCCGTCATCAGCACGGATCCCAGCAAAGGGAGGGAGGAGTCTCCAGGCTCAGTCATCCAAACGAAGGGGAGACTTGGAAAGCTGTTTGCCTCATGTCCTTTCTGCAGAATGCCCTTCTCCCCCTCCCCCAGCCATCCCCTGGATTTCCTATCAGTTTCTGAAATGATCTTGTACCTTTGTTTATCCATGCACACCCTTCTGTCTTGTTCCTTGCCCCTGCCCCCCATGCCTAGGACAGAGTGTAGTCCAGAGCAGTGCTCAGTGAGTATGTGTTGAATGAAAACAAGGAAAGAGAATGGGGCAGGAAGAGGGATGGCACCCGCCATGGCTGGCATTCTCATGGCCCCCAGAGCCTGTGCTTGCTCATCCAGATTGGATCCCACTCCACTGAAGTCTGTGTCTGGGACTCTGTTTTCCAAGTTTATTCAGCCCCCATGCCCACCCTCACCCACCTCGGCTAGCCTCTTCCTTTTGAGCCCAACCCCCTGAGGAGCCTTCAGTTTCTTTCACTTTCAGTCATGCCAAATCCTGTTCTTCCTGCTTAACCCTTAGGGAAACATCCTGTCTTTGACCACGATTTCTGCAGGTGGCTAATATCATCAATTATTTGACTCATTCAACTCTCAGAGGGTAATCTTCTCTTTAATTCAAGTTTCAAGGCCATCTCCCTGTGTGCTCCTATATATCACTGATTACACAGAGCAGAGTCAAGCAGAGGTGTTGGCACTGCTCTTTAGAGATTCATCTGGAAGCTATGGTGCTGTTAATCACTGCTGTGTTCGTGCTAATTGTGTCTGTCTATAATCAACCTCGATCTGCCCTTCACCACGCCAAAAGTTAAATGCCCAACGGCGGGAACACACTGAAGGCAGCCCTTGAGGCCCAGAAAATCCCCTCACCCGCCCTGCCAGGGCCCAAGAACTCCTGATTTAGGAGGTCAATCTCTCTTCTGATTCCTCCGTAGGATGCATTCCCAAATCAAAAGCCAATAGTTAACATTTCTTTGCAAAGGAGCAGACAAAAAATGTTTTTGTTTGACACAGCAGCAATGGAAACTAGACCATGTTTCTCTTTTATGGAACCTCTGAGAGTAATTCATTGAGATCTTGACATTTATATCAACCCAATCACCTTGCCAGCAAGATATTTTCTTTGGCTCCATCAGCCCCACACACAGACATTGCTGCAGGCACTTACCAGGTCTTGTTGTTAGGTGGGCTGCTTTTAATACACAAGGCAGGATTTGGCAAGAAGCAGCGGCACCTGCTTTATTGAAAGACATCTTCATATGTTACCCTCTGAAAGAGAAGTGTGCAATGTAAATGTCCTTAAGCAATGATTATCGGACATCAAGATGTCCATTCCAAAAAGCATTGTACCAGACGCTCAATCACATACAGTCACCAAGAATGGAGGTGGCAGTTGGAGAATTTGAGCTTTTAGAGAAAACAAATTTGTAAACCCTAAGTGCCTGCCTGTTTCTGACCAACACCTAGCCAGGTAATCTGAGTAGTACACACTGGCTTAGAAAGGGTCTTCACACCTGAGAGAGGGCTGGGGAAGAAGGCAACATGCAGGTCCCTGTTGCCCCGAGTCTACAAATAAGCACACATGAGATACACTGCCTCCCCCCAGAGATTTTTGTGCGCTGATTAAAAGAAAGGATTGAGCATGCAGTGTTGATTCCCATGTTAGTGTCGGTCCCCCAGCATCAGGGGAGACATGACCATAAAGGACTTTTCCTTTCCACTTTTCAAAAACTGGAACTATCATTCCAGCAGTGGGAGCAGGGAAGTCCAAAATTCATAAGGCTTAGCAGCTCAGGTACAAAGAAAATGAAATCAGAAATCCAGGGTGTTTCGCTATTACCACCAATGGCCTATCTTCGATATAACAGCAATCTTTTAAATTTCGCATCATTTGACCCCAGCAAATCTGACTGAGACATTCCCTGTCTACAATCCTTGTGTGGTTCCTCTTGCCTCCAGCTGTGGCTTTCTAAGTGCTCCTCGGGCCCTCAGGGTCTGGCTTCCAGGGTGTGGGGGGCCAGGTGTATCTTCAGCCCCTACCCCTCTGCTCAGTCAAGTTCTCCTTTCACCTCTTCTACAAGTCGGGCTTCCAAGTGGGATTTTCAACAAAGAGTTTTGTGACTTAGAAACAAAGTGCCAAAAGGACCGGCCTACAGGATAAAATCTGGACGAGTCCTGCCTGTTCTTGATCATAGCTGTTTCTCAGACAGCCCCCTGCCCATCCCCCACCGTCCTGGCATGCCTAACAACCTTCCTGTCCCTTGCTGTGGCATGTCTCCCTTCCCTTCCCTCTGCCTGGAAAGTCCTCCTTCTTCTCGGCCAGGTGGATCGGTATTCTTGCTTGAAGATCGGGTTCAAATTTTGCCTTTTGAGTGTACTCTTCCTGCATTCACAGTAATTAGCCATAGTCCCCTAGCATCTATGTATGTGTTGATGCACGTGGAATTATTACCTGTGTCTGAATCTTGGACCCATCTGCACACTCACAGAAGATAAAGCCCATGTCTCATTTCTTTCCTCCTCCGTCTTCCTCCAGGGCTTGGCATGCGGTGGGCACTCAATAAATATTTGATGGATGGATGTGGAGCTGTTTAATTCACCACTAGATAGCAAGCTGGCATTGTCCCAAACAGCTTTATTCAGAAGGAATTCAAAGACACAGAGCCACTCTCATAACCAACTCAAGCAGCTCTGTGTTAACAAAGAAGCTCCCTTCTTTTAACTACTTCTGTTTAGATCTGAATTTCATTTTTGTAAAAATAACTTACAACATTAAAAGAACTACTGTACAGAGGTCACACGTTGAAAACCCATAGACATAACAGTCTCTTAAATTGGCATGGTTTGACCCTGCTGATCTGAAGTCACCTCACTTAAAATCTGTACAGCTCCCTGTGGCCTATGGCTTTTGAGTTCCTCCATGGGACTTCAGGGGTTCCTTGGGGACTTCTATGGGTAAGTTCTCCATGGAGATCTGATTGGGAGGGATGTGACTCTGGGCTGCACACCCTTTGCTACCATCAAAGAGGTTCTAGGGTGCCTGAGTGGCATAGTTGGTTAAGCCTCCGACTCTTGATTTTGGCTCAGGTCATGATCTCAGGGTCCTGGGACCGAGCCCCAGGTTGGGCTCTGCACTCAGCGGGGAGTCTTCTTGAGGATTCTCTCTCCCTCTGTTTCTCCCCCCCAACTCATGCACATGCCTGTGCTCTCTCTCTCTCTCTCCCTATCAAATAAGTAAATAAATCTTAAAAAAAAAAAAAGAGGTTCCACAAAATCCAAGTGTTTAAATATTTTGTGTTCTCACTTTTGTTTTTTATTGCCTTTGGCGGAGCCTGATTCTCCAGTCCACCATAGCCCCCCCCACCCCACTGGCTATTTTGTTTCTACCCATCCTCACCTGCCTGATCCCAGCTATCATTTGAGTTTGCGACAAGCCCAGCCCTCGAAGAGCGCTTGTCGTTTCTCTGACCGCCTTTCCAGTCCTGGAGCGCACACATCCTTGTTTCCAAAGAGTTGCTGTCACATTGGCACACATCATTTTGTATTTTCTTTCTTCACTTAGCACCATACCATAAACATTGTTCCATTACGTGAGACACATCTTTTGTGGTTACCTTTTTAAATGACAAATGTTTAGGTTGGTTGGCTCTAATTTATTCAGGTCTCCCATCACAGTTAAAACAACTTTTTATTTTATGCTCTTAGAAGTAATGTTGTGTTGAATATCCTCATACCTATGACAGTTTTTCTAGAAATAAATGTGTTCTTATTGATTTTAACAGGCTCCTTATATGTTATGGATTTTACTCTTTTGATGCAAGTATTTTCTCAGAATGTTCTTTTTCTTTCATTTCTTCTATTTTTTATGATTAAAATATGTTAAGTATTATCCAGTGGAATCTTTGGATCTCTTCCATTGTTATTTCTTCTATTGCTTCAAGCCTTGGAAAGTTCTTCCTGGTTCATTACTCATAGTTCCCAAGATCTGATGCAATCTTGGTTCTCTATTCTTCTGGTTGTTCTGTGGATTTAAAAAATATATTTAACACTTTAATGTATTTGAGCATATCCAATACATGTTTAGATATAACTGATATTTAAACTGATATCAGGGGTGCCTGGGCAGCTCAGTTGGTTAAGCGACCCACTCTTGGGTTTTGACTCAGGTCATGATCTCAGGGTGGTGGGATCCAGCCCCACATTGGGCTCGGGCTCAGGGCGGAATCTGCTTCAGATTCTCTCTCTCCCTCTGCCCCTCCCCCCCCCAAATAAATAAATAACTCTTTAAAAACAAACAAATTGATATCATCTATTAAATAACTTCTCCTTGACTCGTTGTTTATCATACTTCATCATATATCAAGTTATCGTATACAAATAGATTTATTTGGGCGACTCTGATTCTCCTGTACTGTTCTTTATGTCTGGTTTCATACCAGTACCTCACTGTTTTAATTATCCTTGCTTTGTAGTATGTATAGAATTTATAGTTCTAGTCTTACCCAATCAGAAGACTTCTTTTTCAAAATATCCTTTCATGTTCTTGACACCGTTTGCCTAATAAATGTTAAAATCATTTTGTCAAACTCTAAGAAAAAGTGGTGATTTTGCTTTAGAATGCATCATTATACTTCTTAAATCATTGCATATATTCTAGGTGTCTTATATTTTTATATTATCATATTTATATGAGTCTAGCTCTTTACTGCTATGTACAGTAATCTATCTAGCATATAGTAATATATTGCATGTAGTAAAGTAAAAAGTAAAAAATCAGTAGATTTTTTAACTTGAATACCAAATCTACCTTCTTTCTAAGCTTGTTGATTTAGTTCCAAGTATTTAGCAAAATCTTTGTAAATATTGTTCACTTCTTTTCCGACAGTTGTTCTTTGTGTCTTTTGCAATTTGCCTAAAGCAATATTAAATTAGTAACATCCTTCTTTCAGGCCTGTATTTGAAGGAAAATCTTCTGGTGTTATTCCATTATTGCTTCATGATTTTAAATAATATGTTTATCAAGTTAAGGTCCTAATTATTTTACTCAAAAGAAAAGGTCTTATCAATTCCTCTTTTGAAATATGTTGAAATAGTTTGCATCATCTAATGTTAATAGATTTTCTTTTATTGATTTGTTTTCCACATTCCTGGAGTAACCTTCATTAAGATCAAACTTGTTACATAGAATACACTGGATGGAGTCCATCCTAGCCTGTGTTTCCATACAGTCAGCCTAGCCTGGAAATTATCTGTTCCTTGGGAGTTTGAAGAAATCCATTAAGTCTGTGTGCCTTGCTTTTTTGAGTTTTCTGTAAATTTTTTAAATTTCTTTGTCTGTTACTTTCTCTGTTAAATTTCTTTCTCTGAAGTTTCCTACCTCATTGTTTCATTTGGGGTATTTTATATTTTTATTACAAAATATTATCCATGTGTTGAGGCTTTTAGTCAAGTAGCATGTAATTAGGTATAGTTTTCACATATAAGTTTATCCCCTTTTTACATTTCATATATGGAATGAGACCTGAATTGTCATGCAGCTTCTACCACTAATTTATCAATGCAACTTTGACCAAGTTAATTTGATTTCTGACATCATTTTCCCTATAAATAGGAGTCATGTTACTTACATCCCAGGGTTGCTATATTACAGATAATGTATGTAAAGTTCTTAGCACTGTGCCTGTCCTCAATGAATAGAAAATATCACAACGTTCTCTTTTTTAATGCTGTGGGTCTCCTTTCTCTTCTGATCTGAATTATATTTGCATGGACTTTCTATTTTTCATAGTCTTTTTAGTATTTTCAGAAGCAACATATAAGCAATGGGGGACCACTGGAGGATTTTGAAGAAAGAACACCAGCTCTGGTAATTGAGTGTCCGAGCTGGGTTTGTGGACAAATCATCAGAAGATGGGCCTATGCTGTGAGAAATGACACAGTTGACAAGGGGCCAGCTAGACTTTTCTTGCCAAGTGGGATGTGGAGGTGTAGGCTTTACATTCATAGTCAGTGAACACAGGCTCCAGAGCTCAGAAGAGGCCCTTTCAAGGGCTCCAGGGAGTGGGAAATTGACCAACTGGCCCCCAATTGTCCTGCTCCAGCATCCAACCCTTTGGGGCTGAGAAACAGATGCTGACAAACACCATGACCCAGACTAAACCCAGCTTTTGAATGGGACAACAAAACAGGCTTTGTTCATCCTTTTGAAATGGGGCCCAATTATGTTTGATTAATAAATGAAACTCTGTGTCCAAATAGGAGAGACACTGTAGAGAAATGGTCAGAAAGCACTTTGTGTAGAAAAAGGCTAATGAAGTTTTCAGAGGGCATTCATTTGCCTGGAGCTGGTCTAAGACAGAGAGAAATCTCCAGCCTCCAAATCCTTCTCTTGTTTCCCTATCCCCCCCTTTTTTTTTCCAAAATATGTTTTTTGTTTTTTGTTTTTAAAGATTTTATTTATTTATTTGAGAGAGAGAGTGAGAGAGAGAAAGAGCACAAGAGGGGGAGCGGGAGAGGGAGAAGCAGACTCCCTGCCGAGCAGGGAGCCCGATGCGGGACTCGATCCCGGGACTCCAGGATCATGACCTGAGCCGAAGGCAGTCGCTTAACCAACTGAGCCACCCAGGCGCCCCCGAAATATGTTTAACTCTTCTGCTTAAGATTTATTTTGCCTCCTTGGTGATGGATTTCTGTGTTTATTCTGTCATTTAGAAGAAAAAAATGTACTGTTAGAAACATTCTTGATCTGTTTGTAAATGTCAATAAAAAATAAGCCAAAAGGTTGACCACGGTAATTAATCAAAAGGTAATCACTGAGCACTTTCTATGTACAAACCCACTGTGGTATACGCTATGAGGGAAGAATTAAGAAATAGTCCCTACACTCAAAAGTCCTTCAATCCAGTTGGGGAAATGGCTAAGTAATAGACTGGCTGTAATACAAGAGAAGTTGAAATAGATGCTTTAATCAGGTTGTAAAGCACACCTGTGGGAGCACAGATCAATGGGATGGATCAAAAGGACTTCCACGAGCAAGGTCAATTATATTGCATCTTAGAACATAAATAGGCTTCCTATAGGCATGTGTTCCTTCCGATTCTTTTGGATGAGCTGACCAGTGCACCTGTGCACAATGCCCCAGATGTCAGCTGTTCTGGGCTATTCCAACAGCTCCATGTGTGCACACATGCACACAAACACATTCCCACTTCACACGTGTTTGCTTTCCTCTCCCTCACTGCCTTTGGCCAGCCCCCAAATCCTCATTCCCAGAGGGCCTCTGGCCCGCCTCAGCTTGACGACCTCCAAAGTTTGGCTACTTAGATCTAGTTTTTTCCGTATGGTTTCTGGTTCTGCTCCCTTCCTTGAGTCCTTGAGTTTTAGCCCCTTTCTCTGTGTTATCTTGGGAAAGAAACTCTCAGTTTCAGTCCTCTGCCCATAAAGCCCCCAGCCCTAGCCAGAAAAACCTTGTATCAAGGTAACTGTTGGAAGAATTCCCTTCATTCTCCTTCTAGGAGTCATGGGGGTTTTCTGGGCCCTCCTCCACTCCCCCGCCCTAGGGAAGGTGAAGGGAGGTGAAGGGAAGGCAGGTGAGATGATATGCAGTGGAATTCCACCTGCAACATTAGCCAACAGGCTAGAATACCTGGAGGTTGTATGTCAAGTTCCAGGAGAACCTCAAGAGAAATCAGCCATTCCCAACCAGTAAATTTATTGAAGAAGTAGGAGTCTGGTTGCAAGCCCAGCTACACGCTCTTGCTCCTGTAACAAACTCCTCCTGAGAGGCAAGATGGTGGGGGGAGGGGGTGTGTCTAGAATGCTGTCAGCCACAAGTAACAGAAAACTTAGCCAAGAGTGGCTGAAACAACACGGACGTTTACTACCTCACTCAATGAGAAGTTTGGAGATAGCTGGTTCCAAGGTTAGGACAGTGGTTCGCAGATGTCATCAGGAGCTAAACCACTTCCATCTTTCCGCTCTGCCATGTTTAAAGGATCAGCCATGGCTCCCTTTGTGGCCACGAGATCAGTGCAGCAGTTCCACACTTGGCCTCCTCATGTGACAACCTGGGTGATTTCTTCTGTTCAGAGTGCTGTTGATCAGGTTACTCACGGTATTCAGCTGACAAACGGACTGGTCTAAGGGATCTGAGGTGGCATCATTCATATGTCTGGAACCTTGGAGGGGTGTCTGGAAAGGCTGGGACTGTCTATTGGAATGCCCGCACATGGCTTCGTCAGCACGGTGGTCTCAGGGAGTTAGACTTCTTACATGATGGCTTGAGTTCCCAAAGAGAATGTTCTAAAAGACAGAATGTAGAAGCTGCCAGTTTCTCAAAGCCTGGGTCCAGAAATTGGCCAAAGCAGTCACAAAGCTTCCCACATTCAAGGGGAGGGGACATAGACCCCCACCATTTCGTGGAAGTAGGATAGAATTTATGGTCACCTTTGACCCATACATAGGTTGTAAACTAAGCTGTTGCAATAAAGAAACCAAAAATACAGTTTTTAAATCAGATTGAAGTTTATTTCCCTCACACATAAGAGTGAGGAGGGGAACAACACAAGGCTGGTGGTCTGTTTCTGCCAGGCTCCGCACATGGTTCCCATATCTGGGTCCAAGTCAGCTGCTGTGGTTCCTACTCCTTTCCAAGCAGCAGGAAGGGCTAATGAAAACAGACGGCAGACAGCTTTCTTAAATAGGGTGATCCAAGAGTTATACACATCCCTTCTGTTTGCATCACATTGGCTAAATATTGGTCCCATGGTCACACCTGACTGCAAGTTATTACCAAATGGAAGATGGGGAAAATGGGACTGAGAGACAATTACTTCTTGGTCTCTCTTGACAGCTGAAAAATAGACAGTGGTAGATGAGTTTCAGCTCTAAATAGTGAAGTTGGTGTCTGGGGAGGGTTTATGAATCTTCACATCCAGGGCTGGTAGTGAATTACAGGTACTCTGAGTACACCTCTAACGATGGGGCCACTCACCCACACAGAAGCAATGTGCAGGTAACCCCCTATTAGGAGTGGTACCTTGCTTGAACCTCTCACTGAATACTAAGGATAATTATCAGTTGGGTCCACTTGGTGAGGTCCTTCTCCTTAGAAATATCTGATGCAGCATCTTGCTCCAGACTTCACAAAGACCACAAAAGAATTCATTGAAAAGGAATGTGCTAGCATTCAATAGTTCGCTGAATGGTTATACAGTATATAGAAGATCTAACTAGTGTTAAAAACCGGTCCCATACACCTAGGTGGCTCAGTCATTGGGCGTCTGCCTTCGGCTCAGGTCATGGTCCCGGGGTCCTGGGATCGAGCCCCGCATCGGGCTCCCTGCTCCATGGGAAGCCTGCTTCTCCCTCTCCCACTCCCCCTGCTGTGTTCCCTCTCTCACTGTTTCTCTCTCTGTCAAATAAATAAAAAATAAAAAAAAATAAAAAAAAAAAAAACCGGTCCCATAAAGAAGGCCTAACAAGCAAGCAGCTTTGCCTCACTAGGGCATTGGTGAAGCCCTTCTTAGGAGAAGGTGGCCGCTGCCATGGGTGTTCTCTGGGATTTCTTCAGCCTTCTTCCTGGTCCTGAGAAACTCACTGCGCCACTTTCGCCTCCCACACCAAAGCAGGTCGGCTGGGTCTCACTTGGATCCGAGCCGGTGCTTTTGTGGGGACAGCTCTCCATCTCTGCCCGGAAGTGCTCACAATCTAGTCCTTTTAGCCCCCACATTTGTTTTATAAGTCTAAAAGCAGCCCTATTCCTGTCTGCTTTATGTATTGGGGTTCTGAGTATACTTTTTCTTAACACAATGTGTTCCATTACTTGAAAAAAAGGGATTGATGGCTATTGGCTTAGGAGACTCCTTGGGCTCAGGGCTCATCAGCTTATGGTCTCATATATTCTCACAACTGTTTTCAAGAAATAAATGGTCTTTCCACTGACTCTTGAGGGATAAGTTTAATAATATATTTGAGGACATATTTGAAACTGGATGAGAGTATTATGATTCTAGACTTCACTTATTTATAGTTGAATCTCCTTAGCTTCTGTATTTAAAAGAAAAAAGAAAAAATACCTCTTTCCTGAAGAGGCAGAATAAAGTGACAGAAAAAAACGTGGATTTTTTTTTTTTTTCTGTTCAAAAGACTTGGTTTAAATATCATCTCTGCCGCTTACTAGCTCTGTGACCCTGGGCAAAATACTGGGATCTCTCTATTTACATCTGCTTGTGTCTAAAATAAGGGCAATGGTAACAATCCCCGACCATATCATGCTGTTATGAGGGTTAAGTTAGCTGGTTTATGCAAGCTGGTAAAGCCACTCTGGAAAACAGTATGGAGGTTCCTCAAGAAGTTAAAAATAGAGCTACCCTATGACCCAGCAATTGCACTACTGGGTATTTACCCCAAAGATACAAACGTAGGGATCCGAAGGGGCACCTGCACCCCAATGTTCATAGCAGCAATGTCCACAATAGCCAAACTATGGAAAGAGCTGAGATGTCCATCGACAGATGAATGGATAAAGAAGATGTGGTTCATATATACAATGGAATATTACTCAGCCATCAGAAAGGATGAATACTTACCATTTACATCGACGTGGATGGAACTGGAGGGTGTTATGCTGAGTGAAATAAGTCAATCAGAGAAAGACAATTATCATATGGTTTCACTTATATGTGGAACATAAGAAATAGTGCAGAGGATCATAGGGGAAGGGAGGGAAAACTGAATGGGAAATCATCAGAGAGGGAGAAAAACCATGAGAGACTCTTAACTATAGGAAACAAAATGAGCATTGCTGGAGGGGAGGTGGGTGGGGGGATGGGGTAACTGGGTGATGGGTATTGAGGAGGGCACGTGATGTGATGAGCACTGGGTATTATATGCAACTGATAAATTACTGAACACTACATCTGAAATTAATGATGTACTATATGTTGGCTAATTGAATTTGATTTTTTTTTTTAAAGCACGGTGCCTAATACTATTAATACCATCATTTATTGAACCCTTACTATGTGGCAGGCACTGTCTAGGTCAGTGGCTGTCCCTTGGGAACTTGTTAGAAATGCAGATTCTCCTCAGGCCCCACCCCCGCCCCACTGAATCAGAACCTGGGAGGGGGGATCCCAATACTCTGCTTTCATAAGCCTGCCTGGTGATTCTGACGCGCATTCAAGTTCGCAGATCACCAGCCTATAAGACCATGATGTTCACATCCACATGACACTACAGCTAATAGTTTGTGCAGAAACAAATGCAGACATGCCCTCTCCTATTTTGTTTGGTGAGGGCCCCGGAGTCTTACGGACTCAGTGCCATGTGTGGCTCTCAGAACCGTTCCTTACAAGCAGATGGAAGGTGAGAAACTGGGGAAAGCCAGATACCTCCCGCCCTTCCCCCTCCCAGGTCCTCTCTTCCTCCCCCAGAGGGTCTGCGTCCTGTGTGGGCGGTTTATAAAATACATTCAGAGAACTCAGCCACTCCAGAAAGAGTGAATAGCTCCTCCGTAGAGTAGCCCTAGCACCCGTATCTCCCTGACTTGTCACTGTGTGTTCCGTCTGTCCCCTTGATGAAATATGAGCTCTTTGAGGGCAAGAACCATGTCTTAATCATCTCTGTGTCCCCAGTGCCTGGTACACATGGTAGACACCTAATAAGCGAGTGGCGAATGAATGAAGTGTCAGCCCCAAATATCAGAGGGTGGTTTGTTCCAAGAGTGCTCAGGTGGTAGGTGGGTCCTCGCAGCCAATATATCTCTGGCCCTGGTGACAAGTAGGCAACGGGATCGCCCAAGGACCTGGGAAATGTTACCCGAGCCGTGCCTCCTCCATCCATCGGCTCAGTTCAGTACCACACAAGGCTGTGGGACAGTCTCTCAAGGTGGATCAGAACCACATTAAGAACCGCCTAGAGAAGTAAACTGCAAGTATCCATTTCTTTGCTCTGTCATAATTGTTTTCCCAGTTGCAGGTGAAGTTGAAATCAACTCTGTCTGTTGAAGGTTTGAGTAGAATAACTTTTCTGTTTCATGAATCCTGAACAGTGGAGGACTGAATTCTGCTCTGGGCTGTGGGAAAGGAACAAAGCACTCAGTGGGATAGATGGGAGCTGAGCGCAGCCTTAGCCGAAGAAGATTTGGCCCTATTCTTGGGCTTTCTGTGGATTGTTGCTGCTTTCGGGTCTTTTCATGCTGGGTGGGTGCAGAAAGCCACGCTGCTCCCCAGCCTGCGCCGCCTACCCCCCCCCCCCGCCCCTGCCACCTAAGCCGGAAGCCATTCAGTTAGCTCACTCAGAAGAACCAGAATAAATATAGATTTCTTCTTCCACATGTTAATTTATGGGACCTTCCTATTTCCTTCTCACTGCAGTGCACCTACCTGCTGCGGTCACATTCAACTTTATTGAAAAGCAGCAGGGAATTCATCCTCCGCTAGAAAACGTTGACAGTTAAGTTCAGGCTGTGAGGGGCAAGCTATCCCAGGTGAGCCTCTCTCTCTCTCTAAGTGAGAGTGTAGACAGTAGGTATTGGGCTATGGTGAGGGGCCCCCATAATGAGGAGAGCAGGCACCCTCTAAGAGTTGAAGGAGGAGGAATCAGTGCAGAAGGGTCTGAGTTAAACCACACGTAGAAACGGTCCTGAGATCTGGTGACGAGTGGGGGATGGCCAGATGCCAGCCATCGCAACTAGGGTGTGTCCCCTCAAGTCAAATGTTTGTTACAAAACTGCCTCCTAAGGGAATGGGGTAGAGAAATTAAGTGAAAAGATTTGCCTAGTTTTGAGGGGAGGGAGATTTTAGATATGGATTAAGTATCAATTTCAAGAGAAAAATGTGAATTTAAATAGGGTTATTAAAAACCTAAGAATACTGAAGTGGGGGGGACCTACCGCCTATTTGTAGTGTATTGTAGCCTGACTGAAGGAAGGTATGGATAAAGGAAGTGGTCTGCATAGCCTCTAGAAAGAGGGTGGTCAAAGAGGAAGAGTTGGTCAAGGTCTCCTGTGCAGGTCAAGAGAGGAAACACCATGACCCTCAGACATGATGTTTTGATCTACAGGGAGGGTCTGTCCCCATAATGGAGGGAAGTGCATTTGACTAAGATGGCTCTGTGACTCTGTCCGTTAGAACCTTTCACCTCCACTTTCTTTCTTGAACTCTGTGCTTCCCGGGCAACATTCAGTTAAGATGATAGCTTCTCAAAAAGGCTTTGCTACGCATGGAGGCTGTGGCCCGTCACTTTTGTATTTCTCACCGCTGATCACGTCTTCTACCTCTTGAGAGTCTGGGTAGCACGAGCCAGCCCTCCGACTGGCCCTCTCGGCACACACCACCAAAATCAAGGTCCTGGGTCAAAAAAGGAGGTGAGTCTACTCTGGACACAGATCAGCCAACATCCCCGGTGACAAAGCTCTTGAATTCAACTTCGGGAGGGGGATATTTCTTCCCCATCTCTGTCTTCAGAGGACCAGTGTTAATGTTAAATAACAACCAGAATCTCTTCTTTGTTTATGTCTCAGTAAAGGGAATTTTTAGGTTGTTTAAAGCACTCCTTTGAAGTGATTTTGCTCCCCAAATTTCTAATTTTTGTTCATTATACATTTGAAAAGGATTTCAAGTTGCCTGGTGATAAAAAATGAAAACACGACAAGCTCTATACGCTCTGACCTTAAAAACTTCTGTAATGTAGCTTCAGAAAATATAACTAGGAATCATCTCAATATCACATTACAGATCTATGGCTTAAAGGTAATTTCTGTCATTTGAATATGATGGTGAGCTGATGGCTGAATTGGATTCTTAAGATAAAAACAATTCATCCTGCATTAGGAGTTATTACTTTAATTGAATAATATCTGGATCATGCCAGTGGTGATAATGTTAATGTTATTACCCATTATCTTGGTAATGTTCACCCCACTGTTTCCAGAGAAAATATAGCCCATTAAATGGACGGAAGGATTCAAATAGAAAAAAAAAGCTGCAAGCTTTTCATGGCTCATTATGCCAAGGTCAGAACAAAGGAATAGCCCTGACCTTGAAATAGGACGGAGGACCTGGCCTGGGCTCCATGTTTGAAAGAATTGCAAGAGAAGTCCTTTCAGCCATGGCAGAGTGCCATGAGTTTCCTCAGCCGTATCTTTATGAAAATTAACATTCACTCATTAATTCATTAATTCGCTTACCCATTCATTCCTTCAACCAACTCATTCATTCATTCATTCAACCAACGTATTTTGTTTACCTTCACAAAACCATAAGTGGTGTCAGACCATTAAGAAACAAAGATGATTTGGTCAAGGAGGGATGGTCAAGGCTTATGGAGAACATATTATATCTCTGACAACATAGTGGATGCTTCCAAACAATATCTAATTTA
Organism: Mirounga angustirostris; assembly: GCF_029215605.1. Lineage (NCBI taxonomy): Eukaryota > Metazoa > Chordata > Mammalia > Carnivora > Phocidae > Mirounga > Mirounga angustirostris. The sequence continues at coordinate 42,340,171 of NW_026991721.1, read as the reverse complement.
TTCTTCGCTAAAACCCATGAGGTAGGTAGAGTTACTATACCCATTTTATACCTGAAGAAACTGAGGGTCAGACTGGTAAAATGACTTGCCCAAGGCCTCACAGCTAGAAAGAAAAAGAATCTGAATTCAGGCCTAGGCCTGTCTTATTTTAAGGTCGAAGCTGTTTTCACTACACGTGGAATTTGGACTTAGGATATAAAGACATTTTTAAAAATATTATAATGCAGTGTGATAAATTATGCAAATGGCACAGAGTTATATGGAGCAGGACAACTGTGGTGGTGATAGCCAGATCCTCATTCTGGGTGGACACATTACACTTCTGGGCAGTGGGAAATGTCTAGGTGGCCTAATGTGTCATGCAAAGCTCCTCTACATCCCTGCCCCATCACACAGCTCTCTTCCCACCCCCTCTTCAAAACCTGGTTTCCGTGTCCCTCTCCCATCCTCCCAAACAAAGGGCATTTGTTCTCCCATATCCCATATAACTCAAGGCAAGAGGAGGGGTGAGGCTCTAGTTCATCTCCATCACCTCTTCTCCCCTCATCTCATAGAAAAAACCATGCTCCTTTGAGGCTTCTCACACCCGCCCACCCAGCCTCTGTCTTCCTGGTCGCTGCCCCTTTCCAGCCTTCTGGTCACTCCCAGCCTTCACTGAAGATTTTGGCCCTGAGATCACTGTATTCTCCAAACCAAATCAGCAGTTTTTACTGGGACTGGGACCACTTCCAGCTGTTATGAGTGCTGGAGTCATGTGGGCCCCAGAAGATATTTTATCACCCTGTGAAGTAAGTCAGGAATTCAGAGGCAGATGATACAATAGGCTAAGTCCAAATCAGAGAAGTATGTCTGATAAAACTTTATGTAAGTACAAAAAATGTTTTCAAGCCACACCTTTGCCCGATGTCACATTATAGAGCCTGTTTCTCATTTAGGCCTTGTACCTAAATGAAAGTACCTATGCCTCCGTTATAACCCAGATCCCGTCGAGCTGTGACAGGTGACAGAGGCCTTGTGTGAAGAGGCAGGGGACCTGTCTGGGAAATCTGTGACTTCATAGGCTGCACCTCATCGTCTTAATACCTTGAGACGCATAACAAAGGTTCCATTGACCTGAACCATTTTCTGAACATTTTTAAAACTACAGATTCCTGTGCCCCACCCAGAGATTCTAATTCAGTAGCTCCGAGGTGGGACCTGAACATAAATAGACTTAAAAGGTCTTCAGCTGATTCTGAAGCACAGCCAGTTTGGGGAGCATTGGTATTCTGCACCCGCCCATGAATCCAGATGCTCCCTACATCTTGACACCAGGTGAGCGTAGTGAGTCCCCTCTCCCTCATGTTCACCATCATGAAGCCTTGCACCTCCCACCCTCATCCCCAACCTCCTACCCGCCCTGTCTCCCCACTCCCAAAATGTAGTTCAATGGACACATTTTTCTCCCTCCTGCCTCTGTTCTTTGCCTCTCAAGAATTTCCAAAGCCAGGTGCCCTGTGTAGGGGAGGAAAAATAATTTTCCTCTACCCATTTAGGTTCTTGACTAAGACATTCCCACCCACCCCTATAATAAAAGAAAGATTAACAAGAGAAAAGAATTTTAATTACATACATATGTATATGTCTATACATCTGGGAGTATCTCAAAAGGCAGCCAGATAATTGAGGCTTGTATACCATCCTGAGCTAAGAGAAGGGATAAGAGTCTGGGGCTTCGAAGGGGAGGAAGGCAATCACAGGAAGGTGAGAAGGGGAAATACATGATAAACAAAATTTGCCCTGCAATGCAGATAAGTCTCTCAGATGAAAATGCAATCTCTAGTAATAGCTCTCTTGCTGGTACAGGGCCCCTCTCTAAATGTAATTTCCCCTTGCAAAAGGGTAACTTTTATACTATTTTCAGTGCTTCTCCAGTGTCTGCAGTTTCTCAAAATAATCTTTGTGCCAAAGAGGCATATTTTGAGGTGGCATAGTCTCTTACCCTTCACCTGCCACTGGACCTTATCCTGATGACAAAATGACCAAGTGACAAGAGTTAAACACAAAAAGGAAAGGTCAGGGAGTCCAGCTCCCTCTGCTGCGGATCAGCAGTTAGTTACAAATGATGGGCTCTTTCATCTGGCTCCAGCCTGGCAAGGGATCTGGGGGTGAAGAATTCTGGGTTTCATTTTCCTTATTTCTCTGAGCTACTTCTGGCAGGAACATTATAAGCAAATCAAGTTTTGATCAGTCAAAGCCTATTTGAAATTTCTAGGAGCTGCCGCCCATTCATTCATTTATTAAACAAATGTATTTATTACCTCCCAAATCCTGTGCTGGACAGTGGGAAAGAGGGAGATAGAGGTGAGCGAGACACAGTTCCCCCCTTGAGGCACTCACAGCTCGGTGGCGGGGGGGAATATATGCCTGTAAAAGGGTAACTGCAGTTCAGTGAGGTGGATCCCATGACCAAGGTCAACATTGGGTACCTTGAATGCACAGAGGAAGGGCAGCTATACTAAGCCAAAGGCTTGAGCCCCATTCTAAAGGGCCAGGAGGTATTAGGTGGGTGAGAAAGGGCTGAGTCACCTTGGGGAGATGATGGTTTATGCAAAGGTATGGTAGCTTGAAAAAAGCATTTCTGGTTCAAGAAACTTTAAGTAGTTCAGTAGGGAAGGAGGTATCCTAATGCTGATGCTTTGACATCAGAGGACACTGAGCTCAGGTTCTGGTTCCTTTGCTTATTAGCCACATGCTGGGGAGTGAATCCTTGGGTTTCTTTGAGCTTCATCCATAAACCCCACCTTACAGGAGTGGAGATGAGCTAAGGTAGTACCTAACACATAGACCACAGCCAGTACTTGGTGTCCGGTTTGGTGATGAAGATGAAGATGGTGATGATGGGGATTGAGGGTACTTGTTGGGGAGGAGATATGAGGCTGGAAGAGGAGGCAGATCCGAAGCATGGACTTTGTGTTCCATGCTAAAAAATGTGGACATTATCCCTAAAGCCAAAGGAAGAATGTTAAGAAGAGAGTGAGCTGGTCCAATGTATGCTCTCGAAAGGTCCCCATGAGGGACTGGAGTGGAGCAGGAGAGGAACCCTTGGAGGCAGGAAGGAGTTAGGAGGCCCAGGTACTCATATGACAGTGGGACAAGGGCCACGCGGTGGGGTGGCCTCTCAGAGCACCACCGACGAAGCTGTTGCCTGTGATTTCTCAGACTTACGGGGCCAGCTCGGCTCCCTCATGGCAGGGCCTGACCACATAGAGGAACAGAAAATCCAGGCTCCTCTTATCATTGGAATTAGCTGCTTTTCTGACTCCACAAATGTCCCACTCAGGCACACTGAAGTATGCTTTTTCGGTTTAAAATGGAAAGGAATAACAGTGGCGAGCTGCGGGTGGTGGGATTACAGGTTGTCTCTATATTATTCTTTTTGCTTATCTCAATTTTCTGAATGTTCTACAATGAACATATTTTTGTAATAAGAAAAAATCCATTATAAAAATGTTTTCTAAAAAAACAAAACTGCATGTAATTTCGATCAAAACAGCAATTCTTTCCTTAATACCTGAGTAGGGAAACGCTCGATTGAATTACAAATGGAGGGGGGGGAAATTGTTGAGAGGATCCAACTTCAAACTTCTAAGGTGTTTATTTTCTTCCTTTTGCTTTGAAAGATTATGCCAATGAAGACAGACCAAGACATGTGAAGAGCCTTGAGTTTGAAAAATAATAGTCGTTTTTATTGTGATCGCTTCAAGTACAGATTCTTTCCATGATTTTTACTTCAGGAAGCTTCAAGAACAGGAAAACTGCCCCATAGTTACTGGCTTATTGATATTCTCTTTTTAAAGAAAACAAACATCTCCTCAAAGAGAAGTCCAAGTGACAATAGCCTCTCAGCCTGGGTTGTAAAAATACGGAATTGCAGATGGGCCCTGGGTGAAGTTTAGTGAAATTCAGTGGGAACCCCAGACAGAGGTCTAAGAACTGAAATTTTTCAGCTCCCTGCTCCAAAACATTGAATGGCCATGCCTAGGTCCCATGTTCATGGAGTCGCCTCAGGTAGACATGTTATGCACCATTAGGCTGTCTTGTAAGAGGTAGCATCTTGATTGCAATCTTCAACTTGAGGTTTCTTAAGAAGGTAATTATAATAGTACTGAAAAGAGTTCACATAGTTTTGTAGTACATCAAGTGTCTTAGCGTGCAATCCTTACAAGAAGCCTATGAGTTAACTTGAGTCTCGTGGTAGAGATGGAGACAAGGAGGCTCCTGAGGCCACACAGCTGGAGAGCAGAGAGACAGGACTCTGCTCAGCTCTTCAGACTCGGTGCTATTCCTCCCCCCCTCCCTTCTTTTTTTTTTTTTTTTTAAAGATTTTATTTATTTATTTGACAGAGACAGAGAGAGCAGGAACACAAGCAGGGGGAGTGGGAGAGGGAGAAGCAGGCTTCCCACCGAGCAGGGAGCCCGATGCGGGACTCGATCCCAGGACCCTGGGATCATGACCTGAGCCGAAGGCAGTTGCTTAACCGACTGAGCCACCCAGGCGCCCCCCCCCCTTCTAACGACTGGTCTTAGTTACCTCATTTTCACTAGACCCACTCATTCAAAGGGCAGGTAGGGTCCATAGGGATAGGATTTGTTCCTATTGCTGTTACAACAAATTACCACAGATTAAGTATCTTAAGATGAGGTAAATTTAATCTATTATACTTGTAGAGATCAGAAATCTAAAATGAGTCTTATAGGGCTAACATCAAGGTGGGAGCCAAGCTGGTTCCTTCAGGAGGCTCCAGAAGGCTTTTCGCCTCTTCCAGAATGTCAGTGGCTGCCGGCATGTGGGGGCTTGTGGCCACATCACTCCAGTCTCTGCTTCCATCCTCACATTGCCTTCTTGTCTTTTGTCGTCAAACCTGTGCCTCCTTCTTACAAGGACACTTCTATTTCAGGCCCCCTGAATAATCCAGGATAGCCCCCCCTATCTCAAGATCCTTGATTTAATCACATCTTCGAAGTCCTTCTGGTCATAAGGTAACATTCGCAGGTTCCAGATTTTAGAACATGGATATCTTGGCGGTTGCGGGGGGGGGTGGCATTGTTCAACCTACCTTGGGAATATTTACTGAAAGGTCCTTAAATGTAAAATTCTCTGAATTTAAATTTAGGTCATCAGGTTTTTTTAGTTTTCTATTTTTAACCTTTCGATTTTGAGTGCCTTGGGGCTTTCATGTTTGTTTGCTTGCTTGCTTGCTTGCTTGTACTTTGAAGCAAAGTTAACTCTGACTCCCCGTGGGAAGTAACTTACCTAAAGCTCCATCCTCCTGCTATCTTTCAAGGATGGATGCAGACAGCAGGCTTCTCCAGGGTTTGGAGAGGGCCTGGAGAATGGTACATTCTCTCCTGTTAGGCTTCTCCGGCCTGCAGCCATTTACTGAGCACTTACTATGTGTCAGGAACTGTGCAAGCATTCTGCATTCCTTTATAGCTCATTTATATCTTGCAGCAAGCCAGGAAGGTAGTTCTCATTAGACTGCTCTTCAGAATGAGAAAATCAAGGCTCAAATAATTAAGTAATGTGTCCAAAGCTGCACGGTTAAGCCACAGAGCCTCTAAAACCTAAGCTCTTCATACAGGGCTCTTGCAAAATTAGAACATTCCCAAACCCAGGTAATGTATAGACCTTTTTTAAAGGGCATATGTAAGCTCACAAACCCCTAGGGTTGAGTTGTAATTATTTTCATTATCATTTTATTTAAATGTGTGCAAAGATAACTGGATATTAACTCTTTATGCTTATAGCTCTCATATGACCATAAAAGCAAAATAAGGATAATCATGCTAACACAAACCACAAACCTTTTAAAATGCTAATTAGGAACATCGCTCGAACGTGGTGGGTGATGCTGTTTTGTTGACATTGACTGCTCACAATCCAGATTTGAGCCTGGCTGCCAGGGTCCTTCAGAGTTGGCTGTGCTCATACACCAGAGTCCCTTAGCCTAACTCACCTCTCCCGCCCGCTGACGGCACGCACATCATTTGGGCTTTACCCAGCGAGAATGTCATGCATGTGTTAACTCTGCCTCTCTTTTTCCACGAACTGTAGCAGCTGGGCTCTCTGGGCAGCAGCTGGAGTCCAGATTGCCATGCCTGAAGTTAGGGCCCCACTCCTGGGAACCGCACCTGGGGTGGCGAGGGGGCTGGGGAGGGGCGGCAGGCAGGAATGGGCAGAGGGAGAGGCGGAGCTGCGTTGCAGGCCCAAAGAAGGCCTCTGCCAACATCACACGAGGCGGTTTTATCCGCCAGTGCAATCCCCAAAAAGAACTGACAACCGAGGGATGCCTGGGTGGCTCGGTCATTAAGCATCTGCCTTCGGCTCAGGTCATGATCCCGGGATCCTGGGATCGAGCCCCGCATCGGGCTCCCTGCTTCGCGGGAAGCCTGCTTCTCCCTCTTCCACTCCCCCTGCTTATGTTCCCTCTCTCACTGTGTCTCTCTCTGTCAAATAAATAAAATCTTAAAAAAAACCACAAAAACAAACTGACAACCGAGGGCCGCATTTTCGCAGCTTTCCCAGCAGCTGAGGAGGGACCTGGGCAGAGCATCATGGTCCACAGTAAAGTTGTACAGAACAGCAGTGGGATATAAACACAAACACATCCTGGCTGCTGGAATTGCCTGGCACTGCTAGATTATACGACCCTCGAGTAAAGAGAATATTTGAGGAAAATAAAAACTTTGATTCACTGGACATTCGGTATACTTGATTAAGCACCTACTATGAGATGGGTGCTTTGCTAGATACCTTCTGGTGGGAAAGACATGTAAGTGAACAAATAATCATGCAAATAATAATAATGCAACATGGTTGAGGTCACGGAAAAAGAGGATCCAGGGGTAACAAGAAGGCATCACCAGGGCAAGGAGGTAGGGGAATGGGAGATGTTGGGCAAAGGGTACAAAGTTACAGTTACATAGGATGAATAAGTCTAGAGATCTAATGTACGGCACCGTGACTATAGTTTAAAATACTGTATTGGGGGCGCCTGGGTGGCTCAGTGGGGTAAGCATCTGACTCTCGATTTCGACTCAGGTCATGATCTCAGGGTCGTGGGATCGAGCCCCCATCAGGCACCGTGCTCAGCATGGAGTCTGCTTGAGATTCTCTCCCTCTCCCTCTCCCTCTGCTCCTCCTCACATTGGTGCTCGCTCTCTCTCTCTCTCTCTAATAAATAAATAAATCTTTAAAAAATAAAAATAAATAAAATAAAATACTGTATTGTATACTAGAAATTTGCTAAGAGAGTAGATTTCTAGCGCTCTCACCACAAAAAACAGAAAGGCAACTATGGGAAGAGATGAATATGTGAATTAGCTTGAGGGCAGTAACCGTGTTACTATGAGCAGGTACACCTCGTTTTATTGCACTTCACTTTACTGTGCTTGCCAGATACTGCTTTTTTCCCTTTTTTTTTTTTTTTTTTTACAAATTGAGGGTTTGCAGCAACCCTGCATTGAGCAAATCTTTTGGCGTCATTTTTCCAGTGACATTTGCTCACTTCGTGTGTCTGTGTCACATCTTGGTCATTTTTGCCAACTTTTTGGTCATTCCCTTTTTGGTAACTCTTTGGTAATTCTCTTCAAACTTTTTCATTACAATTATGTTTGTTACGGTGATCAGTGATCATGACTCTCTGAAAGCTCAGATGACGGTTAGCATTTTTTGGCAGTAAAGTATTTTTTGATTATGCACATTGTTTTTTTAGGCATAATTCTGTGGCACCCTTACCACACTTCAGGGTGGTGTGACTATAACTTATATGCATCAGGAAAGCACAAACTCCATTTTATTCCCCTTACTGTGATACTAGCTTTCTTGTGGTGGTCTGGAACTGAACCCACCAGATCTCCAAGGTAGGCCTGTGTCTGTACGTCAAAACACAGTGTTGTACACCTTAAATATATACACTTCTACTCAAAAAAAATATTAGGCATTTCAAAGGAGGAGTTGCTTGAGGGGACAGGGATATGTAGCCATAAATGGACAATTACACGGAAGGAAGCGGTGTGGAGACCTGCACATGTAACTAAGTAACCAGGGCTACCCGTTCATTACCATTCGCCTGGCCCTTCACTTAGGCCATCTCCCTCAGTCCTCACATACTATGATTAATCTACTAGAGGACATGCCCACAAGAGCGGGGACTTTGTTGTCTTGTCCACTGCCCTATGCCCCATGCCCAGCACAGTCTCTCACCGTAAAGGGAGCTCAATAAATCCGTGTTTTACGCATGAGGAATCCGCTGAGAGGACAAGCGACTTCCGCAAACTTACACAGCATGTAAAGTGGCTGAGCCAAGATTTGAACTTCGGTCTGGCTTATTCCACCACACTGCTCTTTAATTCCTGGTCCCCTCTGCCACAATCATAACTAGAAGCTGGGTTTCACAGCCAGGGAAACATCCCTTACCAGGGGAAGCCTGGCAGAGGCCAGCCTCTTGCATTCCCGGAAGGGACACCACTTTAGCGTAAGCCACAAGGCACAACTTCTCCTGTTACCTCTGCAATCTGTCCCCGGACCTCTGTGAGGACACGGGGTGGGGTGTCTCAGGAATGAGAAGGGTTAAGCTTTTACAGCTTGCTGAAGCTGTTCCTTTGCATTTAAATAGCACAATTGAAGAAAGCAGCTTCTGGAATCTTATTTGATGCTAGCCTTCTGGGCATCTTAAGGCATGCCTATTTCTCCACCGCCAGGTCATTCGGAGCTTCATTACTTAATAATTTGAAAGCTTTGTATGGAAATCAGTGGATGAAGGGAGACGAAGTGAAATGTTATATTTAAGGACCCAGCAAAACAGGCTCACAGGACAGTACCTGAAGCTTCTACCTTGCTCTCTGATTCAATATAGGGTATTTTAGAGATCATCTCATTAATGATATAGCTCTTTTAATAATGAACCCAAAGACCGTAGAGCAGTGTAAAAACACACACATATATGCTTTTGTATCTTTTTTTACTTTGCTCTATGGCCTTTTTTTTTCTTTTTTAGATTTTGTTTATTTATTTTAGAGAGAGAGTGTGCGTGGGCAGGGGAGAGGGCTGAGCACAGGGCCGATGCGGGGCTCAATCTCACGACCCTGAGATCACAACCTGAGCTGAAACCAAGAGTCAGCTGCTAAACTGCACCACCCAGGCGCTCCTGCTCTATGGTCTTTGAAGTCGTCATTAAAGGGGTTATTTCACAAATGAGATCATCTCTGAAGTATATTAAATTATAGAAAGCAAGGTAGTCTGTGTACTCATCTATTTGTATAATAATCTAGCTACTATTGTGCAAAGAAATGGTAGGGGTAAAGAAAATGGGTGTGTGTGTGTGTGTGTGTGTGACAGAGAGCTAGGATTTCAACTATGTGACAAGAACATACAAATATAACAATGAATTGATAGTAGCTGCTAGGTAAGGATGGTGGGATTATGGATATTTCTTTTTGCATCTCTCTCACACACTCTCTTTTTCTCTCTAACATCCTATAATATGGTTACATTATTTGGTGTTTTTTTTTTTAATTTCAAAGACCTTATTTTAGTAGGTGAGGTAATTTCCATCCTGACAGAGCGCCTACCTGGCCCTCCTCACTTGCATTAGCAGCTGTTATGGTCATTGCTGGGGGCCTGGCAGAATCCTTGAGTGGCGGGCGCCTGGGTGGCTCAGTCGGTTAAGCATCTGCCTTCGGCTCAGGTCATGATCCCAGGGTCCTGGGATCGAGCCCCAGGTCAGGCTCCCTGCTCCACAGGGAGTCTGCTTCTTCCTCTCCATCTGCTTCTCCCCCAGCTCGTGCTCTCTCGCTCTCGCTCTCTCTCTCTCTCTCTCTCTCTCTCTCTGTCTTAAATAAATAAATAAAATCTTAAAAAAAAAAAAAAAAAGAATACTTGAGTGGCTTTGTCAGTGAAGCTGTCCTCACATCCCCACCTCTGCGAGCCTGGCCCTCCCTCACACACCCTCCCCTGCTCTGCTGTCCCCAGAGAGCCCATCAGAGTGTGGCCCGCTGTAACTGCTCATCGTGCAGGGAAGGCAAGCTCCACGAGGCAGGGACTGGCGTCGCTCTTGTTCTGGGCTCTGTCTCCAGCCCCCGCAGTGGAGCCTGGCAGAAGGTGCGGGCTCCCCCAGGATCTGCCGGGCCCCCGGCAATGCCCATAACCTCAGCCGTCAGTGGCCACCGCACCGCACCTTGCTCTCCCCTCCTCTTGCTCCATCTGGAAGGCCGCCCCTCCGTCTCCGGTCTGGATCTGGCCTCTTCTCATCTTTTCAAGGACCCCACTCTTGCAAGTGCACCCTCTCTGTCTCCGGCAACAGCCCTTTCTCTTTCTGCATTAGATTATACCCTTCCACATACCAACATGCCGTAACGTCACTCATCTTTTAAAGACTAATTTCACATGTCCTTCCTGCTCTTGCCAATTTTCTCGACATCCCGCACAGCAGACTCCTCCAAAGAGCTGTCGGGACTTGCGCCCACTCGTCTTGCCTAAACCCGCTTCGGGTGCATCTGCAGCAGTGACCAGCGAGGCAGCGGTGGGGCAGCAGGGGACCGTGGGGGCATCGGGGGATAGTGGTGGCAGCCGAGAGCAAAGGGACAGCAGGGGGACAGTGGGGACAGCACAAGAGCTTTGAAGAGGCCCTGGGGCAGAACCTAGTGCCCTCCTGTCTCCCTGTCGGCCCGTGTTAGGCTCTTTGCCGTCCCCACCCTCTTCTCTGTCTCTGCCTACTCCCCAGGTTCTCTGTCCTGTAACTTTAACCACCACCTACATGCTGATGCCTTTCAAATTCATATCTCCAGCCTGGACTTGTCCCTCGAACTCCAGCCTCATATATCCAACCGCTGACAAGACACCTCCCCTTGGAGTCATCCTTGACCTCTCTTTGTTTTACAGCCCTCATCCACTGTCTCCTCAGCTCCCATTGCTCTCTCCTGGCCCAATGCCCCCTGCCTGCCCCCTGCCTACCCTCCCCCGTGCCCCACTAGCGCTTACTGTCCCGGAGCGTTCAGCAGAGCCCTCTGAGCATATCAATCAAGTCACACTCTCCTGCTTGCAGACCCTTCAGCGACATCCCGACATCCCGGTCCCGCAGCACTCACAAGAAGTGCCCTCGGACCCCCAGGAGGGCCGCGCAGGCCAGAGGCTTCCTCTAGCTTGTCATTAATTAATCTTTTAATTAACTCACCCATTAATCATCCCCTGCATAGTTCCTCCAACCCAAGCCAATGCTGGGGGCACAGGGAGGACACAGTCCCCAGCCCTGCTCTCCCGCTGGCTTCTGGAGCCAGACCTGGACTGGAGCTGTCCTCAGAGGAAGGTGGGGTGGGGGTGGGGGAGGCAGGGAAGAGGGCCGAGGGGTGTCCAGTGCTATGCTGCGGAGGGTTGGGGCGCCACCCTTCCAGGCACCTGCCGCAGGACCTGGCCTAGGCTTCCTTGAGACCCCTGTCCGGTCAAAAGCAGACAGCTTCTGCTGAGCGTGTCCTCTCCCGTGTGATGTCCGAGTCTCACCTGGCCTGGCCCCTTTTCTACTTCTCTGCTCTGGCCCTGGCACTTAGTTCTTTTCCGATTGCTGGAGACAGGGTGGAAGGTGGGGAAGAGGGCCTGGGAAGGGGCTGGTGGGACAGAGAGACAGACATGCCCCATCAACCTCCCCAGCTCCCTCTGCTCCCTGGGGCAGACTTTCACGAGCATTACAAAGGACAAAATGAAAAAGCCCAGAAAATGAGCTTAAACACAGGACTGACACTTTGGTCACCAAAGGACAAGCTAAATCGATGCCTGCGGCTAGCAGAGGCACACAGAAGGAAGGCCCTCTCTCTCAGGTCACAGGGTGATGCTCATCCTCAGAGCGCTCCACCTGCCAGCGTCAGATGCACGTGGAGGGGCAGACCCGGGGGGCTCTGATGAGCCCTTCCCCTCCGGCTTGAGAAATGCCAAGCTGCTTTCACAAAACCGTCTCACGGGAAAACTGTTATCTACAGCATGATGCAATTTTCCCATCGGAATTACAGGCTGTGTTTGAAAAGAACTAAAAAGAAATTGAATTTGAAATGCTTCTGTGCAACCACCTCATCTTCTTGTGGATCTGCTAACGGGCTTGAAATAGCGGATCAGACGTGGCTTGTGACAGCAGCGGGGGCCCCGGGGGGGCGAGGCTCGCTAGCACCCACCGGGGGCTGACTCAGAATTTGTGAGCTCTGACCATGGTTCCTACCGCGGCCCCTTGTCCTGGCCCGTCCCTCTCCGTCGGGTTCAGGCAGTTCCAGCAGAGCTGTCTGGCGGCACTCTTCCCCGCCCTGCCGGTGCCCCGACCCACCTGCTCCGTGCTATCTCGAAGCATCGCTTCACACGGCTAGGCCGACGGACTGCTGGTAGACCGAGCCTCGAAGGACACCAGCCTCTCATTCATCGACAAGTATTGCTTGAGCACAGTCCTAAATACTGATAGTACTGATAGTACAGCATGGAGCAAAACAGAGGAAAGCCCTTGTCCACGGGGTCCCCTATTCTAGCAGGGAGAGATAGACCATAAAGAGTAAATAAGCAGGGGCGCCTGGGTGGCTCAGTCGGGTAAGTGTCCGATCTTCATTTCCGCTCAGGTCATGGTCTCAGTGTCGTGAGATCCCAAACGCCATGTCCAGCTCTGCCCTGAGTGTGGAGCCTGCTTAAGACTCTCTCTCGGGCGCCTGGGTGGCTCAGTCGTTAAGCGTCTGCCTTTGGCTCAGGTCATGATCCCAGGGTCCTGGGATCGAGTCCCATATCGGGCTCCCTGCTCAGCGGGAGGCCTGCTTCTCCCTCTCCCTCTGCCTGCCGCTCCCCCTGCTGGTGTTCTTTCTCTGTCAAATAAATAAATAAAATCTTTAAAAAAAAAAAAAAAGACTCTTTCTCCCTCTCTCTCTGCCCCACCCCCTGCTCCCTGCTTGTGCACATGCTCTCTCTCAAAAAAAGGGGAGGGGGGCGCCCGGGCGGCTCAGTTAGTTAAGCCTCCGACTCTTGGTTTCAGCTCAGGTCATGATCTCAGAGTCATGAGATGGAGCCCCATATTGGGCTCCATACTCATTGGGAGTCTGCTTAGGATTCTCTCCCTCTGCCCCTCCCCCCACTCCCTCCCTCCCTCTTCTCTCTCTCTCTCTCAAAAAAATAAATCTTTTTTATTTTTTATTTTTTTTAAAGATTTTATTTATTTATTTGAGAGAGAGAGAATGAGAGACAGAGAGCATGAGAGGGAGGAGGGTCAGAGGGAGAAGCAGACTCCCTGCCGAGCAGGGAGCCCGATGCGGGACTCGATCCCGGGACTCCAGGATCATGACCTGAGCCGAAGGCAGTCGCTTAACCAACTGAGCCACCCAGGCGCCCCTCTACTCAACTTTCAATACCAAGCCCAGAAATCTCTTTCTCTGACTCCGCAAGAGCATTATTCCTTACTCAATATTCCCACCATGGTCTGGGTTAGGTGTCCCTCTGGACTACCAGACTACACTGAGCCAAAACCAAGAGTGGGTCACTTAATGAAATGAGTCACCCATGCGCCCCATGGGATTGCTAGTTTTAAGAGGGAACAGAGAAGACCCCAAGAGAAGGTGGCATTTGAGCAAACACCTGGAGGAGGCAAGGGAACGAGCCTGTGATACTTGGAGGATGGCGTTCCTGGCACAGGAAACAGCAAGTGCTAAGGGTGTCCGAGGAAACAGGAGACATCCAGAATGGCTAAGACACACGGAGGGAGGGACAGAACCCTGAGGGTTAGAGTTAGTGAAGTAACGAGGGGCAGCATGGCCACTGAATGGGCTAAGAGCTGGACACTGACCCTTGGCAGCAGTGAGGTCATTGGTGATCTTGACCAGAGCAGTATCAGAGGAGGGAGGCATCTCAGTTACTTCATCTGAAAAGTGGGACCCATTTGCCTGCCTCCCTCAGAATTCTGCAGTGCAGACCTCATGAGACCACGGGCAAGCCAGAGAGCACCACCAATACGAACCATCTGTTTTTATTTATAACCCAATAAACCCAGAGCTTGTTGAAACAATGGGAAACTATGACGCTGGGCACAATTGATTTTAAAGATGCTTATAGCCCCATTATCACCTCATAAAATGGCTCATTTCCTGCTGCTCATCACCAGGACACCCACCAAGGGATGAAAAGTTCCCCTCAGACATGGAAGCCATCAGGGTTGATATTTTTTATGGATAGTAACTGGGAATTCTGGGAAAGGATAGAAGCAAATAATGGAGCCAAGCACCGTTCACCAGAGTCTTTACATAAGATGCCCTCACAGAGGGATCCAGGTGACCCTGTGTCTCAAAGCAAGGGTTCGTTGGGGAAAAGCGTCAGCCAGGGGCAGCCATGCTCTTGAAAAATGAACAAGATGGAAGAGGGACGAGAGCAAGATGAAGAGGAAGAACAGACAAAATGAAAAGAGCAGGAGTTTTGGAGTCAAACGCATCTATATTGAAATCATGGTTCCTGGGTGGTCTTCACCAAGTCACGTGACTTCTCTGAACCTCCATTTCGTCATCTGCAAAATGAGATGATAGCTATTCCCAAAGGTTTTCCTAAGAAACCAGCTGATGAGTGCAAAGAAATGCGCGATGGGGGGTGGGGGCACTCTCTGTGTGAGCATGTGGGTGTGCATTTAATATCGTTGGATTCCCCCGCTTCAGGAGCAGTTCCTCTCCAGCTCAAGAACCCTGTGCCTCCCCTGCTCTGCCTCAAAACCAGTTCTCAGGGCAGCATGAACACTGCCAGTATCCTGAACACTGTCCGAGTGCGGCTGTAACATCCAGAACTCAGAGTAGGTTAGGACATGGCCTGGGGCCAGCTGAGGCACAGGTGGGCAGGGGGGCCCTGACCTTTCTCGAGAGGCTGGCACTCCTGCATCACAGCTCAGCCTCCCAGCTCCCCTCTGCCTGGCTTCCCAGGGTGACCAGTGTGGTCTCCACAGTCAGACTGAGGTTTGAACTCTAGCTCTGCCATTGACCAACTGGGTAGCTAATCTGGCCAAATAAATGTGTTTCTGAGGATTAAAAAGTGTACACCTACCTACCCTGCAAATGTGTTGTAAGGATTAAATAAAATGCTCTATGAAGGTAGTTAGCAAGATGCTTAGCACATCAAAACAATAGATCACTGTTGTTATTGTTGTTTCTACTTGCTTTGATCACTTTCCTCTCTGATTATGGACTGCACCCTTTTCTCTTCCTGCGGGGAGGAGGCAGGTTGTCTGGACTGACTCCCAGACTATAGGCCTAGGGCGGGACGTGCTCAGTGCCGCCGGCAGCAAAGGGGGCCTTAGGATGAGGAATGAGGTTGTGGTTCAGGGCTGGAAGGTGAAGGTTCAGGCAGGCACAGTCAGAGAGGGCAGAGAGGAGGTGAGGAACAAGGCAGGGAGGACGTGACAGACCCCGGTCTTTCACCATGGGCATGACTGAGATGTCCAGAGCCCTCCAGGATTGACCCTCCGAGGGTCAATGTTGGGTGGGGTTGGTTTTGACACCAGCCCCCACCCGATCCCTCAAACCCACATTCTTACTCTCAGCTCGCTCAGACTTGCTATCTCCTAATACCGATGTGATTTCCACCTCCAACCTGTCCCCGGCCTGTTTTCCCCCCCAACATGACCCTCCTTCCTCCAGATCTGACCTCAGCCTACGGCCGGTTGGGGGCTGTGTGATTCCCAGTTGGTGTCGGGGCTTCTGAAGTTGGAGTACAACTGTAACATCTTCACAATATTTTTACCGAAAGCAAAACAAAAGAACTCGTCCCCATGGGGACGCCTGGGTGGCTCAGTTGTTAAGCGTCTGCCTTCGGCTCAGGTCATGATCCCAGAGTCCTGGGATCGAGCCCCGCATCAGGCTCCAGCCCTGCATTGGGCTCCCTGCTCAGCAGGAAGCCTGCTTCTCCCTCTCCCACTCCCCCTGCTTGTGTTCCCTCTCTCGCTGTGTCTCTCTCTGTCAAATAAATACATAAAATCTTTAAAAAGAACTCATCCCCATGAAGATGGACACTAGTGACCTGTGGTTTCTTTGGGGCTTTTTATCTTAATTGGCATATCTCTGGAAAAGTGCTAATGTCATACAAAAGAGGCATGAACTGTGAATACCCTGAAATACTTGGTTTGAAAAGAGTCCTATGGGAGATGTAGAAGGGCTCTAAGGATTCTTGAAAGATCCTTTCTGTGCCTTAGAGACTTGTTAAAACAACTTTTCATTTAAGTCGAAAGTTTGGATGGCTTACTCTGACTTTAAGTCCTTCATTTTTCAGAATGGAAAATGCCCAGCCCCCCAGCGGCCCCATCCAAGGCTCACCCAGCTACATAAACCTCCTTCATATGCTCCCTGAGACTCAGAGCTTGACTTTAAGTGAGGGAGTGTTCTCCCAAGGCGTTGTGGGTTTGGAGATGCAACTGTGTGTTTCACAATCTGTACTCAAGCAGTGCAAATTGATTCTCATACCAGCTTGGCCTGAATGTAAATGAGGGTAAGAATAGTAGCTAATATATGCTTATTCGGGCACTGTATTAGCACATTCTATGGATTATGTCATTTAGTCCCCCAACAACCTCATGTAGTAGAGACTCTTTTTATTGTTGTTTTTAAGGTGTATTTATTTTAGAGGGGGGGAGGGGCAGAGGGAGAAGGAAAGAGAAAATCTCAGCAGGCTCCCCAGTGAATGCAGAGCCCGACATGGGGCTCGATCTCACCACCCTGAGATCGCAACCTGAACCAAGAGTCAGATGATTAGCCGACCACGTCACCCAGGTGCCCCAGTAGAGAGACTCTTTTTAAATCCCATTTCACAGATGAGAAAGCTAAGAGAGGTCAAGAGACTTGCCGAAGGACACAGAGCTATCTAATGGTGCAGTCCGGATTTGAACTCAGGTGTGATTCTATAGTTTATGCCCTCAAACACATTCCTGTCCCATTGGCTGGCTCAGTAAATACTAAAAAGTTTGGTAGTATTGACTGTGCCCAAAATTGTGGCAACATGGGCACATACACATCTTGCGGGGGTGTAAATTGGTACAGATTTTCGGAGCACGATTTGGTAGGTCCTACCAAAATGATAAACTTGCTTCATCTTTTAATCATTCCTGGCAATCTATAACACAGGAAGCCTTGGATTTATAAACAAAGAAATACATATGCAAGTGTTCATCATAGCATCACGTGTGGAAATAAATATCCACCAATAACGCTGGTTAAGTAAATTACAGAACATCCATGCCATGGAATTCCACTACACATCAAAGGCTTTGCTTTTTCAACAATTTGCTGAGTATCTATCCATCACACTGGATATGGCCATGAACAAGCAAGCCAGACACTCTCCAATCCTGCAGAAGTTAGGTTCTACCAAGAGAATTTTGATACTTCAAAAATTTTTAGCTTTTTAAGTAAATTTTCCATAATGCTCCTGCTTTCTTATTTGATTGGCTAACACAAATGATCCCAAACAAGTAAAAATAAGCTGTTGACCGTTCAGGTGGATGCAACCACTAGCTGAGACAATTTACAGCGAGAAACTGTTCTAATGGCCACACACGTAGATCCACCATCCTTGGAGCTTCCATAGCTCTCAAAATTACAGGTAGAATTTCATCACCGTAAATAAACACTAATGGAGGGCCCAAACAACTCTTGTTGAGTTATATACTGCAAAAGTAAAATCAGTATGTCATTAGTTGGGACTTGAAAACGAAGATTTAATTATAATGCAAGGTAAATCTGCAGGGCCAGCTCACTTGGTGGCCATCTGACTCCACCCACATTGACTTTACTGCTTAGTAAAATAGTTCTTCAAGGGCAAAGGGATGGTCATCAGACAGTATCTCGTTAATTGGCTCTCCTATCTTGTATTTCTCTTTTATACATCTGGACTTGGTTTACCATAATTTGAAGATCTCCAACACTAAAAATCAACAAAAGGATTGCTATGATGCGGGATCTACTGACATGGAAAGTTTCCCCTGATATGATATTAAGGAAGAATTTTTAAATCATGGTGCAGAATAAGATGTTCAGTATGATGCAGTTTTTGTGGGAAGAGCTCTATCTAATGTACACACACACACACACACACACGCATGCACGCAGTTGCATATGCATAGTAAAAGGTCTGGAACGATACACACCAAACTGTAACATTCTGGAGAAGGAGGCGGAAGGCAGGGTAGATGCCAGGGCGGAATATGCTCCACATTCACACTGTGTGCTTCTAAATTTGTCTACAGTAAGCATGTACAGTTCTGCTTATGCAATATTCTGTATATATAAAATCGAAGGAAAATAAAGTATACCAGAGCTAGATGATGAAGGCAATGTAGGAGAACTCAGGAATTAAGACATCGTCATGGAAGTTGTGGGCAGCCGCTGAAGGGCTGAGGCAGGGAATGGAGATGGTTGGATTTGCAGCAGCGTGGAGGGTGCACTGGGGGGAGGAGGAAGGTGTGGAGGCCATGGAAGGGCTCAGAGGACTTGCAGACCGAGAGCTTGGACTTGGACTTGGAGCCCGACCGCTGTGAGGAGCGGGAGATGGGGGACTGGAGGAGCCCTGGAGGAGGTGCGGGCTTCTGGGGTCAGAGGCAGGGCTCACATGGGACGTATGAGATGATACCTGGGCAACCAGGTCACGGGAGACCCAGCACTGGTGGTGTGTCGCACACGTGACTTCATGCCAGACAGCCTCTCTCAGCCATTCACCAGATATTTATTAGAAAAGAGTGAGGGATGGGCGCCTGGGTGGCTCAGTTGGTTAAGCGACTGCCTTCAGCTCAGGTCATGATACTGGAGTCCCAGGATCGAGTCCCGCATCGGGCTCCCTGCTCGGCAGGGAGTCTGCTTCTCCCTCTGACCCTGTTCTCTCTCATTCTCTCTCTCAAATAAATAAATAAAATCTTTAAAAAAAAAAAAAAAGAAAAGAGTGAGGGATACATTCCCAACCAATAAACAAGTCTCCCACGAGCCATGTAAACCACTCGGTTGGACTGAGAAATGCTCTCCTTGCAGTCATGTGAATGTGGGGGTGTCTTTGCATCCAAAGATTCTTTCCTCTGACCAAAAGAGGGAACCATCAGGGAAGCCTGAGCTCAAGAAGAGCTGTTGCCTCTGCTAGCTTGTCCCCAAGACCGGCTGTGGGTGCCCGGGGCCACGCTAGATCTGGCTGAGCTCCTGTCCTCTGAAAGGCCCACCACCCAGTGGGCTGCAGGTGAGGCGATCCAGGCCAGAAGGCTTTTCAGAATCTTTGGGCCTGAGCCTGGGGACACCTCTGATCTCCTTCCAGTTTCCTCAGGGCTGTGGGATTTTCTGGGCATGGTACCCACCAACCGAGAAGTTTACCGGTTCCCCCGAAGTATGTTCTAGGCACTTATGCCAGGCATGGCTCTAAGGACCAGGGCAGAGCTCTAAGCCAGCCAAGCAAGTCTCTGCCCCCCTGGAAACCAGGCACCTGTTCAGTCGGCAACAAAGTTCTTCCTTCCTCAGCTGGTGACATTCTAGGTTTTTCTGGGCATAGTGGACGGTGGTGTCTGAGCAGCGCTGGGCCCAGCCAGGGGACGGGGAGATCCAGGACCAGCTGAACCCACTCCAGGGAAGGTCCCTAGCCAAAGCCAAATCTGGGCCTGTGGAAGTCTTAAGCCTTGAAAAGGTTATGATATTCCTCTGCTCCAATGTGTAATTGAAAATAAAAACCCAAACAAACTGCGAAGTTAAGCAAGATCAACAAAGTTCTGATTTTTGCCCCTCAATGATGACTTAATGCTTCAAAATGCTAATCATCCAATTCTTCCTCAAGAAAATCATTTTACGTGCCTGTGCTACATGCTGTCCAAAGCAAAATAGAGCAGAATAATATGAGTGGCGTGAGGGGGGCTGGCCCCAGACTTTGTCCTGGCCTCCTTGTCCAAGGGAGTCTGATCAGGCATGCGCGTCTCAGCAGCAGGAGGGGCCCCGGGAAGGACAATCCTCTGGAGCAGGTGTTGGCTGCACTGCAGCCCCTCATGTAGCCACGGCCGGGACGCAGAGCACGTGACCTGCCCCCCGGGCTGGCCACGACATAGAAGTCTAGCCAGCCGAAGCAGAGTCCAGGTCAGAGCTCTGGCTACAGTGGGGGAGGAGTGAACTGGGCTGGAAACCCAAGTGTGGCTCGGGGGGCCCATCCCTGTGCCGCACACACCAGACACAGTGGCCGTTCAGCCCCCCACCCCCTGGGACTGCCGAGACTCCGGGGCTTCCCTACCCGGGGGCAGGCAGAGCCTCCGCAGCAGGTAAGGCAGTGGGGGTGGACGGTGTCACCATGTCAGACCTCTTGTTCCCAGGAGCCTGGCTCTCCTCGCTAAATATCTCTTGTCCTTTTTTGCAGAGTGATGAGGTCCTCACCGTCATCAAAGCCAAAGCTCAGTGGCCAGCCTGGCAGCCTCTCAATGTGTAAGTAGCAACCAGACCCTGGCCATGCCCAGCCCTGTCCCAGCCTTGTACTCAGAGCCACCCAGCTTCTGGCCACCGCCTGCCAGGTGTGTCAGTCGAGTCAGCAATACCTCTCAGGGGGAAGAGCAGGTGCGGTGCGCTGCCCACGTATCTTCTCAGGAGAACAGGTTTGGTGTCTGTTTCCCCCAGTGTTTCTAATACCACAGAACCAGACACAATGAAAACCATTCTGTGTTCACTCATGTTCTCAGCACAGGCCGAACATGCCTTCGCACACAGGGGTTCTCACCCGAGGCCAAGTCTGACTCACAGAAGGCTAGATTTACCCCAGTTTCCATTCTCAGTCCCCGTCTCTTTTCTGTCTACTCTATCTCTTGAAGATTTCATCCTCCCTTGCATTTTGGTGACCAAGGGTGTGCAGATGGCCCTATAAACGACCATTCCCCCAGGTAGATATGTTTGTGTGTAGGTAAGTAGGCAGATATGTAGATAGGTAAGTAGATAGATCATCCATCCATCGGTTTCTTGGACACCTCTCTGGAGAGGGTGTGCATGGACCTGGAACCCATCACTAAGTCCTGTGGATTCTGCCATCTTCATATCTCACAAATCAGTTTCCACCTGACCCTTCTCCCACTGTTAGCTCCGACCACCAAGTTTTCTCACCTGGACTGCTTCAACTCTTCCCTCGTCCATGACGCTGTCACTGGAATGATCTTTTAAGAATCCAAATCTGATTGTGTCCTCCTCTCCTTAGAATCCCACCATGACTTCTCTTAGTCTCCAGGATCGCTTTGTGAGGCCACCGAGAGCCGGACACACCCCAGCCCCTGCCTCCTTTTCCTCAGGACTCAGGTCTGGCTCCTCCCTACTCTGCACCTTGCTCTGGCCACACTGAATCCCATGCAGTTCCTTGAGCGGGCTCTGGTTCCCCTCATCCTCTAAGGATGCAAGATTTGGAGCTGAGTTCTCGCCAGCCACATGAAAGTGGTTGATGATGAATGGCTCGGCCAGCTAGTCTCTGGAGTATCTATACCCACTAATGATGGCATTGAGGAAGACAGCAGCAACCCGGGCAATGCTGAGATTCTGCTCAGTGGGAGAAAAGGCAAATTCCAAATGATAGGAGGGGAAGCACAGGGTGAGGTAGCAGGAGCAGGGGGAGGAGGCGCTCTCACACGTGACCAGCTGGGAGCAGGAAGCTGGTGCCATGCCAGGCGCCTGGTGCCCACCTCCTTAACCATTTGGCAAATCAGTGGTCCATTCCCCACGACGGGCCAGCCCTAAACAGCCAGTCCCCACCCCATGGAATGCCCAGCGGGGGGATGGGGTGGGGGAAGATGGACCAAAAACAGAGTTCTACCATTCCAGAGCTGCCCTTTGCACACGTTCAGGTGGCACCACATATACGGAATATATATAATATGACGTCATCATGGTAGCCGTGTACGCTCCAAGGGGGTAAATGTTATGATGAGGATATCAGTGGTTCCAGAAGACCAGAGAAGGCTCACAACCCCGCCGAGGGTTGGGGAGAAGTCAGGAGGGCCTTGTTTAGGAGACGTCCCAGGGCTGTCTGGAAGGATGCTCCTTGCCCCTGGAGAGGCCCAGATCTGGTAATACTGAGGCCTGAGGCCCTACGTGGAGACCTGAGGAGAGAGAGAGGCCCACCCTTGGACAGCTGACCCAAGGCAGCCCAGCTGGCTGCATGCAGGCCTTGTCTAGCTTGCTGTGATCTCCTCTGAGGAAGCTGGGCCCAGAGTGGTTGAAAATCTGCCGAGCCCTGGAAGTGCCTTTCCCTCCGAGGAGAAGCAACAGAGGCAGGCCCTGCTGCCCAGGCTGTCCCCTGGTAGGTGGGCATTTGTCTGTCCCAGGCCTGTCCCACCAAAAAACACTGATGTGAATTCACAGAGGCCCTGAGCCCCCTTCACATAATAATCATCAATCAGAAAAAAAGGTCCACCATGAATCCTGCTTGCTCAGGCTCTCCTCAGCAGCTCCCAGCTCCAGAACCTGTATGTGAAGGAGTCCTCACCATTGGCCCTCGAAGCAGGCAGGGGCTCAGGGCCAGGGAGCGGTTGGGGGCATCTGGGCCAGAGTTTGTGGATGCCAATGTTGATACCACTAAGCAACCCTGAGCCCAGTTTTCCCTTAAGGAGCCTGGGTTTAGGAAGATGTAAAGCAAGGTGCTTCCAAAAGGAGTGAGGAAAGAGAGAAGAGAGAAAAAGAAGAAAGCTGAGAGCTGACCTTTTTGTTTTGAGCACCTACTATGTGCCAGGTACCCGGCAAGGCACTTCTGTTCCTTATCCCACTTCATTCCTCACACACACCCCACGAGGTAGGGATTTTGAGCCTCACTTCGCAGACAAGATTGAGGCTCAGAGGTTCCATGGCAGGTCCAACCTCAGCATCCAGCTCCACCGGCGGAGGAACTAGAATTCCAACCACATCCAGCTGCCTCCACCACCTGTGCCCTTCACTTCTAACAAAGCCCCTCCAACGAAGTAACAATTCATTCAGTGTCCATTTTTTAATCAATCGAGACATACACTCTATCTGCCAGTCAGACTTCGGGCCAGCATGAGATGAACAATGTGACCACAACCAAACTGTCTGACTCCTGCCCCTAAACAAGACAGGATCTTGACTTTCACTTACCTCGTGTCCTTCTGTCAAGGATGACCGAGACATTTCATGGCCTCCACAAATATTTGTGGTGGGTCTCTAAGGGGAAGTACTGTCAAAAGTGCTTAGGAATACAGCAGAATTTCTCATGAACTCACAGTCTGGTGAGGGAGAGAGACATTAACCAGATGATGACAAATGTGATGTGTCTGCAAAGTAAAGACATAAAGTGCCATGAGAGTATGTGAAGAGGACCCTGACCCAGCCTGAAGGTCAGAGAAAGCTTCCTTAAGGGATGGCAACTGAGCTAAGAGTTAAGGAATCAATAGGATTTGTCTAGGTAAAGAAGCAAAGCAAGGAGAGAACATTCTAGAAAGTCTAGAGAGACCATCACGTCTCAAGACCCTGAGGAGGGATCGGCATACTTAAGGTACTAAACAGCTGTGGTGTAACTAGGTCCAGAGATCACAGGTGAACTTGGTGTGGCGCCAAGCCATGCAACATTAGGGATTTTGATTTTTACATTAAGAGTAATGGGAAATCATTGAAGGGTTTTAAGCAGGATGACAACACGATCAGATCTGCATTAAACAACAACAGTAACAACACTCTGGCTCCAATATGAAAAGATTAAGACTAGAGGAAGCAAGACCAGTGAGGAGAATTTTCTAATTCACAGTGACCTTGACAAGGATGGTGGGAGGGGAGATGGGAGGGGTGTAGAGACCTCAGAGATGCGTAGGACTAGAGCCCACAGGCTGCGGTGATAGGATGCATAAGGAGGGTGAAAGAGGCAGAGAGATCTAGGTTAGTAAGTTGGCGGGGCCACTTACAAGGTTTAGAATAGCAAACGAAGTTTAGTGGGAAAGCTATGGTAGAGATGCCTTCGAATTATCCAGCTGGAGGTGTTGCCTGTTAACTATGAAGTTCTGAAACTCGGGGAGAATTCTGCACTGACATATAAACTCGGGAGCCATGAAGGAGTAGTAGACTATCAACGCCAAGGTCATGAATGAGAGAGAGCCTGAGGATAAGTCAAAGGCTTAAGGCTAAGTCCCGAGGAGTTCCAACATTTACTGCTGAGGAGGACCTGCCTGCGAAGGAAGGAAACAGAAAAGGAGTAACAAACTGACTGGGGGAAGGAAGCTTGGTATCAGGGAAGCCGAGGGAAGAAAGCTGTGCCCAGTGCGGCTGAGAGGTCATGTAGGATGAGGGCTACAAAATGCTGGTTGGATGGATCAACATGAAGAAAAGCAGGGACCTTCCTGAGCAGGGACCTGCTGAGCGATGGCGGGAGGCCTTGAGCAGGATGAAATGTGAACAGAAAGGGGGTTTATGGAGTCAGTGTGTACAGGCAAGTCTTCTGTGCAGTTTGCTGGGAATGAAGAGGGACTGAGCAGTAGCTCTCAGGAGATGAAAGAGTCAATGAAGTTTTGTTTGTTTGTTTGTTTTTGCCTTCTCTTTTAAGATGGGAGAGACTTTCTGAAAAATTGACCAAAAAAACCCACAAAATACTTGGGGACACCTTCCCACCCTTCACCCTTCCCTCAGACTTCCTGAGACCCCCGTGAAACAGAATTAATCAATGGCAAACATCAGACCTCCCAAACACCCAAACCCTCTCCCGCCCAGGGCTACCAGCTTGTTAAGGGAAAGGAATTTTCCTTTGGTTTTCCCATACCCCAGTCTCCCCTTCCCTCTTCCAAATCGCATTAGGAAGTCAAATTAGGAAGCCTCCACGCAGCCAAGTTTTGTTTTGCAGAAACAGCCCTGCCCCCTTCACTGAGCCCTCCTGATTGAGGTTAATGGGATTCCAGCCTCCCTCGGGCCAGTGGAAAGCCAGGGTGACCTACTTTGTGAGGTCCTGCCCCGTGAAACTGACTTGCTTTTCAATGATCTTCATCTTTTTCCCCAGGACCACTTCTCAAAGGACAGCCATGAACGAACAAATTAGCTGCTGACTTGTTTAGCTCAATAAATCAAGCTGCGGCTCTGTCAGCCCAGAGCGCAGGTAGAGACAGAAAAGACAGATGCTGAGCAAAACCCACATCCTTCACTAGTTCCTCTGGCGCCTGAGTAGAAAATGACCAGGTTTCCTGCAGATCGATTCTGAATTTCCACCACCCAGTTCCTCCAGTTTCATCTGAATACTAGGAATTACTGGAACTTTTAAAAATCATTTTTTATTCTCATAATGAATCTTGTAAGGGACTGCAGTCCCCTTCATGATTCCCAGCCGCTCTGTTTAATTAATATTTGATAAGACAACCATTCATGTGTCCTCCAGACAGCTGAGGGGAGGGTGGATCAGAGACACGGTCACCCTCTCCAGAAATCCTGCCTCTGGAGGGTCAGTGCCCCGTAAATCACCCAAGCCACGGTTCTCCCCAAGAGGACAGGGGCATCTCTCTCGGATCAGGGCTGAAAGTTTCAGGGCCCTCCCTGCCTCCTGTAGCACTTGCCCAGGTCTGTGGATGCCCTCAGGATTGCACAGAAGACTGGCCTTGGACTGGCGGAGCAGGCGGTAGATCGAATGGGCCAGAGGGACCAGAGTCCTAGATGCCTCCAGGTGATGAGCAGTTTTCGGAGGCAGGAAACCGCACTCAGACCTGCCTCCACCCACGCGGGGCTTCAGCCTAGCGCATGGCTCGGGCGCCTTCTAGTGGTCCCGTGGGGTTTCTGCAACTTCGAAAGCTCGCCATTGGGGATTATTTGAAATACAGAGGAGACAGAACTCAGCATATGAGTGACCTGAATTGCCAGCGACTTGAGTCTCGCCAGTGACCTGAGTCACACTGCTTTGGTTCTGAAATTTCAAAGGGGATAATACGTCCTTAGCAGGAGCATAACAATCCCTTACTGCCTCTTTTCTTGTATGCTGTTTTTCGAAGTTTTGTTTGGAAAAGCTGAATGAGTAGAAAATCAACATTTACCAAGTCCTGTGATGTGCGGGTCACGATGATAAGCAGTTTCTTCACACAAAGCCCTTGGGTGGGTATGATGAGGCTCCCATTTTGCAGCCCTAGTAACTGCAAAGCATGCTGGGGTAAAAGGCCGTGGCACAGAGCTACAAAGTGGCTGAACCCAGATGCAAATCCAGCTGCCTCGTCCAATACCCTTTGTTCTTCCCTACTCGCTGCCTCTCTGAATGTAAGAAGGCAGGACACTTCCCCATGTCTTCACTTGCTCTTCCCTTTTTCATTTTGCTGGCATGGACTGTCTGTTCCTAGCTTTCCTTTATCTGTTGAGATAGGGGTGTTTTTCTTGCAGATTTGGATTAGCTCTGTATCCACTACAGGTAGTCACATTGGTCAGTCACCATGCGTGGAGACATTCATGCCAACGTGCCATTTTTTTCTAATTCAACACTGTTGTTTCATTACACAGGTATCTTCAGTTGGTGTATAATTCAGTTGCTTTTGTGATTGCTTTATTGTTTCAAAGCTGAGAAAACTAACATTTCTCTAACAGATCAGTAAACTTGACTTTTTTCGTATAATCTGGTTGCTTTCCAGGTAGCTCTGGATTTTTTATTTATTTATTTTGGTGTATGAAATTAGATGCGAATCCCATATTTTTTTTTAATTGCAGTTAAGTTGGCCCAACCCCACTGTTGCACAATGTTTCCTTTCTCTCCCTAATGTGAGAAGTCTGTTTTGTATAATACGTTATCTAAAGTTTCTGGGATCTCCAGTCTATGCCATTCATTTCTATTTCTTTCTTATCTTGAATATGACACCATTTTAATTATCATGATTTATAATATACTCTGTTATACGGTATGGCCAGATCAACGCTCTTCGCTAGAAAACTGATAAAAATTTAAATCCCAGGTGCGCCCGCATGGCTCAGTCAGTTAAGCGTCTGCCTTGGGCTCAGGTCATGATCTCAGGGTCCTGGGATTAAGACCCGCATCAGGTTCCCTGTGCAGTGGGGAGTCTGTTTCTCCCTCTCCCTTCCCCTGCTTGCGCTCTCTCTTTCTCTCATACTCACTCTCTCTCAAATGAATAAAATCTTTAAAAAAAATTTTAAATCCCAGGATAGAAAAATAAAACCAAATTAACAAAATATCATATATGGGAAGACATGGTATATAAGAAAGCGTGAATGTGAATTTTTATTATGGTTTGGACAAATTAAAGAATTCCAATCATACCTCGCTTTTTCAAAGAAAACTTACATATATTCTTATCCATTTCATCATTTTAAATAGCATTTTTATTATAGAAGTAACAAATACTTTGAGGTGATTTTTAAATTAAATTTGAAGGTCAAAGGAAGTACAAGAGTTCCATACTCATTTCCTAAATTAAGTAATTTTATTTAAAACAAATATTTGAGGAGAATCCATTGCATGCCAAGTTCTGAGCCGGGCTCTGGGATATAGCTGTAAGCAAGACAAGAATCATCTCTAGTCTTTTGGAACCTCATGGGCAAGATGGAAATTAAACAAGAAACCCCAAAGAGTGAGCTCGGCACACTGGGAAAGTGCACCAGGGGTCCTAAACGATTTGAGGAGAGGTCAGGAAATGCTTCCTCCAGGACATATTATGTGAGCTTGGGGGGGGGGGGGGGGAGTCAGGGGATGAATTTCCCAGTCAGGGGCAAGAGAAAAGAGCAGAGCATACCTGAAGATGCTAGAAAATTGCTAAAATTGTTCCCAGGTCCTTACAGATTCAAATTTGCCCTATTACCCAACCTAAGGTCAGGCATTTTGTGCAGGGATTGGTTGCCCCAAATTTCCTATTCCTTAAAACTCACCAAGGTCTGGAGGAGACCTCAGTCAGGTTACAGAGTTGGCCAAAATGCATCTGCGGAGAACAGTTTGCATAATGCCTTGTAAAACCCGCCAGGTTCTCAGATGGTCACATCCATCAGCTGAGCAAAGTATCAGGCGGCCTGTGGGGTCTGGCTTGGTTCCGGTTCCCCAGCACTGGACTCCTGAGCAGAGAGGATTTTGCCCCTTAGGTTGTCATGGTGAATAGTGTCACCCGTGGACTACAGGATACAAATGACTAACCGGACTCAAAGCCACATGCCCAGGGGGAGGGGAAGGTAACAGGTGGAGCGGTTGGTCTCTATGGCAATGGAAGAGCGAGTCTGCCGGCCACGGGGCCAAGCCAAGGAGGGCCGGGGCGTAGTACTGCCCCTGGAGATGTCCGCGCTGTTGGCCTCGCACTGACGAGAAGGCGGGCCCTGGCCCAGGTCCCGAGAGCCGCTGGGTGAGCAGTGGCCCAGCGACCCGGACTGCCGTTCTCGTAGAAGCCAGGTCTTTAAGGAGGCCGCGGAAACCACCCACCGCCAAGCCGGTAAACGCACGCCCCGGAAGAGAAGGTGAAAGCCCCCGGTTTGTGCCCATCTACACAGCCAGCGAGGCAGGCGTGGGACACGGCAGTTTCTAAAGGCTTCCGGGAAAAGCATCTCATCGGAGGCCCGCAGCATCCCTGCAGGTGGTGTCACAACGGAAGCCGGTCGGTGACTTCAGGCCGAGACCTAGAGCCCGTGGTGGGGGAGCTCAGGTCCTCACACACTCCCCTGTTCAGCTGGCCCTCGGGGCACCTGGGGCCTGGGGGGCCGCTCGGGGCTCCTGCCCTCCCCCCCCTGGAGCGCCAGGTCTGCACGGGGAGGACCACATGGTGACGGAGCGATGTCAGCCCTTGGGTAGTGTGTGGAAACACGGACCATGGGCACGGGCCCCGGTGAGGGGCATCAGAGAGGCCCCAGGATGAGGTGGCTCATGACCCGAGGCTTGAAAGATGAGCAGAGCAACGGTTCTCAAACCTGAGGTGCATTAGGATCAGCTGGAGGGGTTGTTAATCTAGAAGGCTGGGTCCCACCCCAGAGTCCCTGCTGAAGCTGATCAGCGGTGGGGCGCAATAATTTGCATTTCTAACACGTTGCCAGGCACTGAAGACGGGCTTTCCCAGCAGGGGCAAGTGCACGTGGGACTGGTCCCGCAGCTGGCCTGGCCAGGGCACCGGAGGGTGGGGAGGCAAGAGGATTCAGACGAAGGCAACACCAGGCCAAAGACAGCCGGGGCGCAGGCTCTTCCTGCACTCCTGGGCCAGAACACAGACTGGCAGCAGGCTACAATGTAAAGTCTCCTTGGGAAGGCCTCCCTCCACTTCCCTCTCTTTTCTGAGCTCTGTATGACCCTGCACTGCTTCTCTCTCGATAGAGTACTCATAGCTCAAGGGCCAGGCACTGGACTAAGTGCTGGATGCAAGTTCTCTCATTACACACCCTAAAACTTTGGCGTAGCCATAGGGAGGTCCCCATTTCACAGATTGGGACACTGAGGCACTGAATGCTTTGGTTGTTTGCCCAAGGAATCACAGCTGTAAGAGGTAGCGTGCCAGGACGCACACCCAGGCTTCCGTCCCTCTCTGCTCATTGTTTGACCCCATCCGGCCTGCCAGAGCCCAAGGGGTCCAGTTCCACGAGGCCTAACCAGGGCTGGGGTCATTGCTTTTGGGGACAGGGGAGGGCAGCCAGAGCAGCCGGTCTCCAGAGAGGCACACAGGGACTCCCGGACAGCCGAGGTGGACCGGCTGCCAGCTGAACTGAACAGACGAGTTGGTCCCCAGCCAAGGATTCCCCATGATGAGCAGCCTGGGGGTGTAGAGTCAGGTGGAGCTGCCTTTAAACCTCAGCCCCTACCAGCTGTGTCTCTAGGTCCATTAACCTTTATAGGTTCTTCTCTACAAAACGGGATAATAACTCTTCTTCTCTATTGCTTGCTTTCTTCTCTACAAAACGGAATAACTCTAACCCCACGGGATTGTCATGGGGGTGGGGAAATAAAATAACTGGGGCCTGCCACCAAGCATGTGCTGAGTGAATAGAACGCTTTCTTCCCCAGCGCCCCCCCCCCCAGGGCGGGGGGGGGCCACCACCACTGACCTCACCCAGCCCTGGCCAAGAGTAAGACCTCTTCTTAGCAACTTGAGACAGAGGCTGAAGACAATCACCTCTTGTGGCTTGGGGGTCGTCAGGCAAAGGTCTGTGCTGCTATAGCTGGGTCCCTGCTCACCACCTGGAGGATGTGGCCAGGGAAGCATGTGAGTCCCTGGGGGAGCTCTGGGACCACAGGGCCTTACTGGAGGCAGCCCCATGAGGACAACGGAGGCAGCAGGCCACGGAGACGCCCCTCCGATGGCACAACGTAGATCTCAGTAGAGTGAAAAGGCAGCAGGGAGAAGGAATTTGAAATGGATGATGAAAAGAACACTGATCTTGAGCTCATATTGCCTTGGGTCACGGTCTCCGTCCGCCATTTAACTTTGTGACTTTGGACCTGTTACATAAACAAAACCCTCTAAGCCTGGGTTTCTTCATCCATAAGTTGGAGTCACTCATCTCTCAGGTCAGTTCTGAGGATTCAGTGAGAATGTCTGAGCAGGGGCTCAGGGGATTGTACAGCTGTTATTTGTAAAGTTCACCTCCCATCCAACACAGCTGGGCACACCACGAAGCCAGCAAAGGGTTAATGGGACCGCCCTCAGCTGCAGACCAGTAAGCACGCAGGGGCGGCTCTTTTTACCCAGACCTTTTTCGGTTGCCTTTAAATTTCCCTGACTCTGCTCCTTGGAGGAAGTGGATCTGAGGTTTGGCCTCCGGTCTCCTCATTTGGCTGCCTGTCGCATAAATCCTTATCCTTGCTGCCTACTCGGCGTCTCGCGGTGACCATCTTTGCTGAGCACTAGGCAGATGACCTTGGGTTTGCATGCAAACATGGGGAGCCCAGCAGGAGCTTTGTGCCTGGTTTGTTGGCCCCCAGCTGGTAACGGGAGCCTGCTGACCCGAGAAGTTGCCTAGGCTCTTTGTCGTGGGGCCCGTCCTCAGGGCCCCACCAAGGTTCAGCACCTAAATTCACTCCTGCAGCCAGGCAATGGCTTTGAGGTCTGGTTTGGACAGAGAGGTCTGGGTGAGTACTTCATGCGTGGTGGCAAGGAGCTTATTTCTTCCTCCCTTTTGGTTTGGCTTTCTTGGATTTCTTCCCCTCACTCAGCTGCCTCCAAGTAGAGGGTTTTGCTTCTCTTAGCCTCCTTTTCTTAAGACAAGGCTGACTAGCAAACAGTTGGGTTCAGCCAGTGGAGCTCTGACTTTTAGGGAGGAGCTAGAAACAGGAAGCCATCTGGTTCAATCAGTGAAGCCTGGTCTTCTGTGGAGGAACCAAGGCCCTTAGAGGCCAGGCTCTGGGCTTCGTTTGGTTCATTTGTTGTAGCAGCTTTTGGGATCTTTGAATAAAACTGGCCATGTTCTAAGTGGAAAATGGGAAGTGACCATTTGATCCCCCCGTGCAGCCCATCGGGCTCTATTCTCCAAAACGGGGCAATATTTTTTTTGCAACACGGCTTAGCCGCCATATTCATTAGACTCTTGAGAAAAATAACCACCTAATGGACCCATAAATTATACTACCTTGCACTTAGATTTGTGTTATAAAAGAGATTTGGAAATTGGGCCTTTAAGATCCTATTTGCACCTTGTTTATGTATTTGTATGTGTCCATATGTGTTCTAAGTGTGAGCTAGTTTCTACGTCTGCATGGTGTTGCTAAGACAAATTTGTACGAGAGTTCTATTTAGGCCGTTAAAAAGCAAGTGCTTGTTAGAATTGGCCATTCTAAAACTCAAAGACAGAAACGAACCCAAGTGTTTTTCACATGATCTTGAAAACTATTCAGTATTAAAGCTAACTTAAGGTTGCTGATTTAATTAAAATGGACATGTGTTTAGAATTAAAAGCATTAAATACAAAACTTTTATTCTGCCTCTGTTGATTGAAAGTCAGGTAAGTTCATCTTCTCTCCACTGCAAAATCTGTCCAAAAGGGGGAGGAAACCAACACCTTAGAACTTTGTCTAACGTCTTAGGAAGTTTTAGGCTCTGAACCTGGACAAGACTGGCAGGTGGATTTTACCGTGAGGCCAAAACAACAGAGGATTTTCAATACTTGCCAGTATTTATAGATCCCTTTACAAGTTGGGCTGAAGCTTTCACACGCCCTTCAGAGAAGGCCTCAGAAGTTGTCAAAACACTTCTAAGCAAAATCCTTCCTAGGTTTGGATCGCCACTAACAATTCAGACGACCGGGGAGCAGCATTTGTGGCAAAAGTCATGCACGTGGTGCCCGACGCCTTGGGCGGTCAATGGAGCCCCCCACCGACTGGGGAAAAAAAAAAAGAAAAATTAAATTTGGCAAGGATACGCCAGGAAACTAACTTGCTGGTTGCTCTGCTCTGGGTAAGAGTGGCCCCCCCAGAGTGGGCTTGATTTAAGCCTCTATGTTATACAGAAGACTCCTTCTACACCCCTTTCATGACTTAGGGGTTCCTGATGGGGCTCCCATTAGGGAATTGGATATTATCAGGCACACTGAGTGGGCAGGCTCACTGCCAGCAGGCTGACGTGCCCCGCAGGTGTGCCCTTACGTCGCCGGATTCCCGGAGACTTGGGGTCACTAAAGACCGGCAGAGCGAGCACGCAGAGGGCCAGCTCCAGACTCCCCGCCCAGGACCTTGCCGGGTGCTGCTGACCACCCATTCTTCAGTGACACTGGAGGGAAGAAAGCTGTGCATTCCTCGCACTCGAGTTAGGAGAGTCCACGGGTTTCCTACAGCCTGTAGGCAAGGAGGACCTCGCAGGGAGCACCGCTTGGCAAGCCAGCCCCCGGCAGACCTGAGCTGCTCATCAGGAGAGCCGGTCTGAGGAAACCCGTGCCTACAACAAGCTTGGTTCCGACCAATCTCGCCGAAGGCCCCAGGTAAAACAGAGTCCCCGCACTACCAACCAAAGTACACAAATCTCGGTCATGCAGAATGGCAGGCAGAGAGCTTCCATTCCTCTAACTCTAGTCCTCACCCCATCTCAGCAGGAAGTAACCGGAGCAGTCATCATCCCCATTCCCTCAAGGATGGGGAAGGATCAAAGGACAGTGGGGACTAGAACCCATAACCAAAGGGATAGGGGGACTGATCACAGCTGCAGACGAGGAAGCTCAGCTGCAACTTTTTAACCCAGACCTTTCTCATTTGCCTTCAAATTTCCCTGACTCTCCTCCTCGGGGAGAGGTGGATTTGAGGCTTGCCCTCCCATCTCCCCATTTGGCTCCCTCTCGAAACTTCTCCTGGCTGCGTAGGCCGTGTCTCAGTGATTGTCTTTGCTAGGCATCAGGCAGATGAGCTTGAGTTCAGCTACAGTAACACAAGATATTTGTTCGCCCATTTATTGAATCACTTTTACTGAGCATCTACTCTGTGCCAGGCACTGTTGTAGGCACTGGAAATCAAGCCCTGGGATAAGACCGACAACAGCCCTGCTTGCCCAGAGCTCACATCCAGTGACAGCTGACCATCAGTAAGCAGCTAAACAATACGCATATGTGAGTAAGTGCTCTGAGTGCATTGGAACTGGACAGTGTGGTAGCAGGTGATTCTCTCCACATGTGGCCAGTGGAGGGGCTCAGGACAGTAAAGGGTGTCAGCCAGTCGTGGCCAAAGGCAGAGATCCGTGGAAGACCAAGAATCCACCTTCTTTCCGTCCTCTCCTCCCTTAGCCATGGTCTGGCCAGATGTCCCTCAGAGTGTGCACCCCCATGGCCCCTAATGTAATGTGTTTGGTTTCCAGGAGAGCCGCACCCTCGGCTGAATTTTCAGTGGACAGGACGCGCCACTTGATGTCCTTCCTGACCATGATGGGCCCCAGCCCCGACTGGAACGTGGGCCTGTCTGCAGAGGATCTGTGCACCAAAGAGTGCGGCTGGGTCCAGAAGGTGGTGCAGGACCTGATCCCCTGGGACGCTGGCACTGACAGCGGGGTGACCTATGAGGTGGGTGAGCACCCGCAGTGGTGACGGGACGACCGTTCCTGGGTGCTTGCTCTCTGGTCCCGCGCTGGTGGGCCTGGACGTAAATGACGTAGATGAACGCACGGTGTGGTCGGGCAGGTCAGCATCATCTCCCTCTCACAGACCACATACAGTGTGACCCACACAGCTGGCCACGAGGCCAGGGAGGAGAGGGAACCTGCTAAAGGGCAGTTCCTAGGTAAGCCAGGGAACAGCAGGAAACAGGGGGGGAAGCACAGAGCAAGAGAAGGGGTGAGAATGGGGAACAGAAGTTGATGTCCGTACTTTAGACTGGGCCAGATTCTGGAGGTTTCCAGACAGCCCGCCAGGTTAAGGAGTTTGGATTCTGTCCTGAACGTTAAAATTTTTCAGCTGTGGTCAGCACACCAACTGCATGGAAATGTGAAGCCATTAGAAAACCAGCGGCAGGGCCGTCTAGAACAGACCCTGGTAAACTATGGTTTGTGGGCCAAATTGGGACTACCACCTGATCTGTAAATAAGGTGGTCAAACTCAGCCACCCCCGAGTACATGTTGTGGGGGGCTGCTCTCTCACGACAACAGCTAAGTGGAGTTGTAGCCGACACAGGATGGCCCACAAAGCCTTGAAATATTTACCATCTGACCCTCTACAGACTCGTTTGCCAACACGTGGTCTAATAGGAAGAGCTCTGGATTCAGGCCAGCCTGGTTCAGCTGTCTCCCGGCTGGAATGACCTCTCTGAAACCTTTTCTTCATCAGGATGGAATCCTGCGTACCTGGGAGAGTCTGAAAGTATAGGTCCCCGATTTCCTTGCACGATGCACAGGGTGGATAGAATTGCATAAACATCCATAGTAGTTATAGCTGTTGTGAAATCCCTATCATGGCTTTTGTTGATCCTATTACAATCAAATTGCTGTTGTGATTTTTAACCACTTTGTTTCCCACACTCTGTATCTGTGTTTCTCCCACCCCACCCCCACCCCCACAGTCACCCAACAAGCCCACAATTCCCCAGGAGAAAATCCGGCCCCTGACCAGTCTGGACCATCCTCAGAGTCCTTTTTACGATCCAGAGGGCGGGTCTATCACTCAAGTGGCCAGAGTTGTCATCGAGAGAATCGCCCGGAAGGTAATGGGGTAGAGCTCACCCTGGCACGGACCCTTCCCAACAGGAGTGTAAGCAGACTGTACCCCTTTCTGCTCTAGAATCATAGGGTCCCTTGCATATTCCAGAATCTAGAACTCCTGGACTTCCCAAGCTTTCTAAGCATGCAAATTATTCATAAGCTATAAATGAGCAAAATAAACATAAGGGAAAGGTTCTGTGCTCTCCTGAATGATGCGATCCAGAAAAACCGGTTTCATTGTGAGTTCCACAGTTGATTATTAATGTCTGCCATGGGTCAGGCACTAGGAAGCTGTGGCTTTCTTGCCATTTCTTTCGGTCCGATTGTAAATGTTGGCTCAAAACTCCACCATGGCCTGGGATTTGTACACGGGGCGGGCATCCAATTTTTATGTCCTTCCTCTGTCCCCTACGCATGCCATTCTTTAATGTGAGCCCTCCAAGCAAAATGTCCTTTTGCAGGGGGAACAATGCAATATCGTGCCTGACAATGTCGACGATATTGTAGCAGATCTGGCTCCAGAAGAGAAAGATGAAGGTATGTAGTTGTTCTTCGTTGCAGGTAGCAACATAAACTGGCCATACCTTTTGGGAAAGCAGTTTTCTAACAGGTTTGAAGAGCTGCAAAAACCTCATGTCCTTTGACTTGGTAACCCATCTTTGAGGACTTCTGCATGGAAGATCATCCAAAATAAGGCCAGGACTAGGCACAGAGTATAAGGGAGTTGGTGTAAGTGGGCTATCGGAATATGTGTTCACTGGTATCGGGCCTTTGGGTGGGTGTCACAGTATCCCCAGCGCGCTCTGCTTTGTCACACTGTCCTGTGAGGCATGGACACAACCACTTCCCTAGCGAGGAAGGGGAGGCCCAGATGCTACCGTCAGGAGGGAAGCGCAGAGCCTAGGCTTGAGCCCGTGTCCTCATGGGATCTGGAGCCACACGACCGGGGTCCTCCTGTGGCCTTGGGCAAGAAGCTCCCATCCCACCACGGGGTCCTAGTGTAAAATGGGGATGATCACCAAACCTGCCTCACTGAGAGTTGTTGTAAGAATCAAATGGGCTAAAACATGTAAGGTTCTCGGAATGCTGTTGGCGTGTAGTAAGTTCACTCCATGAACACCGGCTGCCCTTACGTGACCCCTGTTATAGGGTCATCGGGAAGATGGGACTAGAAATGCTCTTCACGTGTTGAGGGGAAGGGATAGTAAGAGATCTTCCCTGTTGTTTAGATATTGTTGCAATGATTATAATTTTTAAAGGCAAGTGAGTAGCTGCTTCCACCCCAAGAGTACCCAGGTTTGCTGAGGCAGGTCAAGCGGCAGGGATCTTATCTGCAAATGAGCTTGTGTGTGGGGAGAGGGCCAGCCCCAGTGTCCACAGGCTCCCAGGGAAAACCTGTCACGTACTCGTTCCAGATGACACCCCTGAAACCTGCATCTACTCCAACTGGTCCCCGTGGTCCGCCTGCAGCTCCTCCACCTGTGACAAAGGCAAGAGGATGCGGCAGCGCATGCTGAAGGCACAGCTGGACCTCAGTGTCCCCTGCCCTGACACCCAGGACTTCCAGCCCTGCATGGGCCCGGGCTGCAGCGATGAAGGTGAGCGCACAGCCCAGGGGCACAAGTGGCTGGCAGAGGCCGAGGAAGGGAGGTGCTACCTGGCTCTGCTGGCCCCTCGTACCTGGTCAGTGTCCCTAGGAGGGCACCAGGACCCTGACCATAGTGGCCGGTGGGGACCACTAGGGAAGAACCCCATCTCCAACAATGTCCTAAGACATCAAAAGAATTCTTGATTATCTACCCAACTCCCTCCAGCCATGGAATCAATGACACACCAGTCACTAAAAAGCTAGCAAACATCTTATGACAATCACAACTCTAACAAGCAGCCTGCTTCTGGGCCTTCACTCCAGTCTCTTCTGAAGGAACAGAACAAGGTAGCCAACACTGAATCTAGATCCATTGCCCTAATTCTGTGTCTTTCATGGACCTTCATGTCTCCCTTCTGCCCGAGTTAGAGCACCTGCTTTCCGTCTCAGGACGCTGGGCTGAATCCAAGAGTTCTGTCTCTCTGAAAACTGCTCAAAAATCAGGCTTGAGCTAGGAGCTTGCACCACCTCGGTGGTGATGGCCCAAGCTTCAGAATGGCACTGGGCTGCCTGCCGGGCAGAGGTCGGCCACCTACTTTCCAGGGCACACCCACGCTCCCCACCTGGACAGATCTGGACTCTCTCTGTACTTTGATCTTAACTCTCTCAGAGGTGCCGTGAGGCAACAGGAAAGGACACAGAATTTGGGCTGGTTTATGGCAGGAAGAAGACCACTTCCAAGCCGAGGATAATTGAAGGAAGCTTCTCGCACTGCAGGTCATTCACCCTCTGGCTCTTCCTGGGGACAGTCTTAGATACCCCTCCCGGCTGGACACCCACAGTGGCTTATTGTCGTTTGTGTCTTTGGCAAGGCCCTTCAGAGGGGAGCCAACCCTTCCATCTCCATGTAGTCTAGATATTAATCCCTTATCAGATACAGGATTTGCAAATATTTTCTCTCATTCTTGGAGTTATCTGTTCACTCTTGACAGTGTCCTTCTGTGCAAGTTCTAAATTTTCATGAAATCTGGTTTGGCTCTTTGGTTGCCTGTGCCTTGGCTGTCCTGTCCAAAAAATCATTGCTAAATTCAGTGTCATGAAGGTTTTGCCCTGTGTTTTCTCCTAAGAGATTTATGGTGTTAGCTCTGTTTAGGTCTTTGATCCATTTCAAGGTAATTTTTGAACATGATCTTAGGTAAAAGTCTAACCTCATTCTTTCATATATGGATATTCAAATTTCCCAGCACAATCATCTATTGAAGGGACTGTCCTTTCTCCATTGAATGGTCTTGGCACCCTTGTCAAATTATTTGCCCGTTGATGTGAGACTTTGTTTCTAGGCTCGCTCTCTATTCTAGTCCATTGGTCTAGATGTCCGTTCTTGTGCCAATACCACCCAGTTTTGATTCCTGTAGCTTTGTTAAGTAAGTTTTGAAATCAGGAAGAGTGT
The DNA here is from genome assembly GCF_029215605.1 of Mirounga angustirostris. NCBI lineage: Eukaryota > Metazoa > Chordata > Mammalia > Carnivora > Phocidae > Mirounga > Mirounga angustirostris. The sequence continues at coordinate 42,302,090 of NW_026991721.1, read as the reverse complement.
GGCCTGTCTGTACATACTCAGGTGGGTGGGGACCGTATTCTGCCTTCCTGGGGTAATGTCTTTCTTATCAGGTCCTGGAAAGCCTGAAGTGGAGCTTTCAAGCCCTACCCCTATTATTACACTGGAACATAATGTTCTTGTTCGGTAGTGTATGTTGCCTTTAATTAGCCTTGTCTTTGGGTCTAACGTGTGGGTTCCAGCAGGGATTTCTTACACATACCACCAGCACTGTCCATAGGTTAAATAACCCTGCGGAGGCAACACACATGTGCAAATGACAGCCACGGACATATGCAGGCTGGACTCACACTCGATCCTTTCTAGCTTCACTTTCCAATACACGTATATGCACACTCTATACAAGGGTGTTTGCATAAGCTTTCCCTTCACCTTAAATGCAGATATCCTTTGCCCACCAAAAGTACACTCAGATGTGCCCTTTTGTGTGAAATCTTCCCCCAAACTCCCAAGGAGAGAGTTTTTTCCCTCCTCTATGCTTAATTCCCTGGGCTTACCTTTGTTACATACTTTTGATACCTGGAATTATTGTGCCCATCTCTTTCTAAAGTAGAGCAAGATCCAGATCTTACACATCTTTTTAACTTCAGAGCATACCATGAAGCATTCAAAGCATTTAGTAGATCTTTATTGATACGAATAAATGGATAGCTAGAAGACTTTATTGCCCTCTTAAAGAACTAAGCAGGCAGACACACACCCCCTGTGTTTCCACCAGGAGTAGCACCCCTACCACTACTTGGAAACAGGACTACCAAGCCATGCTGAGAGCTTTATCTTTTCCAACAACCTCCAGAGTGTCTCCTATATGATCATGGCCTTTGCTAGCACCTAGTGATAGGAGCAAAGCCATATACAGCCCAAGGTATCAACAGAGAAGGCTGGTTATACGGCCTTCCTCATTCTTCCACTATGTCCCCTCCTCTAGCGCACACAGACATTCCCTCCCCACCCCACCATCTGCTCCCCATTGTAGCCAACCTCAGTAGCACAATGAGAGGGCTGGGGTCACTGGTCACTGAGTATAATCTGCTGTTTGGGTATAAATCCATCCTGTGTCCATCCTCAGGTCCCTATGTCCGAAGGCCAGTCAGTCTTCACCCTCAGGAACCAAATTCTCATAAATTTTTCTAGACTGGGAACTGGCATCTTTAGACAAGAACTATAAAATCTCTGGTTCCTCTGGGCAAAAGAGCTTATCCTGTATCTCAGAATACATATATAGTATCTTTCCAGCACTGCCCAGAAGTTTCTGTGATGGGAAAGTTCTGTATCTGTACTGTCCAAAATGGTAGCCACTAATCACACATGGCTACGGTGTACTTAAAATGTAGTTAGTGACTAAGGAAGTGTATTTTTCATTTTATTTAATGGTCTTAGATATAGGATACATCCTAGACCATATAGATGTATAACGTTAGATTATGATTTATCCTAAGTTTTACTTTATGTATAAATAAAACATTCTACCCATCCAAGCAGCTTTCAAATGCAATGTCATGGAATAAGGCCTAATCCTGAGTGCCCCATGCACCTGGAAAACAGGCACGTCCTCTTCAAGAACAATTCCTGGTTTCAAGATGTCTACCTTTTAACTTCCCATCCATCAACTGCCTAACTCCCCTTGAATGCTACCCAGTTTTGTTTTTTTAGGTTTAATTCCAGGATATTTAACCTACAGTCCTAGATTAGTTTCAGGTGTACAATATAGTGATTCAGTAATTCTGTACATTACTCAGTGCTCATCGTGGGAACTGTACTCTTAGTCCCCTTCACCTGTTTCACCCATCCCCCTCTCCTCTGGTGACCATCAGTTTCTCTACAGTTAAGAGATAAACCAAGTAAGACTTTTTTTCGTTTTTGTTTCTGAAATTCCACATTAAGTGAAATTCTCTGGGATTTGTCTTATTTTGCTTAGCATTATATTCCCTAGCTCCATCCATGTTTTTGGAACTGGCAAGGTTTCATTCTGTCTTATGGCTGAATAATATTCCATTACATATATATATGCCCCATCTTCTTTATCCATTCACCAAGTGATGGACACGTGGGTTGCTTCCATAATTTGACTATTGTAAATAATGCTACAATACATAGAGGAGTGCATATATCCTTTCCAAATTAGTGGGTTTTTATTTGGGTAAATACCCAGTAGTGTGATTACTGGATCATACAATAGTTCTAGTTCAGGAGCCTCCATCCTGTTTTCCAGAATGGCTGCAGCAGTTTGCATTCCCACCAACAGTGCACAAGGGTTCCCTTTTCCTCCACATCCTTGCCAACACTTGTTTCTTGTGTTTTTTATTTTAGCCATTCTGACAGGTGTGAGGTTAATAGCTCGTAGTTTTGATTTGCATTTTCCTAATGAGTGATGTTGAACACCTTTTCATGGGTCTGTTGGCCACCTGGAAGTTTTCTTTGGAGAAGTGTCTGTGCATGTCTCCTGCCCATTTGTTAGATTATTTGGGGGGTGTTGTTTTATAAGTTTTTATATATTTTGGATACTAACCTTTTATCACAGAGGTCATTTGCAAATATTTTTTCCCATTTGCCTTTTTGTTTTGTTTCCCTTGCTGTGCAGAAGCTTCTATTTTGATGTAGTCCCAATAGTTTATTTTTGCTCTTAATTCTTGCCTCAGGAGACCTATCTAGAAAAATGTTGCTACAGTGATTATCAGAAATTACTGCCTGTCCTCTCTTTTTGGATTTTTATGGTTTCAGGTGTCACATTTAGGTCCCTAATCCGTTTCGAGTGTTTGTGTATGGTGTAAGAAAAGGGTCCAGTTCCATTCTTTTGCAGGTAGCTGTTCAGTTTCCCAACACCATTTGTTGAAGAAACTATCTTTTTCCCCTTCAAAACCATGTACTAGCACAAAAACAGACCTATAGGTCAGTGGAACAGAGCAGAAAACCCAGAAACATTATATGGTGACTTAATCTTGGACAAGAGGCAAGAATAGGCAATGGGAAAGCCAGCCCGTTCCTTTTCGATCCCTGCACTGGGGAGCTGGGCGCACAGGCCACAGCATCAGCTTGTGTGTTGCAGACGGCTCCACCTGCACCATGTCCGAGTGGATCACCTGGTCACCCTGCAGCATCTCCTGTGGCATGGGCATGCGGTCCCGGGAGAGGTATGTGAAGCAGTTCCCGGAGGATGGCTCTGTGTGCACGCTGCCCACCGAGGAGACGGAGAAGTGCACAGTCAACGAGGAGTGCTGTGAGTAGGGGTGCCCAGCAAGTGCAGGGGGCGGGGGCGCCGAGGCCGTAGACTTGATTCCAACAGGGCTGGCCTTCCAGCTCCCAGCAGCTGCCTGGTGACCGAGTGGGGTGAGTGGGATGAGTGCAGCGCCACCTGCGGGATGGGCATGAAGAAGCGGCACCGCATGGTCAAGATGAGCCCGGCGGACGGCTCCATGTGCAAGGCCGAGACATCCCAGGCAGAGAAGTGCATGATGCCCGAGTGTCGTGAGTGCGCGTGGGGCAGGGGATGGGGGCGGTATGGAGGATCCCAGCACCCTTCCTATCCCCCAGCAGCAAGGCCAGAGGCTGAGCGGGTGCTGGGAGGAAATATGGCACACTGTCCTTGCAAGATAAGGGCCACCAAGCAGACCGAGAGAGGGGCCTCCCTTGAGGGACCTTCTGAGCAGTGCTGAGATAGCAAACTGCTGGCCTCTGGAAAGCATTTACCTGCAGCTGTGTTTTATAGGACCCCAGAGTTTCTTGGTTGTCGGGGTGGAGGGAGGGGTTGTATAGTAACATTCAGGCAGGACATCCAGTCCACAGGTCATAGGTCCCCACTCTTGTTCTGCATGGGACTTGCCTGGCCTCATAACGCATTACAACCCCAGCTCTATGCACAAATGTACACAGGCCCACACACCAGTATACAAGCATACATATGCACACAAGTACATGAACATTCTAGGATTTCACCAAATGTCCAAAACTATATTGCACAGTTCTTGGGCAGTGGGTGGTGTTTCAGGTGGGGACTTGGGTATTCATATTACTGAGTTAATCTGATGTCCTGAGCCCCAGGGGAGATGCAGGAGAGTGACAAGAGCAGTACTCTGCTGAGCCAGTTCTTGCTCCGTGGGGTCCCTTGGGTTTTCTGAAGCCATCGGTCCATTTCACTTGACTCCAGGGGCCAGAGTTGGGGACAGGGGGTAGGGGGGAACAAGGAGAGCAGAGAGAGTAAAAGGAGCCTGTTCTCAGAGGCAAACCTGGCTCTTGGCCTAGATACCATCCCCTGCTTGCTGTCCTCATGGTCTGAGTGGAGTGACTGCAGTGTGACCTGTGGGAAGGGCATGCGGACCCGCCAGCGGATGCTCAAGTCTCTGGCCGAACTCGGGGACTGTAATGAGGAGCTGGAGCAGGTGGAAAAGTGCATGCTGCCTGAATGCCGTAAGTCCTGGGGCTCCTGGTGCCCCCCCCACCACCCCCATTCCCCTATTACCCAGTACTGGGTGTGGGTCCTACTGCCACGTCCTGTAGTAGAGCTCTCTGCTGGGGAGAAAGCGCATGGGCTCTGGATCTCGGTGTTAGCAAAACTACTGAACTCTCAATCTCCTCAGTAGCAAGAGGGGATCCCACTATCAGCTACAAAACACCCCAACTACACGTTGCTATGAAGTCCAAAGAGGAGACCAGAATGGAAAACACTTAGCACAGGCTCAAGACGCCTTATCACATAGGGCTTGCCCTCCCCACAACTGTCTGATCCATGGGTTTTCCTTGCTTTTTACTTCTATTCCTTCTCCCTGGGACCGTTTACCCCTGAGATTAAATCCGTGACTGCTGTACATTTGCATTTGCAGCCTTGTTAAGACAAGCCATGAAAGGCTCAATGCCTGACCCCAACTCCCCCCACCCACCCGACCCCACCCCTGTGATGAGCTGTATTTTGCAGGCACTAACCTCCAAGGAGAGCGAGCCCATTTTTCTGGCTAGTCTTCCAAGCGAGCTTCCCTTTTAGGAGGTAGAAAGTCAGACTCGCTTGCTAGGACCTGTTTTCCAGCTTCCTCTGAAACGCACTTGGTCTTTGGTGCTCCCTCTTCCTTGCTATTACTCAGGCTGCCTCCCTGGGTTCAAATCCCAGTTTTGTCCCTTACAGGCTGCACAACTTTCAGCGGATGACTTAGCATCCCTGTCCCTCATCTGCAAAACAGCAGGACACACTTCCTAGGTTGCTCTGTGGATTAAACCACGTAATTGGCACAAAGTGTCAAGCACTAGCCCTGACAAGCATAGGCCTCACTTGATGTTCCACATTACAGTTCCTGAGCGGGTCCAGGCGGACTCAAGTCATGTGTGGAGAACACCCAGACTATCAAACTGGGCCTGAGGCTCTTAAGAACTAAGATCGACCCTGTGTGCAACCCAGCTCACCAGAGTTGGGGCTCCAGAACTTCTGACCAAGACAGCTACCCATGTAAACATACATTCACAGGGTTCATTGAATGGAGAAGAAAAGATGAACATTTGCTGTGCACCAGAAACTGGGCTGGACGCATTATTTCACCTAATCCTCACAACCTAATACGAATAATACCATTATCCCCATTTTACAGATAAAAAAGCTACCTGAGCTCACAGGGAGAAAGGCCCAAAACTACTGACCAAAATGAGTTCTTCCTAGATCCAGCCCGGATCTACACTCTGCAAAGCCAGTTAAGAGTCCAGAATTCTTTGCCTCCTTAGGTCACATCCTGAGAATCAGACTGTTGGGTTATTTCCCCTCTACATTTGTGAGATGCTGGCTTAGTAACAAGAATTTGCTGGATCCTGTAACCCTGATAAGCCATAAGACACCACTTGTTCTCACCCTTCTTCTCTACTGAATTTCCCATTTCTGGCTCCTATGTTTTTTGCACAAACAGCCACATATCGGACCCAGGAGGATGTTGAACAAGAGAAGCTATGGGGTCTTACTGCAGAAGTCACAATGGCCTTGGGTACTGGTCTACTGGGGTCAGCTGTGAAAGCACCAGTGAGCTGTGCCTTCCCTGAGAAAATCCAAGTCCTTGGGACTGTGGAAGGGTATTCTATGCCACCAGAGGCTGATTTGACATATTGTAGCTACAGGGCAGGGCAAGAGGCTCTGAACATATCTTCCAAGTTTCCTCCAAAGCATTTTGTCATGTGGGCATAGAATGTGGATGAAGACCTGGGCACCAATCCTGCCCCTACAGCTCACCAACCATGCGGGCTGGATGAAGTCCATCTGCCTGTAGGAGCCTCAGTTTCTTCTGTAAAATGGGATAACAGCACCTTCTTTGCATTTCTCGCAGGCTTGGGTTGAGATGCTCAAAGTAAAATGTAAGGGGCCATATGCTATCTCAGACAGGAATGATCTACACTCATGCCCATCTGTGTCTCGCCAGCCGTTGACTGTGAGCTCACCGAGTGGTCCCAATGGTCAGCGTGTAACAAGTCCTGCGGGAAAGGCCACATGATTCGAACCCGGATGATCGAAATGGAGCCTCAGTTTGGAGGTGCACCCTGCCCAGAGACTGTGCAGCGGAAAAAGTGCCGCATCCGGAAATGCCTGAAAAATCCATCCATCCAGAAGCTGCGTTGGAGGGAGGCCCGAGAGAGCCGGAGGAGTGAGCAGTTGCGGGAAGAGTCTGATGGCGAGCAGTTCCCAGGTATTGCTCCTAAACTGGAGGCTGGAGTGCAGGGCAATGTCAAAGCAGGGGAAGTGAGAGTGGGTCCTGAAGAACTGATAGGGGTTTGCATCCCAGGCAGCAGGAACAGTACTTGCAAAAGCAGAGAAGTGCCCAAGAGCATGAGATGGTCAATGAAACAGAGGCAGATGGAGTAGAGCCCAAGAGAAGAGGCAGGAAACCAGGCGGGGGGGGGGGGGGGGGGGGGGGGGGGGGCGTGCGCGCGTGGAGACCAGACCATAAAAAGTCCAGTGGCCTGCTGAGGATTTGAGACTTCATTGTGCAGGCCGCTCTAAGCAAGACGGACTTTAACAGACCTGTGTTGAGTGGTTTGGAGGTGGCAAAAACAGAGGTACAAAGGCCAATTTGGTTGGTAGCCCAGGAAAATCTGTGTTCCCTACTCCAGCATTTTAAAGAAAAGACTGGGGCTTCGCTGTTGAATAAACTGGTCCAGAGGCAAGGACTGCACGCTCATTGGCAAACGGATGAAATAAGTTGGAAAGATTCATGGTTCAGTCCTGGGTACAGACTGATCATCGCGATGGTGTTTAGATTCTGTGGAGTGGGTGAGGAAGATACCATGTAAAAATGAACGTTAATGGGTATGCTGAGTTTCTATTTTAAAAGGCACAGCTCGGGGCGCCTGGGTGGCTCAGTCGTTAAGCGTCTGCCTTCAGCTCAGGTCATGGTCCCAGGGTCCTGGGATCGAGCCCTACATCAGGCTCCCTGCTCGGCGGGAAGCCTGCTTGTGGTCCCTCTCTGTGCGTCTCTGTCAAATAAATAAAATCTTTAAAAAAAAAAAAAAAGGCACAGCTCAAGTTACCCCTTTTTCTCAAGACATTTCACTTCCACCTAGGAAATGCTCCTGATAGTTCAGGAGCAGTGCACATATCAAAGTGTTGTCTGTTGGACATTAGCCACTCAACAAATGTTAAGCCCAACTATGTGCCAGGCAGGCACTGTGCCATGGTCTTCTCCAGGAAACTTAGCATAGTACTGGATGGATAATCATAAACGTGCTTGGTTGTACAAGAGTAACCTAGAGGGCCATGGAAACTTTTTTTTTTTAAGATCTAACCTCTGGGAGTCAGGGAAGGTGTTTTTGTTTCAGCAAGAGTGCGAGAGACACACACGAGCAAGCGGGAAGGCAGGGGTGCAGCTCGGTGGGAGAGCAGCTCAAGCAGACTTTCCGCTGAGCAGAGCCCGATACAGGGCTCAGTCTCATGACCCTGAGATCATGACCTGAGCCAAAATCGAGTCAGACACTTAACTTCCCTGGGGCGCTTGGGTAGCTCAGTCGGTTTTCTTTAAGGCAGGCATATTTATCTGTGTAGGGGAAATAATAAATTATACTTGAGTTTACTTGGCATCTAGGAAGCCAAGTACAGGGGAAACAAAGCATCAGGAGCAAGTGGTTAATTGCATCCACAAGCCACCCCAGAAAAACCACTACTATGATTCTGCGGGTCAGTGACTTGGGCTGGCTCAGCTGGACCCATGAAGCTCCTATCAGCTGGAAGGTCTAGACCAGCCTCACCTGCAACTGGGGCCTCCAAAGGGCTGCCCGGAGCCTCTCTCCACGTGGCCTCTCTCCAGCATTCTAGCCAGGCTTGTTTACATGGTGGTGGAAGTGTTCCCAGCAGTTTTCAAGTCCTATTTGCTCATGTCCATGGGCCAAAGCAAATCCTATAGCCCAGCCCCGACTCTAGAGGTGGAGATGTGGACTCCTGCCCCTTGATGGGAAACACTGCAAAGCATTTACGGTCATTTCTGGGAGTCTGTCACAGAGGGGCTGACAGTCTCTCATAAGGACTCTAACCATTGTTTAACTCAACCCATCATTTCACTCAAGAGCAGGGAAGCCCAGACCCCTCAATTTGACAGGTGTGTACTGGAGTTGAGCATTTGGCATGGTCTCCCAATTTCTGCTACCCTAACTGGGCTTTCCCATGCTTCCAGGCTGCAGGATGCGCCCGTGGACAGCCTGGTCGGAGTGCACCAAACTGTGTGGCGGCGGGATCCAGGAACGCTACATGACTGTCAAGAAGAGGTTCAAAAGCTCCCAGTTTAGCAGCTGCAAGGACAAGAAGGAGATCAGAGCGTGCAATGTGCACCCTTGTTAGCCAGGGTATAAGTGGTCCAGGGCTGCACCCTAGATTTGCACAGTCACCAATGGCTGGAGTGTCTGTTTGCTTGTTGTTTAAGGCAATTTAAATCGTATCCACTAGTCTTCATTTCTGCAGTCTGGTTTGCCCAGTAGTCTTGTGGAGGCCGGGGACCTCCTTTCTGTCCACAGCTTGGTAGGCACAGGCTGCGTGGGGCTCCCTCCTCCCCTGCTGGCCCTCCTCCAGCACAGAAGACGTGTCAGCCCCCCGTCCTCAACGGAAGTGTGTCCCTCTGGAGCATCCACCAGGGCAGCACACACAGGCCTGGCCTCCTCCACAGGGAGAGGCAGCTGGGGCGGGAAGGGACTCCCATGCCTCAGCCTCGGGGTACAGCAGGGAGGAGACCATCCTGCTCCGATGGAGAGCGCAGATTCCTCTCCTCCTTGCCTTCGGCCTGCTTGCTCATGTAGAAACCTCCTGTTTGCCCATGTCCTTTCATTTAGTGGAACTTTAGGTCCTTTGTTGAGTCTCCGCGTGGGGAAAACAGAGCTGGTAGACGTGAAGAGCACTGAGAGAGGATGGCTTTTCTTTCAGAAATTCTGAAGTTCTGAATACATTTCAGATCCTCCCCTCCCAATAGTGGTGGCCAAAGCCCCGAGAAAGGAAATGATGGCCGCTTTACTGGGATGTAAGGTCGCCGGTTCTTACACCTGAGCTAAAAGGCACTAAGTCTAGAAAGTATTTTTCCCTGGCTTTTTTTTTTGTGTGTGGCCACAATTCTCCTGGGAAGCCAGCCTTATAAACCTTCTGACCTCCCATACTTACTAGAACCAAGGCCAAGGCAGCAAAACTGGCCTCTCTAGCAGCCCCAAGCCTGCACTTTTAAAATCTTCTGACACATATCTAGACTTTTAAGTTTTCAAACCAGTTCTACCAAGAAAACATCGTTTAGTTATATGTCTGCCCACATCCCACCAAGCCACTGTTTGAACAAAAATACTATCTATACTTTAAAGGGTTTTTTTTTTTTTAAATCATAAAGTTTTTTTATACGTAGAGAGAAAAATGTTTCAGAGACCAAGCAAAACAGATTGAGGGAGAAAGGAATATTACAGAATCGGGCCGAGTAGGAAAATCGGGGGGAAAGCCAAACTTTACCTGGGCTCTCCACACCAGGGCTCTGGTCCTCCAACACACGTGTGGGCAAGGCCATGGTTTTCCATCCCCTTCGAAGCACTCGAAAGCATCAAATTCAGGGATTCTGACTACCAAGAATTTGTGTAAGAAGACATTTTACTGAACTGAGTACAGCAGCAGTTTTTACTCCTTCATTTATTGTTAAAACTGTTTCATTTCTGTTGCAGGTTTTCATTATGCTTAATCCAAATATGTATCATGGATGAGATGTACACAATGTTTCTGAATACACTACTTTTAAGAATTTGCATTCAGCACATCAGAATATTTCCAAACACAACATATATATGATATAGCCCTGAATCTTCAATAAAAAACTCATTTGGGTCTGTCTTCTGTGTTTTTAAACTAATTAAAAGTGTTCAGAAGACTGGGCCCTTTCCAGTGATCCACCTGAATCACATTCAGCAAAAGATATGGTCTTTGCTCCCTCATTTGAGAGGGACATTACCACATCCCTGAGTCTTCTGGAACTTTGAGTTGTTTCCAGTATTATTTTTGTAATCCTTAAAAAAGAATTGCTACCTTGCCCCACAAAGGAGCATAATATAAAGAAGTTAAGAGGTTTAACTAGGACAGAAAATCTTGATATAGAATCTGCCCACTTGTGCAACACTGTTCTTGGCCATCTAGAGGCATACTTATTTTCAACCCATGAAAATCAAAGTCCCTCAAGTCAGTAATTCCTAAGTCTAAGGACAAGCCACCATGGTGTCTCATGTTCTTATCAGGTCTCTATGGGATACATTTTAAATCCTAATTGCAGAGACTTAAAACCAGTAACTGGTTAATGGCTGAGAATGGGTAACCTGTTTCTTATTACATAAGTATGATTTCTTTTGCAAGGAGGAATTTATAAGAAGCATCAAATCTCTTTCTTACCAAAGTCTTGGGTTAGGTAGTTTATAGTTTCCCTGGCTAACCAATCCTTTTGGAAATACTTTACTACAAAAATGAAATTTGTTTCAACTTCCACTTAAGATAATAAAGAGATCATAAGACATCCAGTAAGAACTGCCACATAAAGAGGAGCTAAACTGTACATATTTTTATCAATGTCAAACCAGTTGTAACCCAATTTATATCCACATTTTAAGAGGACAGTGAGTTCAGAGATCTATTACAGAAGACAGACAATGGGTCACTCACCTGCCACCTTCCTTACCACTGCATTAATTGAAGGAAATCTTGTTGTAGCAAAAGAGAATAAAGCCTGGGCTTCTTCAGACCCAGAACTGAAAAAAAAGATTTCGTGCTGTGCTTATAAACTTTGTGTATTAAACATGTCTTAGGCATATTCAGAAGTCTGTATACTTCTTATGGGAAGTAAGAGTACATTATACATTCTCACAGGACTACAATTCTCCAGAAACTTAGTCCAGGTCAAATCCGTGGCTAAAATGTCAATATACAATAATTCTTTGTATCAAATGATCTCTGTGACCTAACAAACAGCCCACATGTTTCAGGCAACAGACTAAAGGAGCTAAATGTTACAGTGTACCAGGACTGTATGGTGAGTCCCTGCACCCCCCCAGTTAAGTATTTACACCCTAAAGAAATGGACACTACTGTCCAAATAAGAGTAAACATACATGTTTAATCCCTAATTACAACACAGAATCAAGGAAGACACACTCATTCCACTCTTTGGTTATTAGGTGCTATTAATTTTAATAATACAATGATTGATTTTATTCTTCATATTGCCCAAAAGTAGGGAGAATGAGTGAAATAAATTAGTCCCTTTTGGAAAATGAGTGAGATGCTGTAAAACTATAAATAGCAACTGAATGCTAATGAGCACGAAGATAATTCTTCAGTTTAAATCCTCTGAAGTCTGTGAGCAGAAGATCTGTACTAAAATGTCAAATTTAAATAATGGCACCCCTGCTTTAGATCCCTGTGGGTTTGGAAGGTTTTATACACTCAGCGGGGCAGAGAAGCAGAAGTCCTACCATGGCCGAGCACAGGGAACCTGCATTTTCTGGCTCGGGCTCTGACACAGGCGGGCTTACACTAAAGGACTTCTCTGCCCCACCTCCCCAGTTTAGCCAGTTCTCATCCCGAGAACGAGTTGTGACGGCACGCTGACGGAGGAGTCCCTGGATGCCAGTTTCACCTCAGCAGCCCCCCACTTCTTCAGAAACCAGTAAATGCCCACTTTGTGTTGAAGCGGGCCTGACTTGTGTTTCTGGCACCTATAACTGAAAATGTCCTGACAAATAAAATATACATGCATTACTTTTAACCCGGCTCTCATCAGGCCAAAATGCAATTTCAGATTTTTCACTTAACATTTATAATGTTGAACAGAAGATAGCATTCATTAACATTTTCTCATACTGCTCTAAATTCTCATGAAATATGTTCTTAACCACTTCCTGGCTTTAGAACTGACTGGTAATAGTTCTCATATTCGAGGATTTCTCATATTTAATGGTCCTCAGATTTTAACCGTTATGTGTTTGAACAGTTTACTTCAAATAATTTTAAGTATTAGCAGAAGGGACAACGGCAAACATCTTATTCAAGACTATGGACTCCTTTACAAGACCTGACATTTGTAAAAGTAGAGTCTGTATTTTTTTCTGTAAAAATATGAAAGTAGAGTCTGTGTTTTTAGGAGGCAAGCATCTCCTACTGTGCCCTTCCCCTGGAATTCACGAGCCTATCTGGGAAGTGAGAAGGAGCACTGGTGAAAAATACCTCAATCTGCTGCTCCCTTACCCACTACATTAGCACTACGCAGAGACGTGCAGCCTGAGAACGTCCACCAACCGTCACCAGCCTACAACGAGATACAAAAATTGAAAACAAGCGTTCAAAAACTTTTACGGTAATTTGACATTGCCACAATATCCGAGAGTATGATTATTTTTCTAAGAGTTGGGTTTTTTTAATTACATTTAGCAAAAGTATCGTATCGTTCCCCAGCAGCGGGGAGGAACAATTTTCCAGACTGGCCGCTCACCGGAGACAGTGTGAGAAGTGCAGCGCTGTGTGCCATTCTCACTACCCAGGCAGAAAGGGATGCCAGCCTCTGAATGTCTCCAAAGCACCCGTGTCTACATGGCAATACCTACTTCCAGACCTGCATACCTACTTATCTATGATTAAGTACCATGCCCTGGCTCTTCTAACTCCTCTAATAGCCAACCCTATGCAAGCACGGGTAACTGGCCCATCACCCTCTGATTTTGCCACAGAATTTCTCAGAATGGTAGCCCACACTTCCTCCACTTCCTTGCCCTCCAATTACACCACAACCCACTACAATCTGGTTCCCACAACCAGATGACTGACACAAAACTTTCTAAGTCATCAGCAACATCTACGCAATCACTGCTGCCTCTTACTCCTCCCCACCTCTCCCACCCCAATCTTTGTACAGCACTCACAGCTTCTGACCACCCCTTGGCTTCTTTGACAATAGTGTCCTAGTTCTCTCCAGTTTCTGGCTGCTCCTCTTGGCTTTCTGCTGCCTTTTACTGTTTTATCCCCAAATGTTCGTCTTCCCCAAAAGTTTTACCCTTGGATCTTCTCTCAAACTCCTTCTACTTCAATCCACTCCCACCTCTTCAATCACCAGATCAAAATAGATAAATTCCCAACCTGCACTTGCAGTCCTAGCCTCTTCTTTGGAGCTCCAATCCGCATTCCCAAATGCCTCCTGGACTCACCCTGCATGTAACTGCCACAATCACCATGTATTTCTACCACTAGAATTGCCTGTGTGCCTTACTCATTCATCAAATGGTTTTCCTGCACATGCCAGGCACTGCGGGGTAAAGCACTAAACACAGCAGATGTGCTTCTGCCCTCACAGAGCCTACGACACTCAAGTACAGATCAGACAAGACAGACAAAATCATCACAGATGTCCATGTGTCCCTAAGTAAATAGAGGGCAAAGTGGTGCTACAGGGGGCTGGTTGAAGAGGGCTCTTTGAGCAGGAGGCATCTAAAACAAAAGCAAAAGGCTGAAACACCTAACTGGAATAGTCAAGTGAGCCAACAGTCTGGGAAACCCCGGCATGCTATAGGGTGTAAGAAAGTACATCAGCCTGAGTGTGAGAAGCGAGGACAGATCCTGCAAGGGGCTTGCTTTGTACACTATGGGAAGGAATCTGGATACTAGTCCAAGTGCACTGAGGTGATGACAGATTTTAAGCAGCAGTGTAACATTTAATTTATGGGCTAAAAAAGATCCCTTTAGCTGTATTTACAGAACAGCTTTGTGGGGGCAAAATGCACATAAAAAGACTACTTCAAAAGCAATTGCAACAACACAGGTGGCAGAACAAATTGGAAAGAGACAGATTCCATGACTCGAATAACCTCTTACCTGACCACCCTTCCTCAAAGCTGCACTGCTCTTGTCATCCATACCACTAGATTAGATCCAGGCACTCCCTGTTCAGAATCCTTGGCGGCTCCCCATTACATACAGAAGGGCCATCCTATTTTTAAAGCTCTCCACAACCCAAGCCCAGTCTACTTTATCATTATTTTTTCCCACTGCACTTAAAATCCTTTTAGATTAAGGTTCCAGTCCCAGAATACTCCCTGCATTCTGCCAACTCTGTGTCTTTTTCCCCAGCCTTCCTTCCCACCACCTCTCTTCTCCTCTCCTCCCCATCTGAGATCCCACCAATCCACCAAGCTCTGACCAAAGCACCACTTCTAATTAAGAAGCTCCCTCAGATCTTCCACATGGAACAGATAACACCTGCAGGACCAGACAGCTTTGTGAACACTTCTCACTCTGCTTTAACTACATCCCTGGTATTTGTCTTCTCACTCATAGTCTTCCTCCACTAGATAACCAAAGTTTGTAGGAAGGAAACACTCCCCGTTTATCCATTTCCCAGAACACCTAATGAAGTCCTGCAGAAAGACATCTGTTCAAATTACAATACCTTTTTCTAAAAGGCTCCTTGACACTTTATATGCAGTTACTCATTAAATACTCTTATGTGGTCAAGTGATATTGAAAGTAACCACTTTATCATCTTCTCGTCCTATTTATTTGCCAGCTATCTGTTTAATGGGGTCATTTATATACAGGAATGGGAAAAGAAATAAATTAAAACTAGTGGTGATGAAAAGTCAGAAGAGGAACAAGGTAGACCTGATGTATATAGAACCTTGTTATAGCAAATTTTAAAAGTTAAATGATAAAGGGACCTATTTATATGATAAAACTTTGAAGGCCCAAATTTAGAGACATCAATGTAAGATGTATATCAACAAGGCATAACGTCCAACCTTGAAATACTATAAATCCCTAAACAAATATTACAGAGACAAAATTCCTAGGACAGAAATTCATGACTCTCAGTTCAGGAAATACTGTTCGAAAGAACTTTCACATATATAAAGAGAAGAGATTCTAAAGTTGGGAATGTAATCTCAAATGCTACATGTGCTGTAGAGCAAGACTGGCAAACCATGGCCCACAGATCAAATCCAATCTGCCATCTGTACAGAATAGTTTTTACAATTTTAAATGTATTTTTTTTAATTCAAAAGAAGATTAATATTTCATGACATGAAAATGATATGAAATCAAATTTCAATGTCCCCACATAAAGTTTCATTGGAACAGAGCCACATTCATTCATCTATACACTGTTTATGGCTGCTTTGGTGCTACGACGGCAGAGCTGAGTAGCTGGGACAGAGACCGTTTAACCCACAAAACCCAAGATGATATTTATATTTACCATATGGTCCTTTGCAAAAAAACAATTTCCCAATCCCCCAGCTATAGAGGAAAAAAAAAATGGTCACATAGACAAGGACTATTCATGCCACAAGACTGGCCATTCTTTAAAAAAAAAAGATTTCAAGTCATAAATTCAGAGGGCTACAAGGCACCTCTCATTGTATGATAGATACCACATGGGAGAGACTTCAGGTTCCAATAGAGGAGTAAGTAGCAGGAACCAGATTTACCCTCCTACCCTAGACAACCAGAAAACTGGAGTTAGTATGTGAAACACCTATTTTCAGCCATTATGCACCAGGCAGCATAGGACTACCATCTCTGATGGAAGAGAAACAAAAAGGTAAGCCTTAAGATTGCCCTGACTTTCTGCCTAGAGGCACATTCCAGATTGCAGAAAGGATGGGGGATCCCAAGCAGGGCATAAATGTTTCCCTAAGCTGAAAAGACAGACACTGGAGATCTGTCCCAGACACCGGGAGTCTGAGGCAGCTGAAAGTTGCAGGACAAAGTTCTGGAGGGGAGAGAGCTACACAGAAAAAAAGAACTCCAAAAATATGCATAGGGTCACCAAGTTTTTGCTAGATATTAAGATATACATGTATAGAATGAAACTCCAGAGGCTGGGTAAAGGATAATCCAGGAGCTATGGACAGAATGGTTCCCCAGAGCTCACATGGGCTGGGAATTGTTTGGTTCCCATTAGCCAAACTGGAGAGTCCTCACTGATTACACAGGGCATTCAGTAGAGACACTAAGAGGGCCACACCCTAGTACTAGAGCTAAACCACCCGGCAGGGGCGGCGGGGGGAGATACTTGAGACTGTATAAAGTTTAAAAGCAAGCCTTGAAAGGATTAAACTGAACTACACGTATACTACCAGAAAAAGGGGGAAAAAAAAACCCTTAGATGAAGACCACAAAATCTAGGCACCCAACAAATACACAATGTCCAGCATCCAATCAAAACTTACTATACATGCAAAAAAAAAAAAAAAAAAAAAACCAGAAGAACGTGATCCATAACTAGAGAAAAATCAGTCAACAGAAACATTCAAAAATTATAGAGATAAGGAATTTAAAAACAGACATTATAACCATGTTCAAATATCAAAGCAGCCTTTCTCAATTCTCCCAAGGATGGTACACAGCTAGAACCACCCTAGATGCACCGAAGAGAAGTTAGTTAATTCATTGCACACCACAGATAGATAAGATATTAGACTCAATTCCCCAGGAACTCAGCCGAGAGGGGCTGGCTAAGAGAAATACATGAGCACAGTGAGAGAGATGGAAGATGTAAAAAGAGCCAAACAGAACTTCTACAGAAGAAAAAAGAAAACACAACGTCTGAAATGAAAAATTCATTCATTAAATGTGATTAACAGCAGATGAAACAACAGAAGAAAAGGTTAGGGAACTTGAAGATGTAGCAATAAAAAGCATCCGAAGTGAAGCACAGAAAGGGAAAAAAAGTAAACTGATGTAACAAAATTTAACCTTCAAACTGCTTCGCTATAAATCATCTATTCAGAATAAAATTAAAGGTTTCCCATTAAATCTACCTATTATGTAGACAATCTCTTGTTATCTGAAGTTACCTATGATAAATAAAAAATATTCCCAAATGAAAGTCCTAACAAGGATATGCAATAGCACTATAGTATCAAAACCCACACGGTAACTATGGGTTACTACCTTCCTGGACAGTAATTTTAATAAGCATTCAAATAAATGTGTGCATTTTGCTTCAGCTGTTTTAAGCTTCATCTTCAGAGGAGTATATGTGTATGTATTCACCCTCCTCTCTCCTTCAGAGATGGGTTTTCTGTCAGGGGCACTTCATAGAAAACGTTTAAGAAACACCAAATCAAGAAAATATTCGGGAAATCCCTAAGAACACCAAGCCATTTCACTTCAATTTCACCTGCTAAATAACTAATACTGATTTTTAGATTCAAACCCTAAGGCACTGTCAGAAAAAGGCACCGAACTAGCTACTAAAATAAGTTTCTTACAACACTCATTCCTTCAAGAAACCACCAAAATAACAAGTCATCAAGCCTTATCTTGTGATAACAGATCAATTTTAATTCTAGCACCTGAAGCTATACAAGGGTACGCTTTATCAACTTCATGGGACTGTTGTACACATTCAATAAAGTGACAACTGTGCAATACCACTTAGTATCTCACGATCAGGAACATACTTTTGAATTGTTTAAACACAATCCACAGAATTAAAAACAAAATCAGAAGCCATCCACAGTTATACTAATTGTCAATTAAGTTTTACACTTACTACTTGATATAACAGCCAATACCTAGTACGGGGTATCAAAAGTGACTTCAGATTCTCATCCTGTTGTAATCTATGGAGAAGGTTCCTCGAGCAGGTATGTGACTGGCCAGAGGTGGGCGCCACCAGGACCAGGACCAGAACAGCAAGTAAAGTTCTACCACAGTTTCTGTAGTTTTCACTTTTTTTTCTTTGTCAGTTAAAAGTGAACAGTGAGAATTAAATACTTATCTTTACATATACACAAGGTATGCTGTGAAAGCATATTTGCTTACAAACATATAAAAATACTTGTTAACTAGTTTGATAAGAAAATAATGTATAAAAGTATATAGCAAAAACATTAATCATCTCTGACCTCGGAAAGATCAATTCCATATTTTATATTACAAACAAAAACAGTTTTAGTTTTTTTGAATCCCTTATCCAGAAACACTTGAAAAGGAAGACAGATAGAAATTATTTATTTTTACTCTCGACAAGGCTGTGAAAAGAGTTAACTTAAAAAACCAAGAACATTGAAATGCCTTAAGTCCAGAATAAGTCCAAATATTTGGCCATACAGAACATTACTATCCTCTTCAGGAGTGGAGCACTTAATAAAGGCTTCATATGCAGTTTTTAACCTATAAATACAATAGGCATTTGGTATTTTGGCCACTGGAAAACAAAGGCTGTAGCATCAGTAAAGGTCTGAGAGGTCTCATTTTTGTGGTTCAATTCAGTGTATTTCAGGTTAACTAAGGTTGACATCAAAATTTTTAAAGATAGGCAAAAATTCACATTTTAAAAAAACTCCTTACATTTCTATTTAGAGTAACAATAGGAAATATGATTCCAGAAGGTAAAAGTTATTTCACAACCTATGACTTCAGCTTGGCGAACAGCTTAGGTTCCAAAACTGATTCATCCCTATTAAAATGTAAGCCCTTAAAAAAGAAATGTGTCTGTGTATATAGATCAGTATTTTTAAGGAATCAGATAATCTTTGAAGCAGCCTTAGTGTTTCCTTTAACTCTGTCTTGAAATGACCATAGGATTAGCTTCACAGAAAGGATCAGCCAGCTTCTAGGTCTAAGGCTACCACGGTGATCATTTGTCTAAGGCTAGAAAGGTACCAACGTGATGTGATGTAAACCGTAAGGAGAGAAGGAGAAGATGAGGGCTTTTCCTGGCAGTTGGTAGCTAAAATTCAAGGGATTCTTAGAAAATGACACAATGGCAGCCTTTCTTGTCTTTTTCTTTCCGTGTTGGTTCTGGTGAAGGAGGACATTCCTGCTCTTGAAATTTCCTGTAAGACAGAAAAATCTACATATAATTGTCTTGCTGGTAATATCACAAATATATAATTTTTGGACAAGCCTAGTTTATGTGCATATGCTTCTCAATGTTGAATTTCAACTAGGGAATCAAAGCAAATCTTCGAGGGGAAAAAAGGCACAAATGTTTCAACACCAGCATAAGCAGAGCTGAGTTTCACTTACAGGTGAGTCTTGACTCAGATTGAGATACTGAACTCAATGACCTCTAAGTCCCCTTCCCAATTTGAAATTGCATGACTATAAGGTATACTTAAGAAGAAGCGTCCACCGCTAGAGTAGAATATAAAGTACGAGGTACGCAGTTCCTATGCCTGTTCTGCCACTTACTAGCCACAAGTCAGCATTAGACAAGTCAGCTGACCTCTGTGGAGCCTCAGTTTTTTAGAAGGGAATAATAAAACTCTACCTTTCACAGTTGCTATGAGGATTTAAGAAGACTGTTATGTTTAAAGGCCTATCAGTGCCTGGCATAAAAAAGCCTCCTCTAGGGGCACCTGGATGGCTCAGTGGGTAGAGCATGCGACTCTTGATCTCGGGGTCGTAGTTCAAGCCCCACGTTGGACATGGAGCCTACTTAAAATAAAAATAAAATTAAAATTAAACATTTTTTTAAAAAGCCTCCTCTACCCACTCCTCACTCCAGATTGACGTACATGGATATAGATTCTGAGGATCAAAACTAAGGACAAAATATTTCCAAAGGCAGTAAAAGTTATGTTAAGAAGGTACTGATTTGTGTGCACACGCATGTTAAAATACATATAACAAAATTTAACATCTTAACCATTTTTAAGCATACAGTTCAATAGTATTAAATATATTTACAATGTGGTACAACCATCACCACCATCCACCTCCAGAACTCACCTTACAAAACTGAAACTCTGTGCTCATTTAAAAACAGAACTCGTACTTTTAACAAACCACTAAAAAATGAAAAACTATAATCCTTACTCTTCTTTCCCCACAAAGAGAATGCCCAGGCAAAGGGCTAAAACAGCACAAGAAGCCCAGAGCTCCGATGTGGATTCACCTTAGATACACAATTAACACCAGCTCACTCCACATACCTGGCAGGCAGAGAGACGAGCAGATCTTAGAGAGCCCAGGGTGAAGGAGAGGCCAAGCCACCAAGGCTAAAAATAATCAAATTAAACCCCTCCCACTATAAAGCAACTCAACTTTTCTCACATGAAACTAACTCCAGGTGACCTCACCCATCACCTCAAGCTTCCTGGTACCGTTAACACTTTCTGAACCACAGAGGCCTTCTAGGCCAACAGACAGAAAACCCCTTGGCTATCTGTGATATCATACTTCACCCCACGAATGGGAGGCCTGACTCTCTACTACCTGGCTCACTCTCAGCCTGGGAAGGGACGGGGATGAAGCAAAGCTGAAGAGCACAGGCTCTGCGATCAGAGAGACGGATTTGAGTGCCAGCCCTACCATTTAAAGCCAAAACTCTCAGCAAGTTAACTCACCTCTGTGTACCTGCTTTCTCATCCAAAAGTGAGGACAGATCAAAGGATTTAGCTTACTGGGTTGTGGTGAGGATTCAACGCCGTAATACATGTGAAGTATGAGGTGCAGTATCTGACAGAGACTGCCACCCAAATGTTAGCTATTGTCATCCCTGTCTTCATGCCACAGACACCTTTGGAAGCAGCACAGACTCTTCTCAAAATCCCTACGTGTACTCTCTCCTTCAATGTAACTGAATTTGGTTTTATATAGAGGAAGTACCCAGTGTACAGTATGTCCTTAGTTAAAATTTGTAATATGCTGTGGGCATTAGCTCCTAGCACAGAAGCGCTTCTCCATACAGCTTCCTCTTTCTTACAGAAAACACTGAGTGGCAATTTCTTTTTCAGCTAATGGTTTTAAACAACACAGTGTGATTACCTGTCAAATTCAATAAATTAAAACAAACTTCTAAGATGTATTTCACTTACCTTATAACCCGGACAAGTTCATGGAAAGCTTGATCTACATTCATCCTAATCTTGGCTGACGCCTCCATGTATGTTACCTTAAGTTGTCGCGCTAACTGCTGTCCTTCTTCCTGTGTTACCTGAAATTCCAAGAGTTGTATTTGAGGTACAGAATTAACAGATCTGCTCCATCTAATCCTTGGCCATGGACTACACGGCTAATCCAGCCAGGGGCCAAGCTGCTTTGTCATAAGATAAACCAAGAGACTCACAAGCTCAAAACATACTGAAGCCCACCTCTGAAGAACAACTCAAATGATGAAAATATGACCATGCAACAAGGTTTCAGTCTGGTGATTACTCAAAAAGTATTAAATACAATGGTGATAAATTCTGGGAAAGCAAAGTACAAGGTGCTAGCAGACTCTATAACCCTGTTGGGCAGATCAGGAAAAGCTTCCCTGAGGAATGACATTTAAACTAAGAACTAAATAAAGAATATGCAGTGACATGGGGTGGGGTAAGAAAGTATCCCTGACAAAAGAAACGGCAGGTATGAGAGCCAATTGGGGGGGAGGGGTGCACTTTCCAAGTTCCTAGAACTAAAAGAAGTCTAGAAAAGCTTAAATACAAGAAGCCAAGAGAGAAAATAATGAAGAGATGAGGACGGAAGCCTTGAGAGACCGTGGGTCTTCCTCATCTCTGCATTCCCCAATACCAGGCACATAAGGGACGCTCAATAAATACATGAGAAAAATGAGTAATGATTACGATCACAATGCCTTCCTGATACTAGAACGTGAAGGGTGGCAGAGCTAACAACTTAAAATGGTAGGACAGAATAAGAAACATAAAATGAGTACAATGCCCCACATGTTTTCAGTGTAAAAGTCCTCATGAAGTCATGACATTTACCGAAAAATGAAAAACGCTAAATTACATCACATTTACATGGTGTGGCTGAAAACTCTTTCGAAAACAATGACTTTTATTGCTATCATTACCACAGAAGTAAACACTTGCACAGAAGTTAGAAACTAGATTGGGGAAGGGGGTGGACTCAGGAACCTATCTCCCGTAGAGAACTGCCTTCTTCTGGTCTTTTTTCAGTGATGTACCTTTCTCTCTACAAAAAAAAATCGGATCATGATTTTTGTGTATTTATGTTATACCCTGGAACTATGTTAAACTCACTTATCTGGGTGTTCTTTTGTAAATTCCATAGGCTTTGCTACAGGATCATGTCATTTGCTTCTAAAGACGGTTTTGTTGCCTCCTTTCTGATGTGAACGCCTTTCATTTCTTTCTGGCCGGCCCTCCCAGCGTAGCACATCAGTGCCGTGCCAGCAGCATTCAGTCCTTCCCCATGAAGCACACGGTTCGGGGTAGGCCTTCACTGCACATGCCCTTCACCATGTCAACAAAGTTCCCGCTAGTCCATCCGGAAAGAGTTTTCAACAGCATGTTAAACTTTCTCAAATGTTTTTTTCTTCATCTACCGAGATCATGATTTTTCCACATTCGTCTATTAATACGGTGAACTGTGCTGATTCATTTTTGCCTGTTAAATCAACACTGCATTTCTGGAATAAACCCCACTTGAGTAATGATGCATTGTCCTTTTCATACATGTACTGTTAAATTCTATTTGCTGAAATTTTAAGAATTTTTACATCTGTGTTCACAAGAATTATTGGACTATAGTATTCTTACGTCTCTGTCTGGCTTTGGTATCAGAGTAATGTTGACTTCATATAAGGAGTTGGAAAGAACCCTCTCTTCTTCAATTTTCTGGAACACTTTCAGCAAAATCAGTTCGGCATAATTCACGAGCAAATCCACCTGGGCCTGGGGTTTTCTCAGAGGGAAGGTTTTTACAACCAGCCGAATTTATTATACAGATACAACACTATTCGGGTTATCTAATTTTTTTTCTTGAGTTTTGGCAGTGTGTGCGCCCTTTAAGAAATATTTCTATTTCATCTAACTTGCTGAATCTATTGGTATAAAGTTTCTTTATAGTATGGTATTTCTTTATAGCATAGTATTTCTTTATATCGTATTTATTATATTTTCAGTATCTGTAAGATCTGAAGTGATGGGATCTCTTCCATTACTCTATTGGTAATTTGTGCTTTGCTCTTTTTCACCTGGTCATTCTGGCTAGATTTGTCACTTTGACTAATCTTCTAAAAACCAGATTTATCCTTCTATGGATTTTTTATTTTCAATGTCGTTGATTTCCATTCTTTAGTATTTCCCTTCTCCTAATTACTATGGTTTTAATTTGCTTTTTTCTTCTAGTTTCTTAAGGTAGAAGCTAGTCTCTGAATGGAGACTTTTTCTTTCCAAATAATAACCACTTAATACTACAAATTTCTCTATATTTTCTTCTTTGGTAGCATCCCAAATTTTGATTATGTTGTGTTTTAATTATAATTCAGTTCATAATGCTTTATTAATTTCCCTTTTGATCACTCCTTTGTGCCAAGGGTTAGCTGGAAGTTTGTTGGTTTCCCCATATTTAGAGGTTTCCTGATTTCCATCAGTCCCACCATGGTCAAGGAACATACCGGGCCTGACTAGAGTCCTCTTAAATTTATTGAGACTTGTTCTCATTTCAAAATAATGTGTATTCTGCTATAGTTGGGTGGAGCATTCACTAAATGTCAGTTAGAATAAGTTGTTCAATAATGTTCTTCAAGCCGCCAACATCCTTACTGATTTTCTCTCTACTTAACTACTGAGAGCAGTGTTGAAAATTGCGACTATGAGTATGTCAATTACTTGTTGCAGTTCTTTCAATTTTTGCTTTAAGAATTTTGAAGTTGTTATTCAGTATATGAATGTTTAGGATTGTTATGTTCTCTTAATGACAATCTCTTTTTCATTATGAAACAATCCTCTTTATTCCTGGTCATCTTCTTTGCTCTGAAAGGGACTTAGGCTGATACTTACGTTGCCATTTCAGCAAACTTTCCATTAGGATCAGCACGCTGTATCTTACCCCAGCCTTTCACTTTTAACCTCTTTGTGCCTTTACACTGAAAGTAGATTTCTTGTAGGGTCTCACTTTTTTATCCAATTTGACGACATCTGCCTTTTAAGTGAGGTGCTCACACTATTTACTGCTAATGTGATTACTGATGTCACGGGGTCATCTTGAACTTTCTTTCCTATCCACCCCATTTGTTCTTTGAACTAACCCTTCTTTTGGGTTAACTGTATTGCTCTTATGATTCCCTTTTCTCTCCTTTATTGGCTAATGAACTATGTAATTATGTTGTTTTAATGACTGCTTTAGAGTTTATGATACACATTTTTCACTCATCACAGTCTAATTCAAATGCTTTACACCAATGCACATATCGTGTAAGAACCTTATTACAATAGAACGTTTCTCCCTCCCACTTTTTATTGTTATTACCTTTTACCTCATAATAGACGGCTGTTATTTTTGCTTTAAACATCCCATCATATTTTAAAGAGATTTAAAGAACAGTAAAAGTAATTTATATTTGCCCACACAATTATCATTTCTGGTGCTCTTCATTTTTTTGGTACAGATCCAGATTGCCATTTGGTATAATTTTCCTTCTTTTCATTTCTTGTAATGCAGGCCTGATGGTAACGAATCCTCTCACCTTTTGCACATCTGGAGAAAGTCTTTATTTCACCTTCATTTTTGAAATACATTTTTAGTGGGCATTTAATTCTAGACAAGTTTCTTCTTTCAATACTTGAAAGATGTTGTGCCACTATCTTCTTCTCCCCTGCATCACTGCCCATGAGAAACCATGATGACTGCCGCATCTTTAGCTCTGTTCCTCTGTGTGTAATAGTTTTCTTTTCCTCTGGTTATCGTTCAGATTTTCTCTTTATCACTGGCTTTAAATAATTTCATTAAAATGTATGTGTCCTATTATAATTTTCTTCGTATTTCTTATGCCCAGGGTTTGCTGAGTTTCTTAGATGTACGCATTTTAGTTTTCATCAAGTTCAGACACTTTTCAGCTATTATCTCTGGCTGTTAATCCCACTCAGGGTATTTTTCATCTCAGACATTGTAGTTCTTAATTTCTGTAAGTCTGATTTTGATCTTTCTCCATCTTCCATGTCTCTACCTACCATATGCAATTTCAGTCTTTTCTCTAGCTTCTTGAACATATGGAATAGAGTCCTAAGAACTGTTTAAGGTATCTGTTCACTAATTCTATCATCTGTGTCATTTCTGGGTCTGTTTCTAGTCCCCGCTTTTTGTCCTTACTGTGAATCATATTTTCCTGCTTCTTGCTTGGTAATTTTTGAGTGGATGGTTGGGTACTGGACTTTTACCTATTGGGTTCTAGAAAGTTTATATTCCTATAAATGTTCTTGAGCTTTCTTCTGGGATGCAGTTATTTGGAAAGTGTGCTCCTTTTTGTTACATAGTACCAGAACAGAATTCGTTCAGGGTTAATTTTGTTCTACTACTGGAACAAAACCCGTCTGCGTACACTACCCAATAACCCAAGAATTATGAGATTTTTCACTCTGGCTAACTAGAATAGGAATTATTCCTGGCCTTATTTGAGCTCAAGGTATTATTCCCTCTAGTCTTTTAAGGTATCTTGTTCTCCCAATTTAATATTCCATTTCCAAAATTCAGCAACCTCAATGTAGTATCATTAGTTAATTACATTAACACATACATCTAATAATTACTTCATAATAGTTGATAACCTTGTTGTGCTCCAGAAGGGCAGCAGGCAGGTTCTCCACAGCACTGGTATACCCAAGTTTTTGTAAATTTTAAACTTTCCTGCCTCTCTTCAAAATGGCTTATATACCATAAAGCCAATGGTTTTGAAATATAAATCAATCAAATCAAGCAAGCAATTAACAAGTAAGGAAGCCAACTAAGAAAAGAAAGCTTCACAGAAGCCAATTTAAAAAGAAAATTCCTATTTTAAGTTGACATGGGAAATTCCTTCCTACAAAAAAATCCCCATGCTGTCACAAATTCTGTTCCTTCTTCCTGGGATGCCACCCCTTCTCTCCCAACATTATACTCTTAATTTGTTCCTCAATAACACTTCAAGACTCAAGCCATCAATAACTTCCCCCTTACTGCCACTGAGGTTTCGGAACAGCACCCTGGAGTTCCCATCATGCCCTACACAGTGACCAGTGACAAAACCCTAAACACACTAAACTCCAATTCTTGGGTTTGCTTTCCCACTCTCCCAACACCACATCCCTTGCAGCTAGGGAGTAAGGCATATTTGTCTTTGTACGCCCAGAGCCCAGAAGAGTGCAGCGTCGTTAACTAATAAAGACATATGTTAAGTAGACAGAGTATGACCAATCAAGTAAGTAAATGAAAACATATAGGAAGAAAAATAAAAATTAATATTTGAGACAAGTCAATCAAAATTACGTTATTAATATAACTTTGGGGGAGGAAAATACATGTCCTTAAGAATTTTGCTATTTAAAAAAAAAATTAAAAAATTAAGAATTTTGCTATTTGTCTTTCTGCTCAATTATTCTTCCAAAAGCTATCTTGCCCCATCCCTCCTTCATAATGTAATTCAGCTAGAGAGAAATGGCAAATTACCTACCTATACGTAATAAGAAAAATTAGTTAATGACCAAGATGATAAGATAATCCCACTACTAAGATGATTCATGTGCTTCATTCATTTAGTTTTAAAGCATGGTCTCACATCACTGTCTCCTAGGAATCGAGGTCAACAAGAGTTTGTACACACATTTCTGGTCAAGAAATCTCTAACCACATATATAGCTGCTTTTGAGCTCACTGGTGTAGCATTATTTTTTTTTTTAATTTTTTTTTAAATTTTTTTTAAGATTTTATTTATTTATTTGAGAGAGAGAGAATGAGAGACAGATAGCAAGAGAGGGAAGAGGGTCAGAGGGAGAAGCAGACCCCCCGCTGAGCAGGGAGCCCGATGTGGGACTCGATCCCGGGACTCCAGGATCATGACCTGAGCTGAAGGCAGTCGCTTAACCAACTGAGCCACCCAGGCGCCCTGGTGTAGCATTATTTTAACTAAGAAATAACACTGCTACCACCAAAGCAAACAAAAATGCACAAAAAGACTATCACATGGAACAAAGAACACTGCATATGTAGATTGAAAGCTACACAAATAAGGATTTCCTAGAGGTTTCCCAACCCAGAGAGTTTTATAAAGATAAACCATATCTCCTGAATATTTTAACTTGGTAGGTCAGCACTACCCAAAAATGTTTTGTTTTAAACAACAAAGGTGAATCTGATAGAACAAATTCACAGATCTACACCTGGGAACCTCCAGTGAGTCTCACTTCCAAGGCACAAATGAGTATTAGAAGATAATCCACAATAATGAATTTATCTAGTACTATGTATTTCCAAATAGAGAAGAGCAAAATAAGAATGATGAGAGCAATTTCATTAAACAAACTGGGTTTCATAGGAACAGACCTAAACATTCGTAATGCTCACTTAAGGATGCAGCTAGTTAATGAATAATGTAAGTTTACAGAAGCAAAACTTGTTTTTGTTTTCAAAAATATCTATTGCACAGAAAGAATCATCAAATTATTACCACGGCTTGATTCACTGATGCCTTGATCATTCATTCAGCAAATATTTATTGAGTACATATCTTTGTTCTATGTGCTAAGGACAAAGCATGAACAAAACTAACCGCTCAAAACTGAGAAGCTCTCATGCTACATAAACTCAATGGTTTACAAATCTTCTAGATGCAGACAAAGCACAAACAGGTAAGGCGAGAAGAGGACCCTTCATCTACTATTGGCAGGTAGGGGTGATGTCCTCTTCTTAGGAGGCTACAGGGGCAGACTGTGGTCAAGGTACTAACAGACAGAGTGGGGGTTAGTACACGTAGGTATTATTATAAGTGTAATGGGTTCCTTTCTCAAATTAGCAGTGGCCACTAGCACCTAACGGGGGAAAGGAGAGGGGGAGGCTAAGGTAAGCTGGGGGAGAAAAGAGAGGGTAAAAACAAAAAGCAAAACCATCCGTTTCTAGGCAGGGCTGAGTCAAGGACAAAAAACTTGAAATCAGAGCTATCACGAAGCCCACAATCCAAGCCCACATACCACTGTATTAAATTTCAGAATCAGGGTGCTATCACATTTACCTACTTTAACATTTTCAGTAAGCACAAACAAGTCATTTACCTATGTTTTCCTCCTACATCTTTGACAGGATAAACAAAATGATCAAAGTATCTCTAAGGGACTAGGTGTCTGATAACGCTAACCATTCAAATTCTTTTTATTTAATGTAAACTTCAGTGACTTTGTTCTTTCTATTGCTCTGTCATTAGTGTCTAGAAAAAGGGTTCAGTAAATATTGGATGGATGGATGGATGGATGGATGGATGGATGGATGGATGGATGGGTGGGTGGGTGGGTGGGTGGAAGAAGCAAATCTAGAGATCCAGAAGCCAAAAGAAAGTAAGCAAAATCTCTTCTGGCTGATCTCCCTTCCCAGACAGGTTCAGAATTTCAGGAATCAGTAGGAGGAATGCCCAGGGCAGACCCACAAATTCAAAGAACATGGAGAACTGGCATTTGTTATTTAAGAGAAAACTAGCTAGAAACTAGAAAAAGTCCAAAGGACTGTGTCTAAGACAAAGGCAGAAAACAATGAACTGGGTCAATAACAAAGCAAGCCAGACTGGTTACTGAATAAGAACCTCTTAGGGGTTCTTACTCAGTAAGTAAGCATTTCTGAACGGGGAAGAAATTTTTATGGGATCCCTGTGGCCTGTCCAGGCTGTTGGTAAAGCAAGGGAAGGTGCTAAGACATTCTAGGCAACACCTTTAATTCTGAAGAGACTTTACAAAGGTAAAAAAACCTTTAGCATAGCACCTCAATTTCAAATGTGCTGTGCACGGCTCTCAAAGGCTGGGAGGTGAAGCATGGTAGTCTTTATACATCCAGAGCCTTAGGAGAAGGTGTACCTGAGCCCTAAGACATCTGAGAAGAGAGAAGGAATATATCAGCAAAGGGAGGAAGGAGGAGGCAGAGGTTACGGTGTCCCAGAACTAAGTAAACAAAGTGTTTCAAAAATGAGAGTCTGAGAAACTGTGTCAAATATTACTGACGTCTGCGTAAATGGTGACCTTGACTCGGGCGCTGCATGCCTGAGGTCAGGGCAAGCAAGAATGGCAGGAAAGAGAGGAGAGAGAGCAAGTGTAAATAACACTTTTAAGGAGTTCTGCTTGACAGAAGCAGCAGAAAGGTACACAGAGAAGAATGTGAGATTAAGAACAAGCTTCTGCCATAGCTATGTTCTGTTTTAAAGAGGAGATCCGTGCTGGCAGGAATGATCGTGCAGCAGATAAACAGAACAAGTGGAACGGGACCGTTGCTGGGGTGAGGCCTACAAGCCGGGGAGAAGGAACATGACCCAGTACCTACTAGAGAGGATGGGCACACACAGGTGAACAGTGTAGCCGCCTAAGTGGGGGAAGGCAGAATTGATGGGGTACATGTGCACTTAGGTTAGTACATGTGGAGGTGGAAACGTGCAGAAATGTCTCAGTGAAATAGGAAAATATTACTCATCATTAGCTGAGAGTGAGGAAGGGGAAGAAAGTGCTGTCAGTTTAAGAATGAGAAAGTGAGTAAGAATCGTGCAAACAAGTGGGAAATGAATGGATGAGGGAAAGGCGGTAGGATTTGCAGCCAGCCAGCACTCAAGGCTCCCATAAGTGCAGGAGTCCTGCCTGAGTGCAGGTGTGAAGGAACCTAGACCAGAGGAGATGAAGCAGAAGCAGGAATCCAGTTTTTCTCAGTGCCTATCCTTCAGAGAGCAGAATCTACAGGAATGAGCGAAAATTAAGCAGTCCGATCTCAGCTACTTGCTCTTCTCCCTTGGATATACACGTCTGAGCTTTCAGCATATACATAATTTATCTTGTATACAGTTTAAAGCAGAAAACTGTATATAGAAGAACTTACTCCAGGCTAACTGCATATCTTCAGGGTGATGGAAATATGAAACTTATCATTCCCTACGTTGTTTCTCTCATCACCTTTGTTTTTTATTTTACTCTTCTCATAAAAAGGAAAAAACTTAAATGAAAAATTTTGTAAGCGCATGGTGTGAAACAAAGTAGAAGTGCCATAATATGTTGACTATCTGCAGACAGAGGAAACCGTACCACAAACACTGGCAATCTTCAGTATAGAGATGCCTTAGATGTAACTCCTACAGACCCTCTGTCCCAGGCCCATCGTGGTAGGGCCTGTTTGCTCTGGTGGACATAGGCTTCCCCGCTCTCCCTGACCCGCCACCGCCTACCCTACAGGACCCAGTCCTCCCACCTATTCCATTACTGGAGCTGTATACAACCACAAAAAGGTTTGAGAAAAACCTTTTCCATCATCAGAGCAGAAAGCACTCAGGAGTGGGGTAGAAGAGGTAGGGAGGAGAGCCTCTTGCTCACTGCAGAGCTACTTTGCAATTATTCCCCAGATCCAGTGATATATACAAGTGTTTCTAGTACTATAAAGGACTGAGAAGATCAGCAGACAGATTCTACTGGCAACATTTAATAAATATAATTAGGTTCACAAACCCTGAAGGAAATGACCTCAAAAATAAAAAATTAAAAAATAGATGGACTATCTACTCTAGGCTTAAGATGTGAACAATGCCATATTCTAAATTATTTCAAAAAGTTTATACTGGTTTGAGTGAAGATCAAATTTTTTCACCTTAACTTTATAATAATTCAGAGTTTAAAAAGACCTACCAGTAAAATTTATTCTACATCAAGTATCACCAGTAAACATTTCTAAACCTTAAGCCCACGTTTTAAACTTGGTATATATTCAACAAAATTTTACAAATAGAGCACACAAATCAAAGGTTTGTTTTAAATAGTTAACTACAAAATGGAAGGCTGTCCTCAATGCTGTTATCAACCCATTTTTCTTGATGTTTGTACTTTTCAAACAAAATCTTAAAAGTGTTAACACAAAGCTATATAAAAACAAAGGACAACTTAAATACCAGCAAAATTTAAGAAACAACTTAAACAATTATATTCCAGATATGGGGTAAAGGCTAAACCCTGAAAAGAAATAAAAAGACACAAAAAGAAACCCCAAATAATAGAGAGCCTGCACTAATTTACATCTGACCTTGTTCTGCTCGCCCACAAAAAGATGAGTGGGCAATATATACTCCAAATTTTAAAAATTAAATGTGAAATAAGTGGGTAAAGAAACAAGCGAGTATAATCTAGCCTACAACTAAATGCTAAAAATCTTCTTCCCTTACAGGTTACTGGTGTTAGAGCCTGCCAGTGTAAAGAATGAACAGAACATTCTGTCATTGATGGAACGCAGGGAAAACCCAAATACTGTCATTCAGGTCAAAACTATTCTCTAAATGAAAGTAATTTAGCATTAACACTGAATAAACTTGGCCTGTAATAAGGGTAACTTTAAGATGAGCTAACTGAATTAGAATTTTGGAGATTACCCAAGAAATTATAACATGTGAATGGAGCTGGTACAAATACTTACAGGCTACAGGGTCCACTGAAGTTCTGTGTAAATATATGTGAGAATTCGATTTCCCCAGATCCAGTGTGCCAAGCTCGACAGTTCTTCTGATCATGGCACTTTCAACGGTTTCATGAAACACATCTACTCACCTACACAATTATCAACAATGGGATTCCCACGAGCAACATTCCTTCTCACCTGTCTTTGATGATCCAGATCTGCTTTATTACCAATTAAAATCATTGGAAACTCATCACGATCCTTCACTCTGAGAATCTGTCTTTGAAACTTATAGATCTCTTCAAAACTAAAACAGAAACAGACAAATCAATTTGCTCAAATATCAGAACTTGGCTAGTCTCACACCCCATTTAGTATCTTATTACTTCACCTTTTTCTCTAAAAACAAGAAGTCCAATTCAATACAATAGTGATCTAGGCATGAACAGAAGATCTACATTTTAATACTGGTACAAACCTGCCTCGATCTGTGACTGAAAAGACCAGCAGGAAACCCTCGCCAGTTCTCATATACTGTTCTCTCATAGCTCCGAACTCTTCTTGTCCTGCTGTATCCAGAACTAAAGAGAAAAACAACACATGGGCAGGCCCAATGAACGTGGGTCCTTCAGAGCACATCTGACTTAGTGCAATAAAGACATGGCATTCTCCTCGGAGTGCTTTATTCTCATATTGCTAGAGACAAACATATCTCACAGCAGACAGTTTCAGGGTCATCCTCATCAGTACGGGTTGATTTCGTAGCTACAATATATTAGCATACCAACCACAAGGTTAAAAATATCAAATACATCTAGGCAGATGGAGTCAGATCACCTCTGAAGTCAGCTGGATGTTCTATCTCCTCCATGCAAAGAACTGAAAAAGATACCTGTAAATTCAGGAAAGAAATCTTGGTCTACTCCCACCAACACCACACTTAAAGTGCAGGTACTAACGTACCTCTTGATCTCTGTGAATGAAAGAATCATGTAAATTAAAAGAACAGGGCTATCTTTTGTGGAGACACGGAGTGTGTGACCAAGCACAAAACGCTATTTGCTAACGCCTCTGTGCTAAAAATTCTAAGCAAGTTAACAAATATTCAATCTTTTCTATATTTACTTCACCCATTTTAACATTTGCAAGAAAGCAGGAAGAGCTGAAACTTCATGTTTTTTTCCCAAATGTCCCCAAAAATACAACTTCAACAAGTTACACTGACATGATTAGTTTCACCAGCACAAGATCAACACAATTCTTGTTTTATATTACATTTACTGAGGAATATTTAAATGCTGATTCATCAATCAAAACTAATGAAAAGAGGTGGGCTTATGTTCAAGACCATCTAAAATTTATGAAACTAGCAAAACACCCAAGCTTACTTTTTAAAAATAGGATATGCGAACTATCAAATAAAGGAAGACTACTTACTATCTAGCCGGGCTGCTCGGTCATCTATCACACACTGCTTTGTGTAGGAATCCTCAATGGTTGGGTCATAATCCGTTACAAAATAGGACTGTAAGAAAAAAATCTTATTTTTAAATATATGTTTAATTGCCAAGTACCAATGTAACTTTAATCAAATCCCACTTATCCAGAATTAATAACAATATTTTCATGTATTATGGTTTAAACTACTATGTTGGTTTCCCACTGAATGAAATCTATTCTGAGCAGCTTCCAAGTAGAGAACAGGTACTAAACAGCTCTGAATTTTCCTATCTGATATATGCAAGACTGCAAAACACCTACTACAGTTTTTTCATAATTATATACAGTAATGTTTTCATAATTACATATACCCAAGATAATATTAATCTAGATCTCATGTTCTTCAAAAACTAGAAAAACAGTCAGTTATAAATCCAGGTCTATTTGCAACTCAGTGGTAAGCACCAGTCCTGAGAACAAAGCAGTCTGAAACAAAGGGAGACAACAAATAGGGGCCTGGAAGATTCCATGCCTCATCTTCATTCTCCCCTTCTTTCCTCGCACCTTGTCTTTTTCCCATTCAGCTGCCTTGTGTATCATCATACGGAAATGGGATTTCAGAATTTTTTTTTTATTTGCAGGGATCTCAAACTTACTCTTTCACTGATATTTTTGTTTTTTT
The DNA here is from genome assembly GCF_029215605.1 of Mirounga angustirostris. Taxonomy (NCBI): domain Eukaryota; kingdom Metazoa; phylum Chordata; class Mammalia; order Carnivora; family Phocidae; genus Mirounga; species Mirounga angustirostris. The sequence goes on along the minus strand of NW_026991721.1, from coordinate 42,268,152 downwards.
CATCTTAACTTCTGTTTCTGTCTTCTTCTGTTAGCAAAGCCTCCCAACTGTTATCTTCTGCAATCATCACCAGAAGCAAGGACAGTTAAGGTAGCAGAGTAAGAAGGGAAGAATCTCAGTGAGCCAGTTAAAAATGTTTGTGTATTACACTTCACAATTTCTTTAAAGTTTTTAAAAAGAAAACAATGGCAACACTAAGAATCTTAGAGAGAACTTATTTCCCGCTTCTGACAGAAGGGCACTAACTAGGACACTGACATCATCCTTCTTTTGTTCTGAGCATCTCCTTTGCTCTCCCCTCTTGACTGACTTCCTCAAAGCCTACTTTCCCACTGGCTCGTTACCAATTCTGAGGGAATGACTTAGAGGAAGGCAGCTTGATGCTGGGAACCAGAGCCAAAGGGGTTCAGCCATTCTTCAGGCAAGGGTTCCTGGCAGCTGGACCTGCTGGCTCCAGGGACACTGCATTCATAAGTGACACCCCCCCCCGCCCCCGCCCCCGCCAGCATGTGATGTACACGAACACCATAGGCTACTCAGAAGTAGGAACTCTGAACAAAACAGTAAAGAAACCCCTGGTTGGGGAACTGGGGGTAGGACACTTGATCTGCTTGCTACTATGACTTGATATATTTTATTTTTAAAGGACACTTTCCACATTTATATTTTAGGATTAGCTTTAATCACAGAATTCAGTATCCATAATCCTATTTCCCTCTGGATGGTTTCACTTAAATGCACAATTTTTCAAAGTCTATAAAAGAAACATTTACCAACAGGAGCAGCTTTGAGTAGAAAACCATCTCCATCACCACTCCATCTCCATTTAAAAATAAACAGATACCAAAACAATCCTGAACTTGCTTTTTGGCACCCACATCTCTTCTAAAAGTGATAACAACTGGCAACAGTATCTTTCTACACACTCTTCTAAACAACTTAAAACTGTAGTCTTTCCCTCAAGCAAGTTGGATAGGCATGCTGTTTATATCTTTTTAAGATTAGTTTCCTGAAACATGTTTCTCGGCAGCAATGGGATACTTCCTGCCACGCTTTCATCTTGTAAAACCTGAAATTCACTGAGTACTCCCAGTTTACACCTAAACGTGCTGAAGTGTGCTGCACTGTCCCTCCCACTTCATCTGAAAAAATAATGGACAAATATTAAATATATTTTAGTCATGCATGGTAACAAATTCGTTCGGTGTGACTTTTTTTTTTTTTTACACTATGAGACAGAATTAAGACATTAAGAAGATTACTGGGTTTAAGCAATTTTGAGGGCCATTAAAATAAATTATTTTTCCTTTTAGTGACTATGGAAGTTTCACATTTTCTTTGGCCCTCTTAGCTCTTCAAACATAATTTTTTTTTTTTAAGAGAGCAGGAGAGAGAAGGGGAGGCAGAGAATCTCAAGCAGGCTCCACACCCAGCATGGAGCCAGATGCGGGGCTTGATCTCACAACCCTGAGATCGTGACCTGAGCTGAAATCAAAGAGTTGGGCTTTTTTTTTTTTTTTAAGATTTTATTTATTTGACAGCGAGAGAGAGAGAGAGCATGGGCGGGGGAGCGGCAGGCAGAGAGAGAAGCAGACTCCCCACTGAGCAGGGAGCCCGATGTAGGGCTCGATCCCAGAACCACAGGATCATGACCCGAGCCGAAGGCAGACGCTTAACGACTGAGCCACCCAGGTGCCCCATCATAATCTTAAGGTTATAAGAATTTTGCCACTTTGCTACCAAACACTGGCGCACACATATTCCACCGATATTTTTAAGACCAAACTAATTGCTGGAATTTCTGGTGTTTAGGTCCATATTTCATCTTCACTGTGTCCTGTTTTCAAACTGTGACTATAGAGACCATCATTTTGTTTCTATATATTGATTTTAGGGAGACAGAAAGCATCTTCCTCCCTCATAAAAACCCATCCAAATAACAATGCTCCAGGGCCTGACTGACATGGAATCCAACACCCCCTTCTCTCTCATAATGCTTGTAAGCCACAGGTCAGAATGTGCCTAAAAAGAGCATTCTTCATGTGCAGGTAACAAATACAATCATCACCTCCCCCCACAAAGACATAACATTTCTGTTGCTTTAACCTAGGTACCAGATATTTAGGGCAGCAGATCACCAACAAGAAATCAGTCTGGCGATGGACAGTCCTAGATTTGATACTAATTCTGCTACTTTCTAAGTGTAGAACCGGAGGCAAGTTACTTTACCTTTCTAACCTTTAGCATCTGTAAAACAGGACAATAAGGGGTGCCTGGGTGACTCAGGGTTAAGCGGCAGCCTTCAGCATGATCCCAGGGTCCTGGGATCAAGCCCCGTGTCGGGCTCCCTGCTCAGCGGAGAGCCTGCTTCTTCCTCTCCCTCTGCTTGCCACTCTGCCTATTTGTGCTCTCTCTCTCTCTCTCTGTCAAATAAATAAATAAAAATCTTAAAGAAAAAAAAAAACAGGACAGTAACAAACCCTCGTGGAGCAGATAAATTCAAGTAGTGCCTATAAAGTGCCAAGACATGCTGATGATTGATAAACGTTAACCACGCTGCAGTGTTTTTGTCACACAATTAGATGGTACAAGTGTTTTTATTCAAGTATAAAGACTTGTTAATCCTGGGAACAGCTGTATAATTCCAATCCTGGTTATACCACAGACCAACCATGGCACTTGGCATCCAAAATGTTGTGAGTCAAGATAAAATCTCCTCATGTGAAGTTTTAGAGATTTTTTTCTGGAATCTGAGCAGTAATTACACAGATACACACATAGGTAAAAATTCATCAAGCTGTACACACGATGTGTGCACTGTTTTGTATGCATACAAATTGGACCTCTGTAAGATACATAAATTTAATGATTCCCTGCTGTTTACAGGATTCAGTGCCTTCTTCACATAGCATGCAAAGCCTTCTAGTTTGATCTGTACTGTTCATCATAAGAAGCCTTATATTTTACTACTTGAAATCCTCAGCCAATTGCTCTTGCTCTCCTGGTTTCATTCGTTTGTTTGGCAGTTATTTATGGAGCATCACGGGGACAAGGCCCAACTTTCACAGAGCCTCACTGCTTTTACACAACATCCAGTGCTGCGACTGGGGGTGAAGGGAATGGGGAGTGTGAAATATACAGGCATGAAATGCCAATACCATGCTAGTTCAGAAGGCAACAAAATTTAAGTGGCTTAAAGACTGTAGTCATGTACAGGAACTATGTGTACATTGACTTATAAACACAGTCCAGCAATTTGCCAGAAAAGAAAACAGTCTCTGGTCCTGAGGCTGAAAGAAGTTGCCAACCACAGTCCAGAAAGGATATTCTATAGCAGAAAGCAAGGAAAAAAAAAAAAAAATGAGCACAGTGTTGCATAGCAGAAGACAGCAGAGAACACACTGAAAGGGGAAGGGTGGCAGGAGAAAGTAACGTGCTTTCTTGGTATCACAGGAAAGGATGCATGGAGAAGGACCCTAGCCAGAAAGAAAGGGAATGCCTACTTTCAAAGGGCAGGATGCCTTCCAGGTAGTACGAAGGGCAAATGGACATAAGTCTCCTTAAGGTTGTTAAGATTTATGGAGAAAAGTTTAGGATTCGGGAAGCTATCCCATTGAGACAGGGAGTCGATTTCCCCTTGATAAAATCTGGTCTGGGTAAGGCTGTCAGAAGCCCTTAATAATGCAAGAGCATTATGCTGTAATGGCAGGAACAGTATTCCTGATTATATGCCACTAGATTGCACATCAGGAATTCTGCTTGGCCTAAGAGAACTGCCAGCTCACTATCTTCCCATTCAAAGAAGCTGCCTTAAGAAAGAAAAGAAAGGGGAAGGGGAGGAGAGAGAATGGGCTGAGGCCACTTCTGCATTTAGGGGGCAGGAGTGAGAGTCCACTTTCTCCTGACGCCCAGCTACTGGTGGAAGTGTAGTTCCAGAGCACTGCCACAGAGCGGTGCCTGGTCTACACAATGGGATGGGTAATTTACTGGAGATGTGTGAAACTGTAAATCCAGCACTCTGGTTAAGTTTCCTACCCTTGCTAGATCTAAGGTGCCACTGGGGAGTCGTAAGCAAACGAAAGGGCATTTCTAAGCATAGTGCCAGTCTCAGGAAGAGTCTCAGGAGTCCTCTAAAAACATGGGGTACAGAAAGGAAAGGGAGACTTTCTCTTCTTGACATCCTGTTCAGCTCACCCTTCTTCCCCCACACTACACAAAGAATCCACATCATGAAACATTCTAGATACAGAATCCTTTGGTTCTCTGCCCCCTCCATTTCAAGTCAGTATTTTCCTATTCTTAATTCTATCCACAAAACCTATGTTTTTTAAATCATGATAAAATAAACTAAAACATAAGGTTTCCTAAGGGCTCATTTTCTATTAATACATGCACTTATAGTCTTTGCTGGAGGCAACACGATGAGAAGAAAACGTATGGGCTCCAGAGTTTGAGAAACCTGAAATTCAAACCCAGATGCCACTTCCACTTCCACTTCCTGTTTGAGTCCTTGGGTAAATTGATTAACAGCTCTAAAGCCCATTTTCTCAACAGAAAGAGTAAAGGACAGGGATAATTTAAGGAGGTCCTGTCCCAGTGCCCACTTTAGATGTGGCTCTGGAGGATCATGGGAAAAAAGAAACCTTCCAGAAAGAGGCTGCGGGGGGAGCTGACCAGAGGGATTGAGGAGCTGCAGTCTCCAGTGAGTGCTGTGTACACCCCATTCTCTTCCTGGCTAGGAGCATCTGCTGAGGTTATGTAGCCTATTCCCACCACTGTATCCTAGTGTGGGGGGCCACCAGGGAAGCAGCAGAGTGGAGTGGAAAGAGCCTGAGATGTAAGTCAGACGAGAATATAGCTCTCTACTTTCACTACCTGTGGGAAATGAGAGCACCTCACTTAACCTGTCTGAACCTCAGTTTCACTGTCTGATAAGATGTAATTAATACTAGGGGCGCCTGGGTGGCGCAGCCAGTTGGGCGTCCGACTCCTAATTTCGGCTCAGGTCATGACCTCAGGGTCGTGAGATCGAGCCCTACATCGGGCTCTGCACTCAGCGTGGAGTCTGATTGAGACTCTCTCTCCCTCTGCCCCTCCCCACCCCACTGTCTCTCTAAAATAAATTTTAAAATATATTTCAAAGATTCTCTCCCTCTCCCTCAACCCCACCCCCTTCTCTCTCTCAAGAAAAAAAAAAAAAAAAAAGATGGAAACTTGCAGGATTGTTGTGAAAAGTAAAAATAATGTATGTGGAGTACAAAGTACAACCTAGGACACACAGTAGGCTCTTACAAGTCATAGCTACTGAAGAGCAATCTGTACTTTACTTCCTTTTGCAAACCTACAACACTCCAACCAGAAAACAATCTCAGTATGCCTGAATTCCTCTTACCCTTAAGACAATAGGTCTAGATTTTCCCAAATATTCTATGTTATGCTTTGGAAAATCTGTACACCAAACTTTATGTATACCTTCTAATTGGTACTTACAATTTCTTTTTACATTTGCTTATCTTTTCATATATGCATATATGTGAATGTATAAAAGATGCACTGAGCTAAACTCAACAGGGTACAAGCATAAAACTTTCCTTCAAAGCCCTTCTGTGGACAAGTTTTCCCTTGCTCCTGAATGAAATCTAATGCAAGTCTCCTAATTTTTTCCAATCATTCTTTGATTATAAATAGTTGTTCAATCACTGTCAGCCCCAAGACGTTATGATTTCGATAATTAAGATGTCTAGTACAGTGTGTTAGTCAATACTCATCTAAATTAAAAAGCTTTTTTCCCCTTCTGAGCTAGAGCTGAAAAGTCTACAATTGGGCTGGGGGGGGGGGGGAGTGATACCAGTCATTGTCTGTCTTTCCCCATCTGTTTCTGCATCTCTTCAACTTCTAACAAGGCTCTCTGGTTCCTTCTGGGTTGGAGCTGAAGGAGTGGGGAGAAGTAAGGGGCACTGAAAAGGCCACACCAACGAAATCTGATATCCATGCTAACTTTCTATGGGTCTCCTGGAAGAGTCCCTACATGGGAACCTCCATGTGCAATTTCCAGAACTTGAATGAGAACTGACCATTTACACCTCTAACCCTCAATCCTTAGGGTTTCCACAGGCACCTCCTCCTGGTTCGTATCATCTTCTAGGCGGTCACACACAGTGTCCCTCTTTAGAAGGTTTTACCCTGGTTCCATCCAGAAGCTCAAGGAAACACTGCTGCTCTCTGAAATGCAGATTACTAACTATACAGCCCTCTTTTCTTCTGCTCTGCTAGGGACCCACAGATTCACATACTATTCCTTATGCTCTGCCAAACACCAAGGGATACATGTCAAGTTCTCAGAATGATTCTACTAGAGCCTCCCCTATTATTTGGCTTCAACGAAAGGGACCTAAGAGAAGCATCCTCCTCTCCAGAGGCTGTGTGTGGAGGTGGGAAAAGACACAGAACACACCACATACTAACAGTTCTCTCCAAAAACATCCTTGTTTTAGAACCCTTAATACTCCATACTTTTACTTCCTGGAGATAATAAGACATGTGCAAAACCAATTTAAGGCCACCCTCTATGCAAGTCCTTAAAATATGAGGGTAACTTTACTCTCAGCCTCTGGGCTTCAAGAGAAACTAAAATAAGTTATAGCGTTCCAGTTAAAGCCTATTTCCACCTAGATCTCATGTATCCATCGCGTAGCTTATGCTTCTTAGAACTTCTCTGGAGTTAAGTAAGGTACTCTGTACATAGTTAGAACCTCAAAATACCGGCCATTAGGAAACCCAATAGTTCAGACGATTGTACTGAGAGGTCAGAAACTGACTTCCCCGAGCACAGTAAGGACCTGGTTAGCGACCCATCAGCAGCCTCTATCTGCTAACACAAGAGCAGTGCAAATTCCTCTGGTAACACTAGAGAAGGCTGTAGCAACTTCAGGCAGCTGGGGCCAGCGTCAGGCTCTTCCTGGTGGCACTGTTTAACAGCAGCTGTCAAGTCACAGAGAACCTTTGTTCCCTGCAACACCCTCCCTTACTGTGATGTCAAATGTTTCCAATATGCTTGATATTCCTTCAGGCAAGGACACAGTTTTTCCTGACTGAATTAGTATTTCATTTAATCTAACAAGTATAATTATGGAGATCCCCATAAAGGATCCTCCAGAATAAAAGGCTACCCTAAGTCCGGTAATCCTTTTAGTCTCTTTCTAACAAAACTTCCCCCCCGCACCCAGTCAATGTTACTAATTGTCTCAGACTGTCCAAAGCCACTGTGTGCCTTTCATGTGACTTCTGTGCAATCTCAGGGATGATATTCACACCTCATGTGAAGATCAATGGGCCTGGTATGCAACAAGAAAAAGTACAGTACAAAGTCAACTTATAAACTGGTTCTATTTCAAAAGTTTGTTTCTAAGTCAGTCAGTGCTCGTTTCCCCAGGTAAAAACTGTTCTCATCTGTGTTTAGGTCCATAAGGCCAGACCACAAAAGCTACCACTGAAATATGGTCCTGAGCCATATTAACCCTGAGTTCTATTCTAACCTCTGTAGCAGAGGCATTTGGCCCAAGAAGAGACAGAAAGGGAATTTCCCTTCCTTTCCCTGTGTAGAGAGCCAGGCTGAAGCTACACCAAGAAGGAGGAAAAGCTTGTCTTTGGGGCACCCCCCAGGCACTGGGCCACATCATCCTTCCCTAACTCTCCACTACCTCATTCTTTTTTTTTTTTTTTAAGATTTTATTTATTTATTTGAGAGGGAGAGAATGAGAGACAGAGAGCACGAGAGGGAAGAGGGAGAAGCAGACCCCCTGCTGAGCAGGGAGCCCGATGTGGGACTCGATCCCGGGACTCCAGGATCATGACCTGAGCCGAAGGCAGTCGCTTAACCAACTGAGCCACCCAGGCGCCCCTCCACTACCTCATTCTTATCCTAGCATTCGCTTCCCTCTGGTAACATTCTAGGTACAAAACCACTTACCTCTCTGCCCACTGTTCCTTCCACTTTCCACTCTCAAATTAAAATTAACGATCCCCTCAGGAGACCTAGAACTCACCCAGAGGCACTAGGTGGAAAATTACCAGTCCAAATTAGAGCACACTGCAGTGGGAGCTCACCCCAACCCTTCAAGTGATGCTTGCTCTTTTAAAAAGCAAAATTCTAAACCAAAATGAATCTTTAGTTAACATTTTTGGCAAAGGTCAAAAAGAAAAAGAAAAGCTTCAGACTCTGTGAAAGGAAAATTATTCAGGGGGGATAAACCACCATTTCATGATGTCAGCTCCCCAAAGGGAGTGTCAGCTTACTCTTCAAAGCTTTTATCCCTTCCAAACCCAAAGCTTCAAAAGGAAAGAAGGGAAGAGAACGGTTTTCCTCTTTCTTCTTTCACTTCCCTCCACCAACACTATCACAACTTGTGAAACTAACCTATTGGGTGGACAGAAATGTTTAGCTCACAGTACCAGTGGAGAGATTTTGATAAAAGGAAAGGAGGGGCCCTGCCATGGCTACAGCCACTATTCAGATATACAGACCATTAGTAGGTACGACAGGCTTAACTCAGGTACTGGCTTTGCAAGAACATGCTCATCCTGCAGAGCTGCCGTAATATTCAGAAACCAGTCAACAGCGGTAAGCCAGCAGCCTCTATCATGCAGCATAATAAAGTTTATTTTTCTTGTTTGAACTTCGTATTCATTCGCTCTCATCCTCCAGGAACTGCAATCCTATTTTGAAAGATGACGTACAAAGCCTAAATGAAGTTTTAAGGAGAAGATTTAATTTTTTTAAAGCACAATGACAACTGGCACAGACAGAAGTAATAAACAGGGGCCATATAAGCCTGTGAATGATATGTGGACATTAATAAATAGCTCGTACTATCCCCATGGGAAATGTGAGTAAATCCCATGACATTCCCTTTAACACACCAAGTTTTTGTGTCTTTCAGTTCTTGCCTTGACTGAACCTTGTCTCCTAGGGAATTTCCAGATCCACCCCATCCTTTCCATCCTGATAGCTGTTAAGTTAAATTACGTTAGCCTTCCTTACCTCCACCCTTACGTGGACCAAAGCTGCCTAAACAACGTAACACTGGCCTCTGTGCGACATTTCAGACGAAGAAGACAGTCTTTGACTTCTGGGGCACGTAACCGTCCAGGCCTCACCTGGGTCCTATCATTGTATCCTTCCTCTCCATATCAGGGTCCTCCCCATGATGGGAGTCCCCACCACAAAGACCTCAGGGCCAATACAGACTTTAGGAAGAAGCATTCTCAACCATTAAAAGATCCACATTCAGAGTCTCAGCATTGTTAGCTCTTACTCATCTGACCTTGGCAGGACCGTAACAATGCTGATAACTGCTGCTGTTTTATTCCCAACCCAGACATCACCATCTCTCCTCCTCCTTCTCTGGCTTTCCCAATCAACATGTATTTCAGCTCTTACAATGGGCTGCTTCTACTCTTATCTCTTTTCTTATGCAGATAATCTTCTAGGTAAGTAATCCAGGCCATTCCTAGAAGTAGGCCCTCTTTTTAAGAGCATTACTGGAATATAATTCACATACCAGAAAATTCACCCATCTCAAGTACACCGTTCACCGTTTTTAGTAATTCGCAACGTTGTGCAACGGTCATCACCATCTAATTCCAGAACATTTTCACCAACCCCAAAAGGAATCCCACACCCTTCAGCAGGCATTTCCCCTTCCCCCCATCCTCTCCCACCCCTAGGGCCACTAAACCATCAATCTACTCCGTGTCTCTATCAACATGCCTGCTCAGGATATTTCATGTAAATCCAATCATATAATATGTGGTCTTTTTGTGTCTGGCTTCTTATTAGCATATGTTTTCAACATTTGTCCATGTTATAGCACACATCAGTACTTCATTTCTCATTCCTTTGCTATGATACGCCATCATATGGATATGTCATATTATATTTACCCATCCATCGGGTAATGGACATTGGAGTTGTTTTTACATTTGGGCTATTATAAATGATGCTGCCATGAACATTCATGTACAATCTTTTCGGTGAACCTATGTTTTCACTTTTCTTGGGTACATTTCTAGTACAGGAATTGCTGGATCATACCATTAACTTGAAGAACTGCCAAACTCTTTTCCGAAGTGGTTGTGCCATTTTACATTCCCATCAACAGTGTTTGAGGGTTCTAACTTCTCAGTATCTTCACCAATACTTGTGTGTCTTTTTGATTCTAGTCATCCTAGCGGGTGTACAGTAATATCTCCTTACAGGTTTTTTTTTAAGAATCTTTTTTATAATCTCTACACCCAACGTGGGGCTCAAATTTACAACCCTGAGATCAAGAACCACATGCTCTACCAACTGAGCCAGGTGCTCCTCCTTGCAGTTCTGACTGGTATTTCCATAATGGGATGTTAAATATCTTTCCACATACTTATTGGCCATGTGTGGACCTTCTTTGAAGAAATGTCTATTCAAATCTTTGCCCTCTTTTACATTGGGTTGTCTTTTTACTGTTCAGTGTAAGAGTTCTTTATATATTCTGGATATAGGGACACCTGGGTGGCTCAGTTGGTTAAGCGTTTGCCTTCGGCTCAGGTCATGATCCCAAGGTCTGGAATCAGGTCCCGCATCGGGATCCATGCTCCGCGGGGAGCCTGCTTCTCTCCCTCTGCCTGCAGATCCCCCTGCTTGTGCTCTCGCTCTCTCTCTCTCTGACAAATAAATAAATAAAATCTTTAAATATATATATTTTTTTCTGGATACAAATCCCTTATCAGATGTATCATTTGCAAAATTTTTTCCCATAGCCCCATTATTTTGAAGTCTTCCTGCTATAATTAGCACACAGTTCCTTAATCTCAACCCTGAGCCAAAGTCCTGTTACCCACCAACAATCTGCCACAATTCCAACTTCCATATATCCAGATTTGTGGGTAACGTCTGGCCTTGTGCTCCATCAACCAACTGCACTATCCTTTTATTGTGTGGTGGTTCTGCTGTGCTGACTGCTGCCTGGAACAGAACTTCCACCGCTATACCCACTTCCCTAAGACTCAACCAGCCCCCCCACCCCTGAACTTTCCTCATCACGGTGAACTCCCTCTGCCTATACCATGCCCTAGCACAGTTCACTTGTGCCAGTTTGTGGCATCACCCCACTTCATCAAATCTAATAAGATGCCATTAATTTTAAGACCAACATTATCTTATGTGCCAAGAAAGGAAGAAGAAAAAAAAACACCAAAACAACTACTGCATGTCTTTGATTATGAGCCTCTCAATGTCAAAGATCCCAGAATGTAGAGGAAAAAATGTGTCTTAGGATTAATGAAATATGGTAGTTCTAGACAACAGTTCTGTAAGGCTGGTATTGTTGTTCTGATGAGATCACTGAGGCTCGGTGGTTACATGACCTACCAAAAGTCACAGTCAGTAGACTGGTAGAACGGGGATCCAAATTCAGGTCTAACTCCAAAGCAATACTGCTTCCATTACACTTTCTTTAATCTGTCATATTAACATCAAAGCATACAACATGCAGCAGTTTAAAAAAATAAATCCCATCACTCTTAAAGTAACTTATTTTTAAAATTATGAACTGCTATTGCCAAATAGAAAAATCAATTAAAAGCTGTTTCATTCAAAATGAAAACATTTCTACATTAAGAATAAAGGTCTGAGGATGGCAATATAAAAAACATATACTCTTTGATCTAGCAATTTCACTTCTAGAAATGTATCCTACCAATACCTCTGTACATATATGATATGACATGTGCAAGGTCATTCATTATTGAATTTTTTTTAATCTAAAAGACTGGAAACAAATGTCCTTCAGTAAATGACTGCTTAAATTATGAAGCACTCATTCAATACGAATGCTTCCATTAAAGAAAAGAATGACTTCATGTACTAATAATGTAGAGGAATCTGCAAGATATGTGGTTAAGTAAGCACAGTTTACCTATTTGCTTTATTGTGCATAAAGTATCTCTGGAAGGATATACAAGAAAGATACACAAGATATCATTACCTATGGGAAGACCCCAACCTGGAAGTTGGGAGACAGGAGTGGGAGGGAAAATTTTTTGTTGGTTTTGAAATCTGAAACATGTGAATGGAAAAGGGAATCAAGGGGAAAGACCTAGATGGATTACACACAAACTCTTTAGTAATAAAAGCAGAGCACAGGAGTATGAGGAAGACTAGATTCTAGTCCCAGCTCTACAACAACCAGACGAGTATTCCTGGAGGAGTCAACCTCTTTCTTGGCTCTTAGGGTAAATGAGGAATTTGCTCTGTCTGATCTTTTAAAAGACTCCGGCTCTCTAATTTTATCAGGACATATTCAGCTCCTACACTGTGTCCAACAGAATTTATAGGTGCTATCAAGAATTCCTTTGTTTTATATCTGTGGTATAATGAAAAGGATATCGGAGTTTAAGTCAGGAAGGTTTGCTTACAGCCCTAGCTCCCACTACTTTCTAGCTATAGAATTTGCAGCAAATCACATCACTAAGTACTATTACCTGGGAAGCTGAGGTTATAGCTACTTCCACAACTTTGTTACAAGGAGTCAAGTAAGACAACCAAAAATCTTCTGAGGTTTTTACACCACTATGTGAAATGTAAATTACTGATATATACAGAATCCCCCTTTAGGTATTACAAACTAAGTATAAGAAAGAACACGGATTTTGGAATCTGTCAGGCCTGGATATCCCACTTAACTAACTGATATATGATCTTGGGAAAGTTATCTAAATCTCTTAAATAAATCTTAAATCTCAATTTCCTCACCTATCAGATGGCCACAGTGATTCTCATTTGAAAGGGCTACTGTGGAGATTAAATGACACTTTAAAAAAAAAAAAAAAAAGATTAAATGACGGTCAAGTACCCAGTACATGGCTTAGTCCAAAGCAGGCATTTAAAATTTGGTTTTCTTGGGGTGCCTGTGTGGTTCAGTCGGTTAAGCGTCTGCCTTTGGCTCAGGTCATGATCCCAGGGTCCTGGGATCGAGCCCTGCATCGGGCTCCCTGCTCAGCGAGGAGCCTGCTTCTCCCTCTCCCTCTGCTGCTCCCCCTGCTTGTGCTCTCTCACTCTCACTATCTCTCAAATAAATAAAATCTTTTTTAATCGATCAATCAATAAATATAAATAAAATAAGAATTGGTTTTCTTCCTTTCCAAACTTAGAAACAAAAGGCTGCCCCATAAAGCAGGTAGCTGACCAACTTGCTTCTAGCTGTTAACTTTTGCTCCCCAGGGCCTGGCTAGTTACTTCCCTTTTCATTTCCTTTCCCTTCTATCCACTGCCACCTACGAATATCCTAAACCCTGTCTTCATTTCTCATCTCTTCTAGAACAGAGAATGAATGGTCTGTTGGAGCAAAACTGGAAGTAAAGGGGGCTGGTGATTTTCACAGCCCATGTTCTACTAAACTTTTAAAACTTCCACACGAGGGGTGCCTGGGTGGCTCAGTCAGTTGGGCGTCTGCCTTCAGCTCAGGTCATGATCCAAGGGTCCTGGGATCGAGCCCTGTATCGGGCTCCCTGCTCCGCAGGAAGCCTGCTTCTCCCTCTCCCTGCCGCTCCCCCTGCTTGGGCGCACTCTCTCTGTCAAATAGATAAATAAAATCTTAAAAAAAAAAAAAAAAAAATTCCGTATGAATCTTCCTTAGGCTCATTCACTAACCCACTCAATCTACAAATACTAACCAAGCACCTACGATGAGTCAGGAGCACAGAATGGAATCACAGCTCTCATGGGGCTAGCAGTTTTGTGGAGGGTTGACCATCAACATATAAATAAGCAAAATATATATAGGAAAGGTCATATGAACTCTAAAGGAAAATAAAGGGGGCTGACAGCAGCAGGAACTAGCAAGGAGAATGTGATATTGCATAAGAGAGCCAGAGAGGGCTTTGCTGGCAGTGTGACATTTCAGGATAAAATCCTAGATCAATGGAAGGAGTCAGCCATGCTGCTATGTGGGGGAAGATCACCGCAGGCAGAGAGAACATTATGTTAAAAGTAGTAAGGTGAGAGTGTGAGTAACGTGTTTGAGGAATAGCAAGGAGGCCGGTGCAGCTACAACAGAATGAATGACAGGGAAAACAGTACCTGAGTTCAGAAAGTTAACAGAGGCAGTCAAAGCCTTGTAGACCATGGTTAAGGACTTGGATTTTATTCTAAATGAAATGAAAAGCACTGCAGAGTTTGATTCTCTGATTTTATTCTACACTGGCTGTTGCCTTCCTTTCCCAGTCTTGCTATGCAATGGACAGAAGTCTTCCTTCTGATACTTCCTTTTGCAGGGATTAGCCAAGAACCACCCCACAGAGGCAATCAAAGCAGTGTGTGCATACACTTTGCTTACGATCCCCTTTAAGATGTTGTGGCGAAAGATTTCTATTGATTCAAGGAGGAAAAAAGAAGTAAAAGCACTTTAACCATGTTTAGGAAAATGTAGGTCAATTATACTTGAAACTTATCAGTAATACAGGGGCGCCTGGGTGGCTCAGTCGTTAAGCGTCTGCCTTCGGCTCGGGTCATGATCCCAGGGTCCTGGGATCGAGCCCCGCGTTGGGCTCCCTGCTCGGCAGGAAGCCTGCTTCTCCCTCTCCCACTCCCCCTGCTTATGTTCCCTCTCTCGCGGTCTCTGTGTCAAATAAATGGATAAAATCTTAAAAAAAAAAAAAAAAAAAAAGTTATCAGTAATACATTTCTAAATGTGCTTAATCGTTTTATAGAAACATAGATACAAATGAAGAATATTAACATTGTAATATGGATTTTAAGAGTACCCATGGTATATTAAGTTCATTCATTCAACAAATATGTGCTGAATATTTACTACTTAGTGCTGGGGTACAGTCCTGAGTGAGAATAAAACTGATATGATCCTGGCGCTTGTGGAGCTTACATCTTATAGTGGAGACAATACATAAGCAAGCAGAATAAAGATGACAATTTATTTTTTGAGGGGGGGGGGCGCCAGAGGGAGAGAGAGAATCCCAAGCAGGCTCGATCTCACAATCCTGAGATCATGACCTGAAATCAAGAGTCGGATGCTCAACCGACTGAGCCACCCAGGAGCCCCAAGATGACAATTTTTGAAATAAGTACTACAAAACAGACTCATGTGGATACAGAATGGATGGAAGAAGGGGCTTGTTTTTAAAAATTACATTACCAAATACTGTAGCCATGGGTCTACAGCACAACTGAACTTGAAAAGAAAAAAAAAAAAAGTTTTATTAAACCTCTTATCCTAAGAACTAAATTTCTCATGGCTTTCATCTCAAAGTGGGAGAGAAGGAGAATGCTCTGACCAGAGGTTCTCTCCAAACCACATGCCAGAAGGATGAGGCAGCACTTTTCAGAAAGTGGCTCTGTCTATTCACACCAAGGACTACCCTTCTTACTTCTGATTATTTAACCTCATTTATCCACCCAGCAATTCTTGGTTTCTATGAAATCCCTCCACATGGCACACAAATTCAAATCAGACTAGATCACTGGATAAATTTAAACTCCTTTAAGTGAAGACAAACATGGCTCATATCAAAAGGAAGCATAAAAACATTCATCTTACAAAAACACCCAAATATGTAGATTTTAAAAGTCAAGAGCTAGGGCGCCTGGGTGGCTCAGTTGGTTGGGCGACTGCCTTTGGCTCAGGTCATGATCCCAGAGTCCCGGGATCGAGTCCCGCATCGGGCTCCCTGGTCAGCGAGGAGCCTGCTTCTCCCTCTGACCCTCCCCCACTCATGTACGCTCTCTCTCTCATTCTCACTCTCTCAAATAAATAAATATTAAAAAAAAAAAAAGTCAAGAGCTAAATGGCATGTGTTCGTAGAATTGAAGACTTTGCTCACACCATTTAAAGTCCCAAATTACAGCTTGTCTATATGCACACAGCCTAATTTCACAGTACAAGAATGCCACATCAATTGCAAACCACACAAAGAGAAAATAAACATGCAACTAAATTTTGAATCACATTTGTATGTACATAGGTCAGATACTATTCTTCCCTCCAGTAAAAGTATTTATACAGTGCTCATTAGCAAATTCAAGAAAAGGTTTTACTCACTGTAGTGGGTTGAATTACGGCACCCAAAAAGATGCCTAACTCCTAACACCCTGGTAGCTGTGAATGTGACCTTATTTGGAATAGGGTCTTTGCAGATACGATTAAGTTAAGGATCTCCATTGTATCTTCATAGGAGAAAAGAGTGGAAGATTTGAGACACACAAACACAGACAAGACCCAAAAGGCATGTGTCCACAAGCCAAGGAACGTCAAAAATCACCAGAAGCTGGGAGAAAGGCATGGAAGGCGATTCTCCCTCAGAACCTCCAGAAGAAACCAACTCTGTCAACAACCTGACTTCAAGGTTCTGGTCCACAGAACTGTGAGAGAATACATTTCTGTTGTTTAAAGCTACATTTGTGGTAATCTGTTATAGGAGACCTATGAATCTAATACATTCACCTATAAGATTTGAACTCCCCCTTCTTGCAAATAATTTTTGTACATAGTTTATAAGCCCAAGAAAAATGGAGGACAAAACAGATTTTTTTTTTCTATTCACAAACTATTAGAACTCAAAAGCTGAGCTGCCTTCACAGTATCAGCATTACAATTTATTACAAAGAGATATACATAGACGCACGAAGTAACAGTTTTCGAGTTTTCGTTCTCTGAACTAGAAAGATTTAGTCAGTCAAAAAACACACAAAAAGTGAAAGAAGGTAAATGGATTTAAATGGCTCTAAGTTTCTAAAGTTTGGGGAAAGTAGTCAAAAAGAAATATAATTATCAAAATTATAAAAAAGAAATATATATAATTACATATATAATAGTCCCAAGACTATAACAAATTGTATTATTTTTAGTTTAGTTTTTTAATTATAAAATAATATGTCCCCACCGTAGAAAATGTGGGAAATCGTAAGACAAAAAATTTATACTCACCTTTGGAATCAAATTCAGTCCTCACAATTTCTCACCTTAATTGCTCAAATAAGGCCCATCATTACAGGCCGTTGTTTACAACCAAGTTTATATGGCAGTTACACAACTATGAAATTGAGAGTCTACAATGGAAATTCTGATCTAATTTTAACATAAGCCTTATAATTGAAACACACAAATGGGAACTACAAGGAGAGGCTATTGTCATGGGGGTTTCCGACAAGGTGCTTTCCCTTGATCATTTTGGGTCCTAAACTGTTCTGGTGTCTAATCCTAATTTACATATCAAGCAAGCCCTCAATTTTAGAAATAATATTTTTAACAGAGAAAAAGCAACAGATGAAGATCAAAATACTAACAAATTTTATTCAAGAGTTTCTGAATAATCTCCCACATTTTGCTTTCATTTTCTCAAAAATAAGTATCAAATAGGGGCACCTGGGTGGCTCAGTCGTGAAGCGTCTGCCTTCAGCTCAGATCATGATCCCAGGGTCCTGGGATCGAGCCCCGCATCGGGCTCCCTGCTCAGCGGGAAGCCTGCTTCTCCCTCTCCCACTCCCCCTGCTTGTGTTTCCTCTCTCGCTGTGTCTCTGTCAAATAAATAAAATCTTTAAAAAAAAAAGTATCAAATAGATGGTACAAAAAGTAGGTAAAGAGGAACATCTAACAGCTGCCACACAACAAGTGAAGATTAAAACACTGAGAATGAAAATTTTGCCAAAAACAAATCTCTGAAATGCAGGTTAAACACTGATGTTTTTGTTGAAAACAAAAATTTCACTAACTCCAGGCACATTTTTAAACTGTTCTGCCATTTAGATAGGTTTACCCAAAATTACACAGCATCCCCACTCCTTCTGTGTGGGCTGCACACAATGACTTCCTTCCAAAGAACACAGTATGGAACACGGCGGGAAAGGAGGGTAGGAGGTTTACAGTAGAGAAACCACACACACTACCTCAGCCAGGTGACCGTGGTCAACATCAATAGTAGGAATCGTGTTGACAATGTATACCCTTGATGTGACGTGACCTGATAAGCATGGCACTTTACCTCTGTGTCTTCCTCCCAAAAACCTGTAACTCCAATCTAGTCACGAGAAAAGCATCAGACAAATTCCAATAGAGGGGCATTCTACAAAATACTTCATAAATTCTCCTCAAAATGGTCAGGGTCACCAAAAACAAAGGAAGTCAGCAAAGAGGAGCCTAAGGAAACATGACAACTAAATGTAATGTGGTATCCGGATAGAATACCAGAACAGAAAACAGGTATTAGGTAAAAGCTATGGAAACCTGAACAAAGTATAAACTTTAGTTAATAATAAAGTATCGGGACGCCTGGGTGGCTCAGTCGGTTAAGCGTCTGCCTCGGCTCAGGTCATGATCCCAGGGTCCTGGGATCGAGTCCCGCATCGGGCTCCCTGCTCCGCGGGGAGCCTGCTTCTCCCTCTGCCTCTGTCTCTCTGTCTCTCATGAATAAATAAATAAATAAAATCTTTAAAAAAAAAAAATAATAATAATAATAATAAAGTATCAATACTGGTTCATTAATTATAACAAATGTACCATACAATATCAGAGGTTAATAACAGGGAAACTCGATGCTGGGTATATGGGAACTTTGTTTTTTGGGATTTTTTTTAAAGATTTAATTTATTTTTGAGAGAATGCGTGAGCGCAAGCACAACCGGGGGAGGGGAGGCAGAGGGAGAGGGAGAAGCAGACTCCCCACTGAGCAGGGGGCCTGATGCAGGGTTCACGGGGCTCGAGCCCAGCACCCTGGGATCATGACCTGAGCCGAAAGCAGACACTTAACAGACTGAGCCACCCAGGCGCCCCATGGAACTTTGTTTTATCCTCTCAATTCTTCCATAAATCTACAACTTTTCTTAAATAAAGACTATTTTAAAAATGTACATGGCAGTTATTTCCAGAAAAATACTAATTAGGGTCCCAGATAAGACTTTTCTAATCACCCACATGTAAAAGCTTAACTTACGGAAAACAACTAGAGCCACTCACTAAGCAGTTTCTTCCAGCACTAAGATTCCATCTGGATTTTTGCAAGGCTGATAATTCAAGTACTTGGGGGCAAGAAAAGGGCATCTAGACCAACTCTACCTTTCAAGCAAACATCTGATTTATTGTTATAAGGGTGTGAAAACCCAAAGTCTCATAATCACAGAGCTATTTATAAATAAGACAGATAATTTTAAACCAATAAAAATAACAAAAAATAGTAATTGAGAAGAAGAAGATGCTTCTAAAGCAGAAGCTTTGTGCAGGAAGTTTGGTCTTTCTTCCATCACCATAGACTAAAATAAACATTATGTCCCTAAACACACCGACTCCCCATTTCCTCATTTACGTAATGAAAAGTGACTACAGTATAGTACAATATCCAAAGGATGCTCACAAAATAACAGCGTATCACAAATAAGAACCTAACAATTTTACTCTTCCAATTCACTGGCATGTGCTAAAAGCAACTAATTCTGGTTAAAGTGTACGTAACACTTTGTCACTGAGGTATGCATCAGTATGAACAAGAGAACCACAAGAGAATGACCGAATGGGTACAAAAGAGGGGAAATTGAAGTCACATTTAACTACTTATCAGCACTGACCAGGCCCTCCTCTTAAATGCCTCCTCCTGCAAAAGTGTCCTGAAGAAACTCTCATTTCAATTAACACTCACTGAGATGATCCTAAAAAAACTGCCACACTGCAGTTCAGCAAAAGTGGGGTTCTAAATGCAAATCGCACATCGGAGAGGACACAAGTGAATGAGTAATAGTCCTTGCCCTCAAGGCGTCCTACTCATCCTCGAACAGGAGGCAAGACAAGAAACAAATACCATCTTTTGTTGACTCTAGGATGCCATCAACTGGAAGATGCATCCTAATTACAAAGGTATTAAAATGAGAATTTGTGAAATGTCTCAGAACGGATAAGACAGCACAGTTTCTGAGTGACAAATGCTACAGTGAGTTTAGCATCAAGTATGTGGAAGCAGAGATGTGGAGGTACTGCCATCTGACATTGCTATCTTCACAGGTGTGGGGGTGCAGGGGTGCGGGTGTTGGCACTGCTCGTGCGGCCCGTAATCCTCCAAGTCAACGCGAAGATACAGTTCAAAATGTATACATCTTGCCAAGAATAAATTTATTTACGAAATGCAAGACAGACCCATTAAAGGTGTAGAATATCTTTATTAATAAAAAGTTTTAAAGCCAACATGAATAAATTCATTTTGACATTTTACTAAATTATTTGGGAAACAAAATTCACAGGTAATTTCTTTACTTCTTAGAAATGTAGTCATTTTATCAGCAAGAAACTTACAGATGAGAGAACTTACCAGTTTTTCCTCTTAACCTTCCTCTACAAACAAAGCAGAGCAGAGCTTTTAAGCGTACGAAGAGAGCAATCATAAACTACATTTCTGAAAGAGAAGCAGGCCAATTTCAGAGATAGCAGGAAGAACAAAACAAATCATTTTCACGTTTTTCCCTTCAGTTAGGACTGACATTCTACTTTCGGACAGGAAAACCCTGTCTTTGCAAACTCCTTAAGGCCATGCACATAAACCCTAGAGAAATATTTATTGAATGAATGAATCACTATCCTAATAAATCCTATTTTGGACGTTCACTTCTTTTAATACTAGAGAGCCCAGAGATGAGATGGCATCTGTTCAGCTAGGTGCCCTTATAAGAGAAGCAAAACCCTTATTTCTCAACAGGACTCGTGTACCTAGCGGAGGGCGGGGGTGGGGGGGTGCCCCTCACCCAGTCTCCCAGGCCAAGCTTCCCTGCTGCGGTCACTGCAAAAGGGCGCGACTCAGTCAGGCCATGGAACAGCTAAGACAAAAGAAAATTTCCTGAGGAAGGCAGCCAGTATACAGTAAAGATAACCCAAACACAGATACCTTATGGATTCTTTAGTCCCCACTTTTGAAGCTATTTAAAAGTAACTATAAATCAGACTTGCAGAAAAATTAAGTTTTAAGAAAAATAAGAGCTTTACTCCTTCAGGGACACGTACATCAGGTACACGTTGAGTCACATGTGTTTGACTTGGCAAACAATACCTCTACAGAATTTATATTTACCATGTGCCAGGCACGAAGGACTTTACATACATTAGTTCACTGAAACCTCACAAGAAGTCCATGAAGTAGGTTAAGTACTCTTGTTATTCGTCTCCATCTTACAGGTGAGGAAAAGGAGACAGAAGAGGTTAAGTAACTTGCCCAAAGCCACAGGCAGTAAGTGGTGGAGACTGATTCCAAGCAGTCTGGCTCAATTCTGTGCCCAAAACCACTACATTACACTGAGAGCTGCCTTCAGAAAACAAAATAAATGTATCGCCTCTATCTTCTCTCTATATATGGAGTTAAATGTCCAGACCTCAAATCGCCCCCATACATCTCAATCAAGCCTGACACTGGTAATAAGCTGGCCAGTAGGCAAAGAAGTGTTTCCTAGGTATGTGAGTATGATGGGCATTGCAATAAACACACAAACAAAACTATCCAGACTCCTTTCTGCCTTCTAAGAGCACAGATAACTTCAAGTTTACCATACATAATGATTTCTCCTTCCCCTTTAAACTGTTATCAAAATCTCTCACACCCAATACTGAATTGATAAAAGGTCATGATGCTACCCAAGACTTATGGTAGAGAGATACAAATACCAGTTTTATTTTTCCAAATACAAAATGATTATGTAATGAGAACAATAGGAACTTGCAGGATAAAGAGACTCCAACATAACAAGATGAAGGGAGTTAGTTCCATTCAACCAACACTGAGTCTAAGATCTCTTACCTTAAGGCACTCACAATAAGGAAGCTGTCAGCCCAAAAGAGGAAAAGAAAGAGCTTACTAGAGAAATGATAATAAGATTATAAAAATACTAAACAACTCAACTGTAATCACGTTACATATTTACAACAAACTAATCACTGTACAAATGTTTAGAGAACGAGGAATGATGGCGGCAGGGGAGTCACAGTGTAGAAAGAATATAGATGAGTTAAGTAAAGGTCTTCCTGCATAATTCGTTTATTTAGTTGTAGCACTGTCTACTCACTACATTCCACAAAAAAGCCACATTCATTTGAGGTCATTTTACCTCTTGTTATTTCCTCTGCAGTGAGTCTGCAAAGTTGTAAGGCATGGTGGTGGTGATCCTACTCATTGAACAGAAAGCAATTGAGTGAAACATACAAGCAACTAAACCTCTGGCACCCTGTAAAACCACAAGAGACCAAGATCTTTTTTCCCATGTTCTAACACATTTTGTAAAGTCGTTTTCTTAAGCAGCAATATACCTAGAATGACTGCATGCTTGTCTGGAGTCACATGCTCTCTACCTAAAGTCGGGTCAATGGACACTAAGAATGGAAATTAAGTCAAAAATTGTAAATGGACTTCATTAAGCAATTCTCACTGACTTACTCGTTAATTTCAATCTATAAACAAAAGCAAAGGAAATTTTTTTCTGTAGAAACTCATTAATACTTAGTTTCCAAAGTTAAACTTCAGGCTGGCCCAGAGATTTGCATTAACCAATTTTTTGTTGCTTTCAGAAAAACTCATGTAAAAACATTAGCTAAGAATAGCTGAAGATAAAAAGCAGAGACAAGGAATTTTTCTGAAAGGCACTAAATTATACTGTGTTTATATAAGATAGCATGGATTGGTAAAAGTAAAAATACTAAATAATTTAAATTTTATTTCAAAATTTATTTGTCAAGACCCTATAAGCAGTTATGAAAAGAAATAGGATATAAAATACGGGAAAACAGTGAAAATACGAGTTAATCTTCACAGTAACTTAAGCAACATAACGACAAAAGAGAAACTGATTGTAAAGAACTAAATGGGGCACCTGGGTGGCTCAGTCGGTAAGCGGCTGCCTTAGGCTCAGTCATGATCCCAGGGTCCTGGGATCGAGCCCCGCATCGGGCTCCCTGCTCAGAAGGAAGTCTGCTTCTCCCTCTCCCATTCCCCCTGCTTGTGTTCCCTCTCTCACTGTGTCTCTTGTCAAATAAATAAAATCTTTAAAAAAAAAGAACTAAATGCAGGTCAATACTTTTAAACCTCTGGGGAATGTCCATACCGTCTCTCTCTCCTTCTACTAGTATAACTAACTGGGAGCAAATTTTATATTTTCTCAATACACTTCCCTTCATGGAAAGGTGGGTGGAATGGGGTAGGGAACTCTACAAGGACAGCACTGAAGTCCCTTATTCTTCATACTTACATTCTTTTTTTTTTTTCATACTTACATTCTGAAGAATGATCAGAAAGTGCCAAAATCTCTGAAGTCCCCACACGGGGCAGGGGTGGAACCTAATTCTGTTTATTTCTGCCATGTCTTGTGTTCTGTTAGTGCACATTTGCTTGATCACTCAGGCGTAAGGGGGGGGGGAGGATGCTGTCAACTTGCTAAGACCACGTTAGCCCACCTATGCCCCCATCAGCCTGGTTGGAGGGATCCTTCTTAACCAGCAAAATCTCAGATTTAGCTCCTTTCCCATCCACCCACCCCCAACTTGCTTCTGGCCCAAAGTGTAGTCTCTAATTGAAATTCTGACTCATTCCTGACGTTCTGCCTTTCCTGTGTTTTCTTATCAATAAGTCCTTCCTACTGTTATTTAAGTTCACCTGTGTTTGGGGACAGCATAATTAGAATGCCTGAACAGTCCTAGGACCGATATAAGAGAAAAAATTAGGAAACAAAAGAACCTTGCTACACATATACAATCAGGTCCAGAAGTGGTAAGAGCCAGTTCTGCCAAGCTTTCAGGGAGCAGGTAATTCCAGTATTACACAGATTTTTCAGAGAACAGGAAAGAAGGAAACGCTTCCCAACTCAGGAGGCCAGTATAACCTAGATATCAAAATCAGACAAAGCAAGGACATTAGGGAAAATGAAAATGATAGGCCAACTTCACTAAAATATAGATGCAAAAAACCCGAAAGCCCATAAGTAAAACATTAGCAAGCAGAACCCAAGAGTACATAAAATACATTATGACCAATATATTCCAGGAACCTAGGAATACAAGGATACATAGACTTTTTTTGAAAAGTTACAAATATAATTCACCATATGAGCAGATTAAAGGAAAAATAACATGATCATAAGAGATACAGGAAAAGCATGAGAAAATGTCACATCTATCTTAAAAATTCATAGCAAGTGGGACTAGAAGGGAACTAAAAACCTGCAGAAACAATTTTTTTAACAGTGATCTAAAATCAAGAACAAAAAAGAATGTCCATCATTACCATGTTTATTCAACATTAAATTTGGAAGTCTTAACCAATGCAGTAAGTAGAAGAATTGAAAACAAATTATTTGATGATGATACGTTTATCAATACAGAAAATCCTACAGAATATACAAAATAATTACTGGAAACAGAGTCTACAAGGTGTTTGGATAAAAAAAATCTATCTAACCCCCAGACCTCCCTCCCAAAAAAGGCCATTTCTGCATACAAGCATTTATAAAATTTAAGTCAAATAGACGATATCATTTACAGTAGCAACAGCAAATATATGGTAATAACTAGGAGTAAATCTAATAAAATATATTCTAGACCTTCATGGAAAGAAACCATAAAGCTTTAAATAAAGGCCAAAGACAGGGGGAAATACATATGACTTGAAAAGCATTCTATGGGGGCACCTGGGTGGCTCAGTCGGTTGGGCGGCTGCCTTCGGCTCGGGTCATGATCCCAGGGTCCTGGGATCGAGCCCCATGTCAGGCTCCCTGCTCGGTGGAGAGTCTGCTTCTCCCTCTCCCTCTGCCTGCCTCTCTGCCTACTTGTGCTCTCTATCTCTCTGTCAAATAAATAAATAAAATCTTAAAAAAAAAAAAAAAAAGCATTCTATGTTCATGGACAGAATTGTCAAAAATGTCAAGTTTCCTTATTATGATACAATTTAAAATAAAAAAGCTGGGGTGCCTGGGTGCCTCAGTCAGCTGAGCGTCTCACTCGGTTTCAGCTCAGGTTGTGATCTCAGGGTCGTGGGATCCAGCCCCACACTGGGCTCTGCGCTCAGCACTTCATCCTTCCCCCTCTGCTCCTTCCCCTGCTCTCTAGCTCTAAAATAAATAAAAATAAAATTTAAAAGCTATTGAATTTGTCACTGAACTTGACAGAACCAGAAGAACCTGATGGTTATGAACAGGAAAAATACCCAAGAAATTCTTTACAAGAGTAAGCTCCACGAGAATTGTTTAGTTCAGTGCTGTTTTGCCAGAACTTATACAGTTCCTAGTACATAGTACTGGCCACAAAGATTCGTTCAATAATATTTTTATTGACTGAACACAGTAGCGAGGCTTAGCCTAACCATTTATAAAATTAAGATAGAATGGAACTGACACAGGACTAGGCAAAAAGACTAATGGAACAGAATAGATGGCCCCCAGGGCGCCTGGGTGGCTCAGTTGGTTAAGCGACTGCCTTCGGCTCAGGTCATGATCCCGGAGTCCCGGGATCGAGTCCCGCATAGGGCTTCCTGCTCGGCAGGGAGCCTGCTTCTCCCTCTGACCCTTCTCCCTCTCATGTGCTCTCTGTCTCTCTCATTCTCTCTATCTCAAATAAATAAATAAAATCTTTAAAAAAAAAAAGAATAGATGGCCCCCAAAAATCGACGTATATGAAATCTGACATATAAAGCAGAACAGATCATAGGGGAAGGATGGACTAATCAATAAAAGCTGCTGTACTAGTCAACACAACTGCTTATGTATACAAGAAAAGTGAAACTGGATGGAGGGAATTATAAAGGACCTATAAATCTTATAAACACAGCATATATTATCTCTAGAACCGCTCTAGAAAAGATCACAGATTCTTATTTTCTAAATATATTTAGATGCTATCCTAACTGAAAAACTACATAGTGCTTTGCTTGGAATAGTAATGCTTAGAGACAGAAGTGCTTACTAAATATTATTCTTAGGCCTGAGCCCTCCTCAAACTCACCTTGTTGCGAATCCTTGCCTCCACCACTTCCTAGCTTTGTGACCTTGGACAGGTTACTTGGTTTCTCTGAGCTTCATTTTACTCATCTACAAATTAGCTTATACTAATACTCGACAACAGAGTAACTGGTGGAGTTTTTTTAATCCTTTTAGTTTTTTATTTTAGAATGCCATTAAGTTTGTAGATTAGCTTTTAGAATTGACATAGTTAAGAGCTTGCACCTTCAAATCCAAGAATACAGTGTGCTTTTCTATTCCTTTAAGACTTCTATATAAACCACAGGAGCATTTTTAGGTTTTCTGATAGAAATGTTACACATTTTTTTAGTGTATAAAAGAACTTTTTGTTTGCTGTCATACAAGGGGTCTCTGCTTCCACTGTATCTTCTATTTGGTTTGTAAAATGATAATTTTTTTGCATGAAATACTACTGTGCAATATGGAATGGAACAGGGACTGGAGAAAGAGCATTAACTGATCCCATTTGAGGGAGGATGGAATTTAGAATTTCATCAGGCTTCTCTCAATCTACTTACTCAAATTTAAAACTTTCTGTCTGGGAATATTACAGAAAAGCATCCAGTGAAACATTAACGTACTAGAACCTCTTCAACATAATTTGGTTTTCTCTCCTTATTGAATGGCACTAAAAGTGACCTTATTACGCCATGGCATGAACCCAAAAATAGCAGTGAAGGCTTCAAAAGAATATGTGCAAATCTGAAAATCTCAGAGCATATGCCTGATGCTTTATTTATTTCTCACAAAATGAGAAAGAGTAACAACTTAAATCTATAAGTAACTATTAGCTATATAGCTTCTAAAATGTTGCTGTTATTACATAATTTCTAGCATTTTGTATACTGAATTTCTGCAGTATATGCAGTTGTTAACTATTTTACATGATGCTTAATTTTTAATTATCAAGTTTCAGTGATTCTGAAATTTGTTTAGTAAGACCTTTGAAAGCTGAACAGTGGTTAAAAAATAAAATAAAAAATAAATAAAGGGTAAAAGTTCTCCTAAGGCTTTACTCCAGCTCATATAACAAAATCAGGGGCTCCAATCCAATTTAGGACATAGTTTCCAGTAAGGGCAAAACATCTGTCCTCTCCTGTGTTTAGACCACACTGGCTGCCCCCAGAACTGCCCCTTCTGTACCTCATTTGTTGTTTTCCACAGCTGCCCTCACCTGAACTTCAGATTCCAACTGAGCCCTGAATTTCAGTTTGAGGCCCTCTGAGCACTCAAGCCCTTGCTTTGTTAGGATGTGACTTCAAACTTATTGTCATGTTGCTCCATAAAAAGTATGCAGTCATTATTGCTCTTGTATGTGGGGCTCTCTCCATCAGTCTTTTCTGTTCCTTCTCTTCACAGTCCTTGGCACAAAAGTGCTCAATGGATGCTCTTGGCGAACAGCCAGTCCAGTCCTATCCACGTATAGAAAGTAAATATTACACTATTATGGGATCCTGGGCATTTGAAAGAATATTCTAACATGCGCCACCCAGATTTATGTTCAGTGTCTAGCAGTGGAGCAATGAAAGCAAACTGCAAATATAAAATTCATTTAAAAAAAAGAAAAAGAAAAGGCCATTCTCTACTGGGGTGTTTGCGGGTGGGAGGGTGGGGGACACAGAGCAACCAAACAGTAGAAATTCATGTCATATCTTAAATAATTTACATGTTCAGCAGAGAAAACAAACATTGCAAATCTATTAAGAGCACAAGATGGCTTTTTAGTTCAGCTGTGGAAAACTAGGCATTCACTCGGCTAAAGGAAAAAAACTCAGATGAAGCAGAAATAGAATAAACCAATTAATACAAATCAAGTCAAAACAAATTAACAAATTAAGTCAAAACAAATTAACAAAATTATGTAGAGTTTTAAGATATGCATGTATGAATTTCATTATACAAGCTCTTATATAGTTAAGATACCACTAAGTGTACTCAAAGTGGTAAGTAAAAATAAAAATAGCTGAACAAAGGGTGGTCAAACCTCAAAACAAGTGCTATAACCACCACCCAAAAATGCAAAATAGAGGAAGTTGTCTTCTTCAGAGTTTAAGAGTGAAAAAAAATTCTCATTTTATCTAACTTTTATTCCACTGAGGAAGGGAGTCCCACAGAGGAAAATCAGTTTTGTGCCCTTCTGATATGTTTGAAGAACAAATACAATTTGCCATAATTAACATTAAAAGAGGTAAGCAGTATTATGTTAGCATCAGAAGTATTTTTATCAGTACCAGCAAAACTGCCTTTTAATTTGCACTAAGAAACTAAGCAAACTAAGTCTATATTAGCTTGCACACACACACACACACACCACACCCCCCTCCAAAAGAACCCCAGAAGGCTGTGAGGATTGCTCAGTACCAGCAAAACTGCCTTTTAATTTGCACTAAGAAACTAAGCAAACTAAGTCTATAGTAGCTTGCCTACACACACACACACACACACACGCACGCACGCACGCACACACACACCCTCCAAAAGAACCCCAGAAGGCTGTGAGGATTAAAATTTTACTCCAGGAGAATAACTGATTATCTTACCAATCTCACTTGATTTCATTCTAAAGTCATCAGTAAAACTGCTACTAAAACTGTGACAATATGAAGTCATGCAATAAAACCCAAACAACATAAATTCTCCCCTACTTAACAAATCTCTAAATGCTTTAGGGAAAAAGAAAATGTGCATTACATACTTTCAATGTCTTCCAACCAGCTCTTCATAGATTCATACGTACTTCTTGCCCACAACCACAACTCATGAGATGAAAAAAAACCTCACAGACGAAAGCTTGACTTACTCCTCACCCACACTACAGGTAATGAAAATAAATGCTACTCCTTAAAAGTCACCATAAAATGAAGGGACTAAAAAACAGGTAAAACATGAGAAAGCAAGGAGGGAAAAATACAGAGGCCAAACTATTAATCATGATCACGTTAAGTGGCTTCATTAGAAAAGAAGCTCAACAGGATTTCTTTTGAAATAAAATCTAACAATGCGGTGATTACTCTAGTAAAAGGGTGAGCAAAAAAAAAAAAAAATGCATCAAATTAGTCAACAGAGGAAAGCCAAGTATGAAAACATCAATATCAAATATGGTAAAATTTATTCAACAACAGCTATAGTGAGATTTTTAAATGCCATTAACGCAATAATGGAAACGATATTATTTAGGCAACAAAAAGAATCAATGCAAAAACTATCAGAAGCACTGGAAGTTGAAAAAAAATTATCTACAGCATGTAGTCAAAAGTGTAGGACACAAAGCACATAAGATTAATGAAGATTCAATGGACATAAACCAAATTTTATACTTTAAAGCACAGGCAGATTTGCCACAAAATGAATGAAGATTGGGCCCTGAGGCCCCTTGTTTACACAAATGATTTGTTTTCTCATTCTAAACAAATATTCATCTGTCTACACAATTCTGTATTCTCTCTTAAAGAGGGGTGTCAAAACTACACAAGCTTTGGGCCCTCAATACTTGCATCTCTCCCTGCACTAAAGACAAGAAATGTATCTTCGCTAATGTCCAGAAATTCCAGATCCCTAGCCACAATACTAAAAACAAAATGAAAAAGCAGAAATCAACCAAGACTTAAATTTCAACTACAGATTATAATAAACAATTCAAATGAGAAAAAAAATTTAATTTACAAAATTAAAACAGAATTTCTACAAATATCAAATGACTAATGCAGTATTCACAGGTGAAATCATAATTTTGAATGTGTTCATCAAAAGAGAAAAACAAAGTAATAAAATATAAGATTTTAGAAAACTATTAAACCCAAAGGAAAACAGAACATAATAATTAAGGATAAATACAAAGATCTAAGAATTGATAGCACTGACAGTTTAAGAGCTGGCACTTTGGGATGGGGGTGAGGACCATTCTAGAAAATTTAAATGAGTAGCACTGGGCAGGAATAGCTTAAACATCTTAGATCCCCAAAAAAGAGGCAGTATACTGGCACGTGGTAGCACTCAAAAAGAAAAAAAAAAAAGTTGAGAAAATACATATATTCAAGGGAAAGAGGCTGTAACAAAAATAAGATACTCTTGTCTTATTTATATATAGTAAAATTGAGAAGCTTCCTTATGGTAATATTTTTACACAAAATTTTAAAAAGAAAAACACATAATTACAAAGATGTTATCTCAAGAAACAGAAAACTAAGTTAACAGAAAATAAAATGGACAACATTGTCTAAGTAAGAACTATGAACAAAATGAGTATCTGCAATAATGACAACAGTGATAAGTTCAGATTTTTTAAATGCAGAATTTAAACCTCCTGAAGAATGTGAAGACGAACACACCATCCCATTCATCTTACAAGACAAATATGATCTTGATCACAGGTTTTATGTACCCAGAAAATGGAAATAAAACAACACCCATACAATTTAATAAAATAAACCAGAAACTTACCAAGTGAAATGATAGTATGTAAAATTCCTCAGTGTACTAATACACTCGCATGAAGTGATGCATAGCCTAGGTATTTCTTACCAATTCAACATCAAGGGATACCACTAATAATGGTTTAGCAAAAACAAATAGGATCCATTTCTACAGATGCCAAAGGAGTATCTGATAAAATCACATCACTAATAACAACATTAAATAAAACACTAATAGGATACTACTTAACATAACTTATCCAAAAAATTTGTATTTTATATGATGTAGGAAAAAAAATCAGTAGCAAACAAGGACATCTACTGCATTCATTCTGATTTTACCTTTTTTTTTTTTTTTAAGATTTTATTTATTTGACAGAGACACAGCGAGAGAGGGAACACAAGCAGGGAGAGTGGGAGAGGGAGAAGCAGACTTCCTGCCGAGCAGGATCCTGGGATCATGACCTGAGCCGAAGGCAGACGCTTAATGACTGAGCCACCCAGGCGCCCCACAATTTCGTTATTTTAAAAGTTTAAAGGTTCTGGCCCAAACAGTACAACTATAGAAACAGGATGTAAATATTAAAAGAGAAGAAATATATATGGAGACAGATGTTAACTGGACTTACTGTGGTGATCATTTCCTAGCATATGCAAATATTGAATCATTATGTTGTACCCTTGAAACTAATACAATGTTATATTTCAATTATATCTCAACAAAAGTAAATAACAGGAAGAAACAAAAAGGCAAGGAGAAAATATTTACAATACATATAGCTGACAAAGGACAAGCAACCCAATTTTTTAAAAAGACGAAGGATTTGAACAGACACATGGCCAATGTGCACCTAAAAAGATGTTCAATGTCATCAGTCAGAGAAAAGCAAATTAAAATAACAGTGAGATACCAGTACATATCCATTTGACTGGCTAAAATACCAAGTGCTAGTAAGGACCCAAAATAACTGGAACTTCCACACACCTTTGTCAAATATAAAAAGGTCCAACCATTTCACAAGAAACTGCCAGACTGTTCTCCAAAGTTAAACATATGACCTAATAATCCACAATGTGGTTTATAATCCAAGAGAAATGAAAATATAAATCCATACACTAACATACATATGAATGTTCAGTGCAGCTTTATTCATAGTTCCTAAAAGCTGGTAACAACCCAAATGTTCCATCAACAAGTAAACAGGCAAATAAATTGCAGCATATCATAATATGGAACACTACACCAAGCACCAAATAGGAACAAACTACCAAAACAAGCAATATCATGGATGAATCCCAAAAACATCCCAGGTACAATAGAGTACATACTGTATAATTCCATAATATAAAGTCCAGAACAGGCAAAATTAAACTATAGTGATCAAGTCAATACAGTGATTACCTCTGGAGGTTATTAATTGGGAAAGGACACAAGGGACTTTCTTGGAGCAATGAAATACTCTGTATCTTGCTTGTGGTAATGGTTACATTGTTTCGACATAAAGATTTGTCAAAACTACCTAATAACACTGAATATGGTTGGATTTTATCATACGTGGCTACAACCAGAGAATAAGAAGGCAAGCAGGAGTGGAATGAATGGTTGTAAGCAGGAAGCTTTTACCTTTTGTTTTACATACCTTTGTATTGCTTATAACTTTGCATACAATAAGGTAAAAAAAAAAATCTTATTTTTAATGAAATTTTCACTAATATTTCACTTAGTTTAATTAAAAAAAGCACACATATATTATCATTAGAGCAAAAGAGAAACCAAGACATAGATCCCTTATAAAAGACGTAACAATAAAAGAAAATCTGATCATAGAAAAAGAAGTGTGCACCAGATTGAGAGATGTTTTTCTAAGCTTTAAGTGATAAAAGAAATCTTGGTTTTAGTCTATTCTATGTTTACCATATAAGAGAGAAACTAACCGAAGTAAAAGACATACAGAAGCTTTTTCTATCAATCAGCAAATTTATTTATAACTTTCTAATTATAAAATGACCACTGTAGAAAACTTCTAACAGTATAAAAAAGAAAACTCATTATTTGGGTCTCTTTCTTCCCATTTTTTCTATTATTTTAAGGATGAAAATCAGGACAAGACATACCATTTTATATTTTTTTCTTTGTGTAAATTATAGTATAAGCAACTTCCTGTTTCATCATATGGACTTTTAAAACCATTTTTCATAGGCTGCATTGATCTGCTTTACATCCACTAGAAGAATGAACTATATTTTAACCATTGGCCTATTTAGGACAATTATAGCATGTCACTATTATAAATCATGTCATAATAAATCTTTGTAAAATGATCTTTATGGTTCTTACTCATTTCCTTAGTAAAAATCCCTGGAGGTATACTTATCAAGTCAAAGGAGAGGCTAGGCTACTGATAAAGTACAAACTATACTCGAGAAAGCTATACCAATTGTATTCCCTTAAGAGTGCATTCAGCAGCACTGAAGTTTTAGTTTTTTTTCCCTATTATAGGATATATTATAAATGCAGTGCAGAAAACGCAGACACAGAGAAGTAAAACACCAAAAATTAAAATCATCCAAGAATGTTTACTCTTGAGTCCTTTCCATACGCATACATAATTAAACTTGTGTTGTACTGTATATGCGTTTATAATGTACTCTCCTCCCCTACTTAATGAGCATTTCTTCCTTACCAAAGTGTCTCAAAATTAATTTTAATAACATGGTCCATTATTTAATCCATCTTTATTACTGACCACATAAGCCATTTCTAAAATTTTAGCTTAAGTCACACTGTCATAAAATTTTGTATATAAATCTTTGTACCATATAGTAAATTATACTACATCAGGAAAAATTCCTTGAAAAATAACTACTAGGTCAAAGTTTATGAAATTGAAGGCTTAATTCAGCTTCTGGATTTATAATTTCAGGAACAGTATAAGAGAGTATCTATATCCCCATACCTTTACCTGTAATAGGCAACCTTTTATGGACCTTTGTCAATTGATCATTTAAAAATGGCTTATTTTTTTTTAGATCTTTTTGCTACTCAGTGAGAGATAATTTAAAACACTCACTGTATTTTGTTTTTTAACTGCTCATCCTATTGACATTTTTCTTTTAAGATATAAGAACTGTTGTATCATCAGCAAATTTTTAAAAATATATTCAATTCTGATATGCTTGTAATGTAACCTATGAAATTACTAATTTGGGTAAAAATTTTTTGCAAAGCATTTATGTACATCTAGATTATTTTGCCTATTTCTAGCTGAGACTCCCATCAAGCTTTCACTTGTTTCTAAAATGTCTCCTTCATCCAAAATCACACTACGTATTTTCTACCCTTCTGGGAGGAAAAAAAGTATCACTATCCTGCTCAACTTTTGATGCTTCAGTATGTGCTCTAGATTCAATCTTCCACTTTCTCAAAGGTCCTTGCCATCAACAGTCCCTTCTCTGGTGTATTTCCTATCACACCAGCTCTTCCTCTTCGGCATATAAATAAGAATTTTTTTTTTTATTTTAAAACACGTGCACCCCAGTGTTTACCTTCCTTCTTTCTCTTCCATCAGTATTTTTCTTAACTTCCCGTTCAGTGTAGTCTGGCTTCTATTCCTATCATTCCACTAATACTGCCCTCTGTGACCTATTCATTACCAATCTAGACTTTTCACCCTTAGATTGCTTAACCCATCTAAGACATGACCCTGCTCAACACAACATTTCTTGAAGCTCTCTTTTTGCAATACCTAACATGGATTTTGTCTCTAGTTCTCCAGCCCATCCTCCTCGGTCATTCTGTCCCTCTTCTTCCTCCTGTCCTCTTTTCAATGGCAGCCTTCCAGAGTTCCATCTGGAGCTATGAGGACCTCTCCTCCATATGGGTAAGCCTCACCTACACAAGCTACCCTCAACAATCATCTATCACTTTATATTCCCAAACCTCTCTCGGCCCAGATCTCTTTACTACACTACTCCTCCAATCATAAATATGGCTAATACATGCCTTCACATAGCTGCCCCTAAAGCACCTCAAACACAATAGCTGAACTCATTACAAAATCAAGTTGAATGGCATAATGACTTGCAATGTGAATCAAGAGGCATAAAAATATTAATCCATTGTTAAGCTAATAATCTAAAGTCAAGAGAAATTTTAAAAACAGAGTAAAAACACTGGAGGGGGGGGCGCCTGGGTGGCTCAGGCGGTTAAGCGTCTGCTTTTGGCTCAGGTCATGATCCCAGGGTCCTGGGACTGAGCCCCACATCAGGCTCCTTGCTCAGCGGGGAGCCTGCTTCTCCCTCTCCCTCTGCCTCTCTCCCCTGTTCATGCTCGCTCTCTCTCTCTCTCTGCCAAATAAATAAATAAAATCTTTAAAAAATAAAAAAATAAAAACACTGGAGGAAAGTATTAATTACAGCATTACTTAATATAACCACACACACACAAAAAAAAAGGACTTTTCCTTCTGGGAAGATGGAGTACACAAACTTTCTCCATTCCTCCTGCTATGCAAAAGTAAAACTTGACATTATACACAAAACAAACATAAGAAGACTCAAAGAGAAGGTAGTGCTAATCCTTTGGAAACCAAGGAACAAAATTGTGGCGAGTCCCTTGCAGGCTTTTTTTTTTTAACCTTGAAAATGCCAGAAATGGACCTGAAAAAGCCTCCAACCTAGAAATGCCAACAGGACCAAACAAAAAGAATCCCAACAAAAGCATCCTCTTTCTGACCAAGGGACCATGAAAACGGCAACCCAGAAAGATGGAAAACTTTTAGACAATAACTACCCTACTCCAGTCAAATACCACAAAAAACAAAAACAAAAAACAAAAAAACCCAACCACTGTGTGGGGCACCTGGGTGGCTCAGTAGGTTGAGCATCAGTCTCTTGATTTCAGCTCAGATCATGATCTCAGGGCCGTGAGATCAAGCCCCACGTTGAGTCCCGTGTCAGGCTCCATGCTAGGCATGGAGCCTGCTTAAGATTCTCTCCCTCTCGGGGCGCCTGGGTGGCTCAGTCGTTAAGCGTCTGCCTTCGGCTCAGGTCATGATCCCAGTGTCCTGGGATTGAGTCCCACATCGGGCTCCCTGCTCCATGGGAGGCCTGCTTCTCCCTCTCCCACTCCCCCTGCTTGTGTTCCCTCTCTCGCTGTCTCTCTGTCAAATAAATAAAATCTTAAATAAAAAAAAAAAAAAAAAAAGATTCTCTCCCTCTCCCTCTGCCCCTCCCTGCCCTTCACGTGTGCGTGCTCCCTCTAAAAAAAAAAAAAAAAGCCACTGTAGTCCCACTCACATCCCCACCTGCAAAGGCCCAGTGGGGAGTCTAGAATTCCACTCTCAAGGCTATAAACACTCCAATGGGATGGTGTCAGAGAAGGCCAGGGCTTTCATCCTGCTGACCAGTAATGAACTCTTGCCTAACAGTGTTACGAACTCTCCCCTAAGAGTATCAAAAGAAGATTATGTGGGGAAGCCTGCACTTCCACCCCCAGCCAGAAGTAATATGGAGTGTCCCCCCCACCTCAGGCTTCAGTGGAGGCTTGGTGGATAATGTGGACATCTAGCTCCACCTGGCAGTAATGAGGCAGCACCTCCAACTTCCTTCTCCTGCCAGAGTAGTATGAAAAAATCAACTAAAATAAATGGTTTGAGTACGCTCCAAAGCCTCAGGACAAAGTATGAAAATGTGCAAGGTTTCAATTAGAAAATCCAAAAACCAGGAAGATCTTAAACGGAAAGACAAAAATAATCAAAAGATACCAACATCAAAATGACAGAGATGTTAGAATCATCTGACAAAGACATTAAAGTGATCTTGATAAAACATTCAAACATGTTTGAAATAAATGAAAAAAAAAGTCTCAAAAAAGAAATCAAAGTCTCAGCAAACAAGTATGTTTTATTTTTATTTTTTTTTTTTAAGATTTTTTATTTATTTGCGAGAGAGAGAATGAGAGAGAGCATGAGAGGGAGGAGGGTCAGAGGGAGAAGCAGACTCCCTGCTGAGCAGGGAGCCCCATGTGGGACTCGATCCCGGGACTCCAGGATCATGACCTGAGCCGAAGGCAGTCGCTTAACCAACTGGAGCCACCCAGGCGCCCCAAACAAGTATGTTTTAAAGAACCAAATGGGAACTTAAGCTGGAAAATAGAATAACCAAAATAAAAAGTCCAGAGGATGGCCTAATAGCAAAATGGAAGGAAAGAAGAAATATCCAATGGAGTGAGAGAGAGAACAACAGAAACTACCCAATCTGAAAAACTGAGAGAAATAAACTGGAATAAAAGAAAATGAACAGGACCTCAAGGCCCCAGGGGGCTATAACAAAAGATCTAAAATTCACATTATCATAAGACCAGGAGAGGACACAGAGGGACTGAGAAAATACTTGAAGAAATAATAGTTGAAAATTTCCCAAATTTGGCAAGACAAACACCTACAGTCAAGCAGCTGAGCAAACCCTAAAAAGGAAAAAAAAAAAACAAAGAAATCCACACCTACATACATATTAAACTTCTAAAAACTAAAGAAAAAGTCTTAAAAAGGCAATGACAGAAAACCGTATTACCTAAGGGAAAAAACATTTAGAAGGACTACAGATTTCTCATCAGAAACCATAGAGACCAGACGTGACACAATTTTTTAGGTGCCATATAAAAAAGAACTATCAACCCAGAAACCTATATCCAGGAAAAAAAAAAAAAATAGCCTTCAGGAATGAAGATATAGCAAATATAGAGAAACTCTATCACAAGCAGGTTTACTCTAAAAGAATGGCCAAACAGGTTCTCTAAACAGGAAGTAAACAGTAAAAGAAGGAACCTCAGGAAGGAAGGAAGGATGGACAGAGCAAAAATATGGACAAGTATGACAGACTTTCTTCTCTTTAATTTAATTCTAAAGTACGCTTGACGGTTGAAGCAAAATTATAATACTGGTCGATGTGGTTCCATATGTACGTAGAAGAAACACTGAAAATAATTATAAGGTGGGGAGAGTGAAGAGACATAAAGGGAAGTATAAGGTTTTAACACTTCGCTCAAACTGGTAAGATGACAGTACCAGTTCACGACGATTGTACATGGAGATGGTAATAGTACTTGTTAGATTTTAAGTTTGTGGTGGGCGTTCTAAGTACAATAAACTAAAACCCCACAGGTACTATTATCATCTCCATTATACTGATGAGGAAATTAAAGCTCAGAGTTGAGAAAGTACATAGACAAGTAGTGAATATGAGACTCAATCCCATAGTTACCTGGTTCCAAATCCTGACACTTTTTCACTACATTAAAAAAGGGTTCCTGAGAGTAAATCTTCATTCAAAAACGTGGATGGGGGAAAAATTTTTTTTCGCTAACCTCTAACCGAAATTTAGCATTTCCTTCAATCAACCACCATAGCAGTACCTGTGGCGGTCACCAACAGAAATCAGATATCTCACGTAACAGATAAATCAGAATAGCATTTACATTCAACATGAGTTAAAAAGGAAGACTTTTGTTTTTAGTATTTCGATAACTGGATTTAAATGTAATTGCTTTCCTTTATAAACCTACATACTTTATTTTATATATCCAAAAAACTGTATTCTGAGGAGTCCACAAGTTTTACCAGTCTGTCAAAAAGAGTTCTTTGTACAAAAAAGGTTAAGGAAACCCTGATGTAGAAAACTTTCCAAATTTTACTTCAAAAGTCTTAATGGACCTCAGCTTCCGCTTGCCACTGGAATGGGAAGAACGGCTCTGTTTTTGAGGAGATGCCAGAGAAAGAAAACCTGTAAAATTAAACTATGCCAAAAGCGAAACATTTTCTCAAGTTCTCAAAAGTCAATACCATAAGAGCCTAGTCCTTAGATGACACTCAAAATCTATCAAAAAAAAAAAAAAAAAACCCACCAAGAAACCCCCCAACATACACCGTGAGTTCATTTGTAGGTAATCTCCCCCAACAAAGAGGTAATTCAAACCTCTAAACTCAGAAACAAGAACATTAATTCCTCCTTCCCCAGCCTTCTACCTCTTACCCACCCCATCCCACCCACTTCCTCTTAAGCACACATTATAATCTATAAATCTAAAGGTGCCCATAAATGACATGTTTTCAATCAGTTTCTTTATGAGAATTAGCAACATCTCAGTATACATACTTTCACATTGGAAAACAGAGTTCCTTTTCTCACTCCCATCTTACCTCTCCAAAAAGCAAAAGTATCCAAATAAAGGCAAAGCTTTTTAGATGAATAACCACCAAGAGCATTTTTTCTACTCCCATGATCATCCAAACTTAGAAATAAAATTCCTTTCATTCATAAGGCCACCAAAAGGGTAACACATTTTTAAAATAATCCTACCCCCCCAAATTATCGACTCCTGATGAAACATGTTCTCAGCACAAAGTTATCCATTTTATTAATGAGCCAAAAATGTATAGTATATATACACTCTAGATTGTCTTTCAATCCTTAGTCACACCTACCTAAAACCACATTATGTGAGCACTCACTCTGCGTATCTACAAATAGTATTAAGAATTTTGTGATGGGAAAAGTTAAAGTATCACTTCTTCATACAGGAAATTTAAGGCAAAATTAATCATCAGTTCCTGTAACCAATATGCAATGAGAGGCAGTGCTTTGGAAAAATGTTCAAAAATGGTGTATAGTAATTTTAGAAGCAAATCACAACACACTTATACACACAAATCCACACAAAACAGTTTTGTTCACAAATTCAAATATGAACATTTTATTGTAATAAGAATTGCACTCGACTTTTATTTGCTGTTTGAATAGTCAGGGAAAAAAAAAAATAGTTTCCCACCCTGAAGGAAAGCCCCTAAAGAATATACTTGTGTCTTGTCAACGAAGTCATGATACCATGAACATCAAATGAAAAGTTTCCACCTGACTACATATTTAAGTCAATTCAGAGTACATTATTGTTCTTCATTAACTATAAAATAACTCAGAAAATGTTTTATGAAGAAAAATATTAAGAATATGTATACCTACATCCCAAGTTAGGAAATAAAATATTAGCAACAATTCTAGACCATATTTATATGTCCCTTGACAATCATATTCCCCCCTCCTCCCCATCCCTACCCCTAGAGGTAATCAATTCGGAACCTAAATGAGCTGTTTGTCATTCTCATGCATTTCAACAGTGATATATCCACAGAGTGAATACCTCGACCTTCCTAAGCTGCTTTTACAGAGAGGATGCATTCATTACAAATCTGTGTCCTCACACTAGCTTTCAACAGTGCCTTCAGCAACAGTTTTAGTAGAAACCCATCAAGTCATCAAGTGTGCTTCTGATGAAGCCTCATTTACTCTTTCCCTCTCCCCCTCTCCCCAAATCCAGTGCTCCCCCCAGATTCATACTGGTAACAGGTAACAGAATTTCATCCATTAAATGAGAATGTATCACTCCTTTCAGTTCCCCTCCAGTAGATGTTGGCATTCTTGTTCCAATTTAACATTCGTAGTCTATAGTAAGAAGACTGGTATATTTTAGGGAGTTGGGAAAACCAATCTCAGCTTCACTGCTTACTTGGCTAGAGAACCTTGGGCAAATCGCTTCTTCCCAAACCTCCATCTCCTCTTCTATAGGATGGAAATAACAATGACCATGATCACCACCTTGCCATCATAAAGGGTTGTTGCTGGTATTAAAAGGAAACCATGTACACAAAAGTCTCTGAAAACAAAAGTATTACACTAATGCAAAAATCATAAAATGTAAGTTCTAGGTATTATAAAAACTCTTGAGAATTATTTTAAAAAGTTAAAATGTGGCCAAGCAATTTTTAATAATTCATTAAATGTTCTTACTACAGAACTTAAAAGTATTAACGAGGCTGAAATAACACAACTCTTTCAGTCTGTTTATAATGAAATTAACCTCTACAACTAAATAATTTGTTCTAAATTCCACAATGAATCAAGATTCTCACTTCCTTAGAAATTATGATATAATAATTAGAAACTC
Source organism: Mirounga angustirostris (assembly GCF_029215605.1). Classification (NCBI taxonomy): domain Eukaryota; kingdom Metazoa; phylum Chordata; class Mammalia; order Carnivora; family Phocidae; genus Mirounga; species Mirounga angustirostris. The sequence goes on along the minus strand of NW_026991721.1, from coordinate 42,227,726 downwards.
TATAAAATCCTCCACAAGAAATTACACATACATCATGTTTTTAAAGGTAATAAACACTATTGGACCAAATGGGTTTTTTTATTTCTCTTATTTTTTAAGCAATCTAGAAAACTCCAAGGAATGACAGGATTTATTTATTGACTACTGTGGGAATGAGTTCCCCCACCCCACCAAAAAAGAATACCACACTCCATCTTCCAGCTTGGGAAGAGGCATTATCAATGCAGGTGTGAAGAGTATCATGGCCCCTGTCAAAGTAAGGACAGTTCTATCATAAGCCAAAGCAATAAGACATTTATATATTGTATAGAAAGCAGCACAGGGACGCCTGGGTGGCTCAATCGGTTAAGTGTCTGCATTCGGCTCGGGTCATGATCCCAGGGTCCTGGGATGGAGTCCCGCATCGGGCTCCCTGCTCAGCGGGAAGCCTGCTTCTCCCTCTCCCTCCTTGCTACTCCCCCTGCTTGTGCACTCGCTCGCACTCTCTCCCCGACAAATAAATAAATAAGATCTAAAAAAAAAAAAAAAAAGTAGTAGTATGAAGACAACTTCTTAAAAATCTTAGGGAAACAAGGCCAAACAAGATAAAACAACCTAATTTTTTAAAAAACTTAAAATGTCATGTGTCATAGGACTATAGAATCTCAAAGGACCCTAGATGTAATCTATTTCAGAACCTCCATTTCACAGATGAAGAAACCAAGGCCAACAAAATATAGACCTTTCACTGAATAAAGAAAATGTAGTTTAACTGGGGGCTCCTAGAGAAAATGTGACTATAAATCAAGCATTCTTTGAGGGGATTAAAAAAACATCCCTGTCACAAAATGTAAACTGCAAACAGCAAGTATAAGGAAGACGAAGAAGGAAGTTAGTAAATGATGAAGGAAAAAAGGACAAGAGTTGAACAATGAGAAAGAGACACAACCTCAAAGGCTCAAAAATAACTAGTTATTAACCTGGCCTTGGTATCTCTACCCACAAGATATGTATTAATCACAAAGGGAATAGCCATCACTTTTCAGTGGTTAACTAAGCAATCAGATTCCACATCAGTACTGGGAAAAACAAACATGTGCTTCCCTAATATGAGGTACTGGAGGAAGACCTTTCCTTTGTCCTATTTCTGCCAAAACTACACAATTTGATTCTAATGATAAGAAAACATCAGACAACCCAAATTGTGGAATATTTTACAAATAACTTTAAGACTAAAAAAAAAGCCATGAAAAATAAGTGCAATGTGCAATCCTGGATTGGATCCTAGACCAAAAAAAATTTTCTTTTGTTATAAGGACATTACTGGAACAACTAAGTTTAAATAATGTATGTTAGATAACAGTACTACAATTTCCTGATTTTGGTAACTGTACTAAGGCTATATTAAAGACTCTTTTTTGTTCTTCAGTAAGAACACTAAAGGGACATTACTTCCACAACTTACTCTCAGAAAGTTCACCAAAAAAAATGTACAGGATACTATGGGAGGGGCACCTACTCCAATCGGGATATTCCCTGGGGAAAGGCTTGCTGGAGATGAACCCTGAGTCACATCTAGAAAGATGACTAAGAATTAGTCAGATAAAAGGGCATACTTGGTAAAGGATAGAGGTTCAGAAGAGTCAGAGATGGGCACTTCACACAGCTTGTGACTAAGTGTGAGGAGACTGTGTTTCTCCAGACATAATACACTGTGTAAGAGCAGGAATTTCAAGTAAGTATGTGCAGGTGTCTGGGGGTTTTTCCAGGTCTGGAGAGAGCAGTAGCCAAGGCAGCAAGTGCAGGGGTAATGGGACATCGATCACAAGGAGGCAGGGGAGCAGAAAGGGAAGCAAGGTGATACTTTAAACAAAACTCCACTCCCTATTCAATCCCAGCTCTTCTAATTTCAAGAGAGCGCTTCATGAACCTTTTCTAAAAAATGGAAAAAAAAAGAAAAAAACTACCCTCAAAGACTAAGGTAACTCATTAAACGAAAAGTGTTTTTATTTGGGCAAGGTAGTATAGTGTAGCCCTTAGCCCCCACAGGTGCTTTGTACTCAGAAAATACAGGTTCAAGTCACATCTTAGCCATTATTGTGGGGTCCTCAGCAACATATTTAACCTCTGAGCCTCGATTTCCATAGCCAAAAAAAAGAAACAAGAAGCTATCGATTAAATGAGGCAATGTTGGTAAAGCTTATAGCATGACATCTAACACACAGAATATATTCAATATACCTTAGATATTATTGATTCGAAATATTCTGCATAGGTCCCTGTTCCTTATTAAAAGAACAAAACAAAACTTGAAACCATATTATAATTCAGTTACGTATAAGATAGCAAAACGAACAGAACCAAGTCCAACCACTTTATCAAAAACACAAACTAGGGGCACCTGGCAGGCTCAGTTGGAAGAGCATGCAACTGTTAATCTCGGGGTTGTAAGTTTGAACCCCACACTGATATAGAGATCAGGTAAAAATAAAATCTTTAAAAAAAGAAACCCACAAACTAAAGTCTACTTATGTAAGTACTATACAAGCTTTATAAACCATATTGTGGCCTTTCATCTTATAATTCTGTTGAAGCTTATTAATACAAACTCAGGGTTAAAATAAGAAATTAGAACAGACCAACTATTTATTTGGGGACATTATTTAAGTTTGGTGCCTTTTTCAATGTTAACTACTTGTACAAATATTTCACAACAGCAACTTCAACAACAAAAAATTATAAATATGACAAGGCTAAGTCTATTACTCACAATCCATTTTAGCACCATTCTAAATAAATACCTTTGGATAGGCATAAAAGTGAAGAAGTCATTAAAGTAATTAGTAGGATCCATTTTAAGCAATAAAGTATAGAATATAACAAGGGGTTCCATTTAAAAAAAAAAAAAAAGGAATGTGGGGTATTTTGTGACAGGCCAGTAAGACAGCTGGAACAAAGCTGTTGGAGCGACAGCTGTGCACCATGTACTGTTCATCTAAAACCACAAACTAAAGTAACCCATGTCAGACAACTTCATTTGACTAATCAGCTCAGCCAATGGCTCCTTCCTGAAACTGCTATAGAGAAATCTAAGTAAATACATAATTTGCAACTAAGGAAGGAGAAAAAAATAAACAAAACATCAGTGTCTTTAAATGTAAAATTAAAAACTGAGAATCACAATCTAACATTATAACAAAATTTTCCATACTATTTTAACACCTGCTAAAATTATGATCACAGAACCTATCAGACTTTATAATGGCAAGAAAATAATCCCAAGACCCAGTGTATGAGGAAGTCTGTATTACTGATATGTAACCTCACCAATTCCTACTCCATTCTTAACTTTCAACTAAATGAAAAGTGTCTGACCATATAACACTGCAGCAATTATAAGAAATTGTTAAAATTAAGTTATTTGATAATTAAAAAGCAGCTAATTCAAAACAAGTTTGGCAGGGAAACTGTATGCCAATATATGAAAATAAATTCACAAAGTACTCAAGTAAGCTACTCTAACCATTCATTTAAGCATCTGCAAGTCATTAAATTATCACAGACCTAGTCCACTGTTTTATATTTTATCTCCTTTTTTTATTCCAAAAACCCATGAACCCTTCTCTAAAGTTAAATTCACTCTTTTCTCAGTTCGAGTAAGATACACATCTGTGTAAGCTTGCATACATGCATACACACACACAAGGACAATTTCCCTACATTATTGACACACCTTAATTTCAGAGACAAAAGGGACAAAAATTACAAATTTCATAGTCACATATCGTTTCTACAAGATTTCTAAAATGTTGTATCTATCACAAAACTTCCTTTGCAGTTTGACTCTTGCTTACTATTCTTTTCCTTTCAGCTAACAAATTGCTGACTGTTGTAATCTCAACCACATGTCATCATTTAACCAAAAACAAGGCATTAAAAGAAAACCCACCAGGAAATAAGACAAAAGTAATAAATCTTTAAGACCTTACTCTCAGGCTGTTTTACATTTCCTGAGTCAGAATTTCCACAAAGAAATTAAAATAGGACCATCTTCTCCAAAGACTATCTTCAATAAAACTGAATGCTATGGATCAACTGCTAAAACTTCTAAAACTCAAGATTCAAGTCAAATGTACACAGGCTACATATAATCTTTTAATGACAGAGAAACTCTGAAATCCAAAATGAAAACAATTCAATTCTTTGTCCTCTTCAGTAACTAGCAGCTATGGAACCATAACAGCTACAACTCATCTTTCTTAAGATCACTTTTTTCCCCCAACTATTTACTATATTCTGTTCAAGACCTAATACTAACAATTAATAAACATTAACAAATATTTTGCTATATGATTACTTCTATGTAACAAAAGTATTCCTGGTCTATGACTCTCAAAATCTAAAGTATAAAATGTACAAACAAATACAACTAAGGGGCAGACATTCAGGCAAAATATTCCAAATCTATAAAATCCCCTACTGGGGTGCCTGGGTGGCCTGGTCGTTAAGCGTCTGCTTTTGGCTCAAGTCATGATCTCCGGGTCCTGGGATTGAGCCCCCCTTGCTCAGTAGGGAGTCTGCTTCTCCCTTTGCCTCTTCCCAGGCTTGTGCACTCTCTCTCTCTCTCTCTCACTCTCTCTCTCGCTCTCCCATACTCTCTGTCTCAAAAAAAAAAAAAAAATCTTTAATAAATAAAATCCTCTACTAAAATACTTATTTTACTTTAAACATTCTAGTGTTTACAAGGTTGAAAACAATGATGCCAAAGTGAATCAGATACAGAATGGTTATCTTGTCCAAAGCTATAGTCATATAGTGGCTAAACCAAGTTCTAAATAAATCTTGACTCACAAAAAGGATTCTCTGCACTACCTCAAGCTATCTTTTCTCAGACAAGCAGCATGAATTTTTCCAGGTCTAGGAAATCTTTTTAAAAAACAAAAACATGGCAGCTGTGGTGTTTAATTTCATAGACTGCATACGACTATGACAAAAGCAGCCACAAGGAATAAGTTTCACAGAAACAACCTCTACTTTTAAAGTAATCTCTACATTTATACTCTCAGTGCAGGGGAAATAAAAGAACAGAAACAAATTCAATTAAGCCTACATAAAAAAATTTAAGAAAGAAAATATAAAAAGAATAAAAAGGATAAAAACAAATTTATCTAGATTACTTCACAAATACATAATCAAATTATACAATAAATGTAAATGGGCTGAATTCCCTACTAAAAGACAAGGACTCTCAAATTTGACTTTTAAAGATCAATTAAGTACTGTTCACAAAAGCTACCAGAAAATGACCAAAAAAGAAATGTGAAATATAAATGAAGTAAACAAAAAGCAGGAATGGCAACATAATATCACAGGATCAAAATCAAGGTTAAACTCCACACAAGATACTACTGAATTTTAACAGACAGAAAGATTCAATCATAACGTTTTATATACCAGATGACACAGCATCAAAATAAAGCAAAATAAAAAATATGAAGAAAAAAATAAAATGCAGTCTTCATGGGATATTTATTATAAAATAATGTAATTATAATAAATGTATTTCAGAGTTTCACAGATTACATAGATAAGAAAAAAGGGAAGATACAGAAGATTTGAGTAATATAATGAACAAATTCCATTTTAACAGATTTGAATACAACTTTGCACCTTATGAGCTACAAATGAATACTCTTCTCTCATGTTCTTGGAATATTTACAAAAATTAATGGTATGTTTGGCCATTAAAAATCCTTAATATTCCAAAACAGAATTTACAGGTCATGTTCTTTGACCACAGCCCAACTCAGCTAGAAATCCACAAAAGGATCCACTCAATCCTTCACCAAATATGTATTTTATTAAGGAGATATCCAAACTGCAATCAAAATTATCTAAAAATAAAAAGTATAGTATTTCACATCAAAGGAAACAATGCAAAATCAGTCCTATAACGCCTTTCCACAAATCATTAAGGATACTGTAAATATTCTGGAAAACCTCTTGCTAAAATTCTTTAGAATACCATTAAAAATATACATTCTAACATATAAACTACCTAAAGTACTACTGTGAAAAATAGATGGCAATCAATCTCATTTTTAAAAAAAGCACAACACTGAGGGGTGCTGGAGGGGAGGGAGGTGGGGGATGGGGTAACTGGGTGATGGACATTAAGGAGTGTACATGACATAATGAGCACTGGGTATTATTTAAGACTGATAAATCACTGACCTCTACCTCTGAAACTAATAATACATTATATATTGAATTTAAATTTAAAAAAAATAAGAGAAAAACTTTTTTAATTTAAAAAGCACAACAAAATAGCTTATGTATGAAATCATAAAAAGACATCTATACCCAATACAATATAAAATAAGCATACTGCGGACTAGATACACACACACACATGCTGAAGAAAGGAATTCTTTTGCTTCTAAGCCATTCCAATTTCTGTACCTACAGCAAGAAAAGCCTTTGCCTTGATCTTCATTTTACAGCACGTGCACACACACACACTCTCTCTCTCTCTCACTGTCCACCCAGCTTCTTCAGGGGCTCAATGCAGAAAGCTTAGTCTTGAAGGGTAAATAAATTTGAAAACTATCCTTTTTAACCATCTCTAATTCTCCAAAATTATACCTCTCAGCCAAAACCCCAAAATTAACTGAATGTCTTAGTGGGTTTAATAGAATTTCACATTGGTTGAAATCCTACTGATACTCCAAAAATTATGGCTCCCTGGTATCAACCTGTCTGCCCTTCAGCATCAAAACAGATTGGGAATCAAAGTGCCCCAAGGTAATTCTGAAAGATGGCCAGTTCTTCACCGCCAACACCAGGAACGGCTAAAATCAACTCTTCGCGAGAGAATACATTTTTAAAAACATACTCTACCACACAAGGAGAAATACATTTTTAAAAACATACTCTACCACACAAGGAGAAAGGCCTCCCCTGGAAAGAGTTGTTTCCTTAAACAGTAACAAACTAGAAAGCAGCAGTTTTGTGGCCTTAAGAAAAAAACAAGAGAACATTACCATTGGTTAATATCAGACTGAGATATCAAGGGCATTAAATTGGTTTGAGACAGTAATTAGATTTCACATCCAAAAAATTTCATCCGTGATACAGAGGCAAATTTAACAAATTCTCCTAGATGGAGATTATCTTATCCTTTTTGCTGATTAACTTAACACAGTATGGTATGATTTCAGAGAATCAATGCATAAATAGTATTTCATAAGATGACTGAGAAAATGAATAAAAATGGAAAAGAAAACCTTCCCAGACCTGAGGGTGTTCCATCATTTCCCAGGGAAAACTAGTGAACAGAGAAAAAGTTCTACTCCTATCCTGATAAATGTTTCCATTTCCAATGACGAGAGAAGGCTACAAGCATTAAGTAAAAAATAAGTTATTCCTGCAGAATGGAAACTTGAAGCCAGTAAGCCAAATAAAGGTAAAGACATGGAAAACAAAGATCTGCCTCCATTGTTTTAATACAAAAATGTTGGGGCCCAATAATTTTACATTCAGCCAAATCATCACTTATCATGCAAAAGTAACTATCTTAGGTATCTCTTCAGTAAAAAGCACTTGAAAGTATTCTCTAAATCACAATTCAAAATAAAAACTAGCTGTTGATAAAGACTATTGTAAGCACTGAAACCAGTTAGAATGATACAAATGGCAAATAAAAGCAATAACCCTTCATAAGAAAGGGATTAATACCATTATTATTTACTGTAATTATAACAGCAAAACAGAATGCAAAAGCCAAAAAAAAAAAAACCACAAATCTTTTAAAAATACTGCAACACACACTTTTGGTTGCTTTAAATAAGGACACTAAATTTATGAATGGGATGGGTGCAAACAGCAACCAAAACTGCCAAATTCCTCATTTCCCATAGCTGGGAATAAAACACTATTAGTCTGTTTTTCTAATTAAATATGTTTAAGATTAAGAATAATTTTTCTTAAAGATTTTTATTTATTTGTCAGAGGAGAGAGAGAGCACAAGCAGGGGGAGCGGCAGGCAGAGGCAGAAGCCAGTTCCCTGCTGAGCAAGGCGCCCGACGCAGGACTCGAACTCAGGACCCGGAGATCATGCCCTAAACCGAAGGCAGACGCTTAACCTACTGAGCCACCCAGGTGCCCCAAGATTATAAATAATTTTAAGGTAAATCTGAATCGTTAAAAAGAGAGAGAGAGAGAATCTACCATTCAAATCTACCACAGAGCACAGGAAAAAAAAAAAAATATATATATATACACACACACACACACACACACAAGATTAGTGCAAAGGGAGGTAATTATGCTAAAGATCAGGGCCAAAATCAGTAGTGACCTAACATAAATTTTTCAACCTCTCTCTCAAAAGATACCTGGCTAGAAAGTTAGGCAGAAATTTTCTCCTTAAACAGAAACAAAGTTGGTCCCCTTTTTGCCTCAACTTGGTTTCTTTAGGCTTAATTTCACAAAGTGCCTAGCTAGACTGATTATGAAAACCAGATTTTGTTAACATAACTGAGTAAAACAAACTGCTTATTATCACTACCTAAAGCAACATCAGAGGCGCTAGTTTTGATCACTTGGTCAAGGTGATGTCAGCCAGGTTTCCCCACTGTGGTTACTGTTTTCCCTTGATAATTAATAATATCTCATGGGCAGATACTTTAAGACTATGTTAATATCCAGCTACTCTCAAATCCAATAGCTATAACATCTATTTAGGATTGTGACTCAAATCAATTGTTAAGACCGCCAAATAGTGATTTCCTAATTCCACCATTTCCTCTAAGCTTATTAGTCAGAATTCTACCTTAAGGAAGAACTTCCCTTCCTCCTTCATTTATTTATTTATCCCTATGGATTCACAGATTCCTACTTTATGGATAGTAATCAATTACTATAATTATTTGGTTATATTGTCCCCGAGTTAGCCGGTGGGAGTCCTTCTGGGTTGGCTGTGTCTCTCTGACAGATCACCATTGTTTTGGTTTTTTTGAGCACTTCCTTACTTTCTGACACTACACGATACTCCAAGCTCATCTTTGTTTTTCCCTGCCCTAGCCCTGGGATCAGTCATTTCTCTAAGGTTCCTGTTAGTAAAGAATGGTATTGAGAAACCAAGATCTGGCACTAGGTATTTTCACTGCTAATGGGGAGTCACTGTTTCTAGGCACTCTTAGGGCTGGAAAAAAGATGCACAGATGTGTGTACGTGTATTCATATGCATCTATTTCTGCATCTGTAATTTTTAAACCATGAATTTATGTATCTTCAATTCCAATCAAGCATCAGAGTTGATGCTAACCTTCCCCCTTTCCACAGTGAGAACAAACTGAGAAAGTTGGCTCCCATTTTCCAAAATGTATTTACTTATTTGCTTAATCCTAGTATAGAAAACCATTTCAGAATTGAAAACCCATGCCTCTGTGACTGACACACACACACACACACACACACACAGCCTATTAACTAGAGTTCAATGTTTGTTTCAAGTTCTTTTTGTCTTTATCCCAAGGACATAGTCCAAACACCCAGTTCAAAAGTTAGGTTTTTTTCTTTCCCCCCTTCAGTGCGGTTATGTTACTCATTTGAAATAAGGCTCAGTTCATTTATTTGTTTGTATTCCACCTCAGGGTGGTTTTTTTCTTCATCACTTGATTGTACTGGTATCTGCTGTTTATGCAGTACGTGAAACATTAAACATGGTTCCAAAAGTCAGAAAGTATCCTCAGAAAGGTCACCAACCCCATTATCTCTACCCCTTCCCCCTCACTCCTACCCACTCCCCATGGCTAACCAATAATCTCATTAATCTCGACTTTATCCATTCAGTGCTGAAAATACATTTTCTTATTTCCCCTTCTTTCTTATACAAAAGGTAGTAGAGTGCACATTATATAGTACTTTTGCACTTTTTTTCACTGAACAATTTATCCTAGAAAGCACTTCATATCAGTTCATAGAGATCTTTCTTATTTTTTTAATAGGTACATAATGCTCCACTGGGTGGAGCATTCTATTCAATCCCTCTCCTATTCTGTAAGTTGTTTCTAATTTTTTAAATTACAAGCAATGCTGTGAGCTCATGCATGTGTATTTTCACACTCATGGAAGTGTATTTTCAGGGTAAAATCCTAGATCTGGGATTACCGACTCAAAAGGTAAACACATATACAGTCATCTTCATCTATTTTATGTCTCCTGATAGAGTGCACTAAGAACAACTCATTATTTCTGCGTTATTATTTGCCCCCAAAATGCATAACCTGAATTTAACCATGAGGAAACAGACAAACTCGTATCGAGGGAACTCTTCAAATAACTTACACTCTTCAAAAATGTCAATGTCCTAAAACACAAAGACTAAAGAACTGTTCCAAATTAAAGAAGACATGGAAACGGAATGCAGTGCATAATCTGAGATTCTCTCCTGCTATAAAGGGCATTATTGGGACAACCAGCAAAATCTGAAAAAGCTCTGCATGTTAGATTAGTGATAATAAATCAATCTTAATTTCTGATTTTAGTTATAGACTATGTTTATTTTTTTCATTTTTTATGTTTTTTTAAGATTTTATTTCTTTATTTGAGAGAGAGTGAAAGCGAGAGATCACAGAGGGAGAGGGAGAAGGAGGCTCCCCACTGAGCAAGGAGCCCAATGAGGACTCGATCCCAAGACCCTGGGATCACGACCTGAGCCATGACGTGAGCCGAAGGCAGTCGCTTAACTGACTGAGCCACCCAGGCGTCCCAGACTATGTTTATGTAAGCAAATGTCCTTGTATTTAGGAAATATACATGGAGAGACTTAAAAATAAGGGGTCATCGTCTTCAACTTACACTCAAATGATTAAAAAAAAAAAGATGGGGGAAGGAATAAAACAAATATGGTAAAATGTTAGCATTCGGGAAAATCTGAGTAAAGTTTCTTTTAAAAAGCAACACTGGACGTTACTTTGACATTTATATCCATACTTCGAGTACTGAACATGTACTTACTTGTATACAAAGCTCTTTCCCCTAGAAAAAACATCACCATATGAGGTGACAAGATAAGTTGGCGGGCAATATTAAACTACTAATATATACAAACAACAAATTCTGTGACTGTAATATTTTTAATTAAACTATGATTTAATGCTATGGAACCAATCAACAATCACATTGCTTTTATAAAACACTAAAAATAAAATACAATTTATAAGGCGACAAGGAACTCATTCTATGTCTCCAGTAGCGTAATTTTAGACAACTTACATTTCTTTGTTTCTTTCAGAACCACACAGAAAATAAGTGAATATATAAATCTTTGTCTTTTTCATAAAAGCCTGAGAGCTGTTTCTCTTTGCAAAGTAGAAATAAATCAAAGGCCTACCAAGGACATTACTTTAAACTAAGTTTCAATCCCAAACACAGACTCAGCAACTCTGCCCAAAGTAATTCAAGATCAAGGCCTTGCCAGAAGATTCACTATTAACTCCACAACGTCTAGAGTCGAAGTCTTTATTCATAATCACTTTTCAGTAAGGAGGGCATATAGAACTAATACTCTAAAGACACTTCTATTTTTCCTCAGAAGGAAGAAAGGGAGGAAGGAAGGGGGCGGGGAGAGAGAAAGAGAGAGAAAGAAAGAAAGGAAGGAAGAAAGAAATAATCATACGGCATCACAAAATCTGTTTCAATTTTATGAAATCAATTAATTTGAAAAGGGAACCTTTAGGGGCTCCTAGGTGGCTCAGTCGGTTAAATGTCCGATTCTTGGTTTGGGCTTAGATCATGATCTCAGGGTCCTGAGATCAAGCCCTGTGACGGGCTCCAAGCTCAGCGGGGAGTCCACTTGAGATTTTCTCTCTCTCTCCCTCTCCCTCTCTGTCCCTGCCCCACTCTTTAAAAAAAAGAAAAGAAACGAAAAAGGAAACTTTAGAAAGTAAAAATACTGCTTTAAAAAAGTCTCTTTTCAGGGCACCAGGGTGGCTCAGTCGACTGAGGTCTGCCTTCGGCTCAGGTCATGATCCCAGGGTCCTGGGATGGAGCCCCACATCGGGCTCCCTTGCTCAGCGGGGAGCCTGCTTCTCCCTCTGCCTGCCACTCCCCCTGCTTGTGCTCTCTCTCTCCGTCAAACAAATAAATAAAATCTTTGGGGAAAAAAGTCTCTTTTCCCACCCTTTCCCCCCTTTTAAAGTTACCAATTTAATTCCAAATTAACAACTACTTTCACTTCAAAGTTTGCAAAGACCCACATTTCAGCCTCACAGGTGAATTAAAAATCTCATCCCAGTAGGCAGCTGCCTGTCGTAATCACTTTGCATTCTAATGGTATTACATCAAGGGGAAAAACAAATTCTTGAACCTACTCAACAAAAATGTCCCCACTACACTCCTTCAACTTTCCCCATCCCATTCAGGAGAGATGCACACATGTTAGAATGAATAAAAAGAATGAGTTTTAAGAGACCTAAGGTCAGAATTTCCTTCTGCTTCTCCTTTGACAAAAGTGGCCATCCTCTTCCTTGTGCGCCTACCACTTCTATGCAGGAATTGCCAGCAGATCCATTTCTGATGTTACCAGAATGAGGCAATCTCTAGTAAGTACCACCATCAGGAGAGGAGCCTTATTTTTCAATCCTAAGAATTCATTTGTAAATTACTCTGAAAATGTAAAGCAATAAATACGCACACAAAAAATAAGTCTATAGTTTCAAATTCACAGGCACGAGTTATTTTAAGTGACTTCTAATTGCAGAGAGTGTCTTCAAGACACTGCAGTAGAGCACCAATTTCAGAACCTAAACTCACGCCCTTCACACATGGATCAATTAACTATAACATAAATACATGAGTCTTGAAATCTCTTCTAGGATCTCTGCCCCAGGAAAAGTCAATGAAAAAGCATTCAGCAAAAGACAAACTCGGAGTAAAACGTAATGTCTGAGTCAGGTCCAGACTAACAGGTTGCAAGACTGACTAACACTCAACATGTGAGCAATCAACTACCCCCTACACAGCTCAAAATCTGACAAACTGCTCAATAAAGTGAGGATGCTAAACAAAGACTAGAAGCTGGGAAATTCCTCTAATTCTGTAAAACGCATATGTTCTCTTCTGAGAGTTACCAGGTAAAGCATTAACTCAAAACCCCAATAATTACTCCAAATTTCCTAAAAATCAACTTGCAACTGATAAGTTTCCCCAACTCAAAACGGTATCAACATTTATCACCTAAAGACCACACAATGTGAAGAGGGGAGTTTGAGGCTGGGGTGGGAGGTGGGGGCTGCTGAAGACTTAATAGACCAGATTATGTGGCAAGGAAAAATGAAGAAATTACAAATTTTGTTTTGGAAGAACAAGATAGTAATAGCAGCAAATAAAACCAGGTAACAATTATTATCAACTTACTCTGTAGATGGCACTGTGCCAAATGATTTGCATGCATTATTGTATTTATTCCAAAAACCCTAAAGATACTATTAGTCTCCCTTTTCATATAGGGAAACTGAGGCTTGGAGAACCCAAGAAACTTGACTAAAGACACACAGCTAGTTAACTAAATAAGAAAGAACCTAGAGTTTCAAAGGCGCAGAAATTTGTTCACCCAAACTCAACATTTTATGGAGGAAAAAAAAAGGGGGGGGGGGCGCCTGAGTGGCTCAGTCGGTTAGGCGGCTGCCTTCACCTCAGGTCATGATCCCAGGGTCCTGGGATCAAGCCCCGCATCAGGCTCCCTGCTCAGTGGGGAGTCTGCTTCTCCCTCTCCCTCTGCCTGCCTCTCTGCCTGCTTGTGCTCTCTCTCTCTCTGTCAAATAAATAAATAAAATCTTAAAAAAAAAAAAAAAAACTGAAGCCTTGAAAAGATTGAGAGATTAAGAGATTCCACAACATCACCTGAGTAGGGAGACCCAGAATCCAGATATGCAAAACACTCTCCATTTCACTTTGTACAATGTTAAGATCATTTCCTAATTACAGTTTACTCTCATTTAGGTATTCTATGTACCAACAAAACTTAAAAACATTTTTCAAAAAACTATGAATAGAAAGATTAACTCCACATATTTTACATTTTTATACTTTATAATTTGCTAAATTCATTTTTAAAGAGGAAAAGGCACCTCAATTAAGTACTTATTGCCTTAATTTCCTATTTTGCAGCTCTTCATATGCATAGGTCCCAAGTACATCTAAGGTTAAAGAAAGTCAAGGCTAAAGACAAAGTTGTTTTTAAATTCTCCATTCACCAATTTACCATATTTTTTCTGCTCAAGATTATATAATAGAAAAATATAAACTGAACACCAAAAAGTGTCATTTCAGAAGACTTAAAAAGTAAATAAAACCAATTTGTGTCATCCTGATCTCCTACGAGAACGGACTTCCACTTGTTAAGATTATTATCCTGCTGCCATCTCCTCGCCCTCCAATTACTACTGCTAGACAATCACAGCAGAATGAATTTTAATTTCCCAAGAGTGAGACAATAAATAGTGGCTCTATTAAGTGTGGATGATAAATAGTCACTTTAGATCCACAGTATAAGATTAATCTCACAATAATAATGTCTGTAGACTTATTATGCACTAGGCATTGTTTTAAGCTCTTGACATAGGTCAACTCATTTAATTTTCACCACAAGAGTATGCGGGGTACTTTCAATTTCCCCAGATTACGGATGGGGAAAACTGAGGTACTGAGTTTAGGTAATTTATCTAACGTTATACATGCAGCAAGTGGCACAGTTGAGACTCCATCCAGGTGGACTGGCTTCTACCTCTGCAGGTCTCCTTGGAGTCAGAGCCCCCTTTCACTGGCTCCAACTCATCTGCCTCTCCCACTCCCCTCCCTGCCTGCCTTCTCTCTCTCCAAACTAGCATGTATCTTCCCCCATACTCACATAAGATGCATTCTCTCTCCCTCCCACAAAGCCTATACAGTCCTTTTATCAATTCTTCCCAAATTGACTTTTCCCCAATTCCGAATTCCCTTTGCATTTAAATGTGTTACAGAATTATACACAGACACTTATACTAATAGCCATCATTAACTGAGTACATACTATGTGACACAGTGCTAAGAACATTCCCGTAATTTAAAGGATTATAAACAATGTGTGATCCCATCCATTTTGCTGATGATTAAATTGAGACTCAGTGAAGCTGAATATTCTGGCAGTGTTCTCACAACCAATAAATGACAGAGCAAGAGACAGACGCTTAAGCTGACTCAAAGCTCACTTTTTCTCTATGTATATATATATGTGTGTGTGTTTCTCATCCATACACGCCTCCTTTACTTCTGTTATCTAGTACAGTACTATTCATAAAGGAGGTATTTCTTTATCAAATGAATTCTAGAGAATCATTTTTAAAAATAGCAATTATTGTTATCTTAGCAGTTTCTAAAACTATTTCCCGAAAACAAAAGGTTCCAATACCTTAATTAAATAACCTACAGATTTAAATACATTCAGATGGTCCCTCCCCACAAAGGACCTAAGTATGTGTAGTTTAACCTTTCAGGTGACACTTTACTAATACTGGAACCCAGGATTCTTCTGTCACTCCTCACCACCACTGCCGCCCCCCCCCCCCCCCCCGCCAACTACAGCCCCCAAAGAAAGGTTAAGCTATAAATTGTTTTGCTTTGCCATCAGTTAAAGTCTCTCTCGGCCCTACGAAAATGCCGGCCCTGATTCTGCAGCCTGCGAAACTTAAACCAATCTCACCTCTTACTCAGTGTGATTTTTTTTTAACCCACTTAATGAGCATACTGTAAATGCTCATTACATAAACATCTTCTCTTCCTGGACACAAAGGTTTTAGCAGTAGTTTTTAAACCCCTTGAAATATTATAACAGCATTATTGCTCATTTAGTCAATGTGAAAGGTAACAAGCACATTTATGTTAACAGTACTCTGTATTTTAATGTTACTCTAAACGTTAAGTGAAATAGCCATTTAAGCATCCCAGCTGATAACAAATGGATGAAACGGAAACCAGAAATTAATTCTTCACCAAAGCATCTTAACAGTACTCTTGATATAGTAAGAGTATCTTTTTAACCTGTATAAAGGGATACCTTCGTTCTCTCCCAGCATGTGCCACACCTTTTAGGTGGACAAAAGCAGAGAGACATCTGGGTTTCTCATTTTTAAAATCCCGAAAAAGATCACTCAAACCTCTTAACAAGAGCAAATCCCAAGAATGACGAATTCCAACGCCCTTTTCTTTACCACAAGCCCTGACTTTCGCCTCTAGCAACCAGAGCGAGCAGGGAGTGGAGGAGTGGGTTATTGGAACAGATCTAGAAGGCACGCCCCGGTCGGTCATCTCCTAGCCTGGCCCATCCCAAACTTCACCTTGGCAAAGCGAGAAGCAGGAAGGCACCAGGAATTCCTAGGAAATGGTCTCACCCCTATCGGAGAACATTCTTAACTTCCTCGAAGCCACCATTTCCCTCGGGCATTATCACACACTCCCCCCCGGACATATTACCTAAGAGATTACTTAAAAGAAAAGCACAAACACACACAAAGAGAAACACACAGCTCGAAGCGGGCAGCTCCGGCTCGGCGTGCACGGAGAAACCCGCAGACCACGCGGAGCCGCGGCCAAGTTGCCACCGCGATCGCACCGACGGTGCCGGAGGCGGCCGCGGTGGCTGGAAGCCCAGCGCGAGGGGCTGCAGCCCCACACCCGACGCCCCGAGCCCGGGCCGCGGGGCAGGAAGCCCGGCGCGGCGGCGCAGCCTCCCGGGAGGGCTCGGCCCCGACCGGAGCGATAAGGTGGATCGGCGCTTCCCACCCTGCCAGCTCCGCCCTCCCGGACACATTCCTGAGAAGCCCGACTCCCGGGACGCCGAGCAGGGCGCCGGGCAGGCAGGAGAGCGGCGTCACGGCCGCAGGGCAGGAGGGCAGAGCCCGGCCCGCACCCCCCCCAACACCCGCCCCCGGCCCGCGCGGCGCCTCCGGGGCGGGGTCGCGGCAGCCGCCCCGCCACAGGTACCGCGAGCACCCGCCCGCCGCCGCCCCGGCGCCCCCGGCAGGCCCGCTCCAGGCACCTGGATGAACTGGATGGTGAGCGCCGACTTGCCCACGCCGCCTCCGCCGACCACCACGAGCCGGTACTTCTCCTGGCCGGAGCCGTCCCGCCAGCCGGCCGCGGCCATGGGGACGCCGCCGAGCCCGCCCGGCCACGCCGAGCCGCCGCCCGCCCTAGGCCCGGCTCCGGAGACGTGTGCGGCCGGCGGGCTGCGGGCGAGCGGCGGGCGGGGGTCCCGGGCGCCGGGAGCTGCCGGGAGGGCCGCTCCGGGCGGCGGCGCGGCGCCCGGGCTGGCCGGGTCCCGCCCGAAGCGCGGAGAAGCGGGAGGACCGCAGGGGCCAGGGGCGGCAGCGGCCGGGGGGCGCGCTCCTCCACACGTCTCCGCAGCGCCTGCGGAACGCAGCCTCCAGCGCCGCTACAAATGGCCGTCTGGGGGCCGGGCTCCGAGGCTGAGGTGCTGCATATGCATGAGGGGGCGGGGCGGGGCGGGGCCGCGCTGGCCGGGGCTGAGACTCCGGCGCTGACCCCCCGGCGGCTCAGACCCCCGCGGACCCGCCCCTCCGGTCCCTCGACCATGAGAGTGAGTTGAGTGACCGAGTGAGTGTAAGTGTGTAAGTGTGTAAGTGTGTACGGTGTGGGAGTGAGATTCTGGCGCTGAGAGAGGGCGGCTCAGACCCCCGCGGCCGGACCCCTCCGATCCCTTGACTGTGAGAGTGTGTGTGTGTGTGTGTGTGTGTGTGTATACGCGCGCGCGTGCGCGTGTAAGGGGAAGTGGGTGTCAAGTGGGAGTAGGAAGAAGACAGTAGACCGTGTGTGACCATAACTGTGTAATGCCAGGGATTGTCAGGGATTATGTGGATAAAAAAATACAGTATGTGAAGGCGTGTGTGAAAAATAGAGCTGTTGTCATCTTAACTCAGTTTTTATAGGAGAGTAAATACCCTGTTATAAGAGTACAGATGGTGACCATGATTGTGTGAAAAACAGTGTGTGACAGTGATTGAGGATCAGAGCTGTGTCACAGTAATTGTGTGTGATGGGTTGCAGTGGTGAGGGTGTGTGAGGAACATGACAGAGACTGAGCATGGGCAATAAGTCACAGTGATTGAGGGTGCATGGACAAGAGTGAATGGGACAGCCTTGTATGTGTCAGGAGAGCGTCCTAGTGGCTGCATGTATGTGTGAGAAATATTTGGTCATTGTCTAGAGGATTATAAGTGAGAGGTTACTTTGTAATTACGTACATACTTCATACCAGGCACTGTACTCAGTGCTAGAGATCCTTTCCTGAACAAAGCAGTGTCCCTGCCCTTAGGGAACTTAGAGTCCAGTGGGGGAGACAGCCAGGACAATGACAAAACTATAAGGCATTATGATAAGCGCTGTAACTGTTAAGCATCATGCAGCATGTGTGCCCATAGCAGAAGCATTCACCTGAGAGTTGGGTGGTCAAGGAAGGCTTCCTAAAAGATCTGAAGAATAATAATAGAGACAGGTGAATAATTAGAAGAAAGGTATTCCAAGGAAAGGAAACTGCATGTGCAAAAGTCAGAGCTGAGAAGGTAAGAATTGTGTCACATGATTTTGAACGTATTGGGGAAGTCTGCATGCCAGTGATTGTGAGTGAAAAGGGATTATGGGGGTGTCTGGGTGGCGCAATTGGTTAAGCCTCCAACTCTCGGTTTCAGCTTAGGCCCTGATCTCAGGGTCCTGGGATGGAGCCCCGCCTTTTGACTCCGTGCTCAGCAGGGAGTCTGCTTGCCATTCTCTCTTCCTCTCCCTCTAACCCTCCCACTAGTTCTCTCTCTCAAATAAATAATCTTTTTTTTAAGTGATTATCTGTGTGTATGGCAGTTTAACCAAATGTAGCAGGAATCACAGCTTTATGTCGTGTTGGGTAGTAGATAAGGCCATAGGCTCTGGGGCCAGACTGTCTGGATTCAAATCTTAGCTCTTCCACTAAAGGTGTGATGTTGGGAACTGAAACTGTGTGCCCCAAGTGTTGTCTTCTCTAAGGAAAGTAAGACTACTTACCATAAGGGTTGCTTTTGTTGTCGTTGTTTTTGTTTTTTTCCGTAAGAATCAAATGAGTTAATACCTATAAAGCACATAAAACAGTGCCTTGGCATGCAGTAAGATTTTATGCCAGTTTGGGGACAGGACTGCAAGTTCTTGGGCACTACCTAGTGACTTCCTTGGAACCAATAGAATGCAGCAGAAAAGATGCTGTATAACTTCCAAGGCCAGACGGGTCCGAAGGGGCTGTGCAGCTTCCACCTGTTCTCTTGGGATTCTCACTCTGGGGGAAGCAAAGTAAGAAGTTTGGCCACCCCAAGACTTCCATGCTAGCAAGGCCACATGTAAGCATGCAAGTCCAAGGTACAGCTGAGCTCCTACTGCCGGCCTTGGGAGACATCTTGGATACCCAATGCCGTCAAGCCTTCAGATGAGGGCAGTCCCTCCTGGCATCTGACTGCAGCTGCATGAGAGACCCCAAGCAAGAGCTGCCCAAGCTAGCCCTTCCTGACCCACAAAATCATGAGCCAAATGAAGTAGTAAACTTGTTGTGCTTCTTTCAGTTTTTCATTTAGAAATTATTTCCATGTGTAAAGTATAAAGTACACCCATACACCACCTTTACCCAATTCCACTACTGTGAGCATTTTACCCCCCTATTTCTCTCTTTCATATATATATATATATATAGGAAACACACATATAAATTTATGATTTTATACACATATATATAATCCATATATAAAAATGAATTTTTTGAACCATTTAAGGGTAAGTTACAGACATTATGGCCCTCTGCCCCTAAGTACTTCAGTGTATATTTCCTAAGAATAGGGATATTATCTCATATAACCAGAGTATACGGTTATCAACTTTAGTAAATTTAATACTGATATGAATATTTTCATTTAATCTACATTGATATTCCAATTTTGTCACTTGACTCAATAATGTGCTTTAGAGCATTTTCCCTCCTAGCACAGGATCCAGTCCTGGCTCAAGCATTGCATTTAGTTGCCAAACTCTTTTTATGTTTTTTTAGTGTGGTACAAAATGGTTGTTTTAAACACCTATTTTTTTGAGGTGGGGGAGAGCAAAATATTTGTCACACAGTAGTAATAGCCAGAAAGGCCTCAATGACAGATATTATCATCAATGTGAAAAGGAGAAAAAGGAGAGAAAAGGAAGATGAGCCCACCTCAAAGAAACGCTGAGAAAAGGCCAGTTAGTCTTCCCACAAATGTCTCTGGATGTCTGCCTAGCCCTATAATTTCCCATAATCCTTCAGGACCAAGAAGATGACCAAAGTGTCCCGCTTATTATGCTCCTTGCCTTCTGAAGTACCAGCCTATTTTCAGTAGAATCTCTTTCAATCCACCTATTTGTGAGCCGCTTCTATGCCTGAGTCCTGCCCAAGATTTCCTTTCCTTCCTACTCTGCACCACTACGATCCCTGTGTATAGGACAATTCCTGAAACCAAGCAAGCAAACCCATCCTATAGAAAACATGTGCCGGTTGCCTCTGAGCCATCCATTTCTCCCTCCTTTCAAATAGTATCTCCAAATTTCCCCTCTAGTTTATGAATGGCACCCACCCCAAGCTCCAGGGGTTCACTCTAATTCACTTAAGATTATCAACCTCCACTGCCACAGTTATTAGCTGGAGGGTGGGTATATAGTCTAGGTCAGGGCAATCAGGAACAGATTCAACTGTGGAATCAAAACTACAATGAGATACCACTTCACACCCACTAGGATCACCATAATAAAAAAGCCAGATAATAACAACTGTTGACAAGGATGTGGAAAAACTAGAACTCTCATACACTGCTGGTAAGAATGTAAAATGGTGTCGCTGCTTTGGAAATCAGTCTGGCATGTCCTCAAAAGGTTAAACATAGACTTACCATATAACCCAGAAATTCCACCCCTCAGTATAGATCCAAGATAAATTAAAACATATGTCCATACAAAAACTAGTACATGAAAGTTCATAGCAGCATATTCATACTAGCCAAAAAGTAGAAATAACCCAATTGTCCATCAACTGATGAGTGGATAAACAAAATGTGGTATATTCATACAATAGAATTTTATTTGGCAATAAAAAATGATGAGGTATTGGTACATGCTACAACAGGGAGGAACATTAAAAACATGATGCTAACTGAAAGAAGCCAGTTACAAAAGGGCACATATTATATAATTCCATTTATATGGAAGGTTCAAAGTAAGAAAATCCATACAGGCAGAAAGTAGATTAATGGTTGCCAGGACTGAGGGGAAAATGCTGAGTGGCTGATAATGGGTATGGGGTTTCTTTCTGGAGATAGGAAAATATTCTGAGATTAGAGAGTGATGATGGTTGCACAACTCTGTGAAAATACTAAAAACCATTGAATTATATACTTTTTAAAGTGAATGTTATGGGGGAGCCTGGGCGGCTCAGTCGTTAAGCGTCTGCCTTTGGCTCAGATCATGATCCCATGGTCCTGGGATTGAGCCCCACATCGGGCTCTCTGCTCGGCTGGAAGCCTGCTTCTCCCTCTCCCACTCCTCCTGCTTGTGTTCCCTCTCTCGCTGTCTCTCTGTCAAATAAATAAATAAAATC
Organism: Mirounga angustirostris; assembly: GCF_029215605.1. Classification (NCBI taxonomy): domain Eukaryota; kingdom Metazoa; phylum Chordata; class Mammalia; order Carnivora; family Phocidae; genus Mirounga; species Mirounga angustirostris. The sequence continues at coordinate 42,206,059 of NW_026991721.1, read as the reverse complement.
TTTTTTAAAATAAATAAAGTGAATGTTATGGTATATGAATTATATTTTAATAAAACTATGGGAAGAAAAGATTCAATTGCAGGATTTTATCTGAGCTATCAAGGAAATGTCTTTTTACTTCAAGATGTCCCCTGTATCAACTCTATTCCTTTTTTTATTATTATTATTTGATTCAAATTTGAGTGTTCAGCAAGCAAGAAGCATATAGGCTCAACTGCACCTAGACTTCTATTTCAAAATGTTTTCTTGCCCTTAGAAAATACCCCAAAAGCCTACACAAAAAGAAACCTTGGGGCGCCTGGGTGGCTCAGTTTTTAAGCGTCTGCCTTCGGCTCAGGTCATGATCCCAGGGTCCTGAGATCGAGCCCCGCGTTGGGCTCCCTGCTCTGCAGGAAGCCTGCTTCTCCTCCTCCTACTCCCCCTGCTTGTGTTCCCTCTCTCTCTGTGTCTCTCTCTGTCAAGTAAATAAAACCTTAAAAAAGAAAACCTTTACAAAAACAAATCATTGATGACATAGGAGAATATGGGAAAGAAAAAACTAGTTGTCATTCAAGCCAAATAAAGATGAATTTTCATCTTAATCTGAAAAGTTTGCTTCTCAAGTAGCTGGAATAAAATAGGTAAGTATGTAAATCTTTACAAAAAGAATGACCTACAAACTTGGAAAGAATGGTAGAGATCATCCCCCTTACCTTACCGAAAGAAATCCTGTGACTGGGGAAAGAATTTCTTTCCCAGTGTCATCTAGCAAGTTGTTAGCAGGACACAGGTCTTCTGACTCCCCTGCTTAGAGCACTTTACCTCATGCCAAACTGGATGTTACCCAGAACCCCGAAGAGCCTCACAACACAGAGATGGTATAATGCTACCAATCAAGAAAACTGTTGGATGCATCATTTTGGCTTAAGTTGAGTGACTGTCTAGCTAAAGGGCTGTCAAGAAACTTCAACAGGCAGGGGTGCCTGGGTGGCTCAGTCGTTAAGCGTCTGCCTTCGGCTCAGGTCATGATCCCAGGGTCCTGGGATCAAGCCCCACATCGGGCTCCCTGCTCGGCGGGAAGCCTGCTTCTCCCTCTCCCACTCCCGCTGCTTGTGTTCCCTCTCTCGCTGTATCTCTCTCTGTCAAATAAATAAAATCTTTAAAAAAAAAAAAAAAGAAAGAAACTTCAACAGGCAGATTCAAGACCTGATTTGGCCAGCAGATATGTTTTGGTGCATAATTCAATTTTTTAATTGAATTACCAATATGTAATTGAGTTATCAATATTTTAAAATAGGATATTTCACAAACAAATCTGGATTTCTAACTCTTCCCAATAAAATTAAAGGGACCATCTAGTAACACCAGGTCAACATTATCATGTGACAACTGGGTCCATGTAAGTACAGGCTGCCCTTGAGAAAAGGTCTGGAGGCTCCTGTTCCTCAAAGTTGCCAGCAGTCCTATTGGACCCAACCCGATTGATGTGACCTGCCTGGACTTTGTGGGCTTTAAGCGTTTGCCAATCTTACTACTATCTGCCAATGCTCTCCAACTGGGATGCACATCGGAATCACCTGTAATCACCTTAAAATGAAGAACCTGGGCTCCCCTACCCCCCATCTTGATAAATAAGTTTGCAGACCAAGACTCAGAAGTTGTATATTTAAATATCCAGAGTAACCCTGAGACATCTCCATAACTGAGAACTCTTGGAGGAGAGTAGACTCATCCATGTCCACTCTATTTCAGAACAAACAATGACCTTCGCATCTGGAATGTTGGTGACTCACCATCTCTAAAAACCAACATTGCCCAAATACCATCCCTGGCCCATCCCAGAGAAAGGATCTAGGGGTGGAGTGGGGAAGGAGGTACTGCTGAAACGAAGATCCCCCTGACCTCATCTATAGCTGGGTCAGACAGAGCCCAGGCCTGATAACCAAAGAGGGCCAAACCCCAGATCAGAGAGCGTTGAGTTCTTACCATGGTTGATGGAAGCGCACCATCCCCTTATTTCCTTAATGGGCCTCTGCTTCTAATGTGAATGAATGGCTGATAGAGAACGAAACAGCCCAGCAGGAGCTGCATGCATCTGAGATGAGACAGATGCACAAATCTATTCCTTGTTTAAAGATCACACTGCTAAGAATAGAAACTGAAACACACACTGAAGCGTGGGCACACACACACAGCCCTGAGGAAGGCCACAACAGAGCCGGAGGAATCCATAGTTTAGTGGAGGATCATCGGAGAATCATAGAGCCCTAGAGCAGAAAAAGCACCCTGAGATCATTCCCGCTAAAGCTTTCATTTTAAAGGTGGGAAAGCAAAGGCCCAGATAGAAAGAGGGGTCCCCAGCACTGCCTAGAGATAGAGCAGAAGCACGACTGGAACTCAGATTCTGTCTCCCAGCTTGGTGCCTGACTCAATGTAGTGCACTGCCTTGGGAGCCCCAGAGCCCAGGTGACGGAGCAGGGTCAAAGTCACACTCCCCCTTCCAGGCAGTGGCTGCCAGGAAGAATCAAGCAAGAGTGTCCACCGCTGTATCTTTTTTAAATAATGAAAAATCAAACCTACTTAAATATTCAGCAACAGAGACTCGGTTAAATAAACGATGCTACAATATGAATATGGATACTACTTGGCATTAAAAATAATTTTTATTTGTTTGGGAAAATGAGAATAGGATACAAATCAGTATATACGAAAATATAAAATATATACATAATAGCTACCATTTGCTGAGCACTTACCAGGAGCCTGGCATTGTGCTAATTACTGAAAACCTATTATCCAATTTAATCCACAAATCAACCATCTGAAGTGGGTTCTATTATTATTTGTATTTTACAAAAAAGTGGAAGCACAGAGATGTCATGTAGCTAATAAATGGCAGAGTGTATATTTGAACCTATGAGTGGCTCAAAGCTTTTGTACTTAATCATTATGAATAGATGAAAAGGAAAAAGGCCAGTAGGATATTCAGTTATCCTAAGTAGTGATATCACAGGAGAGTTTTATTTCCTACTTTGCGTTTTCCTGTATTTCATTCTTTCTCCCCTTCCTTCCTTCTTTCCTTCCTTCCTTTCTCTTTCTCTCTTTCTCTCTCTCTCTTTTTCTTTCTTTCTTTTCTTTCTTTCTCTCGCAATTCCACATTCTCTCCTACCCCCAGCCCCTGGTAACCTCTAATCTGCTTTCTGTCCCTATGAATTTTCCTATTCTAAACATTTCATGTAAGCGGAATCATACAACATTTGTCCTTCGGTGTCTTATTTTGTTTAGCATAATGTTCAAGGTTCCTCCATGTTGTAGCATGTACTCATGCTTCCTTCCTTTATTGGCTAAATAGTACCCCATTGTATGGATATACCACAATTTGTTTATCCATTTATCTGTTGATGGAAATTTGGATTATTTCCATCTTTTGGCTATTGTAAATGATACTGCTATGAACATTCATACACAAATATCTGAGTTCTTTTTTTTTAAGTTTTTTTTTAAGATTTTATTTATTTATTTGTCAGAGAGAGAGAGAACACAATCAGGGGGAGTGGCAGGCAGAGGGAGAAGCAGACTCCCCACTGAGCAAGGACCCCCCCGATATGGGACTGCATCCCAGGACCCTGGGATCATGACCCGAGCCGAAGGCAGACGCTTAAGCAACTGAGCCACTCAGGCGTCCCACAAATATCTGAGTTCTTGTTTTCAGATCTTTTGGGTATATGCCTGGGAGTGAAATCACTGGGTCAAAGGGTAATTTTATGTTTAACTTTTTGAGGAACTGCCAAACTATTTTACACAGCAGCTACACCATTTTAATTCCCACCAGCAATGTGGGAGGGTTCTTATTTTTCCACATCTTAATCAACACTTGTTATTTTCCATTTTTGATTCTAGTCATCCCACTGGGTATGAAGTTGCATCTCACTGTAGTTTTGATTTGCATTTTCCTAATGACTAATGATGTTGAGCATATTTTCATATGCTTATTTGCCATTTGTACATCTTTGGATAAATGTCTATTCAAGTTCTTTGCCTATTTTTTAATTGGGTTGTCTTTTTGTTGTTGAGTTGCAGGAGTTCTTTTTTTTTTTTAAGATTTTATTTATTTATTTGAGAGAGAGAGTGAAAGAGAGAGAGATCATGAGCAGGGGGGAAGGGTAGAGGGAGAAACAGACTCCCCACTGAGCAGGGAGCCCAATGCGGGACTCATCCCAGGACCCTGGGATTATGACCTGAGCTGAAGGCAGACGCTTAACTGACTGAACCACCCAGGCTCCCAAGGAGTTCTTTATATATTCTGAATAGCAAATTCTTATCAGAGATGTGATTTGCAGAGGCAGTCCCCATTCTGTGACTTTTCACTCCTTCATATGGCTTTTGATGCACAAGTTTTTCTATTTTAATGAAGTCCAATCTCTTCTTTTTTAAGTCGGAAAAAATATGAAGTCATGTTTATGAACAGATTTTTAAAGATTTATTTATTTATTTATTTATTTATTTATTTATTTATTTATTTATTTATTTATGAGAGAGAGTGAGAAGGGGGAGGAACAGAGGGGGAGAGAGAGAATCCCCAGCTGACTCTGCACCAAGGGCAGAGCCCAACGCAGAGCTTGATCTCACGACTCCGAGATCATGACCGGAGCTGAAACCAAGAGTTAAGATGCTCAACTGACTGAACCACCCAGGTGCCCCTTTTATTTGTTTTATAAACAATACGGACAAAGCAGGAGCCAAGGTTGTACATATATAATCTAACTATGGAAAATTTAGTGTTTGTTAGATAATCTGGGAAAATTAACTATTCCAGGAAGAACAAGAATCAGGGTCAATACACACAAAGTACTTCTGTCGTCCCGTACCACTCAGGTTGAACTGTGCTAGCTGCTTTGTCCTTTCCTTTCCTGCAGCGTGTTTCCGGAGAGAGTCATGCCTGCTGCTGTAAGGGGACTGAACCCTGAATATCATGCTGACTGTAGCACCCAGGCCTGGTTTATGGAGCTCCAAACAGGCCCCTCTTTAATCCACATCCCTTACCAGGACCGTGCCTATGACTGTCTTAAAGATTTGCGAAGAACCTGTGAAAGACCAGGAGCGTGGAAGAGAGAAAATGGAAGTCTTTGCTTTGGAAATGGTAAGCTAAGACATCTCTGGCCTCCAGAATAGGACACAACTTCAAATGCAGCCATATGGATTTAGGTTAGATGGCTGGGTAGCACCTGACACTAGGGCAAGGGAGACAGCTCCTCGGAGGCTTCTTAAAATGCAGTGGTTTCGAGGCCCCATTCCTGCCCCACAGGATTACACTGTTTCGGAAGAGAACTGAAAGGAAATGCTCTGTGATTGCAATCTTCCCTCCTGTGCCCTGTGAGCCACAGGATCTTTCTGTCTCCCGCAGGTGCAATACCACTGGTCTAGTGAGAACAAATAAGGTTTTCTTCACGGGGCACTCAGGAGTGCTGGTGAGAGAGCGTGAGACACCATGCCCTAAATGTAAGAAGGGAAGGCACCTGAGAGATCTTCTACTCCACCCCCCACAACCGTATTAGTCAGTGTTGGGCATTAGGGGACCCAATAAATAACAGCCGTCTTCCTCACCCAAGTTCTGAACCAAGTGAGAAATAGGACACAGAAAACCAACAGATGGAGATAAAAATGTCAGCTTTATTACCAGTAAGAGCTATACTGGAGGACATGGCTTAGATGTGAGGCCAAGTGGGCTTGTCTATGCTGTTCCCAAAATAAACTTACCGCTGAGTTACAGGCAGGGCTGGAATACCTGCAGGCCTCATCTTTTGGGGGGTCTGCCTCTGCACAGCTGTGGCACATACAGGAGCGCGGAATGAGCGCCCCTTTAGTCAGGCTGCCAAAGAAAACAAAGGGAAGAGTTAAACTGAGCATGCCCAGATTATTCTGCTGAACTCATTAATTAGATAATGAGATAATTTTCCTCGTGGAAAAGGATGAATAAGGGGTGGGGAGGGAGTCTGGGAGTCTCACTCTAGTGATTTTCAAATTTTAGTGGACATCAGAATCACCAAGAAGACTTATTCCCACACAGATTGCCAGGGTCCATCCCCAGGACCCTGATTCGGTAGGTATGTGGGAGGGTCTGAAAAACTGTGTTTTGTTTTGTTTTTTAAGATTTTATTTTATTTATTTGCGAGAATGAGAGAGAGTGCACACAAGCAGGGGGAGCAGCAGGAAGAGGGAGAAGCAGGCTCCGTGCTGAGCAGCGAGCCCGACGCAGAGCTTGATCCCAGGACCCTGGGACCCTGACCCGAGCCGAAGACAGACACCCAACCGACTGAGCCACCCAAGTGTCCCTAAACTGTGGTTTTTAACAAGTTCCCTGGTGATGCTGATGCTGCCTATCCTGGTATCACACTTGGAGAACCAATGCTTGAAGAGAATCTCTCCCCTTGGAACTTAAGGAGGAACAAATGTTCCCTTCAACAGAACGTGTTTGGTGGCCAGTGACAGAAACCCAACTCAAACTGAAATAAAAAGAACGTATTGGTTCATGTAACTACATGATACAGCTGTTGCACTGACTTCAAGCTGGACGAGACTCAGAGTCTCAAATGGGGTCTTTAGGACTCTTTCACTCTCTGTATCTCTCAGCTGTGCTTCTTCTACATGGCTCTTGTCTTAAGCAGGGTTTCCCCTGGGGTTGGCAAGATGGCATCACTTAAGTTCTTTCCCCTAAGCAAGTGTTTCTCAAACTTCAGCATGAATCAGAATCACCTGGAGGGCTTGTTAAAACACAGATGCTGGGGCCCAGCCCAGGAGTTTCGGATTCAGTAGACTGTGGGGGGGTGGGGCGGGGGGAAGCCCAAGAATTGGCAATTCTAACAAATTCCCAGTTGATCATTTTGATGCTCTCAGAAGAATAGCGAGAGGATGCTGGAGAGACACAAACAACAGATGTTCACTACTCTTTGTTTTATAGATCAAAAAACTGAGAGGTTAAGTGGCTGGTCTGTTTTCTTCCATTCGAAAGATAAAATTTTGTCCAAAGGACACGTAGGTACAGTAAAAAGAGCATGGGTTTTGAAGTAAGAAAACCTGATGTCAAATTCCATCCCCACCACAGACAACCTGAATGGTTGTCTTTACTCTCTATCTGGTGCTTTAAAATGAAAATAACAGTAACACCTCGTTATAGGGTGAGATGAGGGTGTGATCATTTACTGGCACATGTCAGAGTCCTTTATAGTTAAAGAAGTATTAGATGGATGGTGAGTTTTAAATTTTTTTATAAGTCATGTGAGGGGGCCTGGGTGGCTCAGTTGTTAAGCATCTGCCTTCAGCTCAGGTCCTGGGATCGAGGCCCGCATCGGGCTCCCTGCTCGGCGGGAAGCCTGCTTCTCCCTCTCCCACTCCCCCGCTTCTGTTCCCTCTCTCGCTATGTCTCTCTCTGTCAAATAAATAAATAAAATCTTTAAAAAAAAAAAAAAAGTCATGTGAGGGCGCCTGAGTGGCTCTGTCAGTAAGCATCTGCCTTCGGCTCAGGTCATGATCCCAGGATCCTGGGATAGAGTCCCACATCGGGCTCCCTGCTCAGCGGGAAGCCTGCTTCTCCCTCTGCCTCTGCCTCTCTCTCTCTTTCATGGATAAATAAATACAATCTTAAAAAAATAAAAATAAAAGTCATGTGAATTATACATAAAAATTAAAATGACACAGTTACTATTTTTGTTTAGTTAGTATTATTTTTCACCTATACAATTAAAAAGTTCAAACATTTAATAACACTAGGGTGGGAAAGTCAGGGGAAACATATTTTCATTCATTGCTGATTGAGTTCTGTCCATATCCTGGGACTTTGCAATGTACTCAGGGACCCAATGCCTCAAGAATTTCATTTATTTGCCTGATGGATTTTTCTGAACTGTGCAAGTCCCTTCTTGCCACCAGCAGGCCAGTTCAGGGAATTAGCACCCACCGCCCCGCTACTCCCAACTCACACCCCCACGCTCCCCGAGCAACCGCCAGCCGATGACTCTAAGGAGATGCAGTTCCCTCACTTTTGTTTAGGAAAATCCAGATCACGTCTCATAATTTCTCAGTGGGAATAAGCTCCAGTCACCCACTGGAGTAGCTTAGCTGGCTTCATAACACATCTCTTCCCTGGAGTGATCGAGTGAATGATCCAACAATTGGGCAGCACAGTGTAGAATAATGCAGGGAGTCCAAAGAGGTAAAACACACCATCCCAGGTTACAATGGGGAGACAAAACAAAATACCATAATATTTAAGGAAGAGTAGAAGATCGGACTATAAGTAAGGTCTCAGTGCCAAATGAAGCCTGAGCTATAGGATGTGGAAGGTGGCAGTGATGGGAAGATGACATCTGGATAAGCAGAGATGACGAGGAAAGCATGTTGGGGAAGATAATTTCTAGTGGAGATATAAGATAAGCCCAATATCTTGATGCATGGTAAACACCTGCAAGATTTGGAATTCGATGGGACCAGGGTTTGAATCCAGATCTACCCTTTATTGTTGGGCACAGTTACTTAACCCCTCAGATAGGATAATAACAGGGTTTCCGAGCTAGGCTGAGATATTTGGCTTATACAGCCCCCATGGGTGGCCACTTAGATGATTGGTCTTCAGGATCTTCCTTGAATGCTTGCCTGAAGGCAGACCGGAAAGGACACGAGAGAGAAGGAAGACTACAGATAGGAGAAGAGGAAAGGTATTTTCCTCTACGCCCTGCCATCCCCAGACCTGGAGCTGACTGGAGAATGAGGAGGAAATTGGGAGCCCCAAATGAAATGCGAGGCCTCCCCAGGCCCATGGACGGGCTAACGTTGGATGGGGCAGTGTGGCAGAGGGTGACCCTCCGTTGTTGCCCCTTGGTGTCATCTCAGCCTCTGCTGGTCACTCCCACAGCCTCTGTGGTCACCCATCCAAGCTCCAGGCCCAGAGACATCCTAAGCCCTCTCCTACACTGGATCTTGGTTTCCCTCCTTTGGCTTCTTGACCTTTGATTCCTCACTTCTCTTTGTTTCTGTTTCACTCTCTGTTCCAGCTTTTCTGTCTCTGATTCAGCGCTTCCCTGTCTCTGTTTCTATCTCAATTGTCTAAAGTTTTCTCTCCACTTTACTCACACTTCTCTCAAATAACAAGCCCCTGGTCCCTGGACAATTTCGTTTGCATTACTAAAACCCCAAACAAAGCAAAACAAAAACCCAGAGGCTTGGCTTGTTCACAAAAGCCTATCAATCTAAAAGCCAATGTAGTTATTTAGATTCATACAATACTCAAAAAAAAAAACAAAATCCCAGATTAAAGACTAAAATATACAAAAGCCAAATCACAGAAAAACTAGCAGGAAATTGAATTCACTACTTATCAGATCTTTGGAGGAATAGTAACTTTTAAAGCACTGAAGCAAAAGAAGAAATGACAAAGGAAAAGACGAACAGATTTTACTACATAAAAATGTGAAGCTTCTGTACAAAGAAAAGTAACAAGAGGCAGATAAAAATAGACCAAGAAAAATGTTTGCAGTAAGTGTTCAAAGAATGAATATCTAAATTATATGAAGTTCACGTCGTAAACAGAAAAAAATAAAGCCTGAATAAACAGACATCTTCCATAAATAGAAATATAACCATAAGTCAACATAAGAAAAGTGCTGAGCTTCATATTCTCAAATAAATGCAAATTAAAACACTAACAGGAACCATTTCCCTGCCATCGTACTAGCAAAAGTTACAACGATAATACCCAATGTTTGTGGTTAAGTAAATTTTCACAATACTTTTGGAACACTCTTTGGCAATAATTATCAAGAAACTTTAAACTATTTGTACCTTTGTCCCTTAATTCCAGTCCAAGGGATTTATCCTAAGGCAGCAGATTTTAAACTATGCCCCCTTGCAACCTTAGAAGTTCTACAGGGCTGTCCGTGGCACTGCTAGGGAGAGTATGTATTGGTCAGGACTTGGGGCTATAAGCAAAAGAAGTTAACCCTGCCTATCTTAAGCCAAAAGTCAATGCGCTGAAACAAACTCAGAGGCTCGCAGAATCTCCGGGAAACTCTACAACCAGGTTCTGAAAACACGCAGGAAACGAGAATTCCAGAGTGCTACGCAGCTGGAACCACAGGTCACAGAGCAAGACCAGTCAGTCAGGTGCATGTGGCATTGCTGCTGAGAGGAAAATGACCTCCGATCACCCCCCACACTGTCAAGTGCTCGTCATTCAAAGACAGGAAAGAATGTCTGATCGACCGAACCTAAATGCCATGCTTCAGGTTTGGCAAGGAAGCAGGAGGTGAGGGTGCTTCCTCAGGGGAGACGGGAACTATCAGCTTTTCCAAATACGCTTCCAGGCAAGATTTTACTTGAAGGAATGTTTTCACAGCTTCAACACTTTCGAGAAGCCCCTGCGACAACACCAGAAATCCCAGTTTAGTACACATTCCCAGCTCTTTTCTTCTGTGCTTATTCCAAATAAGGAGGTTGGAAAGACGCTTGCTCTTGTAGCCTCCCATAGTGGTAGGGGTGAACATGTAACACAATTCTGGCCAAAGAGACAGAAGTCTATGTCTACTGGAGGTGACTCAGGATGATAACAGTGAAAAGGAAGATCTGAATGGCATTCTCTCTTCCGCTTTTCTACCTTGAATGCTGATATTATACCTAGAGCTTCAGCACTCATTTTGAGAATATGAACATGAGAAAAAGGCCCAGAGAACTAAATCTACCTTTGAGTGACATGTTACATGGAAAAAAAAAAAAAATCTCTTGAAGAACTTTAGAGAAGCTTTCTGTTCTTTGCAGTTAGAAACATCGCTAGGGGCACGTGGGTGGCATGGTTGATTAAGCATCCCACTCTTCCTTTCGGCTCAGGTCGTGATCTCAGGATCTCAGGATTGTGGGATCAAGCCCCACCTCGGGCTCAGTGTGGAGTCTGCTCAAGATGCTCTCTCCTACTCCCTCTGCTCCTCCCCACGCCCCTGCCCCTGGCTCTTGCTCTTGCTCTCTCTCTCTAAAAATGAATAAATAAATGTTTAAAAAAAGAAAAACATTGCTAATTGATACACCCCTAAGAGAAAAATTCAAAAAGTAAAAATATACACTGATAAGTTGTTCATTATAGAATATTCCAAATTGGTTAACATTTTTTTTTAAAGAACAGAATTTAAATATCTAATTGTAGGAGATTGCTTAAATAAATCATAGTCAATCCACTGAACTATTATGCCTATTTAAGCTGGACAAATATGAAGTCTTTATATGTTCATGATAAAACAATAATTAAAAACACTACATAATTTTATCTATATTATCGCACTATACATAAAAGCCCAGCTACTGGTGGGCTAACTGATAGATAACTGATAGATAGATAGTGATCACCTTTTAAGGAGCTGAATCACCTACAAGCACCTGCTTAGCAGAGTAGCCCTAAACAACCATGTTCTTTGCCATGTGGCTCTATGACCCCTCCTCTCCACACAACTGACTGGGTCAAGAATGGGCAACAGATCCAGAGTAGCCAACATCCTCTGAGATGCTTTGCTGCAAAACTCTGCTCAAATAGGGCTGAACTGGCACAACAGGTTTCTCATCCTTTGGAATCCGACTTGGGGAATACCAAGAGAATCAGGTAAAACACATCAGGAGATGAAGCTTAAAGGATACATGATCAGGGACGCCTGGGTGGCTCAGTCAGTTAAGCATCTGCCTTCGGCTCTGTTTATGATCCCAGGGTCCTGGGATGGAGTCCCACATGGGGCTCCCTGCTCCGCGGGGAGCCTGCTTCTCCCTCTGCAAGCTGCTCCCCCTGCTTGTGCTCTCTTCCTCTCTCTCTCTGGCAAATAAATAAAATCTTAAAAAAAAAGAAAAGATACATAGATCGTGAGGTCAAGGATGGGAAAGAGAGACTGTGAACATATGTGTTATAAAGAACTAGAAAATAGTAAGCTGAGAAAAGATACAAAGTGTGAGGAAGTCCGCCAGATGAACGGAAATTAAGAGGTAGAGAGAGAAAGAAGCAAAACCACAAAGAGTAGCTAACTTAGGAAAATGGCAGAGCTAGAGGGAAGATCAAGAAGTCCTGCGGAGTTCTGGAAAGCTGGCTTGGATCCAGAACACCTTTCAAGCTCCAGTCCAACAGGCCTGGATCCTTAGATCCAGAACGCCTTTCCAGCTCCAGCTGCCTTAGATCCAGAATTGCCTTCGATCCAGAACACCTTTCCAGCTCCAGTCCAACAGGCCTAGCTGGACTCCAGTGCCTTTTGCTGAATTTCAGTGGGATTCTTTTCTCTTTCCTTTCAGCTAAATGGTTTCAATTACACCCTGTAGCCTGTGTGAGTTATGCATTCCTGAGGATGATAATAGCCTGGCATCGGTAGAAATAAAATCCTATAAAAATGCTCTTTGCATATGGCCAGGAACATAAGCAAATAAAAACAATTGATTTGTCAGAGAAAGAAGTTTGTGGGTATTTCTTTTGAGGAATTCATTATTGTTGCTCTAATGTTGTTTTTACATTAAATAATGTTTTAAAACCCCCGTAGAACTGTCGGAGTAAAGCCTTAAATCGGTGCATACTGTTAGACCCTGCAATACTGCTTCCAAGAATTTAAGAATATAATCAAAAATAATGCATGAAAATGTAGGTTCTTGAGTACTCATCACAGCATTATTGTATTGAAAAAAAAAAATGGAAACCACTTAAATGCCAAGCAACAGAGTATTGATTAAATAAATTATGATATATCCACATAATGGGATCCTGTACAAGCATTAAAAATCACACTGTAGAAGAATATTGGTTGGTACAAAAAAGGTTCGTGATTTGCTGCTAGGAAGAAAAAACAAACGAACAAACAAAAATTCCTACAAAAGACTGACCATTTTGGTGCCTTTATTTTGGCCGGGTGGGGGAGAAATCTGTATGTTTTTACAGGCATAGAAAATATTAACGCGGAAGGACAGACCCTAACAAGTAACAGTGGTTGTCCTTGGGCTGGGACGAAGGGATAGATTAGAAGAAACGTTTGTATTTTTTCCTTTAGGATGTTCTGCTTTTTTTCGTGTTCTTCCACCTTGAGTCTCTTATTTACGGAATCACGGAGGGAAGGATGGGAGGGGTCCCCCCGCCCCCCAGGCCCCCCGTTTTTTAAGAAAAACCTGCTGACTG